>NC_067402.1:169567219-170169719 GCF_016432865.1 Antechinus flavipes
GGACTGGGGGACTGGCAAGGGGGGTGTATGTGAAGAGGTGGAGGAGCAAGCAGAGGATGAATGAAGCCTGGCTGGGGAAGGATGAAAACCATTCCAAAGCCTGAGACAGAGACAGTGAGAGATTCAAACTCTCCCCACCCCGACACATTACACAAGAACAGGGGGTGGGGTTGATTTTAAAGTTCCTCGATCCAGAATAAAAAGTTCCTGAAAAACTTAAAATGTCTCAGTTTCCTTGATCCTAGAGCCAAGATGGGTCTTGGGGAGCCTTCTGTAGACTTGGGGGGGGGGAGTGGGGAACTGGGTTTGATGATGATTTCTCGATGACCCTTCCCCCACCCTTCACATTCTCCCAAATCCAGGTATTAAAGCCCAGCAGATTCTCAGAAGAAATCCGACAAGATTCCTTCATAATCATTGAAACTAGAAATCCTTTATCTCACATTTTAAGAACCACTAGGGCTGCGATCCACTTGGTGGAGAGCTGGTTAGGTAATCTGAGGTAAATGTCCTGACTCCTTATTTAAGCGTGATTTATCTCCTGCTGAGGCAGTCATAGTGCACAACTAACCAAACTTCTCCCAAACTTTAGTTCTCGCTCTTCAGATCACTATCCTTCCTTCCTTCATTTATTCATCTATGTATTTATTCATTCATTCATTCAAGCAAGGGGACATTTTGGTTTGTTTATTTGTTTTGTTTTGTTTTGTTTTGTTTTTTTGTCTTTTTTTTTTTTGTCTTTTTAAAGACTCCCAAGGAATGTAAAAGCAACTTTTATCCAAAGAGATGATGACTTTTTAGAGTTAGAGTGTTAAAGATAGGGAAGGGATTGACGTCAATTAATGAAACAGAGGGTATTGGGATTTGTTGGTTTGTTTAGTTTTTAAAGTTCAAGAGTAGGCACATGTATAGCAATTCGTCCTAAGACAGTTTATTTCATCCTGTATGAATCTATATGAGAGACTAGGGTATGTGACTAGATGTAATTGCATGTATGATAAAGGCTGTGTGAATATACGTGGACGTATTATTGGGTTTACTTTCTCCAAATTGCTTTAAGGACAGGATCAAGCCAGGAAACCATGGTCCTGAAGAACAGAACATTTTCCCCCCTAATTCATCTCATGTCTTTTAACTCTTTGGATTCATTTTCTCATTTGCCCATCCCAAGAGCAGCCCGTGTTTTCCGCACAGCCCCTAATTCTCAGGGCGAGTTAGTGCTTCGTGCTGAAATAAACCCTCACTCCCCCCTGCTTTAGAGGCTGGCACCTGCGAAGCTCAGGGGTCAGTATAGACGCTAGTGGCAGAAATTAAGAGGGAGGGAGCAAGGGTCCCCCCCAAAGACCAAGGAACCAAGTGACTGGAAAGGAGAGGTTGTTCAGGGTGTGTTTTCTTCAATAAATGCGATTTTCCCCCACCCCATAGTGTTCTTAATGATAGTGGATAAGAATAATCATGATGTGATTTTATTTTTCTTCCCCTCTCAAATTAAAAAAAGGTGGGGGGGAGAGAACCACCCAAACCCCACCACCGTTTGGTTTCCGGAGAAATTCTCAAATAGAGCAGTGTAATTTCTCAGTTGATTTTGATTGACATACTGTCCCTGGGATCATGTGTTAATCCCTTCTTCACTCAAGCCTTTTCATAACTCATTTCTCTCTTGCTAGATGGGGACTCTGATGGTTACCGAGGCAACGATGATAGCACTAAGCTATTTCCCTCTCTGCAAGGAGACCATTATTCCGCATGCATAGGCCATTTGCAACAAAGGTCGTCACAAAGTCATCCACAACACAGCACACGTTTATTAAACTTTTATTCTTCTTTTTCTTTCTCTCTTTCCCCTCTTCCTTTCTCTTCTTTTTCTTTTTTCTTTTCTTTATTTCCTTCCTTTTTTTCTTTCTTTTTTTATTGCTTAACACAAAATCTGGTTCATACTTGTAGAAGCAGGGGTATCATTGTCCTGTACTGATTCAATAATAACTGTATTACAGAACATTATCCGCATCTACCCACCACCTGAGAATTTCTCCTCAAGTAAGCCCATCTTTGGGATAGGTGGTATATTCATCTCCATCTTCCATTTGTCTTTTGGGTTCTTCGATGATTTGGACATAGGTGAAACTGATTACTTTGGAAAAGGTCATGCCATGGCAACAAAAGGTGAGAGTTCTATTATGGAGAACCCAACATCAATCACATTTCTGCTAATGGGAGCTTTTTGACAGACTCATCTTCTTCAAAAGTCCTCAGAAATAAAATTCTAACCCCCCCCACCCCTTTGTCCCAATGCTCCTAGATTCTATTCCTATTTCTTCTCTTAATCTTATCCCTCTATCCCAATCCCATGCCTCCAACTCCCTCTCCAAGATCTGTTCTCACTAGGTCCAAGATATAGAATATAGTATCCCCTCCCTTTCCCTTCTCTCTTTTTAATTGTATTGCACTATTCAGGCATCAGTAGCTAGAACTACAATGGTCCAGAAAAAACAGGCAAAGTTTACTCAAGTCAACTTAATATCTCCCTCCAACTTTCTTCCTTCCCCCAAATTTTTCCAAAAATCATGTCTTCTTAGAATCTACTTTTACATAATTTATGTGATTGTCAATATTCACTATCAATCATCACTTATTATCAATAGTTTTAAAGTGAACTATGTCCAATGTCCAATGTCCAAACGAGAAAGAGGATTTTCCCAATCTTCAACTCCATCAAATGAACAGATCAAACTGATGGAATCCTATACTCCATCCTCTATTGGTTTAGTTTTTGTTCCTTTTTTTTTTTTTTTTGCGATGAAGGAGAAAATATTTCATCTATTTTGGCTGCTTACTGACCAGGTTTTCCTGGGAACTTCCGAATAGCTCCTGTTTGAGCATACCTTGAAAGGAACTACGCATTGGTCAATAAGACTGAGGGAGGAATCAGACCATCATAGCAATCCAAGTGGTCTAGGTGCCTCTTCACAACTCCCTTCCTTTGATTAGCCTTACCAAGTATACAGTTAAATGTCCTTCTTTTGCTTCTTAATACTTGTATGACCTTGGTTGGACTAATTTTGCTTTTAGGATAAAATGTTAATTCCACTGCTTAGCTTTCCCTAACCTATCTTTTCAGATTGACAGGCCATTACTTGTCCTTCCTGAATTCTGCAGTACAAACAAATCAGTCTCTTTCTGTTCTCCAAACAGGACACTCTAGTCCCTATATCTTTTGGTGGCCAACTCTCATCCCTGGATGACACTTCTTTGCCACCATCTCATAGTGTCCCTCTATTACTATAGTATCCAGCTCAGGCACCAAATTCTACTTCTATCAAGCCTTTCCTGATTTCCTAACCATTCATTCTCTCCCAATCAATCTTCCTGGAATATATTTCCATCTATTCATCTTATATTTATGTTGTATATATATTGTATGTGTGTTTGTCTCCTCAATTAAAATGTAAGCTCATTGTGGATAGGAAGTTTCATTCTCTCTCCTAGAATTCACTGCATAGTGGATATAGCACCAGGCTTGGGGTCAAAAAGATCTGAGTTAAAGTCCAGCCTCATATACTTACTATAGCTCTGTGACCCTGAGCAAGTCACTTAACCTATTTGCCTCAATTTCCTCATCTATAAAATTAACTGGAGAAGAAAATGGCAAACTACTCCAATATCTTTGCCAAGAAACCCCCCAAAGGTCTCTGAAATAATTGAACAACAAAAGTAAAAAGCCCAATAGGTAATGTAATGTAATAGGTTAATAGTTTTTGATTGGTTGATCAAATGGCCTCCAAGGTCTCTTTCAGTTCTAAATCTATTATTCCACAATATTCATCTTCCAGGTATGCTGATCTTCAAATTTCAGACTGATGAAGTGGTAAGAAGTAGCAGTAAGTATAATAGTTCACATTTATTTTAGGATTTGTAAAGTACTTTCCCCATACTTAACCTAAGAATTATTGCAAGGATTATTACCCTAATTTTGCTCAGAGGTGATATGATTTGCTTGTTTCACCACTAAAACACATCAAAGCTAAACTTGACTCCTATTTTCCTATCTACAAGTCCAGTTATATCAAGTTCAGTTAGGCATGCCCACAGATCCTTGCTATTTACTGGTTCCTGGAGCAACTGCTCTGAAAACCATCTTGCCTGGAGTTAGGTTAGTCAGACGGCCTAAGGATAATTTCCCAAGTCTTTAAAGAAGGGCACTTTTAAAAGTAATCTTATTCAGCACTTTGCCCAAAGCCACCTACTAAGCTAGTCCAGTCTGGGAAACTGCCACTTTTTTCCCCTAATAAGGGAGGACTATTTTCAGATGGGGTTGGGGGTGGGGGAGAAAATGAGAAGCTGGAAAGGGATAGAGGAGGGGGTGTCAGTATTAAGAGAATAAGTTTTCAGGTCAGCAGGTGTAATATGGCCTAGAGAGGGCTCTCAGGCTAAAACATTCCCGCCCTGATAATGGGCACCCGGCTCCTGGAGAAGAGCAATCTAAACCCCCGGATCATCTGTCAGCACTGGGTAGTAACGGCGCCCTTAGGGAGCACCGGAGGCCACTAAGGACTGGTTTGTCACTTGCAGATTCCAACTTCCCCCATCCCTGGTCCCAATGAGACAGTGGGAGGGCTCTTTGTTCAATTGCTGAGTAAGCAGCTCTGTCTTAATCGGAGCACTTCGTACTCTGGGCAACCAGCAGCAGCACTGGCCCTCATGATTGAAGGCATCCCGTTGGGTGATTCCAGTGTGAGGTACAGCCCAAGGGAGATGTAGAACCTCACAACTCAGGTGTATGATATAATATTCTTAGGATGAGAAAAGAGAAATCCTTCTTAAAGAAATCAGCTAGGGCTTTGCTTACAACTTTTTAGCTACCCAGCTTTTTCTTGGGTCTCATGCAAACTGGGATAAAACTGAGGTAATAGGAAAAGAAGGAGAAAAGAGGAGAAGAATGAGTCAATCTTTTTCTTTTTTTTCATCTTTTTAGTACCTGTGAATTGTAGGCAATTTTTCCGTTGGTAAAAGGAAGGGAATAGGAGGGGGCCAAGGGGAAAAAATAGCAATTAAAATTGACATCAAACCTAGCCATTTTGTGGTACAAAATATTATTTTTCCCACAAGGACTGAAGTATGTGATACAAGTGTATTGTCTTTATTTTATAGATAGATAAACTACTTCCCAGGAGGAGTGATTTTTTTTCCCCATTGTCACACTAGGGATGTTAAGAATGGGGATTTGAATGTGGGTCCTCTAAATAATTCCTAGACTTTTTTAACTTCTTGGTATATCTAGGGTGAACCAATCAGAAATCTGGTTCTAGAGATTCATGCATAGTAATCCCAGGAACTGTGCCCTTCCTAAGTTTCAAAGCATAGGAAATAGAGAGAAAATTAAAAAAAAAATAAAGGGAGGGAGGCAATGGGAGCTGAGATGTTGCAGTACAGATTAAGGAAGGAGGGAATTGGATGAATATGGATTTCTCTAAAAGTTTAAATAAGTTTTTATTAACATATTTGGTTTTTTGCCTCATCTAAATTTCTCCCACTATCCTCTCCCTAGCCACCCCATTTATAACAAAGAATATTTTTAAAAGAGAAAAAAAGGAAGAGAAAAATCAACAAAAACAATCTATACATTGAAAAAAAATGTTAAATGTGTGCAATGTTCCACATCCATGGACCTCCCATCTTCGCAAAGGAGTGAGAGGTGAAGGGGGTAGAGGAATATCTCAAATCTCTTCTTTGGGACCATCTTGTTCTTTGTAATTCTGCAGCATTTACTTTCAATTGTTTTGTGGTTAATTTTTCAAATGGGGGTATGAGTTTGTCTTTGTTTTTTAAAGAAGGGAAACTCACTTGACCTAAATCAGGAGGACACTCTGGAATTGTCCAGGGAAAGGGAAGGAATAAATTGCAGTATTCCATTTTTCAGAGTAATTATTGTAGCTGGTCACTCTCAGGAACAGAGAACAGGTGTATAATATATTACTTCTATTACAATATTAAAGTCTTACCTAAGCCTTTCTCCTGACTATTCCTTTTTTCCAAAGTACCCAGAGAAGTTCTCTTTCAGCAGATACAAGTATATTCTATAGAAAGTTCTACCAAAAGAAAGGAGGAAGAGTTCCTGCTGAGGTCTCAATCCTTTACAGAAGAGTTAGAAAATCTAAGAAAAGGGAAAGTCATTGACTATGAAGATTGGTTATTTTATAAGGCAGAATAGAGGAGCTTTAGAACCAACAGAAATTGGGAGCCTTAAAAATCATATTAAGCTTGGGAGGATAATAGTATCTCATCTGAGATAACAGGGATTGATAGGTGAAAGGAGCTGAATGGTTTGTGGTGAAATGGAGAAAATGGAGTAAAAGAAGAATTGGGGAAAGGTTCTGACTCAGGATCAAAATTTAGACCTGGAAGGGAAGTTTAAAACTCACCTAATCCAAGTTTTTACAGAAGAGGAAACTGAGGCCTAAGAGATAAAGTGACTCACCTAAAACCCACACAGAAACAGAGTTCCTGAAATGCAAACCCAGATCTTGCTTAATTACACATCCAGTGTTTTTTAGGGACTTAGTGTGCTAAACGGGGCAGTTGGGGGATACACTGGATGTAGAACTGGAGTTAGAGTCAAGAAAATCTGAGTTCAGAATAAGCTTCCGGTGCTTTGTGCATTGTGGACTTGGGCAAATCCTTAACCTCAGTTTCTTTCATCTGTAAAATAGGAATAATAGTAGTATTTATCTCCCAGAGTTGTTGAGAGGATCAAATAAGATTAAATTTGTAAAATGTATTTAGCCCAGTACCTGGATATAGAGTAGGTGCTAAATAGCTATCATCATCATTATTAGCAAGTGACTGGTCCATATCTGGAAGTATTTGAGGGGCCCTGTAGCACTTTGTAGTTTGGGATATTTTCTTCTCTGAGCCAGTTATAGCTCTGACAAATCTGACCATAGGATATATACTGTAGGGTCCCTTCCATTTAAGGCTGTGTTGGTAAATATTTAACAATCATATCTTTGAGTGGGGGAAATGTACACAGAACACACTTTTAAGTTTAATCTGTATCATTAACATTTTCTATATTTCTCATGTCTAGACAATCAATAAAAGAGTATATTGAACTCTGATTTGTAGGGGATTTTTGCCGACTTCAGAGGTATAAAGGCTCAGTCTGAAAATTTTTAAATCGACTTGGTACAAGCTGGCTCCAGCTCATCTTACGGAGTTCCAAAATATGGTGATGGTGGAGAAACAAATCTGAAGAATGTTTTTCTGAAGGAGAAAAGCCTTCTAGAAATTATTTGAAACCACATAAACTATGCTGCCTTGAATTACAGTATCTAATACTGAGATGAAAGGAAAGCAATGGAAGAAGCAATGGAGTAAGCAATAGTGGAAAACTGGATTCTAAATCTTATTCTAATCTCCAACCCCAACCAATATGTTTGTCTTAGTTTCCTCTCACAAAAAGGGTAGATAATGCTGTTGACTTACAAGTGCTTAATTGAAAGGCACCAATGTTCTGGTTAAGTATCTGATTAGGCATATGGCAGCTACTTTGAAAATTTCTTGAAACCACAGAAGTCCTGAATTTTAGTGTTTCTATATGGAAACTTAATTTTTTTATATGATTTGGTAGGAAATGCTGAACCCTGTTCCCTATCTCCCACTTCTATCTCAAAGAAAACAATCCAACAAAACAAAGAACAGAGTTTTACCCAACGTCAGAGCTTTGCTTGTCCAGAATATGTTCTTCTGGTGTACAAATGAACTAAATTCAGATATGCTGTGATGCTACTATTAAAAAATTTGAAATGCTTTTGTAACATGAAAGAGAAAGAACATCCCTATGAGTGAATATATGGCAGGTATCTAAAAACTCTTTACACTAATTGATGGATCCTCTATATATCAACCTAGATAAAGGGCTCAGAGTAGTAAATGCTGATATTTAGAACATCCTGATAATGCTTTGTTAACAAGAAGATAACAGAAGAGCAAGATATGCTTGTTTAGCTGCCTATAGATAAACCCAATAGGTCTTTGTTAACTTTTCTTGACTGATGGCAACCACTAACCATGATAAATAACACTGGAGCCCAGAACTTTACTTTCATTACAAGGAGTATTAATGAATTGCAGTTTTTAGTTTATGAAAAGGAATGGAATTTCTTTGGAATGTGATCATATTTTTAAAATCTTAAAAAGCAGGGCATATTATGCCAACAATGGCTAGCTTATAAATATTTTAAATCATCAGCCAAACTTGTGAAACAACCTAACTTTTACTGCTTTTTTGAGAGAGTATGTTATGCCCACTCATGACACGCGAGTAAGCTTAAATTCTGGAGCTTTCACAAAAATCTGACAAACATCTCGATAAATCAATACAAACTGATTAGTAGCTGGAAATCAGAAAAAAAAAAAATGTCCTCCAATAACCAATAAAGTGTGTGTATGGCTGCCAAGGAAGTCAGTTAACATCGAGACACATTTTTTATCCCCTTCTTCAATTTTCCTAGCCTCTCCTTGATCTCCCTCCTCCCAATCATCCTAATAGTTGTAAAGTCAATTTCCAAGATGATTAGAATTGTTCTTAAATGTGAATTTGCTTTTGAAAGTTCAATAGGTGATGACTATATTATGCTTTAAAATGTATCTGCCAGATTGTATGTATATGTGTATGCAAATCAACTCCGGGCACTTTATTATCCTAAATATATGGGGGAAAGAACATATGAAACTATAAAATCAAGAAGTGGTGCTGTGTGGTACTATGTCCCAAACCTATGAAAATTTATGAACACAAAGTATATTGCTGAAGGCAACTTCCTAAATCCAGTTGAAGACTAACCTCTTTAAGCTGTTAAAAGAAACTTTTACTGCAGTATTATCTTTAATGCAATCTTTTAAAATAAAGCAGTCATTTTTTTTTTTTTACTGAAAACATCATTTGAATTTTTATCATGCTGAAAGGCAAAAATAGAGAAGATTTTGACCTGATCATACAGTCTTTCCTAACTTCCAGACTAATCAATTTTGATGGAAGAAGTGATATCGGGCTTATAAAGCTAACCAGATTTGCCAACAGTAATGGAGGTCCTGGGTGAAATGATATTTGAGTCAACTTTTTAAAATGAAAAAGAATACAATCTTACTATGTAAAAAAATTATTATTTTCAAAAGTCACAGGTTAAATATATTTTAATAGAGAGAGAGTTTTTTTCTTTTCTTTTAAGACACAAAATAAAGAGGTATCATGTTTTAGTTTTTCTTTTTGGTTCTAAGAGAAAATATTTTAGTTCTTATAGATGGTAGGTTAGTACTGAATTCATCAAAATTTGATTATATGGACTCCTTGGAACCAAAAGGTTCAACCAGAGATTTCCCCTAGACTTAAAAGAGCACAAGTACTTCCAAAAATGGGAGGAGTTTATTCTAGTAATAACTTAACTCCTGGTATAAACTGTTGGCATCTAAATATCTTGAGATATTTAAACATTGATTGTTGAATAGTTCATTTATGGGCTTCTGAAAGATTGCATAAGGAAATTTCACTTATATAAAATCATTATGTAGTTCTATTACCTTACCTAGGGAAAGGTTCAGGAAATTTGATATATTTACTTTCATATTCAGCATTATTTATCACCTCTCATTTGGACTATTACAACAGATCGCTAGTTGGGCTTTCTGATTTCCCCACTCCTTACAACTGCCAAGTTAGTTATTTTCTTAATGCATAGGTCTAACCACATCACATCTAAACTCAATACATTTCAGTGCTGCTCTATTACTAGGATCAATATAAACTCCTGTTTGGCATTTAAAGCCCTCACAACCTGGTCTCAACCAACCACAGGCATTTCAAACTTATTTGTGCATTACTGTTTTTCATTCACCAAACTAAACATACTGTCCCCTTTTACACTCTACTTCATCTCGCCACTTTCTTCGAATTTTGACTTTCCTTCAAAACTTTAGTTACTGTCTACACGAAACTTTTCCTGATCTACATCACCCTTAGCTGCTAGTACCTGCCTCTGTTTCTCCCTCCCAATTATCTTGTATTTATGTGTGTGTGTGTGTTCATGCTGTTTCTATTAATAAAATTATAAATCCTTTGGAAAAACCTTTCACTTTTGTCTTTCTATCCCCATTAGGCAGCACAGACTAGCACTTGTAGTCAATGAATAAATGCTTGTGATTTAATGTACATAGCTAAAACAAAAATAGGATGGATTAACTACAATGTGGATGAATCGGTCTCTCCTCCCTCCCTTTCCTCCCCTCTCCCCCCCTGCTCCTCCCATCTTTAACTGGGACTTCAATTTATTTGGGGAACTTCTCGAGAAAAAAAAAAAAAAAAACAACACTTTTCTTTTCCGAGGTAGATCAGCTATTGTTATGCACCTTGAGTTTTAGAGCATTGCTTAGGGAACTGAGAATTAAATGCCTTGCCAGGGGCACACAAGCAGGCTAAAGCTAACTAAACCCAAGTCTTCTGCATCCTTTTGTGAGCTCTCAATCTTCTATTTAAGGTAGCAGAGATAAATATGAATTCACACATATGTGGATATACAAATGCATATGAATGATATAAACACATGCACAGATATCTTAGCAGATGTCAGAAAGCTAGATAAAAGCCACATAATTGAAATACTATAGGTTTTTTAAATCTTCCACACTTTTTAAATAAGGTCAACTGTTTCTTGAGACTTCACATATATTGCAGATATAATTTCTGATATTTCTCCATTTAACATGGACCAGTTTCTCTTGTAGTGAAAAAAAGATTATCCAATGGTAACTAAGATAAGGAAATCTTTGCATTATGATTTATTTATTTTAATGATGTGATCATGATCACATCGAAACAGATGCTGAAGAGGGGAGGGAAGAGAAAGAAGATAGGGAAAGGAGGGATGTCTTCCAATTGTTTCAATGCTTTTTACTTCTCTCTTGATCTACAGTTCTTATTGGATAGCATTTGATAACTTAATGCAAAAAAAAAAAAATTGCAGTCTTCCAATCATGATATTTTGTGAGGTATATAACATAAAGAAAAATCTATTACTTGATGTTATATTCTGTAAATTACAGAAGTGTACAGATTATATATGAGTATATACATATAAACATAAGAATGTAGGAGAACAGTTTGTATAAACCACAGGTTGGTTTTAATGTTTATTTGAACCTTCATGCACAAGCTCAAAGATCACTTATGAAAGCAGTGGCAATTGTTCATTGTTTTTTGGGAAGGAAAACTGAATAAATTCCTAAATCACGAATGTTCTTGGATTCTTCCCCCATAAAAGACAATTGCATTAAATTAGTATCTGTGATTACTAATTGGGGGAACAAATGGGAGGACTAAAATTTTGCACTATTAAACTGATCATTTGAAGCACTCAAGCAGATTTCTGCAACCTGCAATCGCTAAGCATACCTTTCGTTATATTTATTTTTTCTGAACTGGTTTAAGAGCAAAGTAATGATTTGAGTACAAAGTCTTCCCCTTTGTCCCTCCTCCCCCAAAGAAAATCCTCAGCATTGAGTTCCAGTTGTTAGTATTTCCACCAAAGTGTACTTACTTTTCTGTGAGTATAATGCATTCTCTTTAACAGAATATAAGCTTCCTGAGGTAAAGGACTTTATCACTTTGATATCTGTATCATGAGTAGTGCTTAGCACAGTGTCTCATAGATAGGAAGTGCTTAATAAGTGTTTACTGATCAATTGATAGTGTCAAGAATTATACAAGAGGAATTCAATGTAGAAAAGATATTTTAAAAGTAATTATCTTATTTTGGTTTATTTCTGTACATATAGATTCTTTATGCAGATTTATAAGCCGTTGTCATTTTATTTCATGAACCTAATGATAACATCTTTCTGATTGGTCTATGTATGATGATTAAAGAGCTTCCCTCTTCCATTCACTAATTCTGTCTGTTGGATTTGGAAGGAACTGATTCACTAGTTTGACTCTCGTTTTACATATGAAATAACTTAGTGATTTGTCCAATGTTATGTAGCTAGTTAGTGGCAGCACCAGTTAGAAGGGGCACAGTGGATAGAGTATCAGCCCTGAAGTTAGGAGGATCTGAGTTCAAATCTGGATTCAGGCACTTAACACCTAGTTGTGTGGTCCTGGGCAAGTCACTTAACCCCAACTGCCTCAGCAAAAAATAAAAAACTTATAAAATCTCTTACATTTTTACTTTCACAGAAATGTGGAAGTTGCTATCAAATTCTAATAGAAAAAGATGTAAATGTAAGTTACAAAGCTATAAGATGACATAATTTGAAGGTCTGGAAACATACTATACGGGAAAAACACAATTCAGAACATCTCAGTTCAAGCTCTGGCATTGATACTATATAACTATGAACAAGACACTTCACCTTGATGAACTTTGTTTTCTCACTTGTTATTTAGTTGTTCTTTAGACATTTCCATCTTTTTGGGACCTCTTTTGGGTTTCCTTGGCTAAGACACTGGAGTGATTTGCCATTTCTTTCTCCAGTTCATTTTACAGATGAGGAAACTGAGGCAAGCAAGGTTGAATGACTTTCCCAGGATCACACAGCTAGTGTCCGAGGCCAGATCTGAACTTAGAAAGCGTCCTCCTGAATGCAGATCTGGCAGTTTGTCCACTGTGACACATAGCTGCCCCTTCCTCATCTACAAGATCCCTTTTAGCACTTCTGATTCTAGGTGGTTGCTATTAATTTTATGATTCTTGAATTTCCACTAGGGGATGCTCTGTAGTAGTAAGTCATCCCTAGAGCAAAGAGCTCTTAGGAAAGGTAAGAGCTTTAGCACCATTTATCTATGGTTTGTTCACATAATAGAATGTTATTGCTGAACATGGAGGACTGTCAGTAGGGCTCACCTTAGCTGTTTATTCTTAGAATAAACATTGGGTCCTTGGTTCCAGTTACTTTCAGATGTTTTTTTCTTAGTTGTCAGTGCCATATCTCTACTCTTCTAACAAATTTTAGTTAGCACTTAGGTGTGCTATCCTGAAAGGAAAAGAAGGGAGAATAGGAAGAAAGTTTTTATTCTAATGAAACCCTATGAGAAAAGATGATAAAACATCTTGTTAGTAAACACCAGTTACTTTTTTGCAATGACTGTGAAAGTCTTTATTATATGACTAGAATTCTTGTTGTTGCAGTATGCTTAATGTTTTAGATGGGTGTTGACATCCAGAACCTAGGATCCACACAAACTACAAAGTCACAGAAACACTATTTCCTCACCTATCCCAAAAATATGCATAGGACTGAGTTGAGCAAAATGATGGAATCCTTAAGGTCACACAAATATAAAAACAGAATATAACAGATGAGCAAGAAACTTAAAACACGAAGAATGCCAGTGTATGAAGTCCTATTCTTTCATCAGCCTGTAGTGTAGGTCTAAGCAATACTGTTATATCAAGAGTTGTGACTTTATCAATATGGGCATTTTTCATTTCTGCAAATAATAATTCTTCCATAGGACATTGGTACTACTAACAATTCAATACCTAGAAACCAACCTTATGAAATGTACTTTAGATAGGTTGCTTCTTTATTCACAATTATGTCATCATCATCACTACCTCCAGCACCACCATTACCATCTCACATTCACATTGTACATTAAGGTTTTTATGTAGCATTTTAAGGTTTACAAAACATTTCCCCACAACAACTTTGTGGACTGGAAAATACTAAAATGTCCTAATTTAGTAGATAAGAAAACAAACTCAAGAGAGGTTTGTTGACTTGCTTATTTATGATTGCACAACTAGAAAATCTGGAACCTTACTTCCTAATTCTCAGAACTGTCTTATTTCTGTTATACCAAAGCCATGCCCATATTATAAAAAATAATAAGAGCTTGTGCCTTAATTGGCATGACTTTTTGGAACACATAATCACTCTCAAAACATATCGAAGCATCAGGGCATTTCTGGTCAATATAAATTGTTAGTACTTTTAATAAGTGGTAGACTTTTAGCAATAGATATCTTGACTCAAAAAAAAAAGGTCCCAAATTCAAGAAGTATATTACTCTGACATTATTACTACTATCACCACAATCCCATTTATGCCTACAATTTAGAGGGTAACTCCTATAACCCTATTACCAAAGGAATGCCATTCAAAGTATAGCTCATATATAATTAGCTGAACCTCAGCCAAATATTTCCTTTCTCTAAAATCCAGTAACAACAGACTAATACTAGAATACAAGTTATTTCCCTTAAACCATTTGTCCTGACAATAGTTAACTTACTAAGGGCAATAATCTTATCAATGCCATTTTTTTTTTTTAGCTTTTAAGATGTTCCCACTATAAATTTTTTTAACCTAATAAAATATTTTTAACAGACTAATGCTGACTAGGATTCAGGGATATAGTAATAAATTATTGCCTAGGGCTGAGGCAGTTTCTAATATTATGCTTTTATTGTTAAAACGTAACTATTTTAACTACTGAATAGACTGCAGTAACTATCTTTAATAATTTACATAAAGTTACTATCATGGGTTAATGAAAACATTTTAATCTAGTGCATGATTTAATGTAATTACAAACATTTCAAATCACAAAGTCATAGCAAAACCACTGCAATATGAGGTCACCAGAAAGACTGTTTTAAAGTCAAAAAAGGAAGAAATATGTATGTGAAACATACACACTGACTAAATTATGAAGCTAAATGCTCTTTATATATTCATTTTAAGAAAAGAATCATAACACTGGGATTTAGAAGACAAATTACTGAGAAAGATTAATGTCCAGGAGCCCTCAAAGATCAGGTCATCATAAAAATTTATCTAAAAACCATGTTCCAAAGACTGGATTACAATATCTGGATTGTTCATGGTGAAAAGAGCCTAAAAGTTGCTCACAATACTTTATATTTAAATTAAACCCTTATGCTTAAATTGGGAACAAGCTGTTCAGCTGTTCCTCTAACTCTCCTGTTACAAGGCTTTCTATTGGACTACACACACGGATTAATAGTTGCTTTATGCTTTTTAGGTTACAAGTGATCCAAGATTCCCAATGAAATAGATAGTTTCCTAACAATGTCTGATACAATTGTGGAGAGAGACTTTATTCAGAACATTATCTAATTCATTCTACAGGCAAGGAAACTCATCTACTTTTAGACTTAAACTTCTAAAGAAAATTGCTATGATCTAAAGAGATTGGCCATAAAACTATTTATATTGAAAACTTAGCCAGCATGCCTTTAGTGAACTTCATTCATTAGCATTCTTACTGGCAAGGTTTCCATATCTCAGTGTTCATTTTATACTTTAATTTGGTTACTAGGTCTTTGTTTAATCGTCCTATTGAAAGGAGAACAAAGGCGGTTTAGGTGATACAGTGGAGTAATGCACTATATTTTATCTCTGAAAAAGCCAGACAAAGTCAGAATACTCAGATACCCTCTGATTTTTTTTTCAGGACATTTGGAATCACAAATCATTTGGAGGATAAAGATCCTCGCTGTACTTAACTGCAGACACCTTTAGAAGAGAAACACCTTGTCAACCATAGAAATTATGCTTTGTGTGCTACACATGGTTCTGAAGGCAGATTATCTCACTGAAAGAGCTTCTCAGTTACCTGTAAGTGAGGGTTTCTCTCTGAGTTTCTTAAATCCCCTCCAATAAGATCACTAGCCAGGACAATTTCTTTCCCAACTTTATACTAGCTTCGGTCTTGCTAAAGTCACCTGATTTCCCAGAGTGCAGAAGCCACTGAAACATTTCATAGTTCATGATTTTTTGCTATACCTGGGAAACTATTAGCCACCTGTGGATGGGGGTGAGAGTGGGGGCAAGGCAGGAGTGAAGATATTTTCATTTCAAACCCTACAGAAACATCTATCATTAAATAATAAGTGATGGATTCAACTAAACATATTCAGTGGGATTTCAATTGCCACTGTGGTTCCCCTAATTCTTCTCTACTCCCTCTTTCTTTCAAAAGCCAACAATCTTTCCTTTGCTGTGAGATTTCTGGTCTGCCCTCAGTAAAGTTTCCTGCAATAAGTGTATCTTTTTTTTTTTTTTTTTAATGTAAAACAAGCTTTCTTTTTCTTGTTCTGTTCTTCACTAAATAGGGTAAAAATTAGTACATACTTTTATTTATTTTTTTTAGCATGCTTTAGAATTTCTATATTACTAATTTTTTAAAGTGGTCTTAAATGAGAGATGACCAACTTTTCCAACTTAGCCTTATACTGGTAGTGTTTCATTCTCTTAAACCCATTTTCTTTGCATTTTCCTGAATTCTTTGGTTAGTGATATGGACAGTTGTCCACTAGAGACTGAGACTGAGCTCATTTCACACAGGCCACTGCACTGCATAGGATGTTAACGGCTTTTGGTCTCTAGTGACCTGGGCTGGATTCAACTCAGTGACCTAGAGGTGAAAGGCTCCGTATTCCATTACTAATCCCTTGAGCTATCCAGCCCCCTGAAAATGATTCTTTGGTTTTATTACTGCAAAGACCATTTATAAAATCATGAACTGGATTTAGGAAAGCAACCATGAAATAGCAAGGGACAACAAACTGATTGAAATTCCTTAAATGTAGTAATGTAGTGTGGACTAAAGTCTCTCAGTCAGTATGATTGGCAAAAAAAAAAAAAAAAAAAAAAAAAAAGTTATATAGATACTAACATGACCTGTTTCCTTAAATATGGCAACTTGGAGTCCACTATCCATGTCTCAGGGAACAAACTCCTAAAGGAAACAGAAAAGCAAACTAAGAAACAGCCAGCAATCTTTATTTGACCTCTCTCCCCCACACACATGGGGAAAAAAAAAGGCCTAATATGTGAATTTGCATGTGTGTGAAAATGTTACAAAAAGAAGTAATAAAACACAGAAAGATCCCAAATAATAAAAAACAAAACACATTCTCATGAACAAGATTAGTTGGGTATTTGCAGGGATGGAACAATCTTTAGGAGCAGCATTAAACAAAGAGAGAAATGCAATATTGCTCTCTAAATTAACCAACTCTACCTCTACTAATTTGCAATTTAACAGTCATGAGAGAAAAACGTATTTCTCTAGATAGATTTTATGTTTTAAAAATAAAATAAATTCACATCCTAATATCAATTAACTTGACCTTTAAAAGGTTTATTATATTTGTGTAACAGGTTGAAATCCCGTTTGCTAGAATTCAAGATATATATCACTTCACAGCCCAAAGATTATTTCAAAATTAAATAACAAAGCCTGCCTTTATTCCAAAGTCTCCGAAACATAAATATTGTTCAAATTAAGTTCAATGTTCTATATTAAATTACTTGCTTTACTGCCAAGATACTCAAATATTACCCCATAATCAATGCTATAATAAAGTTTTGACATCCTGCAATTTGATTTTCTTCTTTAAAAATATTCATAGCATACTTTATTTTAGTCTCAAATTGTAAAACCAGTTAACAGGTTTGCAGAAACAAAACAGTAGAAACACAAACTGCTACAGCATTGGTTTTCTGACCTTTAATAAATCTACATGTTCTTTTTCATAAAATTAAGTAAAAACATTGGATAGTAACAAAATTGACAAATAAAACAATTTTAAAGCATATGCTAGAGATTTAGATCTTGCTATTCTTCCAACTGCTAGGGCTTTCCTCCTTCACAATGCTATTGGGTGGCTGCTCAGTTACTTCTTAACCTAAATTGTTTTGAAAAATAGTTCTTTCCCCTTCTGGGTTCATGGAAAACAGTAATTAGAGACATGGCTGAAATCACAGTGGATTTCAAAGACAGCTAGAATTAAACACGATAAAAAAATTTAAAAATAAGTACTTCATAAATATTCAATATTTACATTAAGGGAAATCTTTTAATTTGAAGTATTTTTATACAAATTGATGAAATGTACAAGCAATGAGAAGAGACACCAGCAGCTTAAAGATCAACAAAATTATGAAACAACCAAAAATATAAAATATATTACAATTAACATAAAACAATCTGCACAAAAGAAAACTGGTCACAATAGAAACCTTTCTTTTAAAAAAATAAGATATTTCACAAAAAGCATGAACATGTTTACATGTAAGTACTAAAAACTGTGTGTGTGTGTGGGGAAATCATATATTCTTATCACAAAAATATTTACCAGCATCCCAACTGGAATTTTCTTTCATGTTATTACGATTATTTGACTATGCAGAGAAAAAGGCAGAAAACTATATTCAGACTAATGAAATCACTCCTTAAATTACAGTCAAAGCCATTTACACATTATCCTCTCATCTAACACCTTAATGAAAAGGCTCTGGAGAGAAAAAAAGAAAATCAAAAGGGAAGAAAGATGATTTTTTTATTTACAACACTTGTCACTGCTACTGTAGAAATGTAAGAGTGGAAGTTGGATCATCAACTCATTTAGCCCTCATGCCACTCTATTTGAGTTTATCTTCAGGAGATGAAAACTTGAGATCATACGAAAAATGTATCCCATGGGGGCCAAACGCATTCAGAAGATAACAGTCCAAGGTGGACCGTTTATTCTTGTTACTGAATCTTTCAAGATTCATAATCTCTGTAACATAAAGGCGGCATGAGACAGAAGAACTGCACCAAAATCTCTCTTAAAGACATCAGAGAAGCCCAAATGTGACACTCAGCAGCTGAGACCATGCCCATCATGGAAACTTCAGTGTGCTCGGTGCTTCCTCTTCTTATGCTTTTTGTCTTTCTTTTTGTTGGCACACATGGGACAGAACCATTGCATTTCTTCTGGGGGTGCAGCCATTATTCCAACACAGGGCCTACAAATTTTTACAGACAACCCACAAAATCTCAGTTAAACAATTTACTACTTAGTCAAAATTCCTTTTTTACATTCTTAAGGATGATTTATTTCTAACTTATAATACAAGTTACAAAATTTTAAAAAGTCAAATGGTTGTTTATATGGAATTTTATAGCCAAGACTATTTTTTTATTCCTTTCTTAGTATACACAGAAAATAGCTGGCCAAATGTTTTTCCTAACAAATTATTTTTTTCTATAAGGATTTTTGAGATGTTAATTAATATTTGCATATTTTTTAGAATAAAAATATTTCAAAGTTCAATCCTACTTTTTAAGATCTTCAGATATGACTCCTTCAAAAACAATGAGATATTTTGGCAAGATTTGAAATTATATTACTACCACAATCTTAATAATTTATAGCATTTGTTAAATTAGTTATAAGATGCCTAATTATCATTTAGTAAATGACTACAATAGTAAGGAGACAATTTTTCTAGGAAACACAACAAGTATTTATTCCAATAATTCTCTCTACTCTTTTTTTTTTTTTTGGGTGAAGAAAATGTCAGGATTCTTTCCATAAATTTTACCATCCTGAACTCTGAACTCTGAATGGTGGAACTCATAAGTTCCTTTTTAGTAGTCTTGGTAACATCAAAAAACATGTGAACAGTGGAACAGTGGTTACATTTTAAAAAAAAATTAAGCAAATAAAGTCACTCAAGCACCTTCAATTGCTTTTTTAAAAATTTTAATTTCTTATGAAAATTTTAGTTCATATCACACAAACATTAAAGTTTCTAAGAAAAAAATATTCTTTGGATGGGAAGTGAGGCTGGGATAGGGATAGAATTAAGAGAAGAAAAAGAATAAAAACTGTATATTTCCTTCTTTACCAAAAGATCCATTTTGATAAATAGAATATGCCATAAGCTATTCAAGAAATATCTGTAACAATTCAAAATCCCATTTCTGACATTTACTTCATGTGTAACTTTTAGTAAGTCATGCTCCTCCTCTCACCCTGGCCTCAATTTTTCTTCTGTAAAATGAGGGGAATGGACAAGAAAGCCTCTGAGTTTCCTTCCAGTTCTATATCAACGGATCTGAGCTTTGTGTAATTCAGTAAAGGAATTTCAGGAAGACTATGTAATTATACAGCACCTTCATTTATTAATCTCCAGGAGGTACTCGGAAATAATCTTAACAGCTGTTATTTCTATTGAGCTTTATACTTTTCATGATATAATTTGAAAATATCTTGGCATAATAGTTGGGAACACTGAAGCTCAGGTTTATATGACTTGGTAGAGATGGGCACAAATCTAGGCTTGTTAATTCCTGTTACTGTAAGGGAATCTATAGACATTATGGTTTTTTCCAGTATGATATTATGATAGTCATTTTGGGACTCATTTTTTGTGAGAAGATGATAGTAATATTTGTTGTGTTTCAATGGTGAGGGGCATGTCTGATGAGAATATTCTCTGTCTCATTGTAGATCAGTAGCTGTTGTATAACTTGTATTCAATTTTTAAAAACAAAATTTTTTGAACATCCATTTAAAAAAACTTTTGAGTTCCAAATTCTCTACCTTCCAGTTCTCTACCTCCTCTCTTCTCTATCCCTTGAAAACAAAATTTATATTCTTAAAAAGTTGCCGGGATACTGAAAGATCACATCACTTGTCACAAGCTTTCTAAATCTCTGTCAAATGTGGGATTTGAGACCAGGTTTTCTAAATTAACCGACTGACTCTCGAGTCATTCTACCAAACACGCTTCTCAAGTAATCATTGATAGGCAATATCTTTCAAATGGGAAGGGGATGCTAGAAGGAGTTTTCTTTTTCTCTTAAAAAAATGTGAAGGGGCAACTTACCAATGGTACCAGTCATCACAGTCATCACAGCCAATCATTGGACTGCCGTCATCTGGCTTGTTACACCCAGGACAGATCCAGATCTGATTGCCCCATTCATCTCTGATCTGATGTTTTTTCAATAAGGAAGAGTGAGAACAAAAGTACAAAAAGGAACAAAGAGAATAATCATTATTTTATATCTTAAATCCAAAAAAGAGAAAAATAAAACTGAAACCAAAAATAAGACATTTTTAATTAAAAGCATGACCCGTCTCACTCTTCTTGTGCTAGACAGAAAATAACTGCTTAAATGTTATTACCATTCAAAATGAATCCTGACTTTCTAAAAGGCATAAAGCAAAACACTGTTTAAAACAGTATTTGGCACTTAATAAAATGTTTGTTGGTTCTCTTTCTCTTTCTCCATGTGAATATACCTGTGAACATTAACATCTGTAATTGACATAGAGAACATTTTAACATATATACAGGCCTTTGGATTACAACCTTTACAGCCATTACAGCTAACAAAGCTATGTAGCTCAACAAATATAGAGTTTTCTGCATGAGATACATGGATTTAATATACATAGAGAAACATGCATGTATTACTTTATTACTTATTAGCCAAACCCTTCTCCTGAACTAGCTGATAAGATCAAGGATATAAAAGAGTTGTTACTAAGTAACTTTCCATTCCCATTATGACATTTATAGTACAGTACAATCTACTAAAGGCCAAATGAAAAAATGCTAAGGAGGCCAAACATTTACCCATTCAAACACTGATTTGCTATATCTCTCATATCCTCTCAATTTTATTTTAATCAACTTAACAGTTCTAAACAGTTTATTTTTATTAGGAATTTTCTCAGAGCTCCACAGAATGAAACCATTTTTAGGAAATATTTCTATGTTGCTTTCAAAAAGACACAGAAAAACAAGAGGAGAGATTTATAATTTTTATAATGGGATAGCTTATAATTTCATCTAGTTAATTTTGCAAGAATTTTATCTATTCTTCCAACAATATCCTATTTTTATAGGAGCTTCATATATCAAAAGGGGGAAGTTCTCTTCTTTTTCTGATCTGCTAACATGTTTTTCATATAAGGTTTTTAAAAAACTCATTAGTTTTGAAGAACCTGGAAAGTTGTTTTCTTTGCACAGTATATAAAGGCACACTGTGCTGTCATTAAAGATTTTTGTAGGCTCTTTTATGATTTTACCTCACTTAGTGATTTCAAAGAAAGACATAAAGTAAGGTTACAATAGCCAATCTCTGAAACAGTACTAAGTTTAACTCTTGCTGCCTAGCTATCATGAAGTTCCTGAGTACATCTCATTGTAAGTTAACTATTCTATTGATCTGTTCCCAAATGCATTTATAATAAAATATTTTGAATTTTAGTTTTGCATTTGCATTTTATTTCCTTACTACAGTATAACTTCTATAAGAACAAAGATAGATGCTGAGCTATTTCTAATTCTTTACAATTTGCAAAAAGTGCTGCTTTAAATATTTTAGTTTATTTGGAGCCTTTCTTTTTGTGACTGATTTTCTAACAGTATAAATCTAGCATTGGAATCT
Source organism: Antechinus flavipes (assembly GCF_016432865.1). NCBI lineage: Eukaryota > Metazoa > Chordata > Mammalia > Dasyuromorphia > Dasyuridae > Antechinus > Antechinus flavipes. The sequence goes on from NC_067402.1 coordinate 169,589,478, forward strand.
GTTGGTTCATATATGAAATGTTAGGAAAACATTTTATTGGCATAATTTCAAATTATTTTCCAGAATGGCTATATTAAGCCACAGATCCAATAGACATGCCTATTTTTCATGACTCCTCCAAAATAAAGTATTCTTATCTTTTGTCATCTCTGTCAACAGCTGTCAACAAATGTTGAGTGTTAGATGAACTTTTAAGGTTTAAAAAAAATTCACTCCTCTTATTAGTGATTTAAAACATTTTATTATATGGCTGCTAGTTTGTAATTCTTTTGAAAACTGCTTATTCAACTTTTGCTCATTTACTTAAAGGAAGCTGGTGATAAGAGCACTAGGCCTGGAATCAGCAAGACCCCGAGTTTAAGTCTAGTCTCAGACATCTACTAGCTGTATAAATTTGGGCAAGTCACTATGTTTGCCTCAATATCCTCAAATAGAGATAATAATAGCATATACCTCCCAAGATTATTGTAAGGACAAAATAAGATTGTGCTTATACAGTGACTTGCACCTAATATATGTTATATTAATGCTCACTCCCTTCGTTTCTCTTTATTAACTGAGGATTGGGCTTTTTCTTCTACATTTGTGGATATCAGATTCTCATCACAGATATTTGATACAAGGATTTTTCCTCCTGTTGATTGCTTCTCATTATTCTAGATGAATTAATTTTGTCTGAATAAAAGTTTTTCAAATTCATTATATATTTTCATCTTTTATAATGTTCTCTATTTCTTGCTTGGTTAAGAAATTATACTCTACTCATAATTATAGAAGGCTTATAACCTGCTTCAATTCTTTTTAAAAAATGATATACTTAATACTCAAATCATATCTTTTTTTAAACTTATTAGGGAATATATTATAAAACATTGCTATAAATATAGTTTCTGAAAACATGCCTGAATAGCTAGGTAGCTGTGGTTTTTAGAGGGCATATTTCCATTTAGTATGCAAACGCTTTTATAGTGGTACATAACTAATGGAGTGAAGTCAAATCAAGTAGTATTGGTAAGTGCTTATTGTATGCCAGACACTGTGCTAACCACTGGTAATACAAAGATTGGTAAAAACAACCCTTGCACTCCAGGAGCTCACATTCTAAGAAGGAAAATATACAAACAATTACACAATACTATACACACATGTGAGTACATGAACATGTGTGTGTATGTATGTGTATATATATATATATATATATATATAGAGAGAGAGAGAGAGAGAGAGAGAGAGAGAGAGAGAGAGAATGAATATATATATGGATGTAAAGAGAGACAGTGCATTTAATTATTCATTCATTCATTTATTTATAGGCTTTGTAAAGCTTATATTCTATTGTCCTCCCCTTCAAAACTCATGTATTCTAAGATGAAGCATTGGTAAATAAATGCTTGTGTATTGATTTCACTAGTAATATCTGGTAGCCAAAAATCTACCTGCAAAAGAAAATCAGCAATAACAAAAACAGAAACAAAAACAAACCCTGCCTAGAAGTCGTAAAGGTATTAGTGTGACCACAAAGAATTGTTTATAATGGTAAAAGTCAACATCAGGGCATGTGGAAAGCAGTTAAACCAAGTCTTTAAAGACCTGATATCCTACTTCTTGTTCTAGTGATTTCCAAAAGGTGCCAAATAACTGGGCCAAATTGCTTTTTGACCCCCTGCTTGTTCTTTCTCTGTAGAAAAATCATCATTTAGAGGCTTTTGCTATATAATAACATCATTTCCCCTGTAAATCTTAATTATGAACACCAAATATCAGAAATGTGGTTTAGCTTTCAAAACTTTTCAGAAATGACATTGTGATGGTGTTTCTGTTTCCTCAGGTTTTGTTCTCACTCTGCTGTGTCCTACTTGGCAGAGGCTTGGCAGAATAGGCATTTGTCAATCAACAGCTTTCCACCAATGATTTCTAGCTTATCTAATACCTTCAGTAGTTTCTTCTTCTGTTCTTCCAATGTCTTCCCCTAAATACAGTGAAATCATTTAGATAAAGCAACAATTCCAAGTAATTCGTGCCACTAACCATGAGCTGCTAAAAAGTAGGAAGGTGGATGCCCCCCTCCCCCAATTTTTGTGACATGTTTAAATTGGTAGACTCATACTGGACAAAAAACTTCAGATATTAAGTTTTATTAGCTTAAAACTGCATTAAGATTTTTGGGACACCTGTACAGGAAAAGTGACCAAACTGTCCGTTCCTTTTTTCCCCTAGTAATCTCAATTTGTACAAATACTTCAAAGTCAAAGAGAAACAAAAATCAAAAGTATGCCAAAATATTCACAGCAACACTCTTTACAGTAGCAAAACAACTAAGGCAAAACTTTCTTTGGGAAAGAAATCAAATGGCATCAAATGAGGAAAGGCAGGGAGAAAAACTATGTCATGGAATTATGAGATATCTCTATACACAAAGATATAACAAACATGAAAAATTCAGAGACATATGGGAAAATTAGTATGAACTAATACAGAACAAAATAAACAGACCAAGCAAACAATACGCATAGTAACTATAATAAGTAAATGGGAGGGGAAAAAAAATCACTAAAACAATAGTTCTTGAGGAACAGAAAAACAAACAAACAAACAAACAAACAATAAGAGAACTGGAGAATAGATAATGACATGTTCTTCTCCTTCCTGGCAAGAGAAGAGGAAATAATTAGAACAGAAATGCTAAACGTGCTGTCCTAAGAGGTTCCTGGACCAAATGTTTTTATGCATTGTCCTTTGTCACAAAGGATGGTTTAGAGCTAGGAGGAAAAATGATTCAAACAACAAAAAGATTCAATGAAACATTGAACATAACATCTACACTTCCTCTTTTTCTTTCTCATCAGAATAATTTCTTATTTCTTCAGAATTTCATTCTTGAAAGCCATCTGTTATAAAATATGACCAAATGCATTTATTTTTGTTTTTGACTAAATATCTTTGTTATAACAGAGGACTCTATAGGAGAAGAGTTGCAGAGTCAATGGGAAGGTATCCTAATAAACATACATACATACCCATACAGGGTGTTCCTAAGTCTGAGTGCAGTTTTAAAATGTAAAAGCTTAAACTTTTAATCAAATCTTAATGGTGGCCTAGATGATGTAAAATTAGGTGAATTAAGTACTTGCCTTGTCAGAATTAAAGAATTGTCATTAATATTTACGTCAACTTGGATAAAGGCACAGAGAGCTTGATTAACAAATTTTCAGGGGAAGTTGGTGGGGAAAATAGGCATTATTATTTTTTTCTAGCTCTTAGTCTAACTGACATGGTATTGAATAAGTTAACTTATGATTCATGTGGGAATAATTTAAGTAACACTTTCAATTTTATTAAATTAGTATAGTCCAAATAAGCATTTAATAACACCCCAATTGTTCTGACAATGTGAGGATATTCAGATTTCATCAGTTCTGTCTCTAAAAGTGGATGGCATTTTTTATCATGGGTTCTTTAGAATGTCTTAAAAGGGTCATCATTATGTACAGAATGACAAGTCTTTCACAATCGACCATCCTAACAATATTGTTGTTACTATGTACAATGTTCTCTTGGTTCTGTTTACATCATTTGGCCTCAGTTTATATAAATCTTCCCAGGTTTTTCTAAAATCATCCTTTTATACCACAATAAAATTCCATCACAATCATATAGCATAATTTGTTCAGCCACTCCCTAGTTCATTGCTATCCCTTCAATTTCTAATTCTTGGACATTACAAAAAAGAGATGCTATGAATATTTGTGTAAACATCTTTGTGTAGGGGGTAGCTAGATGGCGCAGTGGATAGATTACCAGCTCTGAAGTCAGGAAGACCCGAGTTCAGTCTGGTCTCAGACACTTAAAACTTCCTAGCTGTGTGACCCTGGGGAAGTCACTTAATCGCAGTTATTTCAGAAAAAAAAAATCTTTTCATAAAATTCTTCTTTCATATTTATGGAATACAGACCTAGTGCTGGTATTGGTGGGTCAAAAGATAAGTCCAATTTGATATACTGTTCTCCAGAATAGCTATATTACTTCACCACTCCATCAACAATGCATTAGCATCCCCATTTTTCCACAGCTCCTGTAGCATTTGTCGTTTCCTTTTCTATCATATTAGCCAATATGATAGATAGAAGAGGTATCTATTTGCATTTTTATAATCAGTAGTGATTTTGATCATCTTTTCATGTGACTTGATAGTTTTAATTTCTTCTTTTAAAAAGTGGACATTCATATCCTTTGACCATTTATTAAATGGGAAATAGGGAGTCATTAAGAAACGAGACCATAATCAGAGAAAATTGCTATAAAATTTACCATTGCCCCTCCTGTTTTCCCTCTAATTTTTACTGCATTATCTTTGTTATGTAAAGCTTTATAATTTATGCAATCAAAATGTTTTACTTTTCATGATCATCTCTTATCTCTTGTTTGGTCATAAATTCTTCACTTATCCATAAACCTGATATTTACATTTTTCCTTTCTGCCCTAATTTACTTACTGATGATATCACTCTATATGTCTAAATCACTGACTCATTTTATTTAATTTATATTTATTTATTCATTTAGACTTTATCTTGGTACATGGTGTGAGATGCTGGTATATGCCGAGTTTTTGCCAAATTGCTTTTCAGGGTTGCCAGAAATTTTTGTCAAAAGTTGAATTCACACCCCAAAATCTTGGATTTCTGGATTTATCAAATACTAGACTACTATGTCATTTACTACTGTGTATCATATACCTAATCTATTTTATATATCCACTACTCTATTTCTTAACCAGTAAGAATACTGCTTTGTAATATAATCTGAAATCTGGAACTGCTAGACTGCTTTTCTTAAAATTTTATTTTCATTGATTCCCTTACTATTTTTTATCTTTTGTTCTACCAGATGAATTGATACTATTTTTTCCTAGCTCTAAAACAATTCTTTGGCAGTTCAGTATAGTTTTGAATGTGTTAGATAAAATTCTTATTTTAATTACATTGGCTCAGCCTAGCTAAAAGTAATAAATACTTCTTCAGGTGTTAGGTCTGTCTTTATTGTATGAAAAGTCATTTTGTAATTGTGTTCATATGATTGAACTTTTCTTGGCAGGAAAACTCACAATATTTTAAAGAGAAATCTTTCTATCTTACTGCTGGGTTTTGATAGTAGTATATAGAAATGTTGATTCATGTGGGTTTGTTTTATATTCTGCAACTGATACATTTGTATATGTTTCAACGACTTTTTTAGCTGATTCTCTAGCTGGTTTTCTAAGTATAGCATAAGCACATCATCTGAAGAATAATAGTTTTGTTTCTTCATTTTCTATTTTTATTCCTTCAATTTCTCTTTTCTTGTCTTAACTGCTATTGCTAGCATTTCTCATACAATATTAAATAATGGTGGTAATAATACATTCTTACTTCATTCCTGATCTTATTAGGAAGGCTTCACACTTAATTGTGTTACAGATAATACTTGTTTTCAGATAGACAATACTTATTTTAAGAAATACCTGTTATTTTTATTTTTTATTTTTTTGGGTATTTTTAATGGGAATGGCTATTACAATTTGTCAATGGTCTTTTTTCTATCTTTTGATATAATTATGTAATTTTTGGTTATTGCCAATTATTGTTCTAATAGGATCTTAGTGATATATTGCTGTAATTTCCTTAGTAGTAGTTTATTTAAATTTTTTGCACTGGTTTTCATTAGGAAATTAGTTAGCTCAAAGTTTTCTTTCGCTTTCTGTCCTCCCTAATTAAGGTATCAAAACCATATCTATGTCATAAAAGGAATTTAGTAGAACATCTTTATTTTTTCAAATATCTTATTGTTAACTGATTAAATAATCAAAGAACTGATTAATTGTTCCTTATATATTTTTTTAGAATTCACTTGTAAATTCATCTGGTCCTAAAGATTTTTTCCTAGGGAGCTCATTAATAATTTATTTAATTTCTTTTTCTAGGATAGGGTTAAGTAGTCTCTCTTTTGTTAATCTAAGCAATTTATATTTTTGTAAATATTCATTCATTTCACTTAGATTGTCAATTTTACTAGCACATTATTGGGTAAAATCACTCTTTATGTGTAATGTTCTCTTCTCTAAAATATAATGTTCTCTGGGAGCAGGTTTCTTGGGAGGGCTTCTGAAGGCAGCCTTAGTTTCAGTTCTAAGTAATAATCATTTCAAATGCAGTCAGCTGTCAGCTGTTCAGATCCTTTATTTTCTCTTTCCTTCACTTGGAGCTCGGCTAGCTTTCTGGAGGCCTTTTGGATCTTGGTTTCAATGTTCTCCACAGGACAGCCTGCCACCTATTCTCTGTCTTCCTTCGTTCTGCCCAACTGAATCCTGGGTTCTCTATCTCCCAGAGTGCTCTTTGGCCCGAGAGCTTCTTGCTTATATGCTGCACACTAAGTATACTCCAATCATTACATCAGTAGGAAACCATTATTTGTTGTAGGATTAAATCAATGCTAAATTAGATTTAACCAGTGTCTCCTCAATTCCATTGACTCAGTACCTTGTAAGAATTCTAACATCTCCCGCTTTCTTTTGATTTAGAACATAGATGGTTATGACCTTCCTGACTTCTCAAAAAGGTGAGAACCCCAAAAAAGAAGGTGATCACATCTTCCCTGATTGCTCAAAAAAGGAGTGAAAACACCATAAAAAAAAGGTGATCATGCCCTCCCTAACTGTTCAGGAAGGGAGATGAAAACACCAAAGGAAATGGGAAATCAAATCAGATTAGCAGGTTTCTAAAGGGACTCGCACTCTTAAAACAGGTATACATAAATCCATCAATATGGGAGGTATTACACATAACTACATAAATTGCATAAGTACATAGTAACATAACACAAGCTAGAAGTGATGTAACAAATAACATGAATCAACATGAAAATTTATACATGTCCATAAGTCCTAGAAATAGTCTAAAAGAAATCTATTGTCCATTAGTTCATGTGTCAGGAATCCAATAATTCTTGCAAGCTTTGAAGTCCTGAAGCAGTCTTTATCAACAATTTTTCATCTCAAGGAATCCAATGATTCCTGCTGGTTTTCAAGTCCTGAAGCAGTCTTTATCAACAATTTTTCATCTCAAGGAATCCAAAGATTCCTGATGGTTTTCAAGTCCTGCAACAGTCTTATCTTGTGTTGGGGAAGCCAATGATTCCTGCAGATTTTGTTCTTAGGTCTTCTTCTTTATTTCCAGATTTTTCTCTTTTTCTGTCTCTCTCTAGGTGCTCATTGCCATCCATCTGTTTCCTTCTCCATCTGTAGGAATTCAAGAAAACCCTCTCTCCCAGGCAGTTAACCTATCTAATTCCCTTCTATTTACCACTTTCTAAATCTCTCCTCATCATCTGGCAATTACAATGGAGTTGTTTGCACTAGACACTAGCCTGTTGGTTTAAAAAGCCTGTATTCTCCCTAGTTGTAATCCCTTTTTGCTATCTGATTGCTTTTCTGTTAGTTGGTCATGTAATCCCTTTCTGCCATCTGATTGCTTTTTGACTGATAGATCACATCAGAGTCCTGACCTTCTAAAGATTCTCTGGGTGTAACCTCAGCTGCCATCATGCCCCATCTGTCTTTTGTATGGTATGTTGGAGCTGCCCCCCCCCCCTCTCATTTCTCTGGGTCAATCTACATTCAGAGGCCCAGTGGAAGTCCTTGTGGCACTTTGGAAATGGGTTTTGGGTCTTCTCTCATCCTGTCCTCTCACTCTATCTCTGTATCTACACTGAGCTCTAAGATGTCCAACTTTTCTACACTGAAAACATCGACGAGTTTCTGTAGAAGTCCCTTGCCAAGAGGGACCCTGTCTTCCCATGTTCATCATGTTTGGGTATAATAAGCATTTGTGCCCACTGTAGCACAGCATCTTATGATCTCCTCTAAAGGAGCATCTTTGTCTAGTTCCCATATAATTCTTTTGCAAATCTCATTAGCATTTTCCTTAGCCAGATGTCTGGTCATTATTTCTGTAGCTGCATTTTCTCCAATGGTTCTTGTGACAGCTGTTTGCAAACGTCCCACAAAATCCGCAAAGGGTTCATTGGGACCTTGCTCTATTTTTGTGAAGGCTTCCGCTCAAATTTTTTTGTCTTGGGGGGGTGGGAGGGGGGGGTGGGGGAGACACTCCAAGCTTTTATTGCTGCAGTTGTGATCTGCTCATAAGCTGTTGTGGGATAATTAATCTATTTTGAATTCTCTCCATACTGACCTTTACCAGCTAGTTGGTCAAAAGTGATTTGTATGTTAACTCCTGTTTGCCTATTGCATCTGGCTTGAATCCTACATAATTCATGATACTCCGAAAGCCACAACAAGTTTTGTCCAGGTTCTAAATATGTTCTTGATATGGATTTCTAATCACTCGGGGTTAAGATTTCATAAGCCAAACTATCTAGTAACATTTCAACATAAGAGGATGTAGCCCCATAAAGAGTGCAACCCTTTCTCAAATCCTTAATTTTTTCCAAATCAAAAGGAGTGTATCTTCTCCTTTGTTTATCTGAAGAGCCAAGTTCTTCAATCACAAGGTATGCATTTATAAAATCAGATACATCCGGTCCTTCATTTTTTGCCTTAACTAATCTTGTCACAAGCTGCTTCATAGGTGGTGCTGAATGTGTTTCTGCCTCTCCCCTCCTCCTTCTCCCTCTAGCCATGAAGGGTTAATTGAGGGAAGTAGGTCAGGGGATTGAGAATGATCTAATTTCCTGCTGTGAATTCTTATCTGATTTTTCATCCTTTTCACCTAGTTTAGTTGGCACCTACCCCTCCTGCTCTTTCTTCTTTTTCCTTATTCTAAAACTTATATAATTTCCTAAAGCCAGTTGTATTAAATTATATGTATTAAGTGTGTCTTTGGAAATTGAGTCAGGTCCATTTTTATCGTAGAATTGACAAAGTTCCTCTCCTATTAATTTCCACTCGTTTAGATCCAATTCTTTTTCCATAGAGAACCAAGGAGAGATGTGCTGTATAGTTTCTAAAAGTTCAGTGATCTGCTAACAAATTATAATCAAACCTTGGCTTTTCATAACCCTGACAATGCTCTCTAAACATTTTCCTTGAGGAGAAACAGAAGGCTGTTTTCTAAACATCTCTCCCATTTCAGCTGAAATACTACTTTAGCCCTTTAACAAAGTTTCCTTGTGCTCACCCTAATTTCTGGGTCACAGATGAAGGTTCTTGGTCCCACGTTCAGGTGCCAAAATGTAATGTTCTCTTCTCTAAAATATAATGTTCTCTAGGAGCAGGTTTCTTGGGGGCCTTCTGGAGGCAGTCTTAGTTTCAGTTTTGAGTAATAATCACCTCAAATGCAGCAGCTGTTAAAGTCTAGATCCTTTATTTTCTCTTTCCTTCACTTGGAGCTCAGCTAATTTTCTGGAGGCCTTCTGGATTTTGGTTTCAATGTTCTCCACAGGACAGCCTGCCACCTGTTGTCTGTCTTCCTTCGTTCTGCCCAACTGAATCCTGGGTTCTCAATCTCACGGAGTGCTCTTTGGCCCCTGAGAGCTTCTTGCTTATATGCTGCACACTAAATATACTCCAATCATTACATCAGTAGGAAACCATTATTTGTTGTAGGATTAAATCAATGCTAAATTAGATTTAACCATTGTCTCCTCAATTCCACTAACTTAGCACCTTGTAAGAATTCTAATATTTATGTGTAGCTCTTATTTTTATGTTTCCTGAAAACAACATATTGTTGAATTCAAATGTTTAGTTTGGTATTCATTTCCATTTTATGAGTAAATTTATTCCATTCACATTCTAAGCTACAATTACGTATGTATTTTCCACCTTCCTATTTTTCTGCACTATTGTTCTCACCCTATTTACCCTATCCTTTCTCATTCCTCTGTTTTACTTTTTCTCACTACCTTGCCCTCCAATTCCTTAGCCTACCCATTTCTTTGAGTCCTTCTCTTATTGTCTTCCTCACCCTGTCCCCTTGTCCTTTTATTTCGTTCTGAATTGAGAAGACTTTTGTATCTTTCTAGATATATAAATATATGTTGGTTCTTCTTTAATACATTCCCAATAAGGTAAGATTCCAGCACTGTTCAATCCCTCCCCCCATTTCTTCTATATCAATAGTTCTTTTTATGCCTCATTTGTATGAGATAATTACTCCTTTTTATCTCTCCCTACAGGTTTTTTTCCCCGAGGCAACTGGAGTTAAGTGACTTGCTCAAGGTCACATAGCTAGGAAGCATTAAGTGTTTGAGACCAGATTTGAACTTCAAGGTTGGTGCTCTATCCACTGTGCCACCTAGCTGCCCCCAGTTTTATTTTTTTTAGAATCATATCAGTGTACTCAGCTCAGCTCATACTTTTCTTTCAAACTTCTCAAACAATAATAATAAGAGTACTGCTAATATTTTCACACATATGAAGTAAACAATTTGATCTTACTGAGTCCCTTATAATTGGTCTTTAAAGTCTACATTATATTTTTCCTGAATGTTATGTGTTGAATTTTCTTTTTCTTTTCTTTTCTTCCCCTTCTCTCCTCCTCCATTCAGAATTATACTTAACTTTGCTGAGTCTCTACCATCCTCTTAATCCCAGCTCTTTTACTCCGTGGAATAGAGTATTTCAAGATCTATCATTCTTCAATACAGTAGCTGCTAGGTCTTGGTAATACTTATGGTATCTCCATGATATTAAAGTTGGTGTTTGTTTTTTCTTTTATTGCTTCCAATGTTTCTTCCTTGATTTGGGAGCTCTAACACATGGCTATGATATTTCTGTTAAGTTTTCTTCCTTGGGATTACTTCCTAGATTTTTTCTATTTCCACTTTTTTCTTCTTGTTCTAGAACTTCAGGGCAATTTTCCTTGAAAATTCCCTATAATAATATATCAAGATTATTTTTATTGCAATTTTTAGACACTATTCTTAGGTTATTTCTCTTTCATCTGTCCTCCATCTCCAGTACAGATGTTTCTCCTCCATCTCCAAATATGATGAGATGTTTAATTTTTTTTTTTTTTGTAGTTTGCCATTCTTTTAATTTTACGATTTCTTGATGACTTAGATTGTCAATAGCTTCCCCTTGCCCAGTTTTAGTTTTCAAGGCAGTATTTTCTTCCTTATGTTTCTGATTCTCTATTTCTGGTTGGTTGGATTTTTTTCATAATTTTCTTGCTTTTCTTAGATTGCTCTTTTTTTTTTAAAAAAAAAATGTTTTCCTTGATCTCTCTTTTTGAATTTTAAAGCCCTTTTTAAGTGCTTCTGAGAACTCTTTTTGTGTTTGAGATCTTTTAATGTTTCTCACTGAAAAAGGAGGGACAATTTAAGCTCCATTTTCTTTTCTAATATGAACACAGATCTTCTCTATCCCCACAACAACTATCTGATAGTTGGGTTTTTCCTCTTTACTTATTCATGTTTATTAACTTGTTTATTTTGTTTTTAGTAGCTATCAGTGTATTCAAGTTGTAGTCTTGAAGTATGGCGAATGATGCCTGAAGCATCAGGTGCTTCTTAGTGTCATTTCTTGATATCAGTCTTAGGACCCAAACTTTGTTAAGCCACAGTTCTTTTTTACTGTCTTGACGCAGTTTCCCTAAATCATTCCACCTCAGTTTATAATTGTTCTGCTCAACCATCCTTTCCTCCTAATCATTATGATTCAGGTAAGGAGAAAGACCTTCTATTTTAGGCATCATCAGAATACTGGGTGCCTCTCCCTATTCTGTAATCCCAATTATCAGATATGCTCCATGCCTCCCCTCCCTCTGTCAGAACCAGATTGTTAGTCCCATGTTCCCGCTCTCAGCACCCTGACTCCGCCCTTGCCTCGCTCTACCCCGTCTGAGCCATGTGTATATAGGTCATTGAGAACTCAAATTGTTTGCTGGATTCTTGGAGATGATAAGTCTCATTAAGTCCTGGGACCAAACCACAGATCCATTTGGTTCCAGTAAATCTCTCCCTTTTAAATAAATTATTAAATATTCTCTAATCTCTATCTTGCCTCAGTTTCTCTGGCATTACAACTTAAGCTCTCCTCTCCTATGCCATGGTTAGGCCCTCAGCCATGGTATCTCACAAAAGTTCTTGCTTCTTGCATTTCTCCAGTGGCTACAAACCAGAGTTGTCTTTTCTCCCCTAGACCTGAACCTATGGACTTAAGTACCCAGAGCCAACAGGCTTCCTGCCCTTCACTACTGCACTCATCAGGCGTGTACTAGCTTCTTCTCCCTGCAGCCACAGTCCATGAAGAATCTGGTCTGCACAGCTGTGCTTGGGGACCCCTGACAAAGAAAGATCTTTCAATCTTTTCTTACTCAGCAGTTAGACCCCGACACAGTTAGAGAGAAGAAAGTTTCTAAAGCTGAGGTTGCCTTACAATCTAGTAGCCCTAGGGCTTGCAGTTTGTTGACTCTACACAATCAGCCTGGAGACATTTGTAATTCCCTTAGGCTGAACCTACACTTTAGGAAATCGGATCTTTCCAGAGGTATTCTCAATTGTTTTAGGAGGACAATTACTTTAACCCATGTTTATTTCTGCTGTTCTGAGGCAAAGTTCTGTCTTTTTTTGTGGAGGAAATTTAGAGAGCTGAAAGTTTTCTGACTTATTTTGCCACCTGCATAGAATCCTTTCCCAATAATTTCTTGAACTATGATGTCTAGGTACTTCTTGTGATAATGGCTTGTAAGTAATCCAGGAATTCTTAAATATTTCTCCTTGATCTATTTTTGAGGTCAGCTGTTTTTCTGAAGATGAATTTCACATTTTCTTTTGTCCCCCCCCTCCCAATTCTTTTGGTTTTGTTTTATTATTTCTTAATGTCTCATGGAGTCATTAACTTTCACTTGCCCAATTCTAGTTTTTAAGAAATAATTTTCTTTGGTGAACTTTTGCACTTTTTTTTCATTTACCCAATTCTGCTTTTTAAGAAGTTATTTTCATCATTGAATTTTTATATCTCTTGTTCAATTTGGTCAATTTTCTTTGTAAGGTACTATTTTCTTCAATTTTGGGGGGTGCGTTTTTTTTCTAATCTAGCTGTTAATTGCCTTTTTATAATTTTCTTTGTTTGCTTTCATCTCTTTACCCATTTTTTCCTCTACTACTGTTATTTCATTTTGAAAATAAAGTTTGTAAGCCTCTTCCAGAAATTCCTGTTGGGCTTATGTCCAATTTATTATTATGTTTCTTCCTTTGAGGTTTTCCTTGTAGTTATTTTAACTTTGTTGTCTTCTGAATTTGTGTCTTGATCTTTCATCAAAATAGCTTTTTGATTTTTGCCATTTGTTCTTTTTTTCCATCCTATATCTTGATTTGGAACTTTGTGCTAATATTGGGTTCTGTGAATGGTGAAGGGGCACTATCTTGAGTTTCAGACTTTTGTGCATTGCTGTTTTCAGAGATAGTTCTGAAGGATTGGAATTTGCTGTATTTTCAACGTAAAGTGTTCTGGGAAGAGGTGTGGTCGCTGCTTTTCTGTTTTATATTCTGGTCCTTACCTAGAAAGGATCCCTGGTTCTCTCTCAGAACTTACACTTCCTCTTGACTGAAAGTGCCCCTCCCTGCTCTTGAACTATGACCCAGAAGTAAATATATGCAATGAAGTTGACATTCTGGTCTTGCAAATAATGCTAGCATACTAGATTATTAGGGACCCTAAAAATCTCTTTCCATTTGCAAGGTCCCATTACTGTCTCTGTGAGATTCATGAAATTCTTACCTTCATTTATTCATTATTTATTTATTTATTTTTTATTTATTCTTCTTCTTTGCATACTAATTATAAGAAACACAAAGTCCCACCTCCTTCTTTCCTAGTATATTTCTCATTTTTTTTAAAAAAGAAAACCTGTGATACATGGAAAAGTTACTGGGGATGTGAAGACAAGAAAGTGCCTCGTCTTCAGGAAGATTACATTCTATTGAGGAAAAATAACACATAGAGTATATAGATAAATAAGCACAAAATATAATAAAAGTAAAAGTATCTGGGGGGTAGGAAGAACAGTAAAATCTAAGGCACAGAAAAAGGCTTAATGGAAAAGGTGACAGGAGTTAGCCCTGGAATGGTGCTCAATGGGTTGGAGAGATTGTGTCTTATACCTCTGGAATAATTACCTAAATCAATGAAATCACAAATCTATTTAAGCACTAAAGTTTAATTGGGAAAGCATGTTTGGAATTTTAAAATTTGGCTTTATACCATCAAGGAAGAAAGACCTTTACATTCATATGCTGAATCTGAATCTGAAATAGCAACAAAGTGTCTGTATGTCTTTCACTCTTTACACATTTATTTATTTATTTATTTATGTGTCATGATTGTATCCAAGGATTCTTAAGATCCTAAAAAGAAAGGCTTGCAATAAAAGTATCATGTGACATAGAAGAAAGAACATCAGACTTGAAGTCTCAGAACCTGATCTGAATTCTAGTTTTTTCAGTGACTTCTTCTATGATTCAAGTGAGGGAACTTTTCTAGACTTGCTTATTGATTTATGAAATGAGAGAGTAGGACTGTATGACAATGAACGTCACTTCCACCTCTACATATATGATTCTATGGTCAGCCACATACAAATTACCTTTGAAATATAATAACTTTTATCAAAATTTTCATTGTAATAAAATAAGCTAAAGCTTATTAGTTTATAATAATTTACCTTCAAATAAAAATAAATGTTACAGGTCCAGCCATTCTGCAAAGAAATTTGGAACATACCCAAAAAAACATTAAACTCTGTACAACTTTTGACTCAGTAATAATACCTCTACCAGGTATAACTCCAAAGAGATCAAAGAGAAAAAAAGATTAATCTGTACAAAAATATTAATAGAAGCTCTTTTTTGTGTGGCAAAAAATTGAAAACTGATGGGGTGTTCATTAATTGGAGAATGGCTAAACAAATTATTATTTGAATATGATAGAATACTATTATGCTATAAGAAATGATGAAGGAAATAGCTTCAGAAAAACCTGGTTAGACTTTTATGAGCTGATACAGAGTGAATATATCAGGAGAATGATTTATACAATAATATAATTATTATGAAGATAATTAATTCTGGAAGACTTAGATATTCTGATCAACACAATGATCAGCCACAATTCCAAAGGACTCATTAAAAAACACTATCTACTGCTTTTCTGAAAGAAAGGTTATGAACTCAAGAATACAGATTGAAATATACATACATATACATATATCTATATGTATGTATTTTGGACATGTCTAATCTGGGAATCTGTTTGGCTTGTCTATGCATATTTGTAACAAGTTTTGTTTTTCTTACTTTTTCAAAAGGTAGAAAAGGGGGAAGGAGAGAATACAGAATTGTAAATACAATAAAAAATAATTTTTAAAAAGTAAATGTTACATACCACATAATTACTGACTGTTTCTGTCACAACACTACGGACAGGTGCTTTGGAGCCTCCTGGTACTGCAATCGCAGGAGAAGGTGGAGGAATCATGGCAGGTGATATAGAAGCTTGTGGAGGAGGTGGTATAGGCACTGGAGGCGGAGTCATGTGAACAGGTACAGGTGCTGGGGATGGTACAGGGGGTGGTGATTTGGGTCTAGTAAGAGAGGGAGATGGTTTAGCCTCTGGCGCTGGAACCACCTTGCTGATGACACTGTTAACACAAAGGAAGAAATGTATGTAAGAATAAAACTGAATATAATTCAACAAACATTTATTAAGTGCCTACAATGTTCAAGGGGCTGTATGCTAGATGTTAGTAATACAAAGAAGAAAATAAAATACTTTTTGTTATCAAAAAACTTATATTCCATTAGAGGGATATAATATGTACAAAAAGACAAATCAATACAAAGAATTTTAAGAGGTGGAGTGCAAAGACATCTGGAGGAATAAAAGAAGGGCCTCAATTAGGAGATGGTGCCTGAACCAGGCCTTGAAAAGTGAAAGGATGATAAGGGTTGGAAGTGAGGAAAATATATGTTCTGGCACGATGTAATAAATAATCTAGCAGATTTATTTTACTCATCTTTCAACAAATTCTGTTAAAGTTTTGATTTAGAGAGGGAAGAAAATCCTTAAATTCAAAGGTTTACATTAGTTTCTATTGTCATCTAACCAAAATATATCTATATCTATATCTATATATATCATATGTTATACATAATATATAAAACATGTGTGTGTGTATCATTATTATTCTCCCAAAAAAACATGTTTCCATAGAATAAATATCAACCAGGGTTCTTTCCCAAAGCTCTTAGTTCTGTATATATGTTAACTTACTTCTTTCTCTAAAAGGCTACAAAGTTGTCTCCAAGATTGATAGGCCCAGAAAACTATGGTGTAAATCAAGTTTCTATAGCTTGGCTTCCCAGCATTTAAGGGACATGGAATCTGTAGAGTCCCAAAACTCCAGACTTGTAAAATGTCTCAAGAACACATAAGTTAACACTGCCCTGAGTCACCATTCCTTAGTCTGGCTGACCAGGGATGTTTTCCTTATAACACCAAAAGTTCGCTCCTTTACTGAAGAGTAAGTATCGAAGCTAAGAGACAGATTCTTGTTAAGTATCCTTTCTAGCTACAGCTAAAATAAACTTCCTTTAAAAAAAAAAAAAACTGAACTTACGAGATAAAACATGCATTTCCATAATAAAACAGATTAGAAAAAAAGAGTATTGCAAATGAAACTACAAATCTATTATGTACAACTTGCTTTTTCTTTTAAATTGATAAGTTATCATGTAACTTTCTTTTATCCCTTTTCTTCCCCAATCTGTCCTAGAAATGGCTACCATTAGACAAAAATATGTATGTAAATATGTATACAATAACACACACATATATGCAAAACCATACTAAACACACTTTTATTTACCATTCCTTTCTCTGGATGCAGATAACAACTTCTTTCTCCAGTTCTTTGTATGGATATTTATAATAGTCAAAATGACTTACTTGCTTAAAATTGTTCTTAAAACAATATTGCTATTACCATATACGATGTTTTCTTGGTTCTACTCTTCATTATTTCATGAAAGTCTTTACATATTTTTTTAAAATCATTGAGCTCATCATTTCTTATAGCATAGTAGTAGGTTATATACACAACTTGTTTAGTCATTCCCCAAATGATGGATAGCACTACAATTTCCAGTTTTTTGCCACAACAAAGAGAGCTACTATAAATATTTTACATCTTTCTTTTTCTTTTTCTCTAATCATCCTGGAAAACAATTCTAATGGTGGTATTGCTGAGTCACAGGATATAGTCAGTTTTAAAACTCTTGGGGTATAATTCTAAATTGTTCTCCAAAATGACTGGATAAATTTACAGTTTCAGTCCAAAAATGTCCCAATTTTTTGACATCTCCTTCAGCATTTGTTGCTTTCTCCTATCATTTTAGCCAATCTGAAAGGTATAAAATGATATTAAGTTTGTCTTAATTTGCATTTTTCTAATCAATAATGATTTAGAACTTTTTTCTTATGACTTGCCTATTTTTCTAAATGATTTATTTTATATCAGAATCAGTTGGTCTTTAAGTATTTCATGGAATTCACCTGCAAATTCATTTGGTCCATGTGCTTTTTTTCCTTAGGAAGATCATCTTATGGTCTGCTGATTCCTTTTTCTAAAAGATATTCTATTTTCTTTTCTGTTAATGTAGACAGTTCATATTTTTGTAAATATTCTTCCATTCCACTTACATTGTTAAATTTATAGGCATATAATTGAGCAAAATAACTCTTCATAATTGCTTTGTTTTCATCTTTGCTAGTGGTATATTCACCCTTTTCATTTTAAATACGACTTATTTGCAAAGGATATGAACAGATAATTTTCAGACAAAGAAATTAAAACCATTTCTAATCATGTGAAAAGGCGCTCTAATTTTTGATCAGGGAAATGCAAATTAAGACAACTCTGAGATACCACTGCACACCTCTCAGATTGATTAATATGACAGAAAAAGAAAATGACAAATGTTGGAGGGGATGTGGAAAACTGGGACACTAATACATTGTTGGTGGAATTGTGAACTGATTCAACCATTCTGAAGAGCAATTTGGAGCCATGCTCAAAAAGTTATCAAATTGTCCATATCCTTTGATCCAGCAGTGTTTCTACTGAGCCGATATCTCAAAGAGATCTTAAAGGAGGGAAAGGGATCCACTTATGTAAAAATGTTTGTGGCAGCCCTTTTTATAGCGGCAAGAAACTGGAAATGGAGTGGATGCCTATCAGTTGGAAAATGGCTGAATAAGTTATGATATATGAATGTTAAGGAATATTATTATTATGTAAGAGACTATCAGCAGAATGATTTCAGAGACACCTGAAGAAACTTACATGAATGATGCTAAGTGAAATGAGCAGAAACAGGAGATCATTGTACACAGCAACAAGGAGATTATACAATGATCAATTCTGAAGCCATGGCTCTTTCTAACAGTGAGATAATTGAGGCCAGTTCCAATGATTTTGTAATGAAGAGAGCCATCTATACCCAGGAGAGGACTGTGGGAACTGAGTGAAGATCATAAAATATCATTTTCACTCTTTTTTGTTGTTGTTTGCTTGCATTTAGTTTTCTTTCTCTTTTTTCCTTTTTGATCCAATTTTTCTTATGCATCAAGATAATTGTATAAATATGTATACATATATTGGATTTAGCATACATTTTAACATGTTTAATATATATTGGATTACTTGCCATCTCTAGGAGTGAGGATGGGGGGAAGAAAGAGAAATTTGCAACACAAGGTTTTGCAGGGGTTAATGTTGAAAAATTATCCATGCATATGTTTTGAAGATAAAAAGCTTTAATAAAAAAGTGAAAAAAAATATTATTCATTTAAACCAACTCCTAGTTTTATTTATTAATTTAATGGTTTTCTTACACACAATTTTATTAATCTCCCCTTTAATTTTTAGGATTTCCAACTTCGGGTTTAACTGGAGATTTTTAGTTCTTTTTCTATTTTTTTTTTTTTAAATTGCATACCTAATTCATTGGTCTTCTCTTTCTCTATTTTATTGCTATAAGAATTTAGATACTTTTTTTTGATTATTGCTTTTGATGTATCCCATAGGTTTTGATATGTTCTCATTATTCTCATTCTCTTTAATGAAGTTATTAATTACTTTATTAAATATATTTTTTACTGTACTATGATTTGAAAAAAGATGCTCTCAACTGTAATTTTTTATGCTGTAATATGTGGACAATCTTTGTAAAAATACCATATGGTGCTGAGAAAAATTTATTCCTTTCTATCCTATTCAGTTCTCTCTAGGTAGCTAATATTTCTAGCTTATTTAAAATTCTATTCACTTCCTTGACTCCTTTCTTATTTATTTTCTGGTTGAATTTATCTACTTCTGAAAAGGGAAGATTAGAGTATTACAGTACAATTGTCTATTTACACCTGTAATTCAAATAACTTTTAAAAAAAATTTAGTGTGATAACATTTAGCATATATAGATTTAGTACTGATACTACTTCACTGTCTGTGGTGTCTATTATCAAAATATACTTTCCTTATTTATCTCTTTTAGTTTTAACTTTGTCTGAAATCATGATTGCTATCCCTGCCTTTTTTTTTTTTTTTTTTTTTTTTTAAACATCAGCTGAAGCATGTAAATTCTATGTTGGTTCTTTAACTCTTTGTGCCTGTTTCAAGTGTGTTTCTTATAAAACATATTGTCAGATTCTGCTTTTTAATCCATTCTGCTACTGATTTCTATTTTATGGATGAATTCATCCAATTCAAAGTTATAATTGCTATTTGTGTATTTCCCTCCTTTTGGAGTTCAAATGTTGGAGTTGTTGTTCTTCTTAAAACACAGCCGATTTAGCTTAGAGCCCTCCGAATATCTCCAAATCCAAGGGTTTTGTCCTTCAGCCTCTGCCTCTGCTTTCTTCTGCCTCCAGCTAGCACAAAGATGGAATGAATCTCTTGTTTCCTTCACTTGGGGCTTGGCTAGCTTTCTGGTGAGTCTTTCAGACCAGCTTGGTCTCAGTGGGGGAAGTGCAGAAGCCCAGCCACCAATTACAGTGGTGTGAGATGAAGATGAATCTGGTTGTCCGCTGAACTCTCGACTTGTAGCTTCTTCCTCTGAAAACTCTTCTTCTGCCACCAAATGGAAAATATTCTCCCTTGCCTTGGAGAGAGGGCTTCTGACGTAATTCAGCTGAAATCTCCCAAAGTACTCTGTGTCTGCACCAGAGTGCTCCTCTCTAACCAGTTGAACTCTCTTCTTTGACCAGCCAGCCAAGTGGAATATATTCTGGAATAGCTCTCTCTTCACTGGCCTTATATCTGACTCTTCTGAGAGAATGGGATTATGGGTTTTCTCCCATAGTGCTCTCTGGGGGAGGTGTGAATTCACAAAGTTACAAAGTTTACTTTGTGAATCTGGCATACTTGTGAACTCCCCTGAGTAAAGGTGTAAACACAAGCATTGTACTAATTAGTTCTACTTAGTACCTTGTTTCAAGTTCTGGCCCAAAACATCTTGTAAGATCAGATCAACAATCTATCAACTCTAATGAGTTAGCAGTTTGTAAGGATTCCAACACCCTCCATTTTATTTTTCCTCACTACAGTCTTCAGCCTCCTTTTTTTTACCCTAACCTTCCTCACAGGTTTAACTGTGGTAACTTCTACCCACTATCTTCCTAATCCATATCCTTAAAACCCCCTCCTGATTCTTTTCAATTTCCCTATTTTTTACTCTATCCATTCTTCTAAGAGGCTCTCCTTTATCCTCTCCCTCCAATCTCCTAAATCTTTTGAAAAGTCCCTTCCTTAGTCTTTCTCCCCGTCTCTTATTTCTTTATAAATTGGGAAGACTTTTATGTCCTTCTAAATGTATATGTTATTTCCTTTTTATCCCAGATCTAATGAGATTAACATTCCAGCACCACCAGTCCTTTACCCCTACCTGCTTTCTCTGTATTGGTTCTTCCTTTCATGTTTCACTTACATGAAATAATTACTTTTTACCTTTTCCTACCCATTTTTTAAAGAATCATTCCATCATACTCAGCCTCAAACTGATAGTGACAGTTTTAAGAATAGTGATAACTTTTTCACATGTAGTTTGATCTTATTAAGTCCTTTATAAGTGGTCTTTAATGTTTATTTTGTATTTCTCATAGATCTTACATGTTGAATTTTCCATTGAGTTCTGGTCTTTTTGTCACTAAATGTCTTTGAGGTGGTGGTTCAGGATCATACTTAGCTTTGTTAGGTAGGTTATTTTTGGTCACAACTCCAGCTCTTTTGCTCCTCAAAATCTAATATTCCAAGACCTATGGTGTTTTAGTGTGGAAGTTGTTGGGTCTTGTGTAATCCTGATTCTAACTCCACAGCACTTAAGTTGTTTTTTCTTGTTGCTTATAATATTTTTTCCTTAACTTGGGAGCTTTGAAACATAAGTTTTTTATTCTGAACTCTGTTTCATGTGGTGACTAGTGGATTTTTTTTTCTATTTCTACTTTATCCTTCTGTTCTAGAACTTCAGGGTAATTTTCATTAATAATTTCTTATAACATTTTATCAATGTTCTTTTTATGACTGTAACTTTCAGATAGTCCAACAAATTTCATGTTGTCACTTCTTCACTGGTTTTCCATCTCAGTTGTTCTTCTAATGAGATACTTCACATTCTCTTCTATTTTTTTATGTGTTTGATTTTGTTTTATTATTTCTTGTTGTCTTATGTCATTTGCTTCTCATTACTCAACTCTAGTTTTCAAGAAGTTATTTCTTCCTTAATTTCTTGAACCTTTTTTTCCCAATTGAATTTCTCTTCATAATTTCCTTGTAGTACTCTTATTTTTTCCCCTAATTTTTCCTCAATCTCCCTTATTTGATGTTAGAAGTCCTTTTAAAGTTCTTCCAAAAACTCTTTTGGAGCTTGTAACCATTTGAGATTTCTCTCTGAGGTAGGAATGTTTTTTTTTTTTTTCAATCTTTACTGTCTTCTTTTGAATATGAACCTATATCTTCTCTTATCCCCATAATAGCTGTCTATGGTTGGGTTCCTTCTCTTTTGCTTACTTATGTTTATTTTATTTTTTAAACACATTTTCATAATCAGGTTCTAATCCCAAGGTATGGGTACTATGCCTGAGCCTCAGGTTCTTCTTACCATTATTTTCTGAACTCTGCCTGGAGACCCAAATTTGGGCATTCCTCTCCACCTCCAAGTCACACAGTCATGCTCTTGTTCCCTCCAGCAGCTGCTAACTTCAGCTCTCCCCTCTGCCTGGAACAAAAACCAGGAACTCTAGCTGGACCCCCCCGCCCCTCCCTGCTACTGTACTCACCAGGTGTGTGCTACCTCTTTCTCACTTGTAATGGGCTGAAGCTCGAGTTGATGCACTGAGGTCCCAAGCACGTGAGACTAAATAGTAATTGTACCATATTCTATTAATATATATGCTTGGAGAAAGAATGACCCCGCCCATTCTTTGTGCAAGTCCCCATGTGTTGTACAGAAAATGACAATTTTGGTGAGTGGAGGCAGAGGGGCAGAGAGAGAGGCAGAGGAGACTGCTGGCTAGCTTCTTGTCGCAGCTGCTCACATTGCTATTGCGATCCTCCTTCACCTTCGATCCCCCTTTACCTCTGATCCTTCTTCACTTCCACAAAGAATAAAGATGAAGATTTTCCCCTAACCTGAATTCCTGACTCTGGCAGACTTTAAATATGCGGTCATCACACTCACTCACAGTCAATACAGTTCTGCTGGGGTCCCAAGACAACAAAGGGTCTTTCAATCTTCTCCTACTCAGCCATCAAACCCTCTGGCCCAGTACTGTCCAACTTTCAGTGTCCAGAGGTGGAAGCTCCTGTAGCTGAGGTGACTTCCCACCCAGCTGCCCCTAGGACATCCTGTTGATAGATTCAGCAGAGCCAGCTTGGAGGTGTTTGCACTTCAATTGGTCAAACCTTTACCTAAGGAAGAGTCTTTCTTGAGATCTTATCAAATTGTTTTAGGAAGAAAAATTTACCCCCTACTTTAGTGTATTTTTGCGGCTCAACTTCACTTTAAGGTAGTGTTCTGTGTCATTTGTAGAGAAAATTTGGAGAGCCTAGAATTTTCTGACTTTTTCTCAAGCCTTTTTTTTTTTTCCTTTAAACTTCCTTTTGTTTTGTATGACCTACGATGTTTCATTTCCGGCTAATATTTGGCCTACTTCTGAAACTACCAGAAGAATTAGCCTGAGTAAGGTTGAGCCCACCACATCCGTATAAAGCAATGATATTAAAGACATTCTTTGATCAACACAGTTATATATTAGCACTCTGAATAAATTTAAAATAATTTCCTTTATTTTTTTCCATTTTTCAACATCATTATTTTTAAATTTCTAAAATTATGCATGATGTTTGAAAAAAATAATGTCCTAGACCAAGCTGGATTTTTGCTAAGGAACCCAATGTCATAAAAGAAATTGGGACCAGAAAAGGGAGATGAAGGTGTGAGGGGCAATAAGGAATTATGTTTAATATTAGGTTCACCTTAATGAGGTTACAGATCCTTCTTCAAAGATATTACTAATAATTAATAAATGCTGTTTATTTCATACTCTTGCTACAAAAATGGCAAAAGAAATTTGCAAAGTGCTTTATCAAGCGTCCCCACAACTATGTATTCTAATTTCCTTATAATTCTTCAGAATAATCCCCTTACTGTACATACAGACCTCCATCAATAAAGTCAATAAAGGCTGCCCTTCACCTTATTTACTCTCATTCACTCCTTTACCTTTTGCAATCTGGTTTCAGACTTCACAACAGAAGTGAAATTAAGTCTCTCCCAAATTGCTAATATTTCAATCCCAAAATAGGATGGTCATTTCTCAGTCTTCATTCACTGCTGCATTTTACCTTCTTGATCACCTCCTGCTCCTAGATATTCTTTCTTGTTTTTGTGCTACTCTCTCCTTTAACTGCGCTTCTTCAGTTCCCCTAGTTGGTTGACCATCATCTATGTCATATAACTGTTTCCCAAAGCTCTGTCTTGAAACTTCTTTATATTTTAGCTTGGTAATGTTATCAGTTTCCTTGATTTTAATTATCACCTCCTTGCAAAAGATTTACAGATTTTTTTCCCTAAAGTTCAGTCACACATAGCCACTTGGATATTGAGCATATCAAACTGTCCTTTTCACTGTTACATTACTGTTAGTTTCTAATATTCAACAATTTAACACACATGAACTTTCTTATCTGGGTCTTCAATATGTGTCTGCAGCACAGATAGGAGCAGTTACCAGGTTGCATTTGCACAGCAACTGCTTCTTAGGATGAGAGTTCTAGGTTGGAAATGTTATTCCCAAGATTTTTGAGATCAATGTTCTTGGTCTGCATCAGGATCTGGGGGTTAAGGTAATGGTGGTTGCCTGGAGTCTCTCCCATTAGAAGAAATGTGGCCCTAAGAATAAGTTTGGTTCATTCTTTGTATTTGCACCTTTACTACCTAGGCTTAGTGACTGGCACAAAGTTTTCATTTAGCAGCTTTTCAGTACTGCCCAGCTCTTTATTACAACTTTTTGGGTTTTTCTTCCCAAAAATATAGAATGATTTACCATTTCCTTCTCGACCTCACTTTTGTTGTTTTGTCATTTCAATTATATACAACTATTTGTGACCCCTTCTGGGGTTTTCCTGGCAAAACTTCCATTTCCTCCTCCAGTTCATTTTACAGATGAGGAACTGAGGCAAAAAGGATTAAGTGACTTACCCAAGGTCACACAGCTAGTAAATCTGAGGACAGATTTGAATTTATGATTTTCTATCTCTAGGGCTAGACTCTACTGACTTCTGATACCTAGTAAGTTATTAATAAATGCCTGCTTGCTTGATGGATTGCTTATTCAACTTTTCCTTTCAAAGATGACTTTAAACCTCATTTTTTGCCAACCCAGTACTTTTATTCTTCTCAACTCTTAGCTCAAGAACTGCTTCCCTCAAGAAGTACAACAGAGGACTGGCTGAGTGGAAAAAATAATAGTTCTAGAGTCAACGGACTTAGTCTCAAAAAATGCTTCTGACATCTGCTACCTGCTAGATCTTTCTGAGCTTTTGTTACCTCAACCATAAAAAGAGGAAGTAAGCCTAGACTGCTTTGGAGTCCCTTTCATTCTGATATTACCTCCCATTTACTCTATATAAAACCTGTATGTACCTAGTAATTTAGATGATGTCCTGAAAACATCTGTTCTTTGAAGGTGGGGATCATTTTTGGCTTTCTGTATATTCCTAGCACTTAGCACAGTACCTGCATATAGTAAGCACTTAAATCAATTTTTGTTGATTGACTAAATTCTATGTCTATACTTGTGATCTTAGGAACTCATATCCCTTACAATTATTATCATTCACTGATTTTTAAAAACTCATTATTTGCATAACCAATTTTTATTATATTACCATGTATTTGCTAATATATTGCTCACATATAATTTTGTAGTATTACATAAAAATGTTTTATCTTCTAGACAAAACCTGATTTTGTGCCCTCTCTCCCTCTCCTCTCTTCCTTTCTGTCTCTCTGCTTATCTCTATTTAAGAATGTGTACAAATTCTTTTTGAATGAAAAAATTAATTCCATCTTAAAAATTGTGAACTTGTATGACATTTAAAACTGATGAAGAGGCATCTAAATGTTCATTAGGAGACTATTTTAAAGGTAGACTCATCATTAAACATAACATAATGTAATGCTTAAGTCACCATGAATTACATTACTAGCGATAAAAAAAAACACTCACGTTTTTAAATTACTAGATGTTCACCAAAGAAGTCACAAAGCAAAGTATATGTGGGATAGAAGAGTATTAATTATGTGACTATGAACAGCATTAATTCTTTTGGGTTTCGGTATTAAGAATTCAACAACAATTTGTTAACAACTTTTCTTTTTTTTTTTTTTAAACCAAGGAAATTATCATAGATTTCCTTAGTAAACTGATAGATTAGAGCAATCTAGAAACACATCATGTTTGTTTTTAAGTGTACACTGAACTGAAAAACTAAGTAATAAGTTTACTTATTTAGATGGCAAAATTTTCATTAAAATGGGAAAAATATTCTTTAAAATAACATGGATTCCCAATTATAAGAATATTACATAATAGTACAAGGAAGTAATTCGCAGACAGTTTTCAAAATAAGTCAGGTAATTTTTAGCATCATTGACATATTAGTCAAGTAAGAAAAGTTATGTTAATAGCAAGATTTGAAACTGAAAAACCGCTTATCCTTTTATGATTAAATAATCTACAAAATACTTATTTAATTTAGAACAATGGTAGAAAAGATAACAATAAAAATCACATTCATTATATGTAAAAACATATATATAAAACACAAAAAAGTAATTTTGTTTAGTTACTACCATTAATCTTTGCTAACAGGGCCCTTCAAAAGATATATTTAGTAATACAGAAAAGAAATATACTAATAAAAACCAATTCTCAATTATTCATGAAATAAACCATGGAAAAGAAAAGAAATGAGCAGTTATAACATCTAACTGGTATGGGAAGGAAGCTTACTCTCAGAATGCAGCTTTTTGTTTTTCCTAGAAGTAAGGAGTGGATCCAGATTCAAGTGTAATGATTTCATTTAGACTCTTAGAACACAATATGTTATTTACCTTGATGTAAAATTAAGGCTAAAGTTTAATTTTCAATTTAATAAACATTTAATTAAAGTCTATTTTTGCAAAATACTGTGCTAGATGCCAGGAAATACAAAGGAAAATGGTTTTTACCCTCAAGAAACTTATATAAAGGAAAGGAGGATATAACATGAAGACAGGTAAGTACAATATTCAGTTTTAAAGATATAATTAGGGATTATGCTATGGAGAGGTATAAAAAAAAAGTACATTGTCCAAAAGGCACTACCCACCTATATTTTCTTTATTGATTCTGCTCACTTGATCCTAATTCTCTAATTTTTTCTAATCTCTTCACTTTCCTTTATTAAGTCCCCTTTCCTTATGTACATGTTACTATTTCATGTCTCCTGAGTTTAAGAATATACTTTCACAAACAAGAGTTTAAAAATGTACTCTAAACATCCACTTATTTCCTTTTTTGTGACTATGAGAAAGAAGCCTATTTTTTTTTAAATTTAAAAGTTGGAAATATTGTAGCCATACGATTGAATCAAAAGATGAGTTTATAGCATTAGTGACCCAGCAAATGGATTTCTGGATATTGGCATGGTAGTATTTAAGACAAGAATTTTTTTTTTTATTAACCATTTGGGAGTTGTGATATTTTACTGTTTGTTTAAGGAGATCATTTCTCCTTTCCACCAAAAAATGTGTCATGGAATATACTTTTTTAAAAAATCATTAACATCTCTGGGATAATTCAAGTCATTCTAGGCTATTCAGTACTGTGAATCATGATGTACAAAGTATAATCTTTGTTGAAGTATATAATTCTATATAATACTTACAAGGAAGAGTGTTTTAGTAGGAAAAAAAATATGGTCTTAGAATGAGAAGACATGGGTTTCAAGTATGGGTCTATCAGCTATGTGATTTAAGGCAAATTATGTAGTATGTAAGAATTAATTAAGGACTGGGACTTCTGAGGGTAAAGTAAAGATGGCTGAATGAAGTCAGGAAGCTGCTCAAGCTCTCTCAATTTCCCTGAAAAACTACATGAAACCAAACCTCCGAACAGTCTGGAAATGACAGAGCCTCTAAAGAGACAAAATGAAACTATTTTCCAACTCAAAATAAGTTGGAAGGACTTCAAGAAAGGTTAGTCTCACTGGAGTGAAGGGTGTAAAGCCTAGCTCAGATGATGTTTTGGGGAAAGCCAGTGGGAAGGTCTTAATCACAACAGATCTGCAACCTAGGATTCTCCCTTGGTTTTTATTCAATAAATCAGACCAGACCAGTGAAATGACCTCTAGTCCCAGCACAGAAGGAAAATTGCCAGCCCAGGAAACCAGGCAACAATAGGCAGGAGTAGGTCAGGCTACCCCCAGCTCTGTGAGCAATATACCAAACACAGAGGGCTCCTGTGCTCAAAGCCAAGACTCAAAGTTGTACAAGAAAATTGGGACAGGACTCCCTATACTCCAGAAGCAGAGCTCAACTTTAAAAGTCATAAAATGAGTGGGAGGAGGAAGGAAAGAAGGGAGAAGAAAGAAAGAGCAAGAAGCAAAAAAAGAACCTTGATAATAGAAAGTTATTATGGTCACAGGGAAGATCAAACAACAACTCAGAAAAGGACAAAATGCCCATATGTGAAACCTCAAAGAGGGATATTAATTGATCTCAAGTCCAAAGAGCCTTTGTGGAAGAACTCATAAAAGATTTTTTAAATCAAATAAGAGAAGTACAAGAAAAACTGGGAAAAGAAACAAGTGGTATGGAAGAGAGAGGCAACAGCTTGTTAAAGAAAAATAATTTCTTAAAAAATATAATTGGTCAAATTTTTTAAAATTCACTGAAGAAAACAACACCTTTAAAAGTAAAATTAATCAAATGGAAAAGATGTAAAAGCTAACTGAAGAAAATCATACATTAAAAACTAAAACTGGGCAAATGGAAACTAATGACTCTGAGACATCAAGAATCAAACTAAAAAGAATGGAAAAAATAGAAGCAAATGTAAAATATATTGGAAAAGCAACTGACCTGGAAAACAGATTCAGGGGAGACAATTTAAAAATCATTGGACTACCTACTACTTGAAAGTCATGACAAAAAAAAAATTTAAAAACATTTGAACAGTATTCTACAAGAAATTATAAAGGAACATGCTCTGATACACTAGAACTAGCTGACAAAACTGTCACTGAAAAAATCCACTGATCATTTCTTGAGAGAGATCTCCCAAAGAAAACTCCAAAAAATATTGTTCCAAATATGGAGAAGTCTTGATCAGAAATACCCAGGATTTGGCAGTTTCTACAATAAAGGATTGGAGGGCCTGGAATACCATATAATACCAAATTCCAGAAGGCAAAGGATTTTAGATTATAACCAAGTATCAACTATCTAGAAAGAATGAGCATCATCTTTAAGGGGAGGATATTAACTCTTCAATGAAGTAGGGGGCTTTCAATTATTTCTATTAAAAAGACCAGAACTAAATAGAAATTTGATCTATAAATAAATCTCAAGAGAAGAACAAAAAGGTAAAAAAAACAAAGGGAAAAAACCCCCACCACATTATTTAAAGGTTAAATGTTTTACATCCCGACATAGGAAGATGACATTTGCAACTCTTGAGAACTATATCTTTCATTAGGGCAGTTAGAAGGGACACATATAGGCAGAGGGTATGGGCATAAACTGACCCTGATATGAGGTGATGTGATATTAAAAAAAAAAAAAAAAGACATTAACAAGGATTCTGGGAAGATGGTGGAGTAGGGTCAGCAAATTTTCAAGCTCTCCAGATTTTCCTCACAAACAGAACAAATTTGTGTCTCAAGGCAAACATAGACTAGTGAAAAATTAAGATGATTTGGGGCAGAACAGAGTCCTCCTGGCACAAGCCAGGATTAACCTGTGAAGTACAAACACCACTAGGCTAGATGAGTTTGGCTGGAGTCTCAGCCCACAGAAACTTTCACCTCCCGAACTGCATGTGAAGTTTGAGTCCCAGAAGACCGAGTGAATCTTGTCTGATTAGGAACATTAGGCCCAACTGTGCAGCAGAGATGCAGCCCTGGGGTAGAAGGAACCAGCACACCACTGAGTGCAGAGACACTTAGAGGAGGGTGAAGTTATTGGTTTGGGGTCCCAGGTCAGAGGAGAGAGTTGAAGTGAAGCTAGAGGTACCATACCCTTATGCTGTGATTAGAGGTGTTTGTATTAATACTTCTCATTAAAAAAAGAAAAAAGAAAAAGATGAACCAACAAAGAAGAAAAAACCCACCCACAAAAATTTACTATGGGAATAGGAAAGACCAGGGTTCATATTCAGAAGAGGACACTGAAGTATTAAAAAAAAAAAAAAAAAAAAAGCTTCTACCCCAAAGACTATCATTATATGGCTTTCTGCCCAGAGAGAATTTATAGAAGAACACAAAAAAGAAATTTGAAAATCAAATGAGAGACACTGAGGAAAACAAAACAAAAATCCAAAAAAATCTGAGAAGATTATGGGAAAAAAATTACTAACTAGAAAAGGAGCTGTAGAATCAAAAACCAAAATAATTCTGTGAAAATTAGAACTGGCAAGGAAAAGTCAGTGGAGCTATAAGAGATCAAGAAATAACAAAATAGAGTATGAAGAATGAAAAAATAGAACATAATGTGAAACAAACAACAAATTGTTTAACAATTAACAACAAACAAAAACAAAACGTTAAAAACAACAAATCTGGAGAACAGAGCAAGAAGAGAAAACATAAGAATAATGGGACGAATGGAAAGCTTATGACTAAAAAAAAAAAAAAAGAACTTTGACACAATAATGCAAAAAATTATCCTGAACTTAAGAGGAAAGTAGAAATAGAAAAAATCTACTAAATACCATCTCAAAGAGATCCTTTATGGGAAACACATAGGGATATTATTGCCAAATTTCAAAACCCCTAGGTCAAAGAGAAAATACCGCAAAAAACAAGGGGAAAAAAAAAAATCAAACTATTCAAATATACTAGAGTTGCAATTAGAATTGTACAGGCCTTAACAACAGCCACAAGAAAAGACCGCAGATTCTGGAATCATCTATACTGGCAATCAAAAGAACTAGACCTGCAGCCAAAAATATCACATCCAGAAAAATTGCCCATAATATTGAAACAAACAAAAAAAAAAGACATTCAACAGATTGCAGATTTTCAGGACTTTGAACCAAATCTGAGCTCCATAGAAAATTTAATATATAGAGCCAAAATCAAATATCAACTTCAAGGAATTTAACATGGACAATTTGTTTATATTTTTTTACATGGAAATGTATATCATATGTTCAATACTGATATCAGTAACTGGGAAGGTTAAAAGAAAGACTGGGCAAGTATTGAATATGATTTGACTCTAAACGCAAAATCACCTAAGAAAAAGTAAAAATAGCAATTATGTTATGCAAATGAGATAAAGAGGAAGAACAGACACATAGTGCTTTAGAGGGTGGAGGAGGGCTAGTAGTTCTGAAAACCAACTCACATTAGGAATAGGTCAAATAGGTAACATTTGATATATACAATGAAATAAGGTATAGCACCCTCCTAAATCTATAAAGAAATAAGTGGGGTGAATGGGTGAAGGGAGAAGGTAAAGGTGGGGAAAGACAAAAGAGGGAATCTATGAATGGGGATGGGGATTAAGTAATAGCAAGAGAAGTTCAGGAGCAGAATTAAAGATGGAAGAGTTAGCAGCAATAGTAAAGAAGATATATATACAAATACTATAATCAGGATCAAGTACAGAATTATTTTGGGGAAAAAGAGGGCTAATAATCACTGATCTTAAAAGTTGAACTCAAGATTCAAACAAAAGATGATTCTACATTATATGTCAGCTACACTAATATTGTTTTAGATGCATGTTTTCCTACGGGTAAATGCACATGTGTATATATTTATGTGTGTGTGTCTCTGAATATATATAGAAATGTATGCATGTTCTCTCTGTATGTATGTGTTGTGTGTGTGTGTGTATGTATATATATATATTTGTGAGTGAGAATGTATTTGTATATATATATTGGGAGGGCAGTGTGTGTGTGTGTGTGTGTGTGTGTGTGTGTGTGTGTGTGTGTGTGTGTATGAATATATAAGTGCTTAATTATTGCCTTCTTGGAGTTGGTGAGGAGAATGAAAGGGGAAAAAAGAATAAAGTAAAAAAAGTGTTCAGTAGAGAGAACAAAAGAGCAACCTACAAGGAACCAAGAAAAAAAAAAAAGGACACTCATGATTTGTATTTTCTTCTGCTATTATGTATCTGTAACTGGTAATTTATTGTTATATATTTTGAATCTGAAGGGAGGGCATAAATAGTAGGAGAAAAGGGTAACAGAAAGGATGCTAGGGATGATAGAAGGAAAAGCAAATTGAGGGAGGGTTTGGTCAAAAACAAAATACTAGTGAGGAAGGACAGGGTGAAAGGGGGGCAGAGTATATAACGGGGAAAAATAGGATGGAGGGAAATACACAAGTAATCATAATTGTGAATGTGAATGGAATGAATTACATAAAATAGAAGTGGATAGCAGATTGGATTAAAAGCGAGATTTCTACAATATGCTGTTTATAAGAAACACATCTGAAACAGATCCATATAGAGTAAAGGTGAAGGACTGGAGCTGAATATATTTTTATTATGCTTCAACTGAAGCAAAAAAAACCAGGGGTATCAATTCTGACCTTAGATAAGGCAAAAGCAAAAATAAATCTAAATACAAGAGACAAGGAAAGAAACAACTTCTTGGTAAAAGATACCACAGACAATGAAGTATTATCAATACTAAACATACATGCACCAATTGCTATAACATTCAAATTCTTAGAGAAGTTGTTAAGTCAGTTACAGGAAAAAATAGCAAAACTATATTAAAGGGGGATCTTCCTCACTCCCTCTCAGAATAGATAAATTTAATCACAAAATAAACAAGAAAGAAATTAGGTTAATAGAATCTTAGAAAATTTAGACATGATAGAACTTTAGAGAAAACAGAATAGACATAGAAAGGATTATACCTTTTTCTTAGTGGTACATGGTATCTACATAAAAATTAACCATATATTAGGGCATAAAATCCTATTAAATGTAGTAATACTAAATGTATCCCTTTCAGATCATGATGCAATAAAAATTGTATTAAATAAGGAACTAGGAAAGGTAGACTAAAAACCAATTGGAAATTAAACAATCTAATCCTAAAGAATGAATGGGTTATACAACAAATCATAAAAACAATCAATAATTTCATCCAAGAGAATGACAATAATGAGACTACACACCAAAACTTAGGGAATGCAGCCAGAGAAATTCTGTGGGGAAGTTTTATCCCTATAAAATGCTTACATGAATGAAATAGAGAAAGAAGAACTTGATGAATTAGCATGCAATAAAAAAGCTTAAAAAGCCCAATTAAATGCCAAATTAGAAAATCTGAAAACCAAGGGAGAGATTAATAGAACTGGAAGAAAACTATTGAACTAATAAATAAAACTAAGAGTTGATTAAAAAAAAAAAAAACCAACAAAATAAATAAACCTTTGGTTAATTTCACTAGAAAAAAAAAGTAAACAAAATTATCAGCAGCAAAAATGCAGAGTGAACTTACCATCAATGAAAAAGAAATTAAAGCAATAATTAGGAGTTATTTTGTTCAATTGTATGCTAACATATCTGACAATCTAACTGAAATAGACACCTATTTACAGAAATATAAATTGCCCAGAATAATAGAAGAGAAAATAAAATATTTAAATAATGCATTTAAAAAAAAATAAATTTAACAAAGCATCAATAAATTTCCTAAGACAAAATCTCCAGGACCAGATAGATTAAGTAGTGAATTATACCAAACATTTGCAGAACTACTAATTCCAAAGCTATATAAACTATTTGGAAAAATAGCAACGGAATCCTGCCAAATTCTTTCTGTGACACAAATATGATGTTGATACCTAAACCAGGAAGAGGCAAAACAGAGGAAGAAAATTATAGACCAATCTTCCTAATGCAAACATTTTATTTTGTTTTGAATTTCTGAAAATTTTTTTAAATTTCTTTTCATTATTTTTCTCTTTATAGGCCTCAGTTTCCCTCTTTTTTAGCTTTTTATGTTCAAAATAAATGCAGTTTTCAGCATTCACCTTTGCAAAACCCAATGTTTTTCTTCTCTTATCTATTAAAGCTAATATTTCTAGTACAATATTGAATAATAGTAGTGATAATGGGCATTCTGGTTTCACCCCTAATAGAAATGCTTCTAGCTTCTCCCCATTACATGTAATGGCTGCTGATGGTTTTAGATAAATTATGCTTATTATTTTAAGGAAAACTGCATTTATTTCTATGCTCGCTTGTGTTTTTAATAGAAATGGGTGCTGTATTTTGCCAAAGGCTTCTTCTGTATCGAGATTACCATTTGATCACTGTTAATTTGTTTATTGATATGGTCATTTATGCCACTACTTTTTCTTATATTGAATTCCTAGTATAAATCTTACTTGGTCATAGTATGGCAATAAGAGAAGAAAAAGAGATTTGGCATTGTTACAGTTATAAAAGAAGATTTAAAATATATTTTCATTAAAAAGACTCTAAAGAATTAGAGCAGGTAATGAAGAAAACAAATTATGACTTTTTGCAGATGATATGAAGGTAAACTTAGAGAACTAAACTAAGTAGTTTTTTCAACTAAAAAACTACTAAAAATAATCCACAACTTTAGCAAAATTGCAGTATACAAAATAAACCCACCTAAATCATCAGCATTTTTATACATTAGTAACAAAATCCAACAGCAAGAGATACAAAAAGAAATTCCATTTAACTGTTGATAGTATAAAATATTCGGCAATCGCTCTGCCAAGGCAAAGTCAGGAACTATATGAACAAAACCACAACTTTCCACAAAAATAAAGTCAGATCTAAACAACTGGAAAAATATCAAGTGCTCTTGGATAGGTCGAGCGGATATAATAAAGATGACAGTATTACCTAAACTAATCTATTTATTTAGTGCTATACCAATCAAACTCCCAAGAAATTATTTTACTGACCTAGGAAAAAATAACAAAATTCACCTGGAAGGACAAAAGATCAAGAATTTCAAGGGAATTAATGAAAAAGATGCAAAGGAAGGTGGCCTACCTGTACCTGATCTAAAACTATATTATAAAGCATCAGTCATCAAAACCATCTGGTACTGGCTAAGAAACAGACTAGCTGATGAGTGGAATAGGTTAGGTTCACAGGACAAAATAGTCAATAACTATAGCAATCTAGTATTTGACAAACCCAAAGACACCAGATTTTGGGATAAGAATTCACTATTTGCCAAAAACTGCTTGGAAAATTTTAAACTAGTATAGCAGAAACTAAATAGTGACCCACATCTAACACTTTAAACTAAGATAAGGTCATCATCTAGACATAAAAAATGAGATTGTAAACAAATTAAAAGAACATAGGATAGTTTGCCTTTCAGATCTGTGGAGGAGAAAGAATTTGTGACCAAAAAAGAACTAAAGATCATTATTAATCACAAAATAGGTAATTTTGATTATATCAAATTAAAAAGTTTTGTACAAACAAAACTAATGAAGACAAGATTAGAAGGGAAGCAATAAATCGGGAAAAATTTTTACAATGAAAAGTTCTGATAAAGGCTTCATTTCTAAAATATTAGAGAACTGATTCAAATTTATAAGAATTTAAGACATTCTCCAAGTGATAAATGGTCAAAGGATATGAACAGACAATTTTCAGATGAAGAAACTGAAACTCTTTCTAGTGATATGAAAAGTTGCTCTAAATCACTATTGATCAGAGAAATGCAAATTAAGACAACTCTGAGATACCACTACACACCTGTCAGATTGGCTAAGATGACAGGAAAAGATAATGACGAATGTTAGAGGTAATATGGGAAAACTGGGACACTGATACATTGTTGGTGGAACTGTGAATGGAGCCAATCATTCTGGAGAGCAATTTGGAACTATGCTCAAAAAGTTATCAAATTGTGCATACCCTTTGATTCAGCAGTGTTGCTCCTGGACTTATATCCCAAAGAGATCCTAAAGGAGGAAAAGGGATGCACATGTGCAAAATGTTTATGGCAGCCCTCTTTGTAGTGGCAAGAAACTGGAAACTGAGTGGCTGCCCATCAGTTGGAGAATGGCTGAATAAATTGTAGTATATGAATGTTATGGAATATTATTATTCTGTAAGAAATGACCAGCAGGATGATTTAAGAAAGGCCTGGAGAAACTTACATGAATTGATGCTAAGTGAAATGAGCAGAACCTGGAGATCATTATACACGGCAACAAGAAGACTATATGTTGATTAATTCTGATGGACGTGACTCTTTCCAACAATGAGATGATTCAAACCAGTGCCACTTGTTCAGTGATGAAGAGAGCCATCTACACCCAGAGAGAGGACCATGGGACCTGAGTATGGTTTACAACACAACATTTTCACTCTTTTTGTTGTTGTTTGCTTGAATTTTATTTCGCTTTACTTTTTCTCTTGTGTGGCAAGATAACTGTATAAATATGTAGGCATATATTGGATTTAACATATATTTCTATCATGTTCAACATATACTGGACTACTTGCCACCTAAGGGAGGGTATAGAGGAAAGAGGGGAAAATTGGAACACAGGGTTTTGCAAGGGCTAATGTTAAAGAATTGTCCACACATATGTTTTCAAAAATAAAAAGCTAAAAAAAAAAAAAAAAAAGTTCTAATAAAAATAAATAAACAGTAAGATAAAAAAAAAAACAAAAAACAACCACGAATTATGCAAGCAAACACTTATTAAATGTTTATTATGTACCAAACCCTAGGCTAGGTTCTGGGTAATATAAAGAAAAATAGGATAATTCCTTTATTGGAGCTTATCTTCTCTTTAGGGAAATGTATATGCATATAAATATATAAAAGAGATAGCATGGCATAATAGCTAAAGACATTGACTGTGTGACCCCTGGGTGAGTTACCTCTCATTTCTCTAAGCCAGGGCGTCTTCAACTTTTTTTTTTACTTGTAACCTCTTTTTGCTCAAGACATTTTTACTTGACCCCAAGTATATAAGATTATAAAAATGATCTAGAAATCAAATACTGATAATAAATCATAAAGATATTTCAAATCTCTGGTTTATATATAATTTTACCATCTTTTAAAGATGAAAACAAATTTATATATTAAAGGGATGGATGTACTTGTTTATTATTTTTATATAAAGAATTAAATCTTGACCGAATATTTGATACCTTTTACCGTTGCCAAATTTTTCAAAGACACCCCCACACACACTAACATTCAATTACATGACCACATATGGATTCGTGACCCACAGTTTAAGAAGTTTTACTCTAAGTATCAATTTAATACCATAAATGGCATGGGAAGCACCCAAGTGAGCCATGTCCTTATATTAATGAAGATTAGTAGGAAAAGAATTCTGAGTTTGTGCGTGCGTGCGTGTGTGTGTGTGTGTGTGTGTGTGTGTATTCAGATACATATTTATGTAAATATACACACAGATTTGTTTGGCATTGTTACAGTTATAAAAGAAGATTTAAAATATATTTTTGTTAAAAAGATATATACAATTCTTTTTTTTATGCTTTTTTTTTGGTCTGGTTTTGCTGAGGCAATTGGGGTTAAGTGATTTTCCCAGGGTCACACAGCTAGGAAGTGTTAAGAATCTGAGGCCAGATTTGAACTTAGATTCTCCCGACTTCAGTCCTGGTGCTCTATATACTGCACCATCTAGCCACCCCAAAATTCCTTTTTTTTAAAAAATAAATTATTTATAATATGTTAACTAGTTCACATATAGATTCTAAGAAATTCTGCAATTCTACAAAGATTTCAAATCATTTTTAATAAGTCATAGAACTAAAAATGGGATAAAGATTTTGGCAATATTACTGATTATTGTCTAACCCTAGCTTTTCCCTTCTTATAATTTTTATTTGTGTGGTTGTGTTGTTTTTTGAACCAAAGCTTTACATTGCTATTTTTCAGTCATTTCAGTCATATCTGATTCTTTGTGATCCCTTCTGGAGTTTTCTTGGTGAAGCTACTTTTGCCATTTCTTACTCCTGCCCATTTTATAATTAAGGAAAGTGAAGCACAACTAGTAAGTGTTTGAGATCACATGTGAATTCAGGTCTTCCTGACTCTAGGCTGACCACTCTATTCACTATGCTATCTAACTGCCCATAGGGTTAAACTAATATCTTGATTAAATTTATCTTATTAGATTTAGGACAAAATTTCTAATCTGTGAAGATGTTTGAATCTTGACAGTTACTAAATTCTTTCTAGTTTTATATCATCTACAAATCTGATAATTATGTCATTTATGCTGTTTTACAAGTCACTGATAAAAATGTTAAATAACAGTGTCAATTCCACCCCAGATTTTCCAGGCTGACTATGATAAGACTCTTTATATTATTTAGCTAGTTCTGAATTGACTTTCTTAAATCATCAGGCTCAGTAGCCTAGTATGTGAATATTTCACACTTACCTTTTTTTTAAAAAAGAGGGGGGAGAAAAGAAGAGAGAAGTAGGGAGAGGAGAAGAGGAGCTGTATTGTCCAATTGTCCTACTCACATAAGTTGTTGTTTATTCTTTTTTCTCTAAGAGGACCATGACATCATTGAGGTGACTCCATGACATGCAAATCAACTGAATTTAAGTAATTTTTTTTAACTAGGTAAAAGCAACCATTATCTGCCTAATTTTTAAAAAATTTGATATTACTATTATCCCCAGTTGTAATATGCAATCCTCAGTTACATTTAAAAACTAATGTGAAAGTTGCTTTTCAAATTTTAAGTTCTAGATTCTCTTCCTTTTTCTTCATCCCCCCATTAAGAAGGCACATGTAAAGTTACACAAAACATTTCCATAAAAGTTGTGTTGTTAAAGAAAACATAGATATCTCCCACCATCCCCCCCAAAAAAAAGTAAAAATAAAAAGTTTGCTTCAATTTTTATTCAGAGACAACCAGTTCTTTTTCTGGGTAGAGCTAGGATTTTTCATCATTAAGTCCTTCATAGCAGTCTTGGATCATTGTTTTGCTGAGAATAGCAAAGTCATTCATAGCTGATCATCCCACAAGATTTCTATTACTCTCTACATAGTACATTTCACTTTGCTTGATCTCATAGAACCCTTTCTTGGTTTTTCTTAGAGCATCATTTCCCACAAAACAATAACATTTCATCATATTCACCATTCCTCAAGTGATAGGCATCCCCTCAATTTCCAAATCTTTGCCCTAAAAAAAGAGCTGCTACAAATATTTTTGTACATATAAGTCCTTTTCCTTTAAAAAAAATCACTTTGGAATTCTTGTCTAGTAGGTCAAATGATATAAATGATTTTTACAACCTTTTGGGTACAGTTCATATCTTTTGACCTTTTGTCAACTGGAGAATGGCTTTAAAAAAAAAAGTTTGACTCAGTTCCCAATACGTTTGAGAAATGAGGCCTTCAACAGAGAAACTTGCTATCACTATCTGTTAACACTGTTCTTGCAATTGGGAATTGCAGTGCTGTTCCATCTTGGATATTTTTGTTTTCTACACTATGATTAAAAACCTCCTATTCTGTTGGCCTTGGGATTTCCTTACCAGCCACAAATCAATGTGTCCTAGAACTCTTCTTACATAGTATGCCACATCTCTATATACATGCTACTTAGTCTTGCTTTTGTCTTGTGTACTAAAAAAAAAAAAGTTAATTGATGAATTTCACATATATTCACATAAATCTTCTTAGAAGATTCCCTATTCTCTCTCATGACAATTGCTTTTCTTTTTGTCCTTTATTATTCTTGAGAACCTTCAATTGATTCTTTTATAAAATTTTAGTTCACGAGATCTGAATTTTTTGAAAATTTCTTCTCCAAAAATATAGAAGATGAGTTGAACCATCATCATCATTTCCCTCTTCTCTACCACTTCCCTGCTTCCATTAGCCTCCAATTTACTCTATTCTCATTTCTGCTTGTCAAAATTCTTTTCTTTCTTCAAATTCCAACTTAAGAGAGCTAGCTGCTCCATGAGTATATTACTGATTTATATAGCTGAAAGTAATCATTCAGAATCATTGAATTCAGAGTTTAAAGGGACCTAGTCAAATCTAATACATACCCATATGGAATTTCCACATTTCCTGAGATGTTGTCAATGTAATTTAAAAGTCATCAACTTCCAAGGTGGTGCATTCTACTTCTGGAAAGCTCCTTGCAACTGCTATCCTTTGTACTTGCTCTGATATTCTGTGTGTGTGTGTGTGTGTGTCTTTTTAAATGTCTGTTGACATTTGAGCAACTCTTAAAAGTGACAGTATGGAGGTGAATAGGAAATAAACAGGTTTATTAAATTTCAACTCCAAGATTCACAGTAAGCATGGACTCATCTGTTTCTTAGAAGGGAACATAACCAGAATCTTTAGTTTAACCTCAGGTGAATCATTAGAGAGTCCCTATCCAAAGAACTAGTTTAGTGGTAGGAAAAAATGCCAAAACTGCTATTATCCCATTGTACCTCAGGACACTAGATTTCAATTATTTAGGCAATGTGTTGCTCACTATGAGAGTAATCAAGGACATCTAGAGAATTCATCAGATTCACTCCCTTTAAGTCAAGAGCAGTATTCACTCCCTCAGCCAGTGCTGGGGAGATATTCTCAGTTCTCTATTTGAGTTCTGAATATCTCAAGGCTTTTTTTTTTTTTTTTTTTTTTTTAAAATCACAAGTCATTCTGTTTTAGGGAGAAAGCCTCTATTGGGTAGACAAATAATTTATCCTTAAGCTCTGTGGCTTTTGGTGATCTCTAGTAGAGAAGGTATGTATCAGTCTATTACCTAGTCTTCAAGGAATTAATTCTGTCCTCTGCAACCAGCAGAACAAGACTGACTATTTATTCCCTGTTCCACATGAAACTTGTCTAATACTTGAAGACAGCTAACCTATTCTCCCTGAGTTTTTTCTTGTTCAGACTAAACATTCCCAATTCAATCAATCTACAAGTATTTACTCTGAATCAAACATTGTGCTAGGCACTGGGAGATAAATACACAAAATGAGATAGCCATTACCTTTCAGAAACTTATATTCTCCGGGATCCTCTTTGTAAATGCTAATACTCTATAATCCAGGCCAACTAGCCCTCTCTCTGTTCCATATATCTGTACACTGTCTCCTGCCTCTATATCTTCATCTCCAACTCATAAAATCTTTCTCTTCATTCAAGATGAAATTTATGCATCACCTTTTTAACATGAAGATTTTCCTGATTCCCCTCAACTGCTGGTGCTCTCCAACCTTGCAGTTTGCTCCTTTGTAATTATTTTCTAGTTTATCAATGCCTTTCTTAAACTATGATTTCCAGAAGGAAATATGTCCTAAGGGTAGAGTGAAGAGAGGCCTCTCACATTTACATTAGTTCTCACAACCCAGAGAGATCAGAGGCACCATGACACTTAATTCTACATATGACTCAAAGTTTTGACTGCCATATCATAACAATGACTCATATGTGGCTTAAACCAATAGGATGATATCCAATTGTCTATTTCTGTGGAACAAATTTTTTTAACTCATGTATAAAGATTTCTCTTTAAATCTCCTAGATTTCACTTTATTAAATTCATCTCAATGTTAAGATCTGTTTTGAACTCTGATTTTGTCAACCAGCATGCTAGCTATCCCTCCCAGCTTTGTTTCTCCTTCAGATATAACTGATAAAAAATGTAAAACAGCATAATGCCAAGCATTTTCCTAAGTCATTCCATTAGAGATTTCCAGACAAAGTGAAAAGGGCCCATTAATACCTACTTTTTGAATCTATTCAACTGTTTCCAAATCTATTCAATTACATATTATATAATCCATATTTAGCTTTTCCATAAGAATGGTAGGAGATATTTATGCCTTGCTAAATCCAGGCAAACTATACCTACAATATTCTTGATCTCTGGTTTAGTAATCCTGTCCAGAAAAAAGGAAATGAGGTTAGTCTGGCATGACTGCTTCCTGATAAAGCTGTGCTGGCTCTAAGTAATCACCATTTCCTTTTCTTGATGTTTAATAACTATTTCTTTAATGACTCTTTCTAGGATTTTCCACAGAATTGAGGGCAAATTAACCGGTGTATAGGTTATGGTATCACTAGGTCAACCTATAATGTCCTTTTTGAAAATCAGGATAGATACCATTGTTCAGCCCTACAGTGGTTCTTCTTTTTTTTAAAATAATCTTCCAAATATTATTGACAGTGACCCAATAATCACATTCATTAAATCTTTTAATATCCATAAATACAGCTTAAAAATAAGCCAGGTAACTTGAATTATTCACCAAGGTCATTCATCAATTAGGTCTTTTATTTATCTTGGGTAACAACTCTGTTGGTCATTGTTATGTGATTCTTTCTTGTACAGACAAAACAAAAACAAAATTAAAAAAAAATCAGTTGAGTGGTTCTTTAGCTTCTCTGTTGTCAGGTGTTCCATTCCTTCTTTGATCTTCTCTTCCTGATTTATTATAAGACCATTTTTGGTGTCCTGGTCGGATGAGAACCAATCTCAGCCCATTCTGATCTCTAGCACTATAGAAGTTATCTTTATAACACTGTACAAGAGTTATTTATATTTGCCTTTCTTTTGTTTGCCCTTGTTTCTAATATTTGCTGACAGGATCACAGATTTGGACCTGAAAGGGACCCGACACACAATCTAGTACAAACCCCTTTACACAAAAGAAAATTGAGATTTGGAGAGATGAAGTGATCGTCCAAGTTCACACAAGTTAAGTAAGCCCTAGAGGTAGGATTTTTGGTCAGTATCTTTGACTCCAAAGCTAGAGCTGTTTCCATTGTATCATTCTGCCTTTTAAAAGTCTTAAGTCTACTGGTGAATTTCACATGCATCAATACTAATGTGTTAAAACAAGCCCCACTTTTACACTTTAATATCGTACTTACATTGTTTTAAGATTTGCAAGACACTTTAAATGTTAACTCATTTGTTTCTCATGACAACCCTGGGGGAGGGGGGGTAGATGATATTATCTTCACTTTACAAATAAGAAAGTTGAGGCATAAAGAAGTTAAGGCTCTCAGCTAGCAAGGCTCTGAGGTGGGATTTGAATACTTTAAGTTTGACACTGTCCACTGTGCTACAGAGTTCTGAAGCTGTTTGCAATTATGTCTTGAGATTTTAATTCTTGAATTTCTCCCTTCTGAGTTGACTTATATGGAATCTGAGTTCATGGGATCTTATCTGCTTCCTCTTACTTTCTAAATCCTAGGGGATGTATGTCAGACCATCCCTGGTTTTCCTCTTTTTTATTATAACCTTTATGACTGTCATTTCCTCACAGTGCTCCTATTATTTATTACTGAGAGTCAAATCTAATATGAAATCTAATACATTCCCTTTGCCTTCATGATATTCTCCACTGTACTTATTTACTTATAGGTACCATCTTCTACTGTACTTTACTTAATTTGAAAATGAGGGGTTGTCATTCTTCATCTTTGTAACACAATTCCTCATAGTGCCTGGAACATAAAATCTGTCTCAATAAATGCTTATTGAATTAACACATTTATTTCTTTGATTTCTTTGGGACTTGTAGTGGTATCATTAGGTCAAATGGTATGGAAAAATTAAGTAACTTTTTGGACATGTTCCAAATTGTCTTCCAGAATGGCAGTGCCAATTCTCAGCTTCATCAAGTGCATCCTGTGACTGTTTTCCTGTAATTCCTCCAACATTTGGCATTTTCCATTTTTGTGAGCTTTGCTAATCTGATGGGTATGAGATGAAACCATGACTTTTGTAGTGAAAAACACTGGGTTTTTTTTGGCTGCCACATCACATCACTGATTCATCTTGAATCTGAATACTATACCCTTCTTTCTTTTGAGTTTGGATACTACCTTTTTAATCTCTTCTAAATATCCTTCATGTGACCTATTGTTTAGGTATAGCTTCTTCATTCTGTTCTTCTGAAATTGATTACTTAAACCCATATAAAGAATTCTATATTATATGCTCACTAGGCTATTTCCCTAATTTATAGTCATATTTACAATTTGGTAATGTAACTCTACTAGTAAGCTTCCCACTAACAACTAACCATTAATTAGCTCATATCAAAAACATTTACTAAAGTAATATAGCAAAAACAGTTGTTATAAATCATTCTCTACTCCTACTTGCCTTTCTAAATGCTCTTAAACCATGCCATATATTCCAGGATTCTATTAGTAATCAAAATCAAGCTCAATAGCATATAATTTGCAGAATTAACCTTTTTTCCTTTACTAAAATAGGGATATTTATGCTTTATTAGTTCTACAATATCTTTTCTATTTTCCATAATATTCCATCATGATCATAACAACAGCTTAGCATTCACAACCACCAGTAATTTTAGAATCCCACAATGCAGTTAATCTGATCCCCCTAATTCAAAATCACTGAAATAAGTTAGTTCCTTTCTTACAATCATCTTCCCTAGGTTGGGTTTTAAATGGTTCATTTTTGTCCTTCCCAATGCAAAAGTCATTCTCTTTGGAAGAGAAAGCATTAGCAAAATAAAAGTTGAGTAATTCTAT
This sequence comes from Antechinus flavipes, assembly GCF_016432865.1. Lineage (NCBI taxonomy): Eukaryota > Metazoa > Chordata > Mammalia > Dasyuromorphia > Dasyuridae > Antechinus > Antechinus flavipes. The sequence goes on from NC_067402.1 coordinate 169,633,817, forward strand.
TTTTTCAACATAGGTAAGTCCTGTCATTTTTCTATCCATTCCAAACAGCAGTTCTATTCCTTCTCTCATCCTCTTTTTGCCACTCCCAACTTTTTTTTGGAGGGGAAATCTTTTTTGCTTTCTTAACATTCATTGCCTACTTCAGTTGATCACAGGCTCAGTGCTCCTGACATGATGTTCTATCTTTATAGCTTGTCATTATTTCCAATTTCTATACAAATTTTTGAAAAATTCAAGTCAATAACCTGTAGAGAATCATCTAACTCTTTAAGCTGCTCCCCCTTTTCTCATTAGAGGGATTTTCTTTTTTGTTTGGGTCTGTAGAATTTAATTCTTTCCTCCTTGAAGCAACTTTTCCCACTAAAATTTACTCCTGGAATTTACTTCAGTCTGAAAGTTTCAAAATCTGCTTATAAATTCTCGAATGCATGTACATATACCATCTTTTCATTCCTTCTCTCTCACTAATATGAAGAGGAAATGGTCACTTCATCACTTCTATTTTAGTAGCAAATTCTTTACTGTTGGAGAGGCTTGGAGAGACTTACATGAACTGATGCGAAGTGAAATGAGCAGAACCAGGAGATCATTATACACTTCAACAACAATACTGTATGAGGATGTAGTCTGATGGAAGTGGATTTCTTTGACAAAGAGAAGATCTAACTCAGTTTCAATTGATAAATGATGGAGAGAAGCAGCTACACCCAAAGAAAGAACACTGGGAAATTAATGTAAACTATTTGCATTTTTGTTTTTCTTCCCGGGTTATTTTTACCTTCTGAATCCAATTCTCCCTGTGCAACAAGAGAACTGTTCGGTTCTGCAAATATATATTGTATCTAGGACATACTGCAACATATTTAACATATAGAGGACTGCTTGCCATCTAGGGGAGGGGGTGGAGGGAGGGAGGGGGAAAATCGGAACAGAAGCGAGTGCAAGGGATAATGTTGTAAAAAAAAATTACTCTGGCATGGGTTCTGTCAATAAAAAGTTATTATAAAATTAAAAAAAAATTCTTTACTGTTGGCTAGACTCAGGACTACAATAGTAATGGTTAGAATCTTCTCTCTTATCAAGCATGTCTTTTTAAGTATATATTACTCTCCTGCTTTTTTGAATAAAGTTACCTTTTAGAACCACAGTCTAGTCATAAGCATCATCCAATCAAGTCACAATAATAGTTAAATATATCTTATTTTTTATTAAAAGTTTTAGATGTCTCTGTAAATAATATTTTGTGAATCTACATTGAAACCTATGGTTTTGCATCTTTCTTCTCAGATAAAATCTGTAAATTTCTGGCCTATATATATATATAGAGAGAGAGGGGGGGGGGGGGGGGGGAGAGGGGAGAGGGGAGAACTGGGAACTGCCTCCTTCCCTAATCTATTATCAGGCGAAGACTTTCTTGACCTAATTCAAAATACCACAAACAAAAATGTTTTGTATTAGGATTGGCTGATAGTCCATCAGCCCCATATTATAAACAATTCCCCAGAAATGCAGCTTTTAATTTCCCAAATCTACCCCTCTATTCTTCTCTCTGATTTATTAGAAGTTTTGAAGGTTACTGCTAGACCTGGCTGGATTAAATATGTGTCGGGCTAGCAGCAATTTAACCGAGTTTACAGTATTTATGGCAACATTCCTTTCTACCTTCTATCATATGACTGCTGCTATGATTAGCAATTAGTATTTTTATTATTAATAAGTCCTTCTGGAAATAGAAACTATTGCATTTTCAAATACATTTAATTATTAATCTATCAATTATGTCACCTGTAGCCAAGTAAGGACCCCAACAGAGATCCTGGGCTTATATGGACCCAGATTCATTCTTGAAAGCCTAATCCCAAGAATGTCAATTTTCTCTTTTTGGTTCTGTATTCACTACAGTAACTCCAAGGAAATCACTAACATAAAGCTTATGTCTCGTATCTGAATTCACTGCAGAAATATAAAACAGGATTCTCTTCCACAAAAGTACAAAATGAATATCAAGTGAAGAATAAAATTGTTACTTATTCCACTACAGAAACTGCATAGGATATAAAGGAATCAAAATAACTTATGGACAAATAGAGAAAACATCTAACACTTGAAAACCCATCATATGTAATATATCTTCTCCTAGAAATTGAGAACTTCTGACCCCAGATATTTTACATTCACCTTAGATCTACTTTGTCTGAGTAACTTGCGAAGTCCAATTCTCCTCTGACATAATATGGCTTTATTTCTTCAACTATTGGACCCTCCTTTAGATGGTCCTCTTCTTCAAGAAGCACTCTATTAAAGAAACCTTTCTCTGGAAAGCCATTATTCAACTCTAGAATTAGAAGTTATGAAATTCTGAATTTTATATTAGGTAACCCACAAGAGTGTGAATGTCCATTTTTTAGGACAACTAATTGTTGACCTATGTTGAGAAAAGGAAAACAAAAAGTAGGCAGGGACTTGAAGTCCAGTCTCTAGTTTGTTTTGACTGACTTTTGTGGTCATGTCAACTATCATAGGCTTCTGCTGCAAATCAACATTGCTGGTGGGAGTTGGAAGATAAATCCTTTCTCATCCAACCTTTGCTAGAAGTTCAAGAAGAAAGATTGTGGACAAGGGAGAAAGGTTCAAGAGAAAGGAATGAAATGATTTCCACATTTCTTCTTTTAAATACCAGGGAAGGGAAAAATTTGTTTGACTCTTAGCTATTAATTTTTTTTTTTTGGATGTTACCTGTCAGTTGCTGGGAACATATCAGAAATTCCCTATGTAATTCTAGGAAGTCCCATGTAAAAGCTAGTGCTAATATCTATCTTTATGGAACCCTACATCCAACATGCTATCAAAATGCATTGAGGAGATGTGGAATTATATAGAGATTTTCCTGATCACTTCTTTTACAAGGAAATCAAGTCACTGTCCTCATGGTTCTCTTGATACCTAAGCTCAAGTGCTTTTTTTTTTTTTTTACTTTCTATACTCTACAATCTATATGAAAGAATTTTAAACAATTCCACTCTAATAGTGCATAAGCAAACTACTGACTCTGTTTACAAGACAACAAAATACATAGATGATCAGATTTATTTGTAAAAACAAATACTTCTTAACGCATTTCTCACTCCTAAAACAAGGCTAGTTATTTGGATGTATGTTATTTAAATGGTATCTTAAAACCTGACATTCTCAAACAATTCAACTAGTGCTATGCAACTTGAACTGAGACAGTCTATTGTTGGAATCCTTACTAACTGCTAACTAATTAGAGTTGATCTAATCTTACAAGAAGATGTTTTGGGCAGAACCTGAAACAAGGTACTAAGTAGAACTAATTAATACAAGGCTTGTGTTCACACCTTTACTCATTGGAGTTCAATGAGTTCACACCTCCCTTGAAGCTCTTTGGGCCAGAGAGCACTAGCATAAATAGAGCTTCAATGGGCCAGTCAAAGAAGTTCTTCAGAGTGAAGAAGCTACAAGTCGGGATTTCAGCAGAATTACGCCAGAAGCCCTCTCTTCAAGGCAAGACAGATTCAACTTGGTACTGGCTCTGGAGGTTGAAGAAAGCAGAGGTAGAAGCAAAGGACAAAGCGGCAAGAGCTCTTGGAACCAAGCAGAGAGATAGGCCTCTAAGCTAACCGGGCTATATTGGAGATAATAAAAGATCTGAACTTTTATCACCTGGCTGTGTTTTGAGAAGAAAAAGATCACAACATTTTGGCGCCCTGAACGTGGGACTGACAGACCCCTCAGTGGATTTCAGTGGAAAAGCTACGATCCTGATTCAAGTGGAAAAGCTTCTGATCCTGTTCCAGTGGAAAAGACTCATCAACCCAGAAATTAGGGTGAGTGCAACAAAGAAATTTTGTTAAAAGAGTTAAAGTAGAATTTCAGCTAAGATGGGACAGATATTTAGAAAACAGTCTGTTTCTGTTCAAGGAAAATGTTTAGAGAGCATTGTCAAAGTTATGGAAAGCCAAGGTTTAATTATAAGTTTACAGCAAATCACTGAACTTTTACAAACTGTAAAGGACATATGTCCTTGTTTCTCTCTTGATAAGGAATTAGATCTAAATGAATGGAAATTGGTTGGAGAGGATCTTTGTCAATTCTATGATAAAAATGGGCCTAACTCAATAATTAATACATATAATGTAATACAATTGGCTATAAGAAGTTATTTAAGTGATAGAATGATGAAAAAAAAAAGTACAGGAGGAAGAAGTGCCAACTTTACTAGGTGAAAAGGAGGATGAATCAGATGAGAATGGAGTTAATTACAATTCTGAGTGTGATACTTCACAGCAGGAGGAATTAGGTGATTCCACATCTCATGACCCTCCCCCCTCAATTAACCCTTCATGGATGGAACAAGGGGGAGGGAGAGAGACAGAAACACAGTCAGCTTCTCCTGTAAAGCAGAATTTGACAAGATTAGAAAAAGCATTAATTAAAGCAAAAAATGAAGGAGAAGATATATCTGATTTTATAAACGCATATCCTGTGATTGAAAGGATTGACTCTTCAGGTCAAAAAGAGAGAAGATACACTCCTTTTAATTTGGAAGAAATTAAAGATTTGAAAAAGGGTTGCACTCTTTATGGGGCTACATCATCTTATGTGAAGATGTTACTAGATAATTTGTCTTATGAAATCCTAACCCCGAATGACTGGAAATCCATAGCGAAAACTTGTCTAGAACCGGGACAAAATTTATTGTGGCTTTTGGAGTTTCATGAATTATGTAGGATTCAAGCCCAATGCAATAGGCAAACAGGAGCTGTTGTACAAATCACTTTTGACCAACTAGCTGGTGAAGGTCAGTATGCAGAGAGTTCAGAACAGATTTATTATCCCATAACAGTCTATGAGCAAATTTCTAAGGCTGCAATAAAAGCTTGGAATTCTCTCCCTGGACAGAAAGATGGAAATAATGCTTTCACAAAAATAGAGCAAGGTCCCAATGAACCTTTTGCAGATTTTGTGGGACGTTTACAAACAGCTGTAATAAGAACCATTGGAGATAATGCTGCCACAGAAATAATGACTAGACATTTGGCTAAGGAAAATGCCAATGAGGTTTGCAAGAGAATTATATGGGGGCTAGACAAAAATGCTTCTTTAGAGGAGATCATTAGACGCTGTGCCACAGTGGGCACAAATGCTTATTATGTCCAGACTATGATGAACATGGAAAGACAAAGTCCTTCTTGGCAGAGGGATTATGGGTTTTCTCCTATAGTGCTTTCTGGCCCAAAGAGCTTCAAGGGAGGTATGAACTCATTGAACTCCAATGAGTAAAGGTGTGAACACAAGCCTTGTATTAATTAGTTCTACTTAGTACCTTGTTTCAGGTTCTGCCCAAAACATCTTCTTGTAAGATTAGATCAACTCTAATTAGTTAGCAGTTAGTAAGGATTCCAACAGTCTATCACAGGTTCTCCCCTAATTTTATTTTAGTATTTACCAAAGCGTGCCTCTGTCACACACTGGCCATTTAACTGTGGACAAATTATTTAAATTATTTCCTCAACAGTATTTTATTTTTCCAAATACAGGTAAAGGTAGCTTTCAATACTCATTTTTGTAAAACTTGTGTGTTCCAAATTTTTCTTCCTCCCTCCTTTACTTCCTTCCCTAAGAAAGCAAACAATCTGATACAGGTTAACACATGCAATCCTTTTATTTACATATCTTCTATGTTATACAAGAAAAATCAGACAAGTGGGGAAAACTACAAGAAAGGAAAAAGAAACAAACAAAATACTATGCTTCAATTCACATTTAGTCTAGGAAATTCTTTAAGACAACGGACACATTAAGAAAATGGACACAGCTAGTAAGGCCAAATTAGAACTCAGAAATATGAGTCTTCTTGACCCCTTACCAGGCACACTATCCAGAAACACTTAACTGATTATATAAATGAAAACACACACACACACACCTCTAAAACAATGAAGTTTTAAAATATTATACTAATTTGGTTAAGAATATATTACTCAGGTCAAGCTTTCAATTAATTGGATCACTACTTTCCCTACAAGGAAAACAAATATAAGAAGTTTAATTATGCTATAATAACAAAATATTCAACCTATATATGACTGATTAAACATTTAAGAATAGAAAGAAACCTCAGAAGTCACATAATCTAATCCATACTGAAAATGAATCTTCACTATAATATACATATGATGCTCATCTACTCTCTGCTAAATGATTGAAAGCAGCTGATTACACTTCTAAGTGGTTCTCATTGTTGGCAAGTCTTTCCTGGCATCAAGTCTAAATTTTCCTCTTTACAATTTTTACCCACTGTTCTTGGTTCTATCCTCTGAGCCCAAACAAGACATATTTAATAACCTTTCCACAACTATTTGGAGAGAGCAATTATATCAGCTCCATGATAAACACATTCAGTTCCTTTAACAGATCTTTATAACATAAGCTCAATGCTTTTCACCATTTTTGTTTGGTTTGATTTTTAGGTGGAACTTGAGAAGTTAAGAAACAGTGATAGGAAGGGAAAGAATTCCAGGCATGGGAGACAGTCAACAAAAACCTCTAAGCTGGGAAATGGAGTGTCCAGAAGGCCAGTTTCATTGGACCGCAAGAATATATTGGGGTGAATAACATATAAAAAGACTGGAAAGGTAGGAATGAGCCAGATTATGAAGGATTTGAACATCAGAGGATTTTATACTTGATCCTGAAAATGACAGGGAGCTACTTAAGTTTATTAAATTGGGGATGGTTGAGGTGTTATAGACAGACTTGAATTTTAGGAAGATCAGTTTAAAGGCTAAATGAGGAATGTCCTGAAATAGGAACAAACATGTAAAAGAAAGACTAAGTGAAAGACTATTACAATAGTCTGGACAGGAAGTGATGAGGGCCTGCATCATGATGGTAAAAGCATCAGAGGAGAGAAGGGGGGTATTACAAAAGATTACAGGCAAGCCTTGGCAAAAGAATGAGATAAGGAGCAAGAGAGGGAGAGGACGATCTCTTAAGCTGTAAGCCTAGGGGACTGGGAGGAATATGGTGCTGCTCTTCTGAGAGTAACAGAAAAGTCAGGAAGGGAAGGGAGAAATTGGGGGAAAGATCATGAATAAGTGTTCTGATGCCTTGCTAAAGGACACCATGATTAGGAGATATAACTAGTGGAAAACGGTTGGTCTACTGGTCCTCATAACGGAAGCAATGTAAATATCAAAAATAATTGGTGAATGAGCCAGGAAGAGTAGCCTCTTTAGATGGCTAGGTAAGGAAGTGAGGAAAAAAAAATCTTCCCCATGATTTTAAGCATGTTGCTTGTGACTGTTACTTCTCCCTTAGACTTCCAATTGGGGATAGAGTTAGGGATTTCTCTAACTCCCTCTCCCCAATGAGTAGTTATGGTGTCAAAAAACTTCATGGCAGTAAGAAAATGTGGACCTAAGACTGGATATCAAGCTTCTGGATGCCTCTTCAGCTTTGTTTCTTTCTTTGAACACAGGTCACCAAAGAGAAAATCTTAGAGACACGTTTCCAGCTTCAGCAGTTACTTAAAGAGTTCAAGAGGTCCACAATCTTTGAAGTTGTTAGGAGTTGTCCAATTTGAGATGTTTCCATCAAATATACTCTTCTAGGAGAAGGGCAACACTAAAAGGATGAAACATGCACTGGTTGACCAGAAGACCAGTCCTTTGAGATATTCTATATTCAGACCATCCAGATGTAAAAGAGAAACAGTCTTTCAGGTTTCCAGGGACTTTTCTCAAGAGAGCAAAATAGAAACTTTGGGGTTACTATTTCATGTCTTAAGTCTTTGATTAAACAGGAAAAACATAGGAGTCCTATCTTTGATATATACTACTTTGTATAGTGAATACTATCCTAGATGGAACTCAATCTTTTTTAAGGGAGATATTGCACACGAGCCATTTCTAAGCTTTAAGAGACTGTTTTCTCCCATAGTCATATCCTGGAATGAAGTAATGTACCGTTAAGATTGAGAAAACATCTTTGAGATTCCACAGGTTGAATGTTACTCTGCTTGAGCCAAAAGTCATAGCCCCTTTTGAAGGAAAGATCTATTGGGCCATGTGATTATATATTAAAGTTTACAAAGAGCTTTATACACAAAATCTCAATTCATCCTTCAAACAAGTATTATTATCTCCTTAAATTAAAGTGAGAAAAATGAGTCAGAGAATTTTAAGAGGCTTGCCAAAAATCACAAAAGTACTAGAGGTGGGAATCAAATTTAATAACTCCAAATTTAGCACTCTTTCCACTGTACCACTCTGCCTCTTAATTTTTAAATCAGTTCTCCCAATTTTGTTATAGAATGCATGTTCTTTTTTTCTTTCTTTTTAAACATAAGCGAATATTTTCTTTTAAATACCTTAGGCTGATAACTTCCTCTCGGAACAACCTTTTTTTGCTATCATTGTTGCCTGAATGGTAAAAGGACATTTTCTAAAACTACCATAAACCTATTTCTCTTAGGACATTTTGGCTAATAATAAATTAATCCTACACTTGGGCTGTGATAGATTGAAATAAATATTGGATAAATGTTTAATATCTAATAAAGTCATGATTTACTTGAAAAATGAAATCAACTGGATATGGTAGGGTCAAGGTTACCTTCAAAAAGATGAAAATCTGAAGGAACTATGTCTTTTACCAAAATTTCGCTAGCAAAGGTAGATAGGTGCTAAAATAGAATTTCTGATTTTGGCAGAGTCAAATATTCAAATATAAAAATCCTTAAAAGGGTTACAACTCAATTAATTCATTGTGTGTGTGTGTGTGTGTGTGTGTGTGTGTGTGTGTTTTAAATCTCCAGATTGGTTCAAGATGTCAAAATGATATATAGAGACATGCATAAAAGATAATGAAAAGTGAAATTGGATATATGATGACAGTTACTTGGATTTAACACAGGTGACTTTTTCTAATTCATTCCATAGAAACATAAGAGACTGCCAATAAAAATAGAAGTTTTATATATATTTATAAATATTCATATATTTATAAATTTATTTAAATATATTAAATATTTATTATTTATTACAATATTTACTAAGCACCAATGAGAAACAGGGCCATTAATTTTTATTTTGCTATATTATTCATACTATAAAATTAGTAAGTGAAATTATATTAAGAAAAACTTCATATGGTCAAAATTATGCTTATCCCCACATCCATAGGACAGTGGTAACAGCTTTTTGGCCTTTTAAGTTAAGTGAAGGTTTAATGGAATAAGAATTTCTGAAAGAATCTTGTGGCTTTCTGAAAGGCATTTGCTGTTATTATCTATGTAAATGATAGAGGAAGTTTTTAGAAAAAGAAAAAACTAATAACTATTTTTGAAATGAATGTTTATTTTCAATATCTTCAAAAAGAAGTGTTAATAGATATTCTACAAGAATGAAAAACAATCATTTACTAAACTAATACTCATTAGGGAATATGTGAAAGTAAATTATAGCAGGAAACTTTATTGATGGAATTAAATACCACCCAAAATTTGCTGGATATCAAATATCAAAATATCAAACTCAATATTACAACAAAAAGTCAGTATCCAATAAGCTTAAATAATGAATCAAATTATGCTTAAAATTTTGAACTTTATTGTATAATTATAGAAACATTATTGTTTAAATCATGCTTAAACACTCTAATAAAAATATTACAAAATATATGAATACTGAAATCAACTAATCTGTTTTCATCAAAAGAATTATCAGTACTACTAATTAAATTATCATCTTCTTTCCAAAGACTCAAATAAAGGACTTTCATTTCTGTGAACTAAATATGTGAGTAAAAATAGAGCTTTGGGCACTCTCAGGATAATTAAAAACATTTTTTTCATTTGTTTCAGTATTTTTTAACTAGGAAAATAATGTTTCAGACTGGCAGAATAGGATCATAATAGTTTATTTGGCATATTACTTGCATAAATGTTAAATCAAAAACTCTAACCATTTAAAAGGATAATTTTTTTTTTACCAAAAATGGAAACTCAGTTGTAAAATAATCTTTTTTTAAAATAGACCTTATGCTTTTTAATACTATACTTTTTAACTACTGAATTAATTAATAAAATTAAGAGTTGGTTCTATGAAAAAACCAACAAAATAGACAAACTCTTAGTAAATTAGATTAAAAAAAGAAAAGAGGAAAATCAAATGGTTAGTCTTAAAAATGAAAAGGGAGAACTTGCCACTAATGAAGAGGAAATTAGAGTAATAATCAGGAGTTACTTTGCCCAAGTTTATGCCAATAAATTCGATAACTTAAATGAAATGGAAAAATACCTTCAAAAATATAGCTTGCCCAGATTAACAGAGGAAGAAGTAAATTGGTTAAACAGTCCCATCTTAGAAAAAGAAATAGAACAAGCTATTAATCAACTCCCTAAGAAAAAATCCCCAGGACCAGATGGATTTACATGTGATTTCTACCAAACATTTAAAGAACAATTAACTCCAATGTTATATAAACTTTTTGAAAAAATAGGGATTGAAGGAGTCCTACCAAATTCCTTTTATGACAAAGACATGGTACTGATACCTAAACCAGATAGGTTGAAAACAGAGAAAGAAAATTATAGACCAATCTCCTTAATGAATATTGATGCTAAAATCTTAAATAAAATATTAGCAAAAAGAATACAAAAAATCATCCCCAGGATAATACTCTATGACCAAGTAGAATTTATACCAGGAATGCAGGGCTGGTTCAATATTAGGAAAACTATTAGCATAATTGACTATATCAATAACCAAATTAACAAAAACCATATGGTCATCTCAATAGATGCTGAAAAAACATTTGATAAAATCCAACATCCATTCCTAATAAAAACATGAGAGAGGAATAAATGGACTTTTCCTTAAAATAGTCAGGAGCAAATTTTTAAGATCGTCAGTAAGCATCATATGTAATGGGGTTAAACTGGAACCTTTCCCAGTAAGATCAGGAGTGAAACAAGGTTGCCCACTATCACCATTATTATTTAATATTGTATTAGAAATGCTAGCCTCGGCATTAAGAGTTGAGAAAGAGATTAAAGGAATTAGAGTAGGTAATGAGAAAACCAAATTATCACTCTTTGCAGATGATATGATGGTATACTTCGAGAACGCCAGAGATTCTACTAAAAAGCTATTAGAAATAATTCACAACTTTAGCAAAGTTGCAGGATACAAAATAAATCCACATAAATCCCTCAGTATTTTTATACATCACAACAAAATCCAACACCAAGAGATACAAATTTCATTCAAAATAACTGTTGATAGTATAAAATATTTGGGGATCTATCTACATCAGGAATTATATGAGTAAAATTACAAAACACTTTCCACACAAATAAAGTTAGATTTAAATAATTGGAAAAATATTAAGTGCTCTTGGATAGGCTAAGCGAATATAATAAAGATGACAATACTACCTAAACTAATCTATTTATTTAGTGCTATTCGAATTAGACTCCCAAGAAACTATTTCAACGACTTAGAAAAAAATAACAACAAAATTCATATGGAAGAACAAAAGGTCAAGAATTTTAAGGGAATCAATGAAAAAAAAAATCAAATGAAGGTGGTCTAGCTGTACCTGATCTAAAACTATATTATAAAGCAACGGTCACCAAAACCATTTGGTATTGGCCATGAAATAGATTAGTTGATCAGTGGAATAGGTTAGGTTCACAGGACAAAATAGTCAATAACTATAGCAATCTAGTTTGACAAACCCAAAGATCCCAACTTTGGGGATAAGAATTCATTATTTGACAAAAACTACTGGGAAAACTGGAAATTAGTATGGCAGAAACTAGGCATAGATCCACACTTAACACCATACACCAAGATAAGGTCAAAATGGGTTCATGATTTAGGCATAAAGAATGATATTATAAATAAATTAAAGGAACATAGGACAGTTTACCTCTCAGACTTGTGGAGAAGGAAGGAATTTGTGACCAGATAAGAACAAAAGATTATTATTGATCACAAAATAGAAAATTTTGATTGTATCAAATTAAAAAGTCTTTGTACAAACAAAACTAATTCAAATAAGATTAGAAGGGAAGCAATAAACTGGGAAAACATTTTTATAGTTAAAGGTTCTGAAAAAGGCCTCATTTCCAAATTATATAGAGAATTGACTCTAATTTATAAGAAACCAATCCATTCTCCAATTGATAAATGGTCAAAGGATTTCAACAATTTTCAGATGATGAAATCGAAACTATTTCTACTCAATATGAAAGGGTGTTTCAAATCACTATTGATAAGAGAAATGCAAATTAAGTCAACTCTGAGATACCACTACACACCTGCCAGATTGGCTAAGATGACAGGAAAAAATAATGATGAATGTTGGAGGGGATGCGGGAAAACTGGGACACTGATGCATTGTTGCTGGAGTTGTGAACGAATCCAACCATTCTGGAGAGCAATTTGGAATTATGCCCCAAAAGTTATCAAATTGTGCATACCCTTTGATCCAGCAGTGTTACTACTGGGCTTATACCCCAAAGAGATACTAAAGAAGGGAAAGGGGCCTGTATATGCCAAAATGTTTGTGGCAGCCCTTTTTGTAGTGGCCAGGAATTGGAAAATGAATGGATGCCCATCAATTGGAGAATGGTTGGGTAAATTGTGGTATATGAATGTTATGAATACTATTGTTCTGTAAGAAATGACCAACAGGATGAATACAGAGAGGCTTGGAAAGACTTACATGAAGTGATGCTGAGTGAAATGAGCAGAATCAGGAGATCATTATACACTTCAACAAGAGATCATTATACACTTCAACAATGATACTGTATGAGGATGTAATCTGATGGAAGTGGATCTCTTCAATAAAGAGAACTAATTCAGTTCCACTTGATCAATGATGGACAGAATCAGCTACATCCAGAGAAGGAACTGGGAAATGACTGTGGACTACTTGCATTTTTGTTTTTCTTCCCAGGTTCTTTTTACCTTCTGAATCCAATTCTTCTTGTGCAACAAGAGAACTGTACAGTTCTGCACACATATATTGTATGTAGGATATACTATAACATATTTAACATGTATAAGATTGCTTATCATCTAGGGGAGGGAGTGGAGAGAGGGAAGGGAAAAGTTGGAACAGAAGTGAGTGCAAGGGATAATGTTGTAAAAAAATTACTCATGCATATGTTCTGTCAATAAAAAGTTATAATAAAAAAGTATGATACTTTTTATACTACTGATTGATTACAAAAAAAAAGAATCTCTCATATAGAAGAAACCATATAATAATTTTGCATCAATGAAGTTAGAAACCCAGAAATGGAATGAAGTTATGGGATTTTCATTTTGCAGAACAAAATAAGGCAGGTTCTAAAATGGTACGGTTTAAGACAAAGAAAGTTAATATCAACAGAAAGATGAGAAAATCTAAGATGCCAGAATCTAGAAAGTCCAAAAGAAAATCGGATTCTATAAAATAAGCAAGGAATAAAAGGAAGTATGAACATACACACATACATACAAACACATACATATATACATACACACACACACACGTGCATGAGAAAGAGGTTAAAAATTCAGAATTGATGTTCCTTAAGCATTATGTATTAGCTTGCTTTTTCTCAACTATTATTAAAAGACAATAATTTAAAAATTTTAAAACAGTATTCAAAGAAAATCTCCTTGAATTCCATTTTAATTTTTTTTTGAAAAATGTTTTCAATTCTTTTTTTGTCTTCTGAACAATGTGATAATTGAGACATTTACTTTCCTTCAAAATAGGGAGTTATTAACTTTTTTGTGTGTCATAGATCCTTCTGGTAATCTGGTAAAGTTTAAGGATATTTTCTTAGAAGAATATTTATTTTAAGGAAATGCTAAACTTCAGTTAGATATTAATGAAAATAAATGGTGGTGTTTTTTTTTCATCCAAGTTCATAACTCCCTTCCCTAGAAATCCATCCAAAGATGTCCTAAATTCTGTAGATCCTAGACTGCACTAAGGATATAAAACTTCATTAGATATTACACTCTTTCCAACACATGCAATTCAATGCACAACTGCAATGTGCAATGTAACAGAAAACATTTATTAAATATTAAGTTTCAGGCACTGTGCTAAATCCTGGGTTAACAAATTTAAAAAAAAAAAAAAGGAAAGGGAAGGTGATAGAAAAGGGGAGGAAGAAGGGAAAAAGGGAGCAGGAAGAGGGGGATAGCAGAGGCAGGGAGTAGGGGAAAGCGAGAAAGGCAGTCACTTTTGTAGAAATGTTTTGTATAACTTCATATATGCCTTTTCAATGTGGGGAGGGAGGAAAGGAGAAAATCTGAAACTCAAAGTTTTAAAAACAAATGTTAAAAATTATTTTACATATAACTGGGGGGAAATAAAATATAAATTAAAATGCTCCCCCCCAAAGGCAGTCACTTGTCCACAACCTAACAAGGGAAGACAACACTCAAAAGGAAGCTGAAAGGGGGAAAGGGGGCAGTTTCTTCATCTATAAAATGAACTGGAGAAGGTAATGGCAAACTACTTTAACATCTCTGTCAAGAAAATCCCAAATGGGATCATGAAGACTTGGACAGGACTAAACAACAAAATACCAATCCCTTCCTAGTAACAAAGAAAAACATTTAAAGAAAGCCAACAGTGTTATTCTTTCTTTCTAGACTTAGTACATATTATTGTCCTTCACCCTCTCTCCAATTCAGTCAAACAGGCCTTATTGCAGATCCTTACACTTGATATTAAAATGTAATCCTTTGTCATCTCCATCTCTTAGAATCCCTAGTTTCTGTCAAAGCTCATTTCAAATACTACCTCCAACTTGGATGTCTTTCCTAGTCCTCCTAGCTGTGTGTTCCCTACTCTTCAAACCACTTTCAGGGATGCACTAAAGCTATCTTGAACCAGTTTTCTATATTAATTGTTAAATTTCTGTGTAAGAATTTGCACCTGGGTAATCAGCAAATGCTATATATCAGAACTTGATTTATTGTTTTGTTGATTGTCTAGACTTGAGAAAGTCATGGAGAAAATGGTAATAATGCAGATTAAACTTAAATATATCATATGTATTTTTTTTCCTATAGAGTTGATTGTTGACATTTAGGAGCATATCCCTAATTATCTTGTATTTATTTTTTATGACCATATATGTGCACATATTGTCTCTTCCCATAATGTGCTGCTTGAAATGACAGTTGTTTTTGTTTTTATATACTGGGT
The DNA here is from genome assembly GCF_016432865.1 of Antechinus flavipes. NCBI lineage: Eukaryota > Metazoa > Chordata > Mammalia > Dasyuromorphia > Dasyuridae > Antechinus > Antechinus flavipes. Next base: position 169,649,072 of record NC_067402.1, read on the forward strand.
GCATGCAGTATGGAAGATATTCCCATTCTTAATATGAAGTAGGTTTTCACACTGATCAAAACTAAGCTGATTCATTTAAATGTCTTCCAAACTACATGTGATTAAATATCCATTCACTCACACAGGTCTTAATCATGTTTCACAGTACTACAAAGTATCTAAAAATAAATGTAAAGCAATTTAACTAAAGTCTTATCAAAGTCTAATAAGAGTTAAGCTAAAGTTAAGTCAAGAAACCTGACACTTTAATAAACATTTCAAACAGAGTTTGATATTAGATATAGATGTCAATTTATACAATAACTAAAAATAGGTAATATATACAATATTTAAATTTGTGATGACAAGTTTTTATCTAGGCAATCACCAAAAATTAAATATCTAACTGCTGGATTCAGCAATATAGTGAGAATTAAGATTAATATCATCTTCTAAATGGGACATGAAAAATCCCAATTACTAAATAAAAACTGTTTATGTAACAACCCTGATTTACCAGTAAAAAAATGCAATTATGCTGTCTTAAAAAAGCCTTAAAAATATTTCAGATAGACTATAATTTTCATATAGTCCCTTCTTCAAGTTAACATGACACAATATTCCATATAAACAAAGAGGAAAATAACTGTTTATTAGCACAGCTCCTTATTACATGCTATCAATGGCTATTATAGAACACCAAAAGTTGTTTGTTTAAAAAACATCTGAGATAAGAGGAAATTTTTATAAGTTTTGTAACTCAGAAAATCTTTGAAAAGATTATGAGTGGATAAGTTAGTTACCCTGGGGAGAAGAGGGGAGAAAGCTTATCAAATTAAATAGGTAGAACCTAATTAATTTGAGTTAGTCAAACAACAAGCTTTAATTTAGTGCTAATTATGTGTCAGACACTGTGCTAAGCACTGTCTATACAAAGGTCAATATACAGTCCCTGACCTTAAGGAAGTTGACCCTTATTTCTAACATGTAAATAACTATGAACATAGAATGCTGTTTGTCTTTCATTCTCAAAGAGGCCCAATGACATTGGGAAGTTGATGTCTTGACTTGAAGGTGAACTGGATTTAAGTGAGACAGGGTTACTCAAAATGACCAATCTCATTCTCTCCCCTGGAGACACACACACACACACACACACACACACACATATATATATGCTGTGCTCTTAAGGAAGGCACTAAGAATGAGGGGGATAGGAAAAGATCTCTTTCAGAAAGTGGGATTTGAAGTGACTCTTAGAGGAAACTAGGGAAGTTATAAAGTAGAGGGGAGAAGAAGCATAACAGAAGCAGTAAAAAAACATGGAGCTGTGAGATGTAGAATCAAGTGAGAAGTAGTAACAAGACAGGTGTTGCTGAATTAGGAAGCATGGGGAAGGGAGTTTTTTCCAAGCCTTGGAAAGTAGGAAATAGGTTGAGAAGGACTTTAAAAGTCAAACAAAAGATTCTGTATTTGATCTTAGAGGTAAGAGAAAAACTGGGGATGAGTGGGAATGTGGGGAAAGAGAATGTGGTTAGTCCTGGACTTCAGTAAGGTTGCTATGGCAACTGAGTAGAGAGTTTATTAGGATGGGATGAGATTTGAGGGAGACTAGCCAGAAAGTGACTGACATATCCAGGACTGAGATCACAAGTGTCTACCCCAAGATGGTGTTTTAATGGAAAGAAGAAATGTACATGGGATGTGAAGAAAGAAAGGACAAGATCTGGCAACACACTGGTTACCCAGAAGCAAAAACAAAATAAGAGTCAAGGTCATCAAACCTCAGTGACTGGGACAACAATGGCTTCCTTCAAGTCCTAGCTAAAATCTCATATTCTACAGAAAGCCTTTCCTGCTACTCCTTAATTCTGTTTTCACTCTGTTGATGATCTCCAATTTATCTTGCATATAACTTGTACATACAGATATAACTTGTAGACAGTGTTTACATATTGTCTCCTCCGTTAGACTGTCTTTTGCCTTTCTTGATAATGCTAGAATTTAATGCAATGCTTAGCCCATAGTAGGCAATTCACTGACTGATTGAAACATCTGGTAGCAATGCTCAAAACAGTTTGCACCTCTGTGGCTGTTACAGTCATGTGGAAGAGATCACTGATCTACTAGACTATCATTCTTTGTAATGTAATCTTTCTACTTGTTTCGATTTAAGCATGATCTATTACATGGGGTAGCTAGCTGTGCTTCATCACTTAAAGAATTAAATAATACATTTATAGCTAAGGGGTTAGATCATATTGAATAGCTCCCCTCCTCCAAGTGGTCTCCTGCTTCATTTTGGGCTCAAAATTGTGTTTCCACAATCCCTCTTCTTGGTAAACACAAAGAACTACTTTTAAATTGTCCAAAATCCAATCTTATTTTGTTACTAATGCAGACGTATATAAGCTTCTAGAATGAAGATCATCTACTTTAAAGTATGGTTCAATAGTTGTGATTATAGTAAAGCAAACTGTTCTCTTCTAGACTCCAGAAATAAATAGCTTTTTTGTATGGGCAGGAATACACACAGTTGTGCTCATACTCTATTCAGAGAGTTTATAGAATTATAGCTAAACACTGACTTTTTACCTAGCACTTTTAGGAGCAGAACTGAATGACTGAATTAGAGGAACAGCAAACTGTAAAAAATGGTACTATGCCACAAAGCATCTACCTTATAAGCAGAATACCTAAAGAAAAACAATCAATTGTCTAATACTCCAGAAACCTTTCATGGAAATATTCTTAATTAATTTTAAGTATCAGATATTATCAGGAAATCAGGAATGAAAGAACACAATTTAAAGTTTTTATGTTGATTGCAGTATTAAGAAGAGTACCTAAGTATTTTCATCAATAGGTAAGTATTCTTTTTTTAAAAACAGAAAGTGAGAGTAGTTGGATCTATTAGGGGAGAGGGGGAGGAAAGACACAGAGGGAGAATAACCAAACAATAATCTAAAAGCCACAGCAATATTGCTGAATTATCTGTCCATCACAGGTTAGAGGACATTAAAATTCAGGAAGTCTACATCAGCTTCCTCTAGATAACAAATCTTAAGTACTTTTCCATAGTCACTCAATTAGTGATTCTGTGCCTTGATAACAGGGAAGAGAAAAACTTTCTAACTATCATTCAAATCATATCTAAAAAAGGTGGTCATAAATATTTTAAAACCTAAGTGAACTAATAAGAGTTAGAACCATTAAGGATAAGATCTTTTACAACAAATTAAATAAAACAATTTATTGAAGCCTGGACTAAAGATAAGCTAGATTTACTAGGTGACCTTTTATTCATTTAAAGAACAAAATTAGCTCTAATTGCATTAGAATGGAATCTAGTAAATTTTCCCCAAGTCTTCTAATGTGGCATCCACGCAAGAACTGCTGTAATTGTTTACAACTAAGATGGAAAAGCTTTGATTATAATCTTTCCCCTTGTTTTTACTAACAGCACTAAAAGTACTAATAGCACTCCTCAAAACCTAAAGCTATTTTTCCTGACATTTTCTTACTGAAAATACTGCATCTTTTGTGTCATTTATTTTGTTGTAGTATTATATACATAAACTGCAAAATTTCATCAAAATTCAAGTGATATGAGGTAATATCTCAAATGGAAATAACAGTAGAATGGCTAAGATCTCTAAATGAAATTACTTGAGATAACTGTATATTCTACAAAGTTAAAAATTGAGTCTGTTTATATAAGAAATATTAAGGAATAAGGTAATATAAAGAACTTGCAAAAATTATAATATGATATGGATCAGCTTAATGGCTATATTCAAACTTACATCTTAATGGCTTCAAGGTCAACCCTTGACCACTATGTCTTGCTGTTTCTCTCTGTAGAACTTTTAATGAACTTAGAAATCAAAAGATTTATGGAATCTTAGAATTAAAAGAAATCATCTAGTCCAATCTCTCTAATGAAAATGGGAAATTCCTCCACAGGAAGACAGCTTATCATACAATGGGAACAGCACTTGGAACCAAAAGGCCTGGGTTTGAGATTTTGGGTTTGCTGCTCACCATTTGTGTAGCCTTAGGTGATTTAACATCTTTGGAATTCCACATCTGTAAACCAAGGCAATTGGATTAGTGATTCTTAATCTTAAAAATTCTTTAAAAAAACACAAATACTTGAGTGCACCATGGATCACTGGATTATAGATTAATAGGCAGATGCTGTAGATATTTTGCAGATAAGTTATACAAATGATAAGTAGCAGAGCTAATATCTGAACCTAGGTCTTTAACTCCAAATGCAGTGCTTTTTCCCACTGTACCCCTGGTGTCTCTCCATTCTTAAAAGGGACCTTAGTTTTTCCTCAAAGACCTTTGGGAAATGTCACTGATATAAACTGTCCCCCTGATCTTTGGGAGGGGAGGAGGGTTGGAAATGATGTAAATAGTGTCCCCTTTAATCTTTGGGGGGAGAGTAGTCCTAGGTCTCAAATCCTCCGGCTTCTGGGAGGGGCCCCACTCTACTGTTCATAGGAAAAACTCCCAGATAGTAATCTCGAATTCAATTGGAGATCTTGGACGGGGCATAATCACCACCCTGCACTCTGGCCAAAAGAATTCAAAAAATCAAACGATGTGTGCCCAGACTTTTGCAAAAGTCCTAACAGGATTTTGCCTGCTGATGAAAATATTTTCTTCTCAGTGTAATAAACCCACTTTTTGTCACAAACCTTGCCTTTTTCATGCAGGTTTGTGAATTCTTTCACAAAGCTTGTGGCTAGACTAGGGGACACCATTGCTGTGAGGGGATCTCTCAACCCTCATTTTTCACACCTCAACGTCACAACTTACTGCTATGTTGCTTTTAAGCCAAGATTACTGATACAACTTGTCACTTATTTGAAAAGCAAATGAGTGAGAAATCAAACCAAACTCTACTCTTTCCATTTAAGGTAACCTTAAAATAGAATAAATCTACAGAGAAAAAAATTCTGCAAAAGGGTGTTCAGGGTTAGATGAATTAATACTCTAAATCACATTTAAAGTTCACTTCCTTGCAAATTGGTAGTTCTAGCATAGTATATATAGTTTGTTCATCTGCAAAATAGAAATAATGACAACACCTACCTCACAGGATTGCTCTAAAGATTAAATGATACAGTTCTTTGCAAACCTAAAGGAGCTATATAAAATATTTTTGTTTCAAATAAATTTGATTCAACAATGTCCTTTAGTCTAAATATATTTTATTATAAGTTTTGCCCTTAATTACAAATTCAATGTCACTTCATGAAGACATAAAATAACCTTGTTATATCATAATCAGTAATCACGGTAAAATTTTAAAACTTTGTTGCAACACTATTTTTGGTCTGTGGTCCATTTATACTAGTTATTACGGAACTAAATGTCCCTGGTAATGTCATTTCACCCAAGATGATTTTCAAGAATTCAACAAGTGACACTAGTGAAGGGTATACTTGTATACCATTTCTAAAATGACCAGATCTTCTCATCATTAAGTTGAAGATTTATGGGACATTGAATTCTGAGTGAAATAAGTGAATGGAAATCACAGGATTTTTTACTTTTAGGCTAATTTAAGAACTCATTCATTTAATAGATTCAATAGGTATTTATTAAGCACCTATTTCACTAGGCCCTGTGCTTTACAGACTGGAGATATAAGGAGAAAAATTTAAAAAACCAATCTCTATCTAAAGAACTAATTCCCTTCCATAATATGATAAATGGTGAGCTAGCCTTAGCTAGAAGGCTGTTTTGGTGAAAGAACTGTAATAGAAGAAATCCAGCAACACCCATAGCTGTCTCATTAGAAATCATTACATCCCTACACCCCCCACATCCAAAAAAAGGGAAAGAAAGAAAAAGAAAGATATACATACCAGAAGGCACTGGAACCTATTTTGGAATTATTTGCAAATTTAAAAAAAAATCCAATTTGGAGAAAGAGTACAAATGTCTCTGCATGCTTTTATATACTAAAACTTCTCTTAAACTTTTGTTTTGTTTTAAATGGAAGATCAATGTTTTAACTTAAATTTTTTTCCATAGCTTTTTATTTTTCAAAACATATGCATATATAATTCTTCAACATTAACTCTTGCAAAACTTGTATTCTAATTTTTCCACTACTTCCCCCATCCCCTCCCCTAGACGGCAAGTAGTCCAATATATTTAACTTACATTCTTTTAAAAATAATAATAATAATAAATGAAGTAGAAAGTATAACTTATGAAAAAGTCATTAGGCTCAAGCCTTCAAAGCTAAATTCTGAAAATTAATAAAGAAAATTGTATGATTCATGTAAAAACAGTAACATTTTAAAAATATTTAGTAATAGAAGGCTGTTTCAGTGAAAGAATCATCCTTAATAGAAGAAATCCAGTGATGGGCCTAGCTGTGTGTCACTAGAAATCATTACATTAAAAAAAAAAAAAGAGCATAAATACTAGAAATATTCTGGAATTATTTGCAAATTTTAAAAAATCCAAGTTGGAAAAGAGTACAAAATAATATCTAAAAAAAGAAGTGAAAAATGAAATTTAGAAATCACTGATAAATAATAATATTATTTTTAAAAGCTATTATAAGTAATTATAGTCAATATGAATAATTTTTTGTAGCTGTGTGTCCCTAGGCAAGTCACTTAATCTCTCAAGTTTAGCTTCCTCATTTATAAATGGAGAGATCTGAATTTGATGAGTTTTTAAGATGCCTTCCTCCTCCCAAAGAAATCTATAATTCTGGTATTAGATATTGCTTATCATTTGGAAGCAATGACTATTATTCATTAATTTCTCAAAGAATAACCTTGAAGTGATCTTATTACATAATTTATAAAAATACCTTTAATTGCAGAAAAATGCATATACTTTAATTAGTTAATAAATTAAGCTGCAAAGTTACTCTAAGGAACTTAAGATAATTCAGGGATCCTATGTACCTTTATTTCATCTCTTGTTACTGGCTTCTAGATAGAAGGCCCTAAATTCCTTATCATATGTGTTATGGCTAACTTTTGACAAAAGCTAATATAACAACATTTGATCAAAACTCAACAGAGTAATAGTAGGTTAAATTTTCATTTTTGTTATGCAAAATTTTTACATTTCAATGAACTGTTCAATGTATTTTCTTCTTCTAACTAAAAGACACTAAAAGAAACTGGGTCAGAAAGACAGTAACAAGTATTAAGTGACAGAAAAAAAAAGATTTTTTTTTAACAAAATAAACCTGAATATGAAATTAGATTACTCATTTTTCTATTGATTAAAATTAGATCTATATTTCCAACATCAGAATTAGCAAGTTTTTTCTTTTTAAATGCAAGAAAAAGAACTAAACCAGAGGCATCACACTTAAATAAAAATAGAGGTCTAATCTACCTACCTAAGGATCTCTGTGGATCATGTATTGACTAAGTTTTAAAACATGTTATGATTCACTACATTATTTTTCATTTTATTAAACATTTCCCAATTACATTTTAATCTGGTTCTAGTTGCACTCAAGAATATTGTGGGCAACAGGATCAAATGTCTGACACATCTAGACTAAATAATGTCACTAGGCCTGAAGCACATGGAGTGTGATAAAAGAAGAAAGAATAAAAGAAGAAATGGGGTAAAGAAAAAAAGGTAGTATGGTGATAGAGTTCCAACAAAAACTGTCTCAAGTACTACTGTTGACCAGCACTTGTGTCATAATTTATTTTGTCCCAAGGATTGTTATTTATATAATTGGAATGGCAGGGAAGGTTAAGACAAATAATTTTAATATCAGAGTTCTAGATATCCTCAATATATTTTCAACATCATTTTTTGCTTTGTGACATAGTTTGTAAAACTATTACTTTGAGAACTGTTATTAATGTAACTATTTTCTTATTTTTTTCAGTTATTTTCCTTAATTCACTTGTTAGGTGTACCATTAATTTACTTATTAAACTAAACTAATTAGTTCCTAACTAAGCTAAACTTTACTGATATAGAACTGGTCATTACTAGTTTATTAAATTATTCCTCCCCAAAGTAATGATCTATCAGTGAAAATGTTAGGTAGTCACAATACAATGACAGGAACATAGTGGGAAAGAGAAAAGGATACTTTACTATACTCAACACACGACCATAACCTTTAAAACTGAAAGGGATCCTTATGGTAACCTAATTTAAGAGAGGGATCCGAAAGATAAAATGCCTTGGTCATCATGCAAGTGGGGACATAACTGAGATTTTCAACATCCTGACTCCAAATACATTGTTCTTTCCATCATATAATATATCTGCCAATATAGATCCAAAACCCAGACTGGTCTCGTTTACAAAATTTTATACATCTTATCTTCCTCAAATTTCCTGCCCTAAGTCTTATTGCAGTTATCTATCCAGGGTTATTACTTCCTCTGCAAATTAATGTTTCTAAAATCCATTCTAATAGTCAGTATCATTGATTGAGAACACGATTGAATAGGAAGTTAGCTCTGGGTTAATCACTAGTAATGCAATTATATTTTACATATTATAAATTTGGCTTCTGCCTAACTTTTTACATAATGTATAATTCACTATAGGGAAGATAATAAAATAATAAAAAAACCACGGGCTATTTCAATATATTTTTTAAAAAGTAAAATAAAAACTATAGAAAACAATTACAAAAATCTTTTAAAATATGATCTATATGTGTATCAATAGTATCCTTGATGGAAATATGAAAAGAGAGCTAACAAGCTTTTATAAATGGTATTCTACAGAGCATAAGCATGGTTTATATCAAGAAGACAAATGTTCCACAAAGTTAGTCATCATTGTAATGAAGATGTTTTATTTGAGATCCTCAAAGAAGCAGGAATCTCTAAATATGGTGAGTAGATATAGGACTTATACTGCATCAAGCCTTAGAATATTAGAATATCTCTTCAATAAGATGCATAATTATTTAAAACAATCCATATAGGAAACATAGTAAATACTTAAATGCTTGTTGAATTTAACCGAAAGGATGCAAACTATCTAGAGTCCTATTTATGACAAGTGGCACTATCAACTATATAATAATAAATTAGTAGAAATATCTGAGGTAGACACTGCAGATAGACTGAAAACAACTCGGACAATGACTTGAGTCTAGAATGGAATAAAAGGAAGTAGACTGGATTACTTCTGGTAGATTACAAGTTTCAATGATCATCAGCTCTCCTACTAAGTATCTGTATGACCCTGGGTACCTTGCTGGGTCTCAGTTTTCTCAACTCTAAAATAAGGTGGCTGAATGTTAAGGTCCCTTCTCTATGATCCTAAATACTCATTGTTTAAACATAAAACTTCTCTCAGTTATACAATATCAGAATCTTTTAATTGAGACAAGGAATGTATATGAGAGATGTGAAAGCAGAAATGATAAGACTTGGCAATAGATTGGATAGATGGCATAAATATTAGAGAGAAATCATAACAAATTTCAAGGTTTTGGGTCAAACTGGCTGGCAGGATAGTGATCACTAAGACTGACCGGACATGAACAAAAGGACATAGCAGGAAAATGAATCAAAGATGAAAAACAATACATGGTTGAATTAATTAATAAGAATATCAAAAAGAGAGATTATAAAGTTAGAACAAGGGAGATGGCTTGAGAGAACAGGAAAGGATATAGGGATTAGATGGATGTATTGAGGAGAAATGAGGCAGATATATATAGATGAAAAACCAGAAGATTATGGAGAAGGAACTAGCAGCATTCAAAATCATGGAGGTGAAACAATTATGAGCTAATCTCTTAATCTCTCAACTTTAGCTTTCTCATTTGTAAAATAAAGGATTAAGAATTAGAACAATTTTCCTGAGCCACCCAACCAGGGTCTCATATCATCTTTGGAGTCAAAAAGACTGCAAACTAAGGAAAGGCCAAGACTTCAGGGATCAAATTTAATTCCAGAAGATCCAGCACCTTTGACACTTAGTATAATGCAACACAAAGAAACAAATAGTATTAAGTATTTTTTTTTCCAGCGACCATATCACTCCTGCACTCAATCCCCAACTTTACCTCCAGGAACAAATACGTACTTTTCTGGCTTTTAAAGACTTTCATAATCTGGATCCAACCCCCCTTTTCAATCTTATTATGCATACTTCTCCATCCATACACAGTCTATGAGCAGCCAAAATGCCTCACTGTTCCTCACACAATACCCCATTTCCCATATCTCTTCTTTAGCACTGGTTGTCTCTACTGCCTGGAAAGTACTCAAACCTTTAGTTTGGGGATTCCTTTGTTTAAAAAAAAAAAACTGGTTAACCTTTCCTGAAACCTCCAGCTATGCTTATTTTTGTACATGGTGCCATCTCTATGTAAGATCCTTTGGGGCAGGAACTGGTTCATTTTTGTCTTTGTATTTGTAACGTTTAGCAGAATGCCTATAGCATATAGTAGGTGTGCACTTTCTACCTATGTTTGTCTTTGTCTGCCCCCCCCCTTTCTTTCTCTTTCTCTCTCTCTCTCTCTCTCTCTCTCTCTCTCTCTCTCTCTCTCTCTCTCTCTGTATATATATATATATATGTATATATATATATATATATATAAAAGCTTATTCTCTTTCTCTTTCCTTCTACCCACTCCTTTCACAGGACAAGGATGATTTACAGATGATATCTGGGGAAAAAATAATTTTCTTGAATGACTCTGAGGCTACCTCTCTACCCAGTATATCATGCTGTTTCTTTTCTCAGGCTGTTTTACTGCAAGATATAAAAGTTAACTTTTATTTATTTTATGCAAAGAAACAGAAATACATAATAAATATGATGGCTTTAAGAAATTTAATTATGGTGAATTGCTAGGTAAATAACAAAAATATCTCACTGATCATATTTAACTGGTATACTTTTTTTTGGAACATCAAAATGTCTTTATATCCTCTATAAAACATCTCACATTTGTAGAAATCTTATAACTGAAACCACAAGAATATTTAATATATACAAAGATTTAATTCTCAGATTCCTACTTACATGCAGAAAAAGAGATTTTATCTTTTGGTATATATGCTGGTCATCTAGTTTTTAAAACAACACAATTTTCTTTAAAACAACACAATAGCTGTACTTGATATCTATTTTTGGAAGCTAAAATAAAACTTGGTAACATTTGGATTTTTAAAGACTACTTTATAGGCAAAGAGGAAATAAAATTATTGCTTTTTGTAGATAATATAGTATAATATAGTTATAGAAAATTCAGCTTCAGTAAAACCATTAATTGAAACAATCACTTCAGCCACACAGCAAGATATAAAATAAGTTATCTAAATTATCAATATCACTATATAGTATCAACAAAACCCAGCAGGAATAGCAAGACTGACACCTTTCATTCAAAATAATTGCAGAAGGTAAAAAAACGTTTGGGATTGTACCTCACCAGGAAATATTGAAGAACTTTACTGCAGAAGGCATTTATTAAGTGTTTTTTTCAGAAATAGACTTAAATAATTGGAGAAATGTCAACTGCTCATAGATAGATTTAATCAAAAGTGTTATGTAAAATATTTATAGAGTGCTATGTCAAAATACCAAAGATTATTTTGTAGCTAGAAAAAAAAAAGAATAATGAAATTATGGAGCCACAAAAGAATAAGAATTTTAAGGTAATAATGAAAACAACTAACAAGGAGAGGACTCTAATAGTACTGGAGCTCTAACTGTATTACAAACTAGCAATTATATAAATGATTTGGAACTAATTAAAAAATAAATTCATCTGTAGATCAGATTAAGTATACAATACACAGAAGCAAGTAATTTGACAGACAGAAGCAAGTACAGACAAATATTGCATACCATATGCCAAAATAAACTCCAAATACATATAAGGTTGAAGCATAAATGGTGACATCATGAGCAAATTATAAGAGAAAGTAAATTTTCATTCAGATTTATGAAGAGGTGAAGGGTTTGTGATATACTTTCAAAAGATAAAGAGGATCACAGAAAATAAAATGGCCAATTTTGATTAAAATTGAAAATGTTTTGTAAAAACAAATCTAATGCAGTTAAAATTAGAAAATTTGTTAACAGAGGAAAATAATCTTTGCAATAAGTTTCTCTAATAAAGGTTTCCTATCTTAAGATATATAAATAATTTATTCAAATTCATAAGACTACGAAGCACTTCCCAATAGATAAATAGTCAAAGGAAATAAACAGAAGTAAATAATGTAATAAAAAGAAATCCAAGCTAACAGTAATCATATAAAAGTGCTTTACATTATTAATAATTAGAGAAATTCAAATTAAAAGTCTGAGGTTCCATTTAACACCTACCAGAAAGGCAAAGATGACAAAAGAAGAACATGAAAACTAGTGGAAGGACTTCGGGAAAATGAGAACTAATGCACTGTTGGTAGAGTTGTGAATTTTCTCAGCCATTTTGGAAAACAATTTGGAATCAAACACAGAAAGCCGCTGAATTGTGCACATCTTTTGACCCAACTATACCATTAATAAGCCCCCAAAATATCAAAGAAAAAGGAAAGGGCCTCATCTGAACAAAATATTTATAGTAGCTCTTTTTATGGCATATGAATATAACAGAATATTATTGTGTCATAAGAAATGATGAAATGGACAGTTTCAGAGGAAACTTGGAAGATTTCTATGATCTGACATAAAATGAAGTGAGCAGATTTGGAAGTTCAATTTCAACAATGATAACATCATTACAGAGAAAATAAACTTTAGAGGAGTTAAGAATTCTCAATGTATTGATAAACCATGAGTCCAGAGGGTTGAAGATAAATAGTGCCTCCTACCACCTGTCAGAGAGGTGACAGACTTGAAATAACACCTTATTTTTTATCACTTAAAAAAATCTGATTTGTACAAAGAACCATGCTTTCAAAATATATTTGGCTTATTATTTATCTCTCCACAGAAAAACAACTGGTACAATCACTGAAGGAGTTTCCTTTATTTGTCCTTGATTAAATACTTCAAATCTCATATGAAATGAGAGATTAAGTCACTAACAACATTGGTTCTCCAAATGGGAAAGTACTATAGTAATACATTATTGAGGTGACTATGAATGGTCCAACTACTCTAGCTGCTCTGGATAACAATTTGGTATGAATCAGGCAAGAAAATAAAAATGTCTAAAAATCACTCACATCCACATCACAAATCCCTACAAGTAGGAAAAGAAATCAAAAAAAGGTATTTTTTGTACATGTATGTGGGTGCATGTGTATATGTGTTTATGCATATATAGAAATAATTATATTACTACATAAACATATATATATATTCATTAAAAAATTATTGTTTCTATGCAAAAAAACTGGAGGAAAAAGCTATTTTTTCTTTTATCTGTTTAACTGGGGATAGCTGAAAACTTATGCATATGAATGCAATGGAATATTATTATGTAGAAATGACAGATATGAAGAATTCAGAGAAACATAGGAAGGTCTACATGAAATGATGTAGTGAAATAAGAAGGCATTACACAAAAAAACAAATGAAATGATCACTAAAAGGAAGCAACTGAACTTGCTCAGCAAACTGAACAAGTGAAAAAACATTGAAGGTCCCTTCAAGCCCCCAAAGGGCTTGAAAACAAGCCCCATCAGTACAAGGTAAAGGACTACAAAATCAGAATGGCGGGAGTGAACCCTGAAACTGTCCCCCTTGACTTTTGGGGGGAAGCAATAGGGGTGAACTCTGAAACTCTCCTCTGACAGAGACCATCCTTCAGGGCAGTTAAGTGGTTTCATTCTGTTGGAAATCTTGGTGGGGACTAGCTGAACCCTTTGTTAAGTTGAACATTAGCCCAGGACCACTCCCAATAGCTCTAACTTAAGTGGTCTCATTCAGTTGGAGATCTGGGCCTGCTATTTCTACTGAGTGGCTTGAAACTCTAAGATAAGTACTCTTTTTTCAACTGGAAATGTAGGCCTGGGGGTATTGCATCTCATACAATGGATGCCCCAGGCACAAACTTCTTATGAAAAGACAATTTTGAACTCCAAATCTCTGCAGAAGTCCAAAGCAGGATTATGCTTTGCCAAGAGACCTCTCTTCTTGGCATAGCTGCCTCCCAGGACTCATGCTCTCTGTGAAGACATTCTCTAAAGGAAATAACCTTTATTTCCCTGACAGGACCTCTTGTTACTAAGAAGTCTGTCTTCCTCGCAAAGCTGGCTTCTCAGTGCCAATAAAAATTCCTTTTGGCATTCAGACTTTTCGGGTTCACAAATTCTTTCATGTTGGACCTGTGTGCCAACCAGAGGGGATTCCCACCTCAATTCTCTACCACTAGACCCACATCAAGATTACTGTATAACTACTAAATTTCTTTGTTACAAGGAATGGTCCAACATGGTAGAAGGAAATATCTCAAGGTATGATAGTAATTTTTTAAAAAGTATCAATAATTTTTTTTTAAAGTGTATATGCTTACAGGTAGAATCCTAATGCTGTCTTAAGTACTAGATCTCCAAGAGAAATGTGGCTATAGAATTCTTGAGAATTCTCAATTCTGACAGGGAACTGAGAGGTGTCCAGTATCACTGGCAAGTAGTGACTTACTGAAGAAGAGAGAAAAAAAGTTTCAGTAACATCAAAAGAGTAATAGATATTCTTGGTATGGAAGACCAACCTCAGATGATTTTCCATGGCAAATGCATTTCTGCCTTCTTTCTCTAATGAAAATGATAAATCTAAATGATCTATCATATATATTTAAATATCTAGAGCAGAATTCTTTCAAAAGTTAGAATGTGAATTATCTGTTGAATAAATGAACAGGAAATAGTTTCCTTTTTGAGAAGAAAGTCTAGTACAGAAGATAACAGTGAGTAGTTCTTTAGTGTGCTATTTGTAGAAAGGACCGCTTCCTTGCTCCTTTGTCCTCCAATGAGTTGAGAACTGTAGATAGTGCTTCACTTTATGAAGAGGGAAGAACACTGTACACTTCAGGACCTTTCTGGAAAGAGGTTCAGTGCATAATAAAATATAATGGAAAGTTGTGCATGGACAATGCAGGAACTGGTCCAACTTAATTGCATATTTGTTTAAAAAAAAAAAAGATTTCTTCCTCTCCCCCGGCCTGCTTGCCTTCCTTCCCTCCTTTTAACTGGTAAGAAAACAGATTTTGCTGAAAAATTGGTTTTAAACAAAAAGAGCCTTTGTCCCATGGGGCCACTTTTCTCCACACTGTAGTACTTTAGTGCATGTTACTGGGAAATGGAAAAGGAACTAGCAAAAGACTGCAAAATACATTTTGGATGAAATGAGCCAGTGAGAACATGAAAAGGCCAATTTTGTGCTCCGTTTCTAATCTAAGTAAATTCTTGGGTCCAAAATACAAAAGATTACAAAGAAAACAAAAGATTAGTAAAACTTTTCTCATCAGTTTATAGATTTCTTATAAATATATCAGACTAGATTTTAAATTCTATTTTAAAAGTGTCAAACACCAACACTGAAATGAGTCCTATAAATCAAAATGAGTGAAAGTAGCTATATATCAAGAAGCAAATATTTTTTAAATAAAACATACCAAAAAAATACCAAAAAATATTTGCAAATCCAAACTTTAGATAAAACTTGAAAAGGTTTAGGTTTTTTTTTTTTAATTAAGAAAAAATTATTTTTCTTTATTGGATTCAAAACTTGATGTACTTACATTTTGTCTTGGCCAGCACCTACTCTTAGTGTCAATCTGGGAATAACTGGTGATGGGGCTGGAACAACTGGTTCTACTTTTATCTGTTCAAGAAAGCACATTAGAAAATTAATCATAGTTTTCAATAAGATATTCTAGTCCTCTCTCTCTATCCCACCTCTTAAGAACTATATAAACACATTCAAGATGCAACTATGACTAACTTGGGGGGAAGGGAAGAGGAAAAGCATTTATATAGTACCTATTATGTGCCAGGGACTAGGCTAAGTGATTTACAAATTACTTTGTGATTTTATTTTATTATTACATATTATAAATATGACAACTTATATTACATTACAATAAATCAATTTAAGTTAATTTCTTGAATTTGGAAAGTATTGTCAAATAGTAAATGATATACTGCATCACATAAAAATAGGTAAGTAATATAGTGGATAGAGCACTGGGACTGAAATCAGAAAGACACAAGTTCAAATTTTGCCTCCAATACTTATTAACCGTGTGACTGAGCAAATCATGCCTCAGTTTTCTCAAATGCAATTTAACCTCTCTAGGTTATTCTGAGTTTCCAAGGAGATAATAAAGCACTTAGCATCATCCATAATTCCTGGAATATAGGAAGCAATAAATAGCATTTAATAAATATCTGTTTCTTTTCTTCTTTCCTTTCTTATCTAAATCCAATGAAGATGATTCATTCACCTGGAGAGGTTTTTGTTTGTTTTTTAAGATAGGACTTATTCTTTCAGTTTAAACCTGGGCTGCATTTTGCTCTAGGATACTTGAAATAAATTTCAATAAGATAACATATTTCTAGCTTGGGTAGGCAATAGTTATATTGACTAACAACAGGTAGGTGTTTGTTGACGGTTAGCCTCCCAACTTTCTTTTTTGGAATTTCAGTGCTCAGAATAGCTTCTATCAGGCAATGCCCATAGTTCACTAGAGAGAAATGTATAAACATGCATATGTTACATGTCTAGGATATAATGAGACAAATTTCCAATGTAATGTCTATGTTGTATTAAGAATGGGAGTAGGAGAGAATGGAATGTCTGAGAAATGAAACAGATTTTTCACAATTCTAGTATCATTGGAGAATGAATAAATTACTGATTAAAGGGGCAAAAATTTCAGAAAGATTACATTTTCTGCTGATCAAACATATCTGTAATAATGTATACAGGTCAGAGCACCTCACTTTAAGAGAAGCCAAAGCACATCTAAAGGCATGACTATGATGAACCGAAGGATCTGAAATCATACTACCTGAGGATGTGATGAAAGAATAGGACAGTTTAATTTTGAGAAGACTCAGGGACTCAAGAGGGTGATATGCTGTTACTTGTCATCAAATAGTTGCAAAGGTCTGTGAAAAGGTACTACTGTTCTGCTTGGCTACAATCAATAGCTCTACAAACACTGGGTAGAAGTTGTCTAGAAGAAAATCTCAGCTTAATCAAAGGAAAAACTCTTGATAAGTAGAGTTGTCCAAAAGTAGAATAGGCTGCCTCTGGAAGAAGTAGATAGCTTTTGACTAGAGATATTCAAGCAAAGACTAAATGATTATTTATTAAGCTTATTGCACTAGAGATTACTGTTCAGGTATAGACTGGCCTAGATAAGTCTCCAAAGATCCTTTCTAACATAGAGATTTTGGGAAATGTGTAAAATAAGGTAAATGTGTAGTAGTAGGCAGCACTGAAATGTCCAGCACATATGGTACAATTTATCTGAATAATCTTTTTTTCTCTGAACCAAGTGGTTGATACAGATTATATGTGACTGGGAAATAATAATTAGTGTTTGGCAATAGAGTAAGAGCTTCATTTACAGTTCCATTTTGTATTGTTGCTTAACCCAATGAGGTACTCATGAGACTCCAAAGTAAAGAATACAGTTTGCCAGCCAGGTCAGTCAGGGAGTTCATCTTTCAAATATGGAACGCTAAAAGTTAGATACTTATTATTGATACACATTTGATCCCATTCTTTCCACAACTACAAAATAATTTTCCTCAGGATGGGATTTAACCACCAAAAAATAACAATGGTTCCCCAGTTCTCTAGGTTAAAATACAAAATTCTCAGGCTGTAATCTGACAACTTTCAAAATCTAGCTCCACCCTATGCTTCTAGTAAAATTTCTGGAGTATGAGACATTTGAGCTCAAATCTGGTCTCAGACAACTTACTGGCTCTCAGAGCTAGTCACTCAATTTCTGTTTGTCTCAGTTTTCTCAATTGTAAAATAGGAATAATAATAGCCCCTATCTTGCAGGGTGTGAAAAACAAACAGGATTATATTTGTACAGCACTTAGCAGAAGGCCTGGTACATGGTAGGCACTTAAAAAATGTTTATTCTTTGCTCACCTTGCTTCTTTCTTTCTCATTAGTTTCCTTCATAAACTTTATATTATAGTAAAATTAGACTATCAGCTATTTTTCAGACTTGTTAGTCTAATTCCAAACTGTTCCCAATATCTAGAATATTTCCTTTCTAGTGAAAGAACTCTGGGAAATGAGTGTGAACCACTACATAGCATTTCCAATTCCTCTATTTTTATCCGCCTGCATTTTTTATTCCCTTCACAAATAATTGTACATTATTTCAAAGTCCAATTCTTCTTGTGCAGCAAAATAACTATATGGCTATGTATACATATATTGTATTTAACATATACTTTAACATATTTAACATGTATTGGTCTACCTGACATCTGGAGGACGATGTGGGAGGAAGGAGGGGGAAAATTGGAACAAAAGGTCTTGCAATTGTCAATGATGAAAAATTACTTATGTATATATGTTGCAAATAAAAAAGTATACTAATAATAATTTTAAAAAGAATACTTTCTTCTTCCTCCTTTCCATCTCCCCAAAGATTCAACTAAAAATGTAATGGAAACAATGCATTGCTTCAAGAAAGTAGAATACATTAACTCCACAAAAATCAATATCCATTCTACATGTTACTTAGAAGAATGATTTAGAAAATCAAATACCATTCAAAATTACTGTTGAATTCATAAAATATCTGGGAGTCCACTTACCAAAACATACATAATAATTGTAAGACTACAGCTATGAAGCAGTATTTATAACAATAAAGGAAGACTAAAAATTGGAGATAAATTAGTTACTTGTTAGGCTGCTAACATAACAAAATCACAATACTACCTAATTTATAGATACATTGTCACATCAATCACACAACCAAAGGATTTCTTTATAAAACTAATAAAATTCACAAAATGGCATAAAACATCAAAGACATCAAGGCAAATCATGAAAAATATAAGAAGGAAGAGTTGGCTAATATTATTAGATCTCAAAATATACAATAAAATAGTAGTTATTAAAATAATTTAGTACTATTTTTAAAAATAGACAAGTTGATTAATGGAACAGAGTTGATATACATAACCCAGAAGGATGTAAACAAAGTAGAAGAATGATGGATAAAGCCAACAACACAAACTACTGAGTTCAGAACTCAGTATTTCACAAAAACTGTTAGAAAAAAATGGAAGGTGTCTCAAAGAAATTAGGCTTAAATAAACACTTCATACCATATACCACAACAAGCTCCAGGTGGACACATGCTCTAGATACAAAAAGTCATATTAAACAGAAATTAGAAAAAGGAAAGAAAGAGAAGTTTTCCAACTATAGAGAGGTAAAGAGCTCTTGACCAAACAACAGATAAAAAGGAGATAAAATGGGCAACTCTGAATACATAAAAACTGAAAAGATTCAGAACAAAGGCAATGTAGTTTGAATAAAAGAAGAAAAAATGAACTGGGAGAAAATATTTGCGATGAATTTCACTGATAAAAATTTGAACTATTTTTTAAAAAAGATAAAACAAAGAGATATATTTTTTTTTACCACTGTAAACAAGGGAAGAGTTTTTGATCAAAAGATGAATAAAAAACCATAAAAGGTGATAAAATTGGTTATTCTGATTATATAAAATTAAAAAGGCTCTGCACAAAGGCAATGCAATTAGAAAAAGAGAGAAAAGTGAATTGTGAAAAAAAAATTTAATAAATTTCATTGATATCAAAATTTGATATTGAAATTGAATTTCTACATAGAAGAATTTGAAACTACATAGAGAATTGATCCATTAAGAATTTAGTGTCTAAAGAATAGAAATAGGAAGTACCGAAAAGAAGAAAGCCAAGTTTTGATCAACCAGAATTTTAAAAAATGATCCAGATCTCTTATAAAAGAAATGAATATTAAGACTGAGGTTCTTTCTCACACCAGATTTTCAAAGATAACAAATAAGAAAAATGACAATTATTTTTTCCTTGATATTTACTTTTTGCATTTTATAGTAGTATTTTTTCTCAATTTCATGTACAGTTTTCAACTTTCATGTTTGTAAGATTTTGAGTTCCAAAATTTTTTCCCTCTCTCCTTTGCCCTTTTCCCAAGACAGCAAGAATCTGATATAGATTATACACGTACAATCATGTCAAAGATATTTCCACATTAGTAATATTGTGAAAGAAGAATAGAGCAAAAGGGAAAAACCACAAAAAACAAAAAACAAAAAGAAAAAAATAAAATAGCATGCTTCTATCTGCATTGAGACTGAATAATTCCTTCACTGGATGAAAAAGTTATCCATCATAAGTATTTTCCATCATGAGTTTTTTGGAAATATCTTGGATCACTGTTATTACTGAGAAGACCTAAGTCTATTATAATAAATCATCATACACTATTGCTGTTACTGTGTATAAAGTTCTTCTGATTCTGCGCACTTTACCCAGTTTCAGTTTATATGTCTTTCCAGGTTTTCCTGAAATCTGCCTCATTATTATTTCTTACAGAACAACAATATTTCATTATATTCACATACCACAACTTGTTTAGTCATTCCCCAATTGATCCACATCTCCTCAATTTCCAATTTTTTGCCACTACAAAAAGAACCATGTTAAACATTTTTATACATGTGGGTCCTTTTCCCTTTTTAATGATTTCTTTGGGACAGAAACCTAGTAGTGATATTGCTGGATCACAGTTTTATAGCCCTTCAGGCCTAGTTCTAAATTGCACTCCAGAATGGTTACAATGCTAATTTTACCACCAACCTCCACCAGTAATGTTAATTTTACCACATCTTCTCCAACATTTATTACAGAAAATGACAATTATTAGAAGAGCTATGGTAGGACAGGCACATTAATGCACTACTGATGGAGTTGTGAGATGATCAGGCCATTCTAGAAAGCAAAATGGAAATGTACACTCAAAGTTACTACATTGTATATTTTTCTTTGACCTAGCAATACTACCAGTAGGCATATACTCCAAAACTGATAAAAGAAAGAAGGAAAGGACCCATATGTATAAAAATATATACAGTGGCACTCATTGTAGTATAGAATTGTTTAAAAAAAAAAAGCACCCATCAATTGGGAAATGGCTGAATAAATTATGTTACATTAATGTAATGGAATATCATATTCTCTTAATTAGAAATGATTAAACAAAATTTTAGAAAAGCCTTATATGGGAGACAGCTAAGATGGCAGAGAAAAATCAATAACTATCCTGAATAGAAAGGTATCTGTGTATTGTGTTCCTCAAAGTAGAATGTAAGTTGTTTGAGAGCAAACACTGTTTCTCTGTGTCCCCCAACCTAGCACAGTGCCTTCAACATAGAAAATATTTCATTATTTGAAGTTTAAGTATTGATTAATAATACAGCAACATGATTCGGGGCTTTACTGTAATTCTAAACTTAAATATCTTTTTTGTACAACTTAAAATTTTTTTTTATTATGAACTAGAAAATACTAATACTAATTTTAAAAACTTAAACATTTCCATTTACAGGGAAAAAAAAGCATGCTTCAATCTGTATTCAGACGGCATTTTTCATCATACATTCTTCAGAGTAATCTTAGATCGCTGTATTGCTGTGAATAGCAAAATCATTTACAACTAAATCATCCCACAACATTGCTATTACTTTGTACACAGTATATTTCACTTTGCTTGAGTTCATGGAGGACTATCCAGGTTTTTCTGAGAGCACCTGTCTCATTATTTCTTATATAACAATAATATTCCATCATAACACATAACACAGCTTTTTCAGTCAGCCCCCAATTGATGGGCATGTCCTCAATGACCAATTCTTTGCCCTGAGAGCTGTTAAAAACATTTTTCATGCAAGTCCTTTTCTTCTTTTTTTTTTTTTTCCCCTTTCATCTCTTAGATTCATCCCTAGTAGTGATAGTTTGGTCAAAGGATATACATGATTTTATAGCCCTTTGGGCACAGCTCATATCTTTGATCATTTATCAATTGGAATATGGCTTTTATTTTTTATAAATTTGACTCGGTTCCCTACACATTTGAGAAATGAGGCCTTCATCAGAGAAATTTGCTTCAAAATTCTTTTCACAATTACCTATTGCTAACTCTATTTCCCCCATCTATTCTATTCTCCCTCTCCTTTCACTCTGACTCTCCTCAAAAGTGTTTTGCTTCTGACTAACCCCTCTGCTCATATCCTCTCTTCTATTACCCTTTGCTCTTCTGCTAGAAGAAATGAAGAGCAGGATGTGCTCAGAAAAACCTGGAAGACTTATATGAATTGATCCAAAATATAATGAACAGAACTAGGGGAACATTGTATACAAGCAATAGCAAAATAACATGATAACTAACTGTAAATGACTTAGCTATTCTCAGATATACAGTGATCTTACTTTCCTGCAGTTTAAGACAGATTTCTATACTCATACTGAGTGTATTTATTATTTCATCTTTGAGCCAATTCTAATGAAAGGTTACTTACTTCCCTTCCCCTCCACAGTTATTGTGAATATGGATGATGATTTATGTCATTCCACCTCTCCCTTTCTTTCAGTACATTCCTCTCTCACCCTTCAATTTTATTTTTTAAAAGATAGTATCCCTTCATATTCATACCTGTGCCCTCTGTTTATCTATATACACTCCTTTTAGCTTTCCTAATGAGAAAGTTCTTATGAGTTACAAGTATCATCCTCCCACGTAGGAATGTAAACAGATAAACCTTATTAAGTCCCTTATGATATTCCTTTCCTAATTACCTCCATATGCTTCTCCTGCATCCTATATTTAAAAAAATCAAATTTTCTGTTCAGCTCTGGTCTTTTCATCATGAATATTTGAAAGTCTTCTATTCACTGAATATTATTCACCTTTTCCTCTGAAGGATTATATTCTGTTTTGCTGGGTAGGTGATTCCTGGTTGTAATCCTGGCCCCAATACTCACTGCAATATCATATTCCAAGTCCTCCAATCTTTTAATGTAGAAGCTGCTAAATCTTGTGTTATTCTGACTGTGGTTCCATTATACTTGAATTGTTTCTTTCTGGATATTTGAAACATTTTCTCTTAGCTTTCATTGTGGAATCCCTTTCAGGAGGTGATTGGTGGATTCTTTCAATTTCTATTTTAATTCTCTGATTCTAGAAATCAGGACAATTCAGAAATTATTTTAAGAATCAGTGGCTATTGGAGAATGGCTGAATAAATTATGGTATATGAATATTATGGAATATTATTGTTCGTTAAGAAATGACCAGCAGGATGATTTCAGAAAGGCCTGGAGAGACTTACACGAACTGATGCTGAGTGAAATGAGCAGGACCAGAAGGTCATTATCTCCTTCAACAACAATACTATATGATGATCAATTCTGATGGACGTGGCCTTCTCCAGCAATGAGATGAACCAAATCAGTTCCAATAGAGCAGTAATGAATGAACCAGATACACCCAGCAAAAGAACTCTGAGAGATGACTATGAACCACTACATATAATTCCCAATCCCTCTTTTTATCCGCCTACATTTTTTATTTCCTTCACAGGCTAATTGTACACTATTTCAAAGTCTGATTCTTTTTGTACAGCAAAATAACTGTTAGGACATGTATACTTATATTGTATTTAATTTATACTTTAACATATTTAACATGTATTGGTCAACCTGCCATGGGGGGAGGGAGGAAGGGGATGAGAAGGAGGGGAAAAACTGGAACAAAAGGTTTAGCAATTGTCAATGCTGTAAAAATTACCCATGCATATAACTTGTATATAAAAAGCTACAATAAAAAGAAAAAAATGAAAACTATCAAATAAAAAAAAAAAAGAATTAGCAGTGTCCGGCTAAAGACACTGTGCTGATTATTAAATTTTTTAAAAAATAGGCTCTGTTTGAAGTTCGCTTTACAAAGGTATTATATCTGAAGCTGGTTACTACTCTATGTGTGTATACACATGTCCATATTAATGAATCCCCTTCTCCTCATTAGATATAGTATTTATATGAATCAATCTCTTCACGTTTGGAAAATATAAGAACTAATTATAAGCATACACATATAAATAATGTAAACCTTATTACTTGCTAGACTTCCTGTCCTGTCTAAATTTGAAACTGTTCTTCAATTTTTTTTTTTTTTGGCCAAATAAGACCTGGCATAAAGGATAACGCTTTCCCCAAAATATTACTTCTATCAGTTCCTACTCAAACTAGAATTGAGACATCATTATCAGTTGATATGTTATTATGTATTTTACTTTCCTAAAAGCCTCCCATTTATAAACATATTAATGATTAAGATAGAAGTATTCCAACTCTCCCTACTCCCCTTTTGAATCGTCAACTTAATGTTCTCTCTTTCCTTCTAAAAAATCGTTTTGATTTATCTTCTTAGTATGTAAGATAAAAATCCTGGCCATCAGAAAAGAAAAGAATTTTAATAAAATTATTTCTATACTATTCACAAATAAACATCTCAAAGTTTGACATCTTTATGTAATAACTTATATTTTCTATTCTTTCAATCTTATGGCTTTGTTTTAATATTTTTTCCTATCTCACAGAATCGATTTTCCAAATTTTTCTTCTGCAACTCTCATTTCTTTTTCAATTCTTTTTCCTAGCATTCTCATTTCATTTTAAAATCATTTTTAACTCTCAAAAAAAACCCCAAACTCATTTCTTCTAGAATTCTTCTTGAACTTGTGACCAAGGTGCATTCTTCTTTGAGGCTTTTCTCCTGTGTATATGTCTTAGACAATCTCTGTCACCATAATAACTCTTTATGGTAGGTCTCTTTTTTTTGTTTCTGTATTCTTTCAGATTTACTTTAGACTTCAAACTTTATATTAGGGACAGGTTCTGCGCTCTTTTGAAGGAAATGCCCAAGTTCTGCTTAGTCTTGTTTTACATTCTTTTAGGTCTTGCTCCTACTTCCTCTGGATATTAAGTACTGTGTTATTCTAGGATCTTTGGAATATCTCAGGCTAGGGATCTGCATTGCTTTCAGAGCATCCAAAGTAGCCTGTCTGATCCTGGGTGAAATGTGATCATTGACCTCATGATCTGAGCTCTAAAAACTTCTGACCTCAGTTTTGATCTGAGCTTTCCCTAAATAGAAGCTTCAATAAAGTTCTGCCAAACAATGGCACAACCAGTCAGTTGGAAAGTTCTGCAGGTTCTGAGTGACAGAATTTCACCCTTCCCTTAGTTCTCAGCCATGGTTACTCCCACTAAAGACTTTATATAAACTAGGGTCTGGAGCGTAGACTCTTTAACTCTGCTCTGGGAATCTGAGCTACATAGCTGTTAATCTCTTTTGTTTCTGATCCTCCCTTGTATATAGCCTCAGACCTAGGTCCACTGGTGACAATCATTTGGGATTAAATAGTCTAGCTATCTGCTCTCCTGACAATGATAATAAACTAACATTATAATTACTATTATACAGAATGTGACAAACTACTGTCCTATAGATCCACTCAGAATTCCTAGGATTTAAAATTGAAGGCTACTCAGAAAGAAGTTCCCTTCCTTAGCAACCACCATCTTCTCTGTCTTAAGCATTATGTAGCCTTGCTTATGCTTTGTCCTATCCTACTCAACCTTCCCCTTGTATTTAAATTTGTATATTCATATTGTTTCCTTAGAAAAGAATTTAGGTTCTTTGAGGGCAAGGACTATTTCAACAATCCTTCAACACTAAGCACAAAGTAGGTGTTTAATAAATGCCAAAAGGGTGAATTCTCCATCCTCCTAATTTATTATATTCTTTCTCTTTCTTTTTAGGATTAATTTGCCTACTCTCCCCTTTCTTCCAATAATTCTCCGACCGGTATTTTACTCCAGTTTATCCTTTTCAGTCTAATATAACTTCCTCAAGGCTGGGGGAATGGGAGGGGAGCATTTTATTTTTTGCTTACATTCCCAGAACCTAATACAGTGCCTTGCACAGAGTAGATACTTACTTGAATGGAACTGAAGGGCCTAGTTAACTGGACACATGTGAGGGCCAGGAATAAGCTAGCAACCCTGTCAGAGATAGAGGCATCAAAAAGTACAGGTTTATGGGAAAAGATGGTCAGTCAGCTTCATGCATGTTCTGGGGTTGGCATCAGGGAATATCTAAGTGAAATGTCCAACAGGCTATTAGAAATTCTAGAGAAGTCAGAGTTTTAGTTCAAATAAAGATAAAGTAGATGAGACA
Organism: Antechinus flavipes; assembly: GCF_016432865.1. Taxonomy (NCBI): domain Eukaryota; kingdom Metazoa; phylum Chordata; class Mammalia; order Dasyuromorphia; family Dasyuridae; genus Antechinus; species Antechinus flavipes. The sequence goes on from NC_067402.1 coordinate 169,675,298, forward strand.
TGTAAAGAAAAACCAGAATGGCAAGGAGAATGTTGAAAGCCTATCTACATAAACAAATGGGGGTGAAAAACTAGCAAAGGGATAGGAATTAATTACTTTGAAACTGCTAATAATGTATAATTGTTAGAATGTGACATGTCAATTTATAAATAAATATTGACATATTTATGCAGTACTTACCCTAGCAGCAATTAAAATGTCATCTCTTAGAAATATAACTTCTCTCTTACATGTACCTTATTATTTCTGAGATAAATTAACAAAATCTAAAATGTTAAATTAAACACCCAATCACAAATAACACTCATGAATAGACTGTATCCTTTGCAGACACATGAAGAAATATTTACCAGGAAATTGTGCTTGTAGGGGTTAAAATAAAAGAGCAGAACTCTGAAGTAATACTGAGAATTGGGGCCAGCAGAAGAGCATTTACAGTGGATTACTAAGCTTCCCAAATCACCAAAGAGGTAAAGTCCAGCAATATAAGACTCCTTTGTAGCTAACTAAAAATACATTGTCAGTGGATTTGTCCAGTTTTATGTATAAGCAATACTTCTTTCACCTGAACTAATACTAGTAGTCATATAAGCCCCTTATTGCCATGTGCTGCATTTTTTTTGCTAATCTTCAAGGATTTAGCTTCTTTTCCACATACCTCAGGGCACCAACTGATAAAGCTCTAACTCTCCATTTTTCCAGGACACCAGCAGTGCGGCCTTGCAAAAAATGAAAATCGCTCAGGAGATTTAAGGGGGAAATTTATTTTTAAAATCCTGACTTGCAGCAAAGAGGTGGATTTAAAAAAAGCTTATCTATCAGGAATCAGTTTAAATTTTAATTCTATCTGGGAACTCTTTCATGCATTCTAGCTTTAAAGTTTATCTTTTGACAGGGACTTTTTGCCAAGGTAATGGGCAGCTTTGTCAATATAATCTATGTTTTTTTTTTTTTTTAATGTTAAATTCCTTTCCTTACAACTAAACACACACACACACACACACACACACACACACACACACACACACAAAAGCAGAGGAGGGGGAGCAACAAATACTTGATAGATCTAATTTCTTTGTATGCAAATATATCCAAAAAGATAACTGAATTAACAGAAAAAGTAAAGATAATTGAATTAACAGAAAAAGTTAATAATTTGTTATCTTGAATTGTAAATATGAGCAAGTAATTATTCTATTGCTGTCCATCAGGTATCATAGTATGTAGACTTTATTTTCAAATAGAAATATTTTCTGATCACAAAATATTTCAAATAAGAAAAAAAGTCAATTGTATCATTACACTATAATGGCATGTTTCTTAGTCAATACATATATGAGACTAGCTTCTATTATATCTGGCAAGTAATTCTTACATTGGAATATAAACTCCTAGACAGCAAATTTTTTTTTATATTGAAGGAAAAATAAAAATTTGAGATAACTCCTTGTTTTTTAAGAAACTTAAGAAGATCCCCCCCACCCAAGAAATTATAGTCACAGAGGGAAACCCTACCTCCCAACCTCCAACAAATTTATTCTAGAAAGAGAAGTAGCCAAAATATACAACAAAGAGAGTGAAATGTTATCAGGAATATCTTCTTGGGGTTTTTTTGGTTATTCTGAATCCCTTTATTTCACCACCTGATTACTATTCAAGGGAAAGCTAGATATAAGGCAGTTAGTTAACAGTCCAAATTCAACCTAAGAATGATTTTTACAACCATGGGCAAATCAACTTGGTGCTGAAAAATTTTCCCAGATCTGACTTCCTTACAAATAAATAACAAAACCATATCTATGAGATATTCACATAATTGAGAGCAAATCAAAGTGACTGCTTTTTATAGAGGTGGGAGAGGAGAGAGATAGTTTATTCAATGAACAATATCAATTTATCTTTGTTATTGGAAAATAAATGACTACTCTTACAATATCTATGATTATGACCTCATTCCCCCAATAGAAAGTAAGCACCTTGTGTCAGATCTCACTTTTATATTCTTAGCACAATGACACATCATAGGCTCTTAATAAGAGCTTGTTCATTCATTCATTCATATAAAATTAAAATATCAATAGCTATGATCAAAATTTAGGAATTTTCACCAGGAATTTACACATTTAAAAAAATACAGAGAAGAGAACCAAAAAAGGCCAGAAGGAAACACAAACAAGCAGGACAACTTTAAAAGTTACAAGATGAATATGCTTAAAAGGAAAAGCAAATTGTACATGTTAGATTCATGTTTCATATACAACTCTTTTTTCTCTAATACTTTTGTTTATGAAAATGTTCATTTTATTTTGCTTCAAGTTCAAAGTTAAAAAATAAAAAAACAACAACCCACAAACCCCAGTATTGTAGTTCACTGCTATTTTTTTTTTTTCTGGTCTACTTCTACTTTGCTTAGGCCACTGCACCAAGTTTGAACTTATTCCTCCTCTCTTCACCCTCAACTCTATATTGCTAATATCCTTCTCTTCCTTCAAGCTGAACTTGAACATCTACAATTTTAAATAAATTAGGTTAATACTAAAAGAAATATTAATCTCTAGAAAAGGAAGAATACTCACAAAAATGGGGAAATGGTCTTCATTATACTAACTTTATACTTACTGAATTTAGTAAAATTAACACTATGGCATTAGAACATCATGTGAAAGAGGTCAAAATTCATGTGTGTGGACCAGTTAGCTTTTATTGTATTTTATGACCAACATCTGGGCCTCTAACTTTAGCTAGTTGTACTGTAAAAAACACATTTTTGCCCATCAATGAACTACCTATCAGGTACACTCAAAAGAGATCAAAGGAAAAGGATATAGATCCTTTTGTGCAAAAATGCTAATTTTTGTGGTGGCAAAGACATGGAAACTAAAGAGATTCTTATCAACTGGGAAATAGTTATAAACAAGTAATGGCATAAGATTGTGATGGAATATTGTTGTACTTTAAGAAATGATAGAGTGTATGATTTCAGAAAAACTTGCAAAGATGGATATGAAATGATCCAATGTGCAGAAGAACAATGTACACAGTAACAACAATACTATAGAGATAATCAAATGTGAAAGACTTAGCCACTCTGATCAATAAAATGGTCCATGGCAATTTCCAAGGATTCCTGATAAAAAATGCTTCTTCATCTTCAAAAAGACAATTGATGGGCTCTGAATGCAGGATGCAATACATTTTTCTCTTTTTATTATTCTTTCTTTTATCCCACAACATGGCTAATGTGGAAATGTTTTGTGTGACTTCATACATACAGTGGGTATCATATTTTTGTACTTTCTTAATGAGTGGGGAAGGAATGAAGGGAATTTGTAATGGAAAAGAAAAAAAATAAAAATGTTCTGGGTTATAAGAATTTCTTGAGAATATATTGATGGAACAACATGTATATTTCATCATTATCTAAAAACAACTCAAAGAATATGCTCTATTAACAAAGGGATAGTCATTGTCTTTATAGATGAAGAACAACTTTACAGTCATTGATAAATTTAATTAGAGCTGATAAAGATAATCTTGGTGGATAAATAGTTTTATAAGCCAGTTTTTGAAAAATGCTTTCTTGATGATTGAAGTCAATGTTTGAATGATTGTGTGTACCTATGAGTAAATCAGATGGTGATACTTTTACTCCCGTAACAACGTATAGTAAATGCAATTTAGATACAACTGTTCTCTCATTTATAAAATAACTTAGTGCTGGCTTTATAATATAGAGTCTCTGAATACCATCTTCCCATGTTTATGGGTTTACATCTCTTGATCATGTATCACTATTTAGTAAAATCTGAATATGTACCCTCATATATTTATATTTACTAATTAACAAAACATATAAACTACTTTATTAGTAATTGTGTACACCATAAACTATGCACCCCAATATATGCATATTTACTTATTAATAAAATATACATATACTATTTTGTTAATAATCATATACATTATAAAACTTACACAAAAATTAAAGAACAAAATGTAGATAAAATAATATTTGTTCCTAGAGTCACTTGGAGGCTACTGGAGTTGAGCAGGGTAGGAAAAAGTTAGATCTGCATTTCAGAAATATCAACTTGGCAATTATATGAAAACAGTATAGAGTGGGAACAGAGGACTGAGGCAGGGACACCAGTCAGGATGCTATTTTAATAGTATAAGAAAGAAGAGATGAGAATTATTGTTCTATAAGTGAAGAGAATGCAACAGGAAGGAGATATACTAATGAAGCAGAAATAAGGAGACTTGGAAAACAATCATTTATGTAGAATGAGTGAGAATGAGGAGTTAAGTCAATCATGACAGTGAGATGGGAAAACTGGGTGATTGAAAAAGATGATGATTTCTTCAGTAGAAATATGGAAGTTCATATGAAGGGTAAATTTGGGGGAAGAAAGATAATGTACTGAAAACTGCAGTGTAGGAAACAACTCATCCATGCCAGCTCACCTTAAATAAAACTCACTTTCCTCCATAAAACAAAGAGAGGAAGGACTCTTACAAACAATTGCTCTGAACAATAAGACCCATCTCTGCACTGATAAGGTAAACAGGGATTTTCCCTAAGTAATTATTTCAATGCCTGTTCAGTTAGATTATATATGTCCCTCTATGTTACACAAACTGAGAAGCCAAATAGAACCAAATAGCCAAAGGTGGGAGGGGACAGAATGTAACTGTGAAGTGATCCATAAAACATATGATGTTGGATTTGGAGTTGGAGATTTAGATCACATGAGCTATTGGGGAGAGAGGGTTGAATATGACCCATCTTCCCACTCTCCAAAAATTATTGATCAAAAACCCTTGGGGGTTATTCCATGATCTTCACTTTGGAAAACAGTGCTCTAGACCCAACTCAGGTGAGAAGTATAACTCTTGCCCCGTAGACTTTCTCTTAAATGACATTTATCTTACTACTTCAAGCAACAATAATTTTGTTGGTATGCGTATCCTTTCTGATAATGCAGATTTTAATCCCTTTATAACTTATGATCACAGGTTCCTAGAATCATCAATTTAAAACTGAAAAGGATCTGAGAGGTTATCAGTCTAACTGTCCCTGCCCCAACCACCAATTTTACATATGAGGTAAGTAAGGCTCAAGAAACTGAAGTCATCTGTCACTGTCACCTGGCTAGCCAGTGTCAGAGGCAGGATTTGAATCCATACCTTCCTAATTCTAAGTTTAGACCTCTATCCATTGTGCAATGTGCAGTCCAGAGACTGAGAGTCTCTAGTTCCATGAACTTCCCATCTTAGATAACATATACTATCCATCACTAGGTCTATACTCAAAGACTTTTCAGCCTCTTCAGCACTTTTCAAAAGAGCTCATAGTCTAGCCTAACCTATATACCATGATGAGGCATTTAAATAGATCTGGTGGTAAATAGGATAGGAGAATAAACAAGGCTGGAAAGGTAAGAACAGCAATCATAGCAATGCTCCAAATGAATGACCTATGTATCATTTTTTTCAAGGATGCTAACAAATTTTCCATGTATCCTATTTGGGTTTTTTCCTTCTGCAAAAAAGGCTAGGATGTAAGGATGGCAAGGTGGCAAATAAGATTAAAAGGCAAATTTTAAAAACACAGTTGATTCAGGTAACTGAGAAACTGGGGGAAATGTGCATGTTTCTGTAGAATCTGAAGTTGTTAGTGTGAAAATTGATAAGTAGTTAAACAACTTTTGTCATTTCCCCCCAATTTTTAAATGGAGAGAAAAATAAGTGGAGAATAAAACATTATAAAATATTTATCAAGATTTATGAATCTTTAGAAATTACTCTGATCTGTTCTAAAATGGTATTTTTTTTAATCTCACACTTATTTATGCCTTACAGACCTGGTCTATTCAAATGTATTTATTATGTGAAACTTTGCTTAAATCATGAAGGTCTATGGGATAAACTCCCATAGGGATAAACATCCATGAGGATGATGATAATGACAAAATAATAATTCAAATGTATATAGTATTTTAGGGTTTCCACTTTTTTGAGTAAAAGCATGAAGAGGTAAAAACTATTGAATCCCATTTAGGGACTAGTATCAAAACTACATTCAAAATGGCTATTCATACTCCTTAACATAAAGCAGAGTTGAGTATCTTGCTTGATATTCCCATGAGTTTATTGGCCAGAAAAAAAGCCATGTGACAAACAAAAGACCAATAAATTTCATCCAAGATGACCGGGAACTAAGATACATAAAACGTATAGCCAAATTATACAGAAGTAAAATGTAAAACTTTAACAGGTTAATTGGAATAATTAACTTAAAATGAAACCAACTGTGTTAGCCACCAAGTCAAGAGACTTTTTTCCATCAGAGTTCTTCCCTATCAAGAAGTTTGATGCAAAAATTTACTATGAAAAAACTTGCCTTAATAATCTCCATATGCCCAGATATTAATACCAGAATCTAAGATTTTGTCTTGTTTCAGAGGCAAATAATAGGATGATGCAGATAAGGAAGAAAAGAGATACAAAATGAACATAAACATATATAAATTAATTTAAGGATTGATGGAGTATTAAAAACTAGAGATCTCAGGAAAAACTTCAAGAAAGAAATGATACCCGAACTGAATCTTGAAAAAAAGAATTTTGACACAAAGCAATGTAGAATATATGTCAGGTATGACACTTCATAAATGAAAGGAGGTAGGAGATAGACCACTGAATTTTGGAAACAATTAATAGACCGATTTGGCTAGAATACATAATTTGGGAAGGGAAATAATATGGAATAACTGGAAAAATAAGGTGTTTTTTAAAAAATTTTAACCTAGAAACAAGTTGATCCATTATTTCTGTAATGTTGCTCTATATGCTTTATGAATTTTAATGTATCTTTCAATGATGGTCCCAATCACTAATTAAGAGAATTACAAAGTAATATGTATAAAGCTGAAAAGGGACCACAGTGGCTAATTTATCCTCTTCATTCTGAAGAAGAGGAAACTGAAGCACAGGAATGTTAAATGACTTGTCCAAGAACATACAGTAATCGCAAGGATACTGTTTTCAAATGTTCAGTAGCTGAACCTAAAAATAAATTGTGAACTGATTCCCTCCCATTTTAAAACCAACCCTTCTGGTAAGGATAGCTAGTTTAAACCCAAGTAAACATATATGTGTACATATATTTCTTATATATATATAAATTCACACATAAATATCTATGTTTGTATGTGTATATCAATATACATATATATCTTGAAGAGAGAGTGAGTGTCTAATTATTGTGACTGTTAATCTGCAGAGTTTTGTTTTTTTTTAAATGCTGAGGCAATTGGGGTTAAGCGACTTGCCCAGGGTCACACAGCCAGAAAGTGTTAAGTGTCTGAGGCCACATTGGAACTCAGGTGTCCTCCTAACTTCAGGACTGGTGTTCTATCCACTGCATCACCTAACTGTCCCCTATCTGCAGTTTTAAATAGACTTTTGTCTAGATAATTTATAAGATGATAAAAATGGCTTACCTTTTCATGTTTGTGTTTTTCCTTTTCCTTTTCTTTTTTCTCCTTTTCTTTTTTCTCTTTTTCCTTCTCTTTCTTTTCCTTTTCCTTCTCTTTCTCCTTCTCCTTCTTTTTCTTCTTCTCCTTTTTGTCTTTCTTCTTATCTTTCTCTTTAGGCTTCTCTTTTTCCTCAAACAACTTTTCAGGAAGAATTGGGGACAAGGAAGGCAACATTGATGGTAGCCTCATTGCTGCTGCAGGACTGAACATAGGCAAAGCCATTTCTTTAGGAGGTAATACAAGTGGAGTTGATGGAGCTTTTATCTTATCTTCCTTTCCTTTTTCTTTCACTTTTTCTTTTTCCTTTTTCTCTTTCTCCTTTTTGCCTTTCTCTTTTTCTTTCTTCTTATCTTTGTGCTTCTCTTTCTCCCTCTTCATGATGCCATCCTTTAACCTTACTTTTGCATCAACATCATCAAAGTCTTTTATTTTGAATTTGTAGGGATCTGAGTCTTCATCCTTAATAAGGTCCTTCCAAGGAAATTTTGTTTCCCGAGTGACTTCTTTCTCTTTCTCCTTGATTTTTTCTTTCTCTTTGCTTTTCTCCCTGAATTTTTCTTTCTCTTTCTCCTTGTCTCTTTCTTTCTGTTTGTCTTTCTTTCTCATTTTTGTCCTAAGTTCCTTTTTCAATTTCTTTTTCACTTCTATTGAAGCCAGTTTCGTTTTTTCTTCATATACTTTGAGAAGAGGTTCTGGGGTAGGGGGAGAAGCAGATGGAGAAGAGAAATAAGGAAAATTGGTGGGGACATTCGAAGGAGTTCCCATGTTTGCTTTTCGAATAACCTCATCAATGGAATCATCCATTGTCCATGAAATATCTGAGCTTGAAGTTCCCCCTGAAGGAGGGATAGGTGTGGATCCGGCCTTATTGAAACTGTTAGAAGATACTGAGGGTTTGGGAGTGGTAGTCTCTGAAACAGAAATCCTTTTAGGACTAGTAAAAATTTCTCCTTCTGATTCTGAGCCTGAGGAAAATTCAAAGGGATCTGGTTCACGTTCAGCACAAGCTCTAGCAATCACAGCATCAATTGAATCATCAATAGTTTTATCAGTTACAACAACCTTTTTAGATTGATTCTCACTGTTCAGTTTCCCAGAATCAGGTGGTGTTTGAATTTGTTTTACTTGGATATTCTCTTTACCAATTTTGTCACTTAATGCAGCCAAAGGAGTTCTGTTTGGTGTTTCAGCTTTGACTGGTGCTTGAGAAGTATGAATTAGAGCTTTGGGACTCTTGGGACTCTTGGGACTCTTAGCACGTCCAGGTGATTTTTTCTCTTTGGATACAGGTTTTGGTGAGCGGATAGGACTTCCAACCATTGCTGGTGATTGAGAGGTTTTAGGTGATTTTGTTTTTTGTCCAGGAGAGCTAGTTTTGGCCTTGGTTTTGGGTGTTAATGGTTTTGTTTCTAATGTTTTTGGAGTTGGCATCTGTGATTTTGCAACTGGAGCCAACATTGGTGGTTCTGGTGAAGGAGGGGCTAAATCTGCACTGTCCTGTACATGAACTGGAGAAAGCATTGGTGGAACCTTTTGAGTATTTATTGAACTAAGTGGTTCTCGTGGTTCTAACACTATATCCAGAGTGTCTCCTTTAGTACTTGCCAGCCGAGGTCGTTTCATAGCAGGCATTTCTTCAGCTTCAGGACTATCTAATGGTCTCTTGCTCAAGAAATTCTCATCATTAATGGTCTCATCCTCCTCCATCTCTCCTTCCTCTTCCAAAGGAACCTGCATAGCTTCTGCTGATGTGCCCCCATCAGTAGGCACCTGCTCCTCTTCTTCCTCTGTTATAAAGCAGAAAAACAGAAATTGCTTTTGGAATTTGCCTAATGCATAATAATAGTGCCTCAAAGTTATAAAATTAATAGACATATTGCTTATATAACAGGTAAAGTACTATGGTAGAATTCAAAAGCAGACCTGAGAGAGAGAAAAATAGGGAATATGCAAATATAAAGAACAACATAAAAATAATCAAATTCTATCATCAACTAATAGCATTATTACTGGATGTCTTAGAGCCTGTTACAAAGCTAGCTGCAAAATTCCTTATAAATATGTGTCAAAATAAAACCTCATGTTTTAGGATAACTACAAAAATGCATAGAAATAAGATAGAATTTTTTAAAAAAAACTTGAATTGATACAGTAAGTTAAAGTAATAGAAGTGATCCTAATAATCATTTATTTAAAATGTTTTCCTTTGCACATCTTTATGTATAATAATTATTAGGTGATATTTAACTATCATATAACATTACAAATTCTGTTTTTACCTTTCCCATATATGCAGTATGCATAACTTTTAGTCTAGTACTTTTCAAAATCAGAGAAATTTATTATAAAGCAATTAGCACAATTTTTCTTCAATTATGAATGTGGGCAATAAATATCAGTTTGAGAAGAGTCCTTAGATTTATAGAAATTTAAGAAAAATTGCAATTATTTTGCAGCATTAAGCCAGGAGATTATATCTTACTGAAAGATATAAATTCAATTTTTTTTAATAGACTGAAAAAAGGTGAAGTAATATAAATGAATAATTGGGAAGGCAGAGTTGAAAATACATAAACTGAATATAAACTTGTAAGACAAAAGAATCCTATAACTTAATTAAGTGTAATCTTTAAAATACTTTTTTCCCTACATATTATTCTTGCTCAGTTCAGTAGCAAATCTACTGTAGAAGTACAATTGACTCATATCTCCAATGTCTATGGGACACCCCATAGAATCAATGTGTCCAAAACTGAACTTATCTCCACCACCTCTCTCCTCTAAAGGCCTCTTCTCTTCCAAACTTCCATTATCATTTTCGAGAACATCACAATCATTCCAGCTACCCAGACTCAAAATCTAGGTCTTATCTTTGATTCCTTGCTCTTATTTATATTCAATCTATTGCCAAGACTTGTTAATTTTGCCTTCATAACATCTCTCTTATGTGCCCCCTTCTCTCCTCTGATAGTGACACCCTCCTGGTGTAGTCCCTCATCAGCTCAGGTTCACTCACTTTCACCCAAGTATCTAATCAATTGCCAAATCTTGTTTCTGTCTTCACAATATTTCTTACATCTAATCCTTTTTCTATATCCGTGGCCAATATCCTTCTTTTGGGCCCTCAGCACCTCTTGCCTAGACAACCGCAATAATCTCATTATTTTCCCAGCCTCAAAGCTCTCTGCTCTCCAAACCACAGAAGATGCTAAAGTGATTTTTCCTAAAGTTCAGATCTGACATGTCACTCCTCTATTCAATAAACTCCAATGGTTCTCACTGCCTCTCAGATGGGATACAAACTCCTCTGTTTGACAACCTGAGCAAAACCTACCTTTTGGGCATCATTATTTATTACTTCTTCTCCCGCATTCTACAGTCTATCCAAACAGATCTATTTGCAGTTTTTCACACATAACCCTCCATCTCTGTCTCTTTGCACTGACTCTCCCTCAATCCTGGAATTCTCATCTCAACTTCACCTCTTAGAATCAATATCTTGTTTCTTTTCAAAACTCTGTTCAAGTGTTACCTTCTACATGAAGCCTTTCCTGATGTCAACATCCTTCCCCTCCCCCCAAACCACAATGTTTTTGCTTTGTACATAACTTGTTTATGTATACATCATCCTCTCAAATGACTAAGTTCCCTGAAGATGGATACTATATCACTTTTGAGTGTGCATACCCTAACATAATTTTGGCATACATTAGGTGCTTAATAAATGCTTGTTGGTTGACTGAAAAATAATTGGAGGATGATTGGAAGAGGTCTGATAATTATGTTTTCTTTTAGTAGACTCAACTTTTTGAATTCTATGAATTATATTTTATTTTGCAATATTAAGCCAGGAGATTATAAAATAGAAAAAGAAATCAAACCTTTGGTAGAAAAAAAATTGTGTTGATAGGTATGCAAAGAATTAGAGAATTAGTTTTAATCTATCGTTCCTATGAAAAATCTCATTCCTGTGCTCTAGAAAACAAATTTAAAATGAATATTTGACAGGGATTGACTATTATCTGAATAAATTTTTTATCTCCAGCAATATGCCCATTTAAATTTGATTTTTTTGAAACAGTAACATAAAACCTAAATAGCTATGGTTGAACAATATTTTAATATTAAAAATATTTTGTTTTGACATGCTGCACAAAAAAAGAGAATGTAAATAGGGCATGTAAAGCTCATTTCTGAGTCACTGGCACTTTTTACACAAAGCAAGGGAAAGTCTGTATGATCAATAATCAAAAAAGGATAAACTACAGATTTTAAGTCCAAAAGAATACAACCCAATTGAAGTGCTATTTGTCATTTAAAATGCCTTCTTATTGCCTGGACTCTATTCTCTCTTTTCCTTCCCCAATATCACATTTCAGAATTCAGACCTATCTATGTAAAAAAAGACCTGGATACTATATTTCAGGAAATAATCATTGAAAACTGCCCAGATATATTAAAAGCAGACAGCAAAATCAAGATAGAAAGAATCCACTGATTACCTCCTAAAAGAGAGACAAGAAAGAAAAATCCTAAGAATGTCAGAGCCAAAATCCAAAATAAAAAAAGATACATAGTCAAAATTCCATATCAAACAAAATATAGTACAAAGTGATGTAGTTCAAGTTCCAAGGAACAACAAGGAACAACAGAATTAAAGTTATCCCACAACAGGAATTAGGGGAGACTACTCCTGAAATCTGGAAAATCCCTATAATGTTTTTTGGCCCTTCCTTCATACCAGAGAAGTCTGAATTTTTTTCTTTTCTTTTTTTTTTTGGAGGTATTTACAGTACCTTATTGTAAAAGTTGGGTTAACTATTTGGTCATAGGTTTTCTGTCATCTGCTTGCCTTCAAGTGCCATCTGTGGTTTCCACCAAAGTTGCAAAAAATTCCCATTTAATTTCTTATGATGACCCGCAATATACTGAAACTGGGGTAATTGTACATAAAACCTAAAACCTGAGGATATGTTAGAATATATTTAAAAAGGCAAAGGCTATTGATCCACAGTCAGGAATACTTAACCCTCCAAAGTTGACTATTCCCCTAGGTAGGATAATGAATCTTTACTGGAACAAAAGATTTTCAAATATTTCTGAAGAAACACCGAGTTGCACAGGAATTCTGAAATAGACACAAGAGTAGAAACCTAGAAAGGTAAATTTAGTTGAACAAGTGGACAGAGTTATATGATAACATAGTTGCTAACATTCTAATAATGGGAGAAAAAATAAGTCTCTTCATAAGAAAAGAGTATCTGGGGAATAGTGGAGGGGACTGGTTCTGTTCCAATGGTCTTAAGATGTGGAAAAGAAAGGAGGTAAAAGGAGAGATATACTAGTGCAGAAGGTAGATCTTAATACTTGACATAAATGGGATGTGTGAGACTAGTATACAAACATGAAGGAGGGGACAGGGAGAGTGATTATCAGGTGAACTTCATTCTTATTTGAAATTGACAAACACATCATCGGCAACTTGGTAAAGAAATACATCAAACTCAATAAGGAGACAAATGGGAATGGAGGAGCAGGGTAAGAGGTAAAGAGTACTAGAGAGGGAACAGTCACAAGAAAAACTTATTATCTTTAAAGGGATATTTTTTGGGGGGTGAAGGCTAGAGGTAGGGAGGAAGAACTAGAACTGAATGGAATGTCTTAGATTTTCTCTTAACCAACTGGGGAATGACTGAATACATTACAAAACTGTAATGGAATATTATTGTGCCATAAGAAATGATAAAAAAGAATTTCAGAATATTTTGGAAAGTATGAAATGACACAGTAAAAGTAAGCAGAATCAGAACAATTTATATAAAAACAACACTAAAAAAGAAAAACAAAGATAAAAATTTTGAGAACCCAAAATTCAAGTATTTACCATGTCTCTAGAGAATCTAAGACAAAGCATGTAATCTATATCCAAACAAAGATAGTGAACACAAGATGCAGACAAATGTATTTTTTGACATGGCACTGACTGGTTTGCTTTTGCTTGACAATGTTTATTTGTTACACAAAAGTTCTTTTTCCTTTTTTATTCCCAGTTTGGAGCAGGGGCAGGGTAGGTGGGGATAATCGAGAGAGTGAAAGGGGAACCAGAATGCACAACAGAGAAGTTCAGAAAAAAGCACAAACATGCAAGACAGATTGAAAGTAATATATAGAATTTATTTTATACTTCTTAAAAAATAGTCATGGTTTCATAGGGAATCCTTTTTGTGTTATATATATAGAACTGTACCTTTTTTTGATGTGTTTGTTCAGAATTTTTAAAAGTCTCACAAAACCATATTTACAATTATCGCTCTCCTTAGCTGTGATGTTTGCTCTTATACTTTCAATGGGGGAAAAAAGAACCCACTAACTTATAGAAAGATGTCCCCCCAAAAAAGCCAATTTAGGAAGTACATAATTATGTAAAAAAATATTCTTTATTATAAATAACAGAACATTAATGGGATCAATTAAACTTGTTTTGCAACTATTTACATTCAGAATAATAAGATTCAATCCACAAAATTCTATACCAACTTTTCAGCCACTGCCCCCATATTTTCATCAAGATTCTTATACAATATTTTAAAATTTGTATTTAGATGTATTTAATTCTTTTTTTAAATGGGTGACAAATCAACAGTATTGGATTTGAATCTACTATCAGCAACTTATTTGGTTCATTCAAATGGAGGAAGGTTTATAAGAATAATGTACAGATTACTCACAAACAAATGTTTAATTTCATAGTTTAAACTATATAGCTAATAAAAGCCAAAATCAGGGCTTTATTTCCCCCCAAAAGTCAGCTTGTTTCATGGAACTGAAATTGTGTAAAAAAAAAATTTATATACTTAATTCTGGCTTACTGTTCCCAATGCAAGTAACACTTCTCCATTGAGGAGAGAATATGGATAGTTCATCATAGATCCATTACCAGTTAGAGATATAATACAAATGAGAGTTTCTTTTGAAAGTAGATGAGTAACATCAGTATATGATGATTATGTAAAATTTGTATGAAATAAACAATCTGCTTTTAAATTAGAATGGTGCCTCTGGAATCAAAAGATCTGAGTTCAAATCATACTTCTGAAATTTACTATCTTTATGACTTTTGGGCTAGTGATTTCAGTTCTTTGGATCTCAGCTTCCTCATCTATAAAATGAAGAGATTGGACTAGGTAGCCCTGAGATCCTTTCTAGCTCTACATTTATGATCCTACTCTGTAAAAACTCATAAAATGGAGACATCTTCTATATGCTCCATTGACTATTCCTTCTTTACTTTCTAAAACAAATATCTACTCAAGTGCTCCCCATTTTTATATACACGAAATATATGTGTGTATATACATATACAGACACATTTATATGTATTCACATAGACATATATATATCTATACACACAGACATATATACTTGTATAAATCATGAAAATGAAAACAAAACAAAGATATGGTAAAGCATAAAAAGTTTCAACTCCAAGAGGTAGCTTGAGGGTTAAATTCTAAGCTAGTGTAAATATTGACTTAAAACAAAATATTTTCTTAACCAAAATTCTAAGTATACTTAAAGCAACACTATAATCTAAAAAGCTTCTGGACATAAAAAAGGGAAATTGTTTTCATATGGCATGAAAGCTTTTTATCTCCTTAACTACACAGATGCATGCAACTCTCAAAAGCAATGGCAGTTCCCCAAAATAAACAGAAAAAGTACTTGCAAATCCAATCCTAACTCGTATCCCTAAAGACTTAAACATACAGGAAAAAATACTATTTACCCATATTTATCAGAATCAAATATAAATTTCTTTCTTTGGTGCTATTTCTTTCTTATGATTTTAAAATTACACAAGATCTTTCTAAACTGAGATTTCAAGCCACAAGTTCTTCATTCATATAAATGCTTACAATTGGCAAGTGGTGATTAATATTTTGCACTGTTAAAAGTCTTCATTAGTTTATGCTTCATATTATCTTTATGCCATATTTTCTTTTGTATATGAAAAGGATCATACCTGAAATGTCAAAACAAATATATTTGCAGCATCTTAATCTCAAGTGACTTAGTCCAATGACCTTTAAGGTATTAATTAGACTATGTCATCAGACCATCTAGTTAATACAAAAATGCTAGTATAATCAATGACAATTTAATGCTGTGGAAAGGATACCAGATAGGTTCTAGAAAATCTGAGCTCAAAATCCATTAGGCCATTAACTTAATTTTATAACTTTTATTTATCTGAGTATTTGCTTCTTCACTTGTTAAAAAGGAGCTATGAAATTATGGATCAAGATCAGAAAGATGATGAACATAGATTATCTTAAGTTTCTTTCAAGGCTGTAAGATGATGAATTGTTTACATTATAATTGGGAAGAGACAGGTGTTCTCTCAGAACCCTAATGTCTTTAAAGGTCACAGAGAAAATTAAATAAGCTATCTGGCTGGCCAGGGAATGGTTTCATTTATCTATTTTATTGCAAAAAGAAGAAAATTAGAGGAAAAGATTACAATGGGAAGAAAAAGGCGATTACAATGGGAAGAAAAAGGCGATTTCAATGGGACAGAGCTTCAGCCCACGAGGTGGTCTGCACTGGTCACAGAAAACCACATCCTGGAATCTTAGCTTCAAGACCTTTGTACTTCCTGATTGCACCGTGCATGACTTCTCCCCTGACCCTTATAAACAATGATATGTTGAGATAAACAACATACATACACAGGAGGAGTGATGGAAGAACAAGCATAGCCCATGAACCTAAGCTTCATATGAATCAGACTAAGAAGAATTGAAGCTAGTTAGGCATTAACATCCTTTCAGTCCTAATAGTCTATGACTCTACACTCTTCAAGAAAGCAAAGCCAATCATTAAAAAGCCAAGTGATATGTGACCAGAAGGGCAGAGAACAAGACACTTTTGAAATGTCTACTAAAATAATTTTTAACTCCATAGGGCTCCAATCGGGTTACCTGAGAGAGGAAATGTTAACAAATGAGCATACAAACAAGGCACAATGGATGATAGTGAAAGAAGACTGGCTCTGGAGTAAGCGTAGTGTTGTTCAGTCATTTCAGTTGAATCTTTGTGACCACATTTAGGATTTTCTTGGCAAAGATACTGAGGGGATTTGCCATTTCCTTTTCCAGCTCATTTTACAGATGAGAAAAATGAGGAAACAGTTAACAAGAGTCTTGCCCAGGGTCACATTGCTAGGAAGTATCTCAGGCCAGATTTGAATTCAGAAAGAGGAGTCTTTCTGACTCAGGTCTGGTGCTTTATCTACTGAGAATACTCTGGAGTTTTCAAATTGGGTTCCTGGGTTTTCAAACCCTAGCTCTGCCTGCGTGAATTTGAAATAATTTCCAGGACTTGAGCTTCCTCATCTAAAAAAAACTGGATGAGGTAACTTCAGAAATCCTTCCAATTCAAGTTCTAGTATACTATGATTCTACATAGGATCCTGTGAACACTTGTGAATGTCACCTAGCATGAACACATGAGTTCTGAAGAAATGTAAGTCAAGAGATGTAAATTTTAATAAGCAAGCGCAGAGATCTGGAAGTCTGGGAAGTAGGACAGAATACAAGTTTAATACTTTGTTTAGGGCTATTTTTCAAAGAGGGAAAAAAGTGAAATATCAATTATGGTGCAATTTCCCAAGCTTTTTACAATTTTCTAAAAAATCTGTCATATCACTATTATATCAAATTCATCAAGCATTCAACAGGTATTTATTAAGTGGCTACTGTGTTGCAGAAACTCTACTTGGTACTAAGATTACAAAAACAAATAAGATACTTAGATACAAAGACAAATTAGATGCTTAGCACTCTATGTACAAGTTACAGTTTTTCAAATGAACCTATTTGACTTTTAAAAATGAAATTATTGGCAAAGACAAGATAATTAGGCAATGACAATTCATACAATACAACCAATCAATAACACAGTATATTAAGAATACTGACAGAAGTATGAAGATGATGATGTGCTATAAATAGCTAGATATATACTGACCTGAAAAAACACACTGTTTTCCTTAACATTCTGCACAATGAAAAACTAAAATGCTATATAAGCAAGCCAACCTGAAATGACACCTAGTATTATAAATGGCCTAATCTATATGTTAATACTGTTGTATCACATAACTGCAGCAAGACTAAGATAACAATATGACTTTGGGGTTTCTATGGCTACATCCTGGGCTAGCGTGCCTGAAAGGGTTTAGCTGCTGACACCACACACGCATTCTGAGTGCTTCTCTTTTGGTTATTTATGATATGATTTATGATAACGACAACATCTCCTATTTTCTCTCCTCGTCAGATACAATAAATTGCTATCGTTAATCACCCTTCTTGGTTCAGCTATGATTACAATAATATAATAGGACTTACCTATGGGTAATATTATATATTAATTTTTTAAAAAGAAATACACAAAAGTAGACTTCTTTGGACAGTGTCAATGAATTATTTTAAATTTTTTCCTTTAATTACTTTTGAATAAATTCTATTAACTGAGATTATACCCAAGATTCTACTGTTATAATCCTCTATATATGTAAAGTCATGATTAAGTGCCACAAATCATTATTATTTCATACTTTCTTTAAATTTACTATAAATAGTACATTTTCCCTTGGAATTTAAAAAAAATGGCAAAATTTTTCTATATTGCCTTAATGCAGTTAAGTCTGATTGCTAATTTTTTCTTTAACACAGAGGCAAAAATACAAGTTCCTATTACAAGTGGCATCAAATATTTTTTGCATATAACTGTTTTAAAATGAAAATCACAGGAATTATTTTCAGGGCTTGATCATTTAATGTATATAAAAATGAATGGGGAAACAGGGGAATGATATTAAGGACTCTACTTTCAAGCCTCATTTTCATAAATTAAATAGAATATATTTTATTTAAGAATCACAGAATTTGTAATTTACCTAAATTTACCTTAAAAAATTTCTGAACTTCATGTTTTTTTTTGATATTTTCTTAGCTACCAACAAATTTTATAGTTATAAAATTCAGTCACTGCTTTCATTTCAACTGCATTAAGAAAGCCAACCAGTTTAAAGCACAGATCTCCAATTATTGTTCAAGTTATGAACTGTAGTTTCATTTGGTGATGCAGTGCAAAATGTTTTTATTTTAATCAAAATTACTAACTAAACGGGTATGGACTAAACTATAAGAATAAAGAAAAGGGCCTTTTGAGCTGTATGAAATAATGGAAACTAAAATATAGCTAACATAAGGAGAACCAAGTTGTTACTATTGTTAATCACTTTTATGCCCCTCCATAATCTTGAATTCTTTTTTTCCGTCTTTCACTTTGCATATCTATATAGAAAAGATTGTTCACCAAATAATGAGCCTTGTATACTCAGTTTTTTCCCCCACTGCACCTGGCCATTCTGTCACTGGATTTGGAATAAGACTTATAAGAATAAAGCTTTTAATTTTAAGAATTTCCTCAAAAATCATACCATTAGTGGCACTTCTCATTTCCTACTATTGCTCCATGTATTTATTCACTGGTACAGTGGATAGAATATAGGATGTGGAGTCAGGAAGATTCATCTTCCTGAGTTCAAATTCTGCCCTAGACATTTATTAGCTGTGTAATGCCAGACAAAGTCATTTAACCCTGTTTGCCTCAGTTTCCTCATCTGTAAAAATTAGATGGAGAATGAAATGGCAAACCACTCCAGTATCTTTGCCAAGAAAACCACAAATGGGGTCACAAAGAATTGCATATTACTGAAAAACAAACAAAAATTACTGAACTACTATCATAATAAAATTTATAAGACATCTTACAAAAAATGGAGGAACATGAAAACAATGTGATCACTTAAACCTAAGTAAAAGTGGTTTGAAAGAAGGTCCGTTTTTAGAATGACAACCGTCTAAAGTACTAATACATAAGGCAAAAGTATGTATGTACAATATGCCTTCCCATGAAGTTTTTATAGCAGGAGTCCTCAAACTACGGCCCGTGGGCCAGATGCAGCAGCTGAGGACGATTATCCTCCTCACCCAGGGCTATGAAGTTTCTTTATTTAAAGGCCCACAAAACAAAGTTTTTGTTTTTACTATAGTCCGGCCCTCCAACAGTCTGAGGGACAGTGAACTGGCCCCCATTTAAAAAGTTTGAGAACCCCTGTATAGTAATCAAGCTTTGCATATAAAAATTAATAGTTAACTCAGATATAAGGAGGGAAAAAACAGAATTTTAACCCTCTGTTCTTAGTGTAGTTATTTCTGTGCTGTGCTCTAAACTCTTGAATTCACAACCCTCAAGGAGATGATCTATAAAATATTCTTTTGGCTCATTTATAGATCAAGAAGATATTTTCAAATTTTAACATTCAATGTTGCCACCCACATAGGTAAAGTATAAAATGAACATTCATATGAGTTTCATAAGTTGTGATTAGGAAAACATTTGAAATTATTAAAAATTCTTATCTGTCATGACATGGGTCAAACAAGGAGAAATTCTGGTTAATCAAACCTAAAAATGAATGACTTTTTTTAAACAAAGGAATAAAATATGATAACATTAAACTATATAACCTTTCACAGATAGTCATAGCATAAACCACTGTTACAATTACAATGTTGTTTTATTTATGTGTAACTTAATAGAGAATTCTAGGAAAAAGACATGTGATAAAGGAATTTGCTGCTAGGATCATGCTAGAAAATCACTTTTTTGATATGGAAAATTAAGACTGGACTAACAAGTGAATGTGGTACTCTGGAGGATCAAGGACCTGATATAGAAAACACAATAACAACATTAAGTAACTTACACAGCACTTTTTTTCTGAATGGACTTATGATTTCATTTTTGAAGGGATTGAAAGTCCTTCTACCTTTTCTGCCGCTGAGCTTTAGAAACTTGTTCAAGGCACTGATTCATTGTGACTAATCTAGGGTCATGCAGCCAGTATTATGTCAGAAGCGGAATTTGAATCTAAGTTTCTGGACTATAAGATCAACTTTGTAATCACTAAGTCTCTATAGAACTTGAATATTTGTAAAGCACTTTTGACTCAGGATTGCATTTGAGCCTTACAACAATTATTTCTGGTAATAGATTTTATAACCCTAATTTTGCAAATATGAGACTCAAATACATTGAGTTGTCCAAAAAGATTAATAAATATTAGGGGAAGGAATTGAATCCAGATCTTTCTTGACTTCAAGCTCAGGACTCTTTCCATTATACATCACACATCTATCAACAAGTATATAGTAATTCAGAGGAGAAAGCAACAGAAATAAAGGTCAGAAAAATATTTTTGATCTCAGATGTCTGTCTCTAGACAATATATATATAAACTAAGTCAAATTGAAAATGTTAATACAAGAAATTAAATATGAAATTATGTGTATCACCGGGTCTTGGGATGGCAATGATGTCTGAAAAACAATATCAACAATATGCTGACTTGTTTTGCTTAACTATTTGCATTTTTTAGTAGGGAGGTCTTGATTTGGAGGAATGAGACTTAACAGGTAGTGAAAAATATGTAACAACAACAAAAGGAAAAAAATGTCAGAAAATGTACAGAAGAAAACAAAAAGAAGCACATTAAAGGACCACATATAACATCTTTGTTACTACCTTACTAAATTTTTATATATAAAATTTATTATGTATATCTCTTTTGAAAAAATCCATATGGAAAATCAATTCCTTTTTACAATCCTATTTCTTGTTCTTTATATACTGAAATTTTGAGTTTGCTTATAATGAATTAGTAATTTAAAATGTCAAAGATGAAAATGCTGTGCAAGAGTTTGCTAGTTAAAAGAAATAAAGCTAACAGAATGAATAAGAAAGCAGTATTAGATTTGGGGAAGAACCCTGGGCATTCTATACCTCACTCTGACTTTACCATACTCCTGATGCACCAACTTCTCTTCACCTACTACAATAACGTCCCAAGGCCTTCATCCCCTCATTGATGATCCCCATTCTGAGATGTCCATTTTGGGAAAGACGCCAACCAGCTGGGTTTTATTCTAGCTTTATTTCTCTCTAGACTCTATCTCCTTCTCTTTTCCTGCAGAACAGTCAATGGAGGCACTCTTTTTTTCTCCCATCACTCCTCTACATGTTGTCTTTCCCCATTAGAATGTAAGCTCCTTAGCTTCTTTTGTGGTAGCAAAGAATTGGAAAATGAGTAGATGCTCATCAAATGAGTAGAATGGCTGAACAAACTGTGGTATATGAAGATAATAGAATATTATTTTTCTTTAAAAAATGATCAACAAGTTGGTTTTAGAAAGACTTGGAAAGATTTATATGAACTGATGCTCAGCGAAACAAACAGAACCAGGAATACACTGTGTACAATAACAGCAAGAATGTGTGATGATCAAGTATGAATGATTTGGTTCTTCTCATTGGTTCAGTGATCCAAGGCAATCCCAAAAGACTTTGGGCAGAAAATACCATCTGCATCCAGAGAGAGAACTATGGAGACTGAATGTAAATCAACACATGCTATGTTCATTTATTTTTTTTCTGTTTTCTCTTTTTTTTTCTTCCATGGCTTTTCCCTTTTGTTTTGATTTTCCTCTCCCAAAAAGAGTCATAAGGCAATGTATATTAAAATAAATTAATTAATTAAAAAATAAAGAAACAGATAACTACATCAACTAACTTTAAATAGTCAAACAGATTCATGATTTCAAGATATAATTGTTTTTTCTGATAAAGGCCTCATTTCCAAAATATATAGAGAACTGACTCAAATTTATAAAAAATCAAGCCATTCTCCAATTGATAAATGGTCAAAGGATATGAACAGACAATTTTCAGATGATGAAATTGAAACTATTACCACTCACATGAAAGAGTGTTCCAAATCACTACTGATCAGAGAAATGCAAATTAACACAACTCTGAGATATCACTACACACCTGTCAGATTGGCTAAGATGACAGGAAAAAATAATGATGAATGTTGGAGGGGATGCGGGAAAACGGGGACACTGATGCATTGTTGGTGGAGTTGTGAACGAATCCAACCATTCTGGAGAGCAATCTGGAATTATGCCCAAAAAGTTATCAAACTGTGCATACCCTTTGATCCAGCAGTGTTTCTATTGGGCTTATACCCCAAAGAGATACTAAAAAAAGGAAAGGGACCTGTATGTGCCAAAATGTTTGTAGCAGCCCTGTTTGTAGTGGCTAGAAACTGGAAAATGAATGGATGCCCATCAACTGGAGAATGGCTGGGTAAATTGTGGTATATGAATGTTATGGAATATTATTGTTCTGTAAGAAATGACCAACAGGATG
Source organism: Antechinus flavipes (assembly GCF_016432865.1). NCBI lineage: Eukaryota > Metazoa > Chordata > Mammalia > Dasyuromorphia > Dasyuridae > Antechinus > Antechinus flavipes. Next base: position 169,698,184 of record NC_067402.1, read on the forward strand.
AATACAGAGAGGCTTGGAGAGACCTACATGGACTGATGCTAAGTGAGATGAGCAGAACCAGAAGATCATTATACACTTTGACAACGATATTGTATGAGGATGTATTCTGATAGAAGTGGATTTCTATGACAAAGAGACCTAACTGAGTTTCAATGGATAAATGATGGACAGAAACAGCTACACCCAAAGAAGGAACACTGGGAAATGAATGTGAACTATTTGCATTTTTGATTTTCTTCCCGAGTTATTTTTACCTTCTGAATCCAATTCTCCCTCTGCAACAGGAGAACTGTTTGGTTCAGCGAATATGTATTATATCTAGGATATACTGCAACATATTTAACATATATAGGACTGCTTGCCATCTTGGGGGGGGGGTGGAGGGAGGGAGGGGATAAAACGAAACATAAGCAAGTGCAAGGGATAATGTTGTAAAAAATTACCCTGGCATGGATTCTATCAATACAAAGTTATTATTAAATAAAATAAAATTTAAAAAAATAAATTATTGAAAAGAGCCAAGTCCACCTGCCATCTAGAGTAGGGGGCAAGAGGAAGGAGGGGAAAAATTGGAACAGAAGGTTTTGTAAGGGTCCGTGTTGAAAAATTACCCATGCATATATTTTGTAGATAAAAAGCTATAATAATAAACAAACAAAAAAGAAAAAAAAAGATATAATTGTTCAATTATTTTAGTCCTGTTTGACTCTTCGTGACCTCCTATGACGTTTCTTTGGCAAAGATCCTGAAATGGTTTGCTAATTCCTTCTCCAGCTCATTTTACAAATTAGGAAACTGAGGCAAATAGGGATAAATGACTTGCCCAGGGTTACATGCTAGGAACTGTGTGAGGCCAAATTTGAAATCAGGTTTTCTTGACTCCAGACCTGATGTTCTATTCACTATACCACCCACTTGCCCCTCATTGATATAAACATTCCCTAAATTGATTCAGAAGATAATCCATGTATACTTGCTCATTCTGTATAACTTGTCCATGTCCTCTCAAAGAGATGATATAGTACAGAGGGAAGATCTGGAATCAAACCCTGCCTCTGCAACTTACAAATGGTGTCACCTTAGACAACTCATTAATAATAAATAATCTCTCTGATTCTCTTTCTTTATCTGTAAAATGAGGAAGTTGGACTAGATAATCTCATAAGTCCCATGTAGTTCTTGATCTGTGATTTTAAGTTCACCATACAGGATTCATAAAACTTGGTTTAGGGGTGGGAAGAGACAAACAGATAAGCCTGAGAAAGAGCAAGGAAAGAATAAGAATTCATTAGTTGAGGTTTGAGCTGGAATAAAGTAAGACACTTTTAAGTTATTCAACATTTAATAAAAGTCTTAACACTGAAAGAATACACAAGAGTAGAATAGTACTTAGCTCTGGACCTCTTTCCTAATGAAACAAACAGGGTTCATCTAAATGGCCTCACCAACTTATGGGTGGGTCTTTTATTCCCTTAGATAATCAGAAAGACACCAGGGTCAATCTGGTCAGAGTAAACTGCATCAAGGTATACTTTACTTAAGCCCTAACTGCCTAAATTAATCAGGTCCCTAGGGTCAGCTTTGTTCCCTTTTAAGGGGAAAAATAATCTAATTCTCATTAGGGGGTGAAGGACCCTGGTAAAAGGTAATCCAATAGGAGCCTTCTTCACTTTCTTTATGACTTGACTTTTTCTTTGTAATCACTAGCGCCTAAGCACAGTACCTAGAATGTTATATGTAGTACTTAGTAAATGCTTGTTGATTCATTCATTATAAGGCTACATAGCAAAGAAGCTTCCAAATTGTTCACTATTTCTCATTTACTCTTATATGAAGAGCTCATCTTTTCTGATCTTGCATTTCTTTGATGCCATAAATTATGTCACCTTAGTCCAAGGGTCCTCAAACTTTTTAAATAGGGGGCCAGTTCACTGTCCCTAAGACTGTTGGAGAGCCGGACTATAGTAAAAACAAAAACTTTGTTTTGTGGGCCTTTAAATAAAGAAACTTCATAGACCTGGGTGAGGGGGATAATCATCCTCAGCTGCCGCATCTGGCCGCATAGTTTGAGGACCCCTGCCTTAGACTGTGTATTAACCAAATATGGGAGTGACAGTTAGACACATACCTAAGAACTTTTAAGAAAAAAAAGATTCTAAATGCTGAGAGAAAAGCAACTCAAGTGACAAGGAAGCTGCACAGGAATCTTACTGATGAATGAAAATATAAGACTTCTCCAGTAATATTTGATAAGATTCTATCATTGGGCCTAGATAATTAATAGATTTTTGACAGTGACTTAGATAAAGACATAATAGAATCATCAGAATAACTTGTGATAGATGATAGAATCTGAATCCAAAAATATCATGAAAATCTAACACTACAAAAAAATAAATGTAATGGAAAAAATATAAACTTCTACCAGGTTTTGAAAAAAAATTAAATGAACAGAGATAAAATGGATGGAAGAAATCTGACTAAATAGGAATTCAAAAGAGAAAGACCTGGGAATTTCTGTTAACCAAAAACTCTGTAAGAGAAGGCAGCATCACGTAATAAATAGAGCTTATCTTGGGGTATCCTAGATCTGGGTTCAAGTTTTGACTAAAACCACATGGGCTTTGTAGCTCTAGACAAGTTCCTTAAACCCTCAGGGCTCCAGGCAACATTCCAAGACTATAATTGCTGTTCAGCTGCAAAGGAGGTTACCTCAGCAAGTGTTACCAATACCAATAAAATCACTGATGAAGAACATCCCCCATTCCCCTACACACAATGCTAGTAAACATCAATAATATGGCTTGAGTTCTTTAAAAGCCTAAATTAATCATAGGCTATAGTACTAGAACGATGGCATCAAGAATAAAAGGAGATAAAAGTCCCACTGATCCAATTATATTTTGGAATATATTCAATTCAAAGTTCAACATTTTCAATAGGGCATTTACTGACTGATACATATCTCGAGAAAAGTAAGGAGTTTGGAAAACATGTTGCTTAAAGAAGGATAGAAGGAACTGAGAAAGAGTCCAGGAAAGAGAATCAAGGAAAAAATATGACAATCATGAACATCTTAAGGGTTTTTAATCATATAAAGGAGGACCTAGACTGCTTGTTCTAGCAGGCAGATCTAGAACCAATGAGTAGAAATTATAAGTAGACAGATTCTAACTCAACACATGAAAGAATTTTCTTACAATCAAAAAACTGAATTGGTTTACTTAGTTTTAACTACCTGTCAAAAATTTAGATTAAAAAGGTGGTGAGCATGTCAGGAACAGTGAAGAAGTAATTCTTGCCCTGAACAGGAGCTACCATGGTGTAGTTAGAAAGAACACTAGACTCGCAGTCAAAATAGAGTTATGTTCTAGTTCCTCATCTATAAAATAAGAGAATTAGAATAAAAGATCTTTGAAGTCAATTCCAACCCTAAAACTGAACAGAATTTTATTTTTTTCTATTCTATGCCAGAAAAGATGACTTCTAAAATCCTTTAGTTCATTAAAAAAAATTATGTAAAAAATTTTCCATAATAACAGCAAATTTTGACAGGTTTCAAACTAATTTCTTAATAACCTGAATTGATTTAATAGACATTAAAAATAAGACAGTCATATAGTAGCAGAATAAGAAAAATGTCCACAAATTGTTAGGGGAAAAAAATCCTAACAAATGAAAAAAAAAAAAAAAACTCATTCTACCAATGCAAAAATATTTACATTGTTATGTAAAGGAAGCTTAAAGTAACAATAAAATAATCTCTATTGAAATAGCCAAGATTTTTAAAAAGTTCTTCAATATAGGGTTGATAGATCCTACAGCACAAAGTAAATCAACAGTTATATAAAATACGATCCACATAAAATACACTAAACATGCATGACCAATACCACCATCCAACAGTTGCACAGTAAGGTAAATACTCAACTGCAAAAACTTCCAAACCATTCTGCTAATGCTGTATAAAAAGCCTGAGGCCATGCACGAAGGAATTTAGATCCAGAGAATTTGTTTATCTTTGAGAAAATATTTCTCTTCTATTCTGCACAAGTCTCACCACCATGAAAATGAATATAAAATGAAGAATTGACAAATACTGTTATGATGTTTGATGTTACATTATCATACTGCACTTTCTCTTAGGCATATACTAACATTTACTTTTACCCAAACCTCTTCATTCCAATGCAAGATTTTCCCCAGTGCTATGAATGACCTTGACAAAATTCTAGAAAAAAATACCTCAGGACCTGCGGCTGTGAAGCTATTTTAGAATTAGCTCTGAATAATTGTCCCACAATATGAGTTTCTTGATTAATTGCTTAAGATAAGGTCTCATTTTCCTTGCTGGCCTCCAGTGGCTCCCCCTACTTCCCATAATCACTTTTGTCTCATTCTTCAGTACACTAGAAGACTAAGAGAAAAATCTGAGATAGGGCAATTCCATTACTTGAGGATTAACTAAGAGATAACCCTTTGTATTCCATTACTGACCATTATTTGAGTAATTATTCAATCAAGTTTTATACATTTTTAAGATGCACTAATTGTTTTCTAAAGCTTATTTTAGTTAAAACAACCTGAAAATAATAAGTCCTTTAATACTATAAAACTACATTTAAGTTACAAAAGAAATACAGGTAGTAGTTTTTATCCAGTACTTTTACTGAGTTTGGTTAGTTTAGGTTTTTTTTTTAAGGCAAAAAGTAAAAACCAAACCAACCATGAATAGATTGCTGAAGATCTCACTGCCTAACTAGAAAGGTGGGACTCTAAGATTTATGTCTTATAAGGATCATATTTCTGCATAATAAAGACAGAAAATGGGCAAGAGACAGCTATTTCATTTAATTTCAACAAAATTACTATTCAACCCCCTGAATTTTGGCAGAATTCCAGGATGTATATACATCCAAGAAGCAAAACAATAAATTGAAAGTAGGAAACTGGTAATCATGCCTAAACAGTTAATTTTCACAATCTTTTAATAACAACAAAAACACTTTACATTTAAACACCCCAAATATTTAAATGAATGATTATATAATGCCTTACTTTTCCTTATTAGACCATAGACCAAGAGCTGGAAGGGGACTTAGACTATTTAATCCAATTTCTTCATTTTAAAGATAGAAAAACTGAGGCCTGGACAGGATTACTCCAATTGTGGCAAAGATGGCACCAGACTTATCAGCTGTTGCTTTGAAATGTGTAATAGAAGACTGAAAAATTGACACGATTAAAATCTTCAACATTCAAAAACCTTTTCAATTCTAAACATTCAAAGGGTATTTTTCAATATGTAGCATGATCACAGTATTAGGTTAGGTCTGGTGATACAAACATAGAAACAAAACAGTTCCTGTCCTTGTTAGTTATACTCTATTTGGGGGATTTCATCTGTACACAGATTAATAAATAGAAAAAAAAGAAGCATAGGAAAGGGGGAAAGCAGGTGAACATAGGAGGAAGCTTAGAGAAGATATCTAATCCCTTAATTTTCCAAATGAGGAAATTGAGGTCAAGAAATGAGGCCCAAGAGGTACACAAGGAAGGGAAAAGAAGGAAAGTACTGTGGACTTCCTCTCATTTGCTACCCCCAAAAAAGCTGAGACAAAATCTGAGCTCAGTTAAAAAAAAAATGATCAAAATTCCAAAATTGTATTGTTATTTGAATCTAAGTCTCCCACTATACATGCTTTTGTAGCAGATAAGAATATTTAATTACATTTTATTTAAGGTAAAAAACAAACAAAACCCAACTTATATTGCAATCTTAGCAGCTCAATAATTGAGCAGAACGGACTCGAAAAACTAACTGGGTGCAACATAGAATTATAGTCTAATAAAATAATTAATTTGATGAGAATGTACCAACATTACTTCTTTTGTATATCTGGTCATTGTGGTAACTCTAGGGATAGAAAAAAAGCTAAAAACAGTCTCTGACTTTAAGAAGGTCACAGTCTAGTGGGAGAGACAACATGCAAACAAATGTATACAAACAAGCTACATACAGATAAACAGAAATTAATAGAAGGGAAGACATTAAAATTGAGAAGGAATGGGAAAATTTTCCTTTGGAAGATGGGATTTTATCACCAAAACCATTTGGTATTGGCTAAGAAATAGACTAGTTGATCAGTGGAATATATTAGGTTCACAGGACAAAATAGTCAATAACTATAGCAATCTAGTGTTTGACAAACCCAAAGACTGCAGCTTTTGGGATAATTTATACTATTTGACAAAAACTGCTGGGAAAATTGGAAATTTGTATGGCAGAAACTAGGCATGGATCCATACTTAACACCATACACCAAGATAAGATCAAAATGGGTTCATGATTTAGGCATAAAGAATAAGATTATAAATAAATTTGAAGAACATAGGATAGTTTACCTCTCAGACTTGGGGAGGAGAAAGGAATTTTTTAAAATTTTTTTTTACTATAGCTTTTTATTTACAAGTTATATGCATGGGTAATTTTTCAGCATTGACAATTGCAAAACCTTTTGTTCCAATTTTTCCTCTCCTTCCCCCATTCCTCCCCGCAAATGGCAGGTAGACCAATACATTTAAATATGTTAAAGTATATGTTAAATACAAAATAGGTATACATATCCATACAGTTATTTTGCTGTACAAGAAGAATAGGACTTTGAAATAGTGTACAATTAACCTGTGAAGTCAATTAAAAATGCAGGTGGACAAAAACAGAGGGATTGAAAATGCTATGTAGTGGTTCACACTCATTTCCCAGAGTTCTTTCTCTGAGTGTAGCTGGCTCTATTCATTATTGAACAAATGGAACTTATTTGGTTCATCTCATTGTTGAAGAGAGCCATGTCCATCAGAATTGATCATTATATAGTATTGTTGTTGAAGTATATAATGATCTCCTGGTCCTGCTCATTTCACTCAGCATCAGCTCGTGTAAGTCTCTCCAGGTCTTTCTGAAATCATCCTGCTGATCATTTCTTACTGAACAATAATATTTCATAATATTCATATACCACAATTTATTCAGCCATTCTCCAATTGATGGGCATGCACTCAGCTGCCAGTTTCTGGCCATCACTTTTTGTAGGCTGCCACAAACATTTTTGCACATACAAGTACCTTTCCCTTCTTTAAGATTTCTTTAAGCTATGAGCTCAGTAGTAACACTGCTGTATCAAAGGGTATACACAGTTTGATAACTTTTTGAACATTGTTCCAAATCATTCTCTATAATGGCTGGATGTATTCACAATTCCACCAACAATGTATCAGTATCCCAATTTTCCCACATCCCTCCAACATTCTTCATTACCTTTTCCTATCATCTTAGCCAATTTAATAGATGTGTAGTGGTATCTCAGGGATGTCTTAATTTGCATTTCTCTGATTAATAATGACTTGAAGCATCTTTTCATATGGCTAGAAATAGTTTCAATTTCTTTATCTGAAAATTGTCTGTTCATATCCTTTGACCATTTATCAATTGGAGAATGGCTTGATTTCTTATAAATTAGAATCAATTTTCTATATATTTTGGAAATGAGGCCTTTATCAGAACCTTTCACTATAAAAATGTTTTCCCAGTTTATTGCTTCCCTTCTAATCTTGTCTGCATTAGTTTTGTTTGTAGAAAAGCTTTTCAACTTGATATAATCAAAATTTTCTATTTTGTGATCAATAATACAAAAAACATTTTTACAGAGAAAGGTTCTGATAAAGGCCTCATTTCCAAAATGAAAGAATGAAGAATGTTGGAGGGATGTGGGAAAACTGGGACACTGATATATTGTTGGTGGAATTGTGAATACATCCAGCCATTATAGAGAGTGATTTGGAACTATGCTCAAAAAGTTATCAAACTGTGCATACCCTTTGATCCAGCAGTATTACTACTGGGCTCATAGCCCAAAGAAATCTTAAAGAAGGGAAAGGGACCTGTATGTGTAAGAATGTTTGTGGCAGCCCTTTTTGTAATGGCCAGAAACTGGAAGCTGAGTGGATGCCCATCAATTGGAGAATGGCTGAATAAATTGTGGTATATGAATGTTATGGAATATTATTGTTCTGTAAGAAATGACCAGCAGGATGATTTCAGAAAGGCCTGGAGAGACTTACATGAACTGATGCTGAGTAAAATGAGCAGGACTAGGAAATCATTATATACTTCAACAACAACACTAAATAATGATCCATTCTGATAGAAGTGGCTATCTTCGGCAAAGAGAGGATCCAATTCAGTTCCAATTGATCAGTGATGAACAGAACTAGCTACACCCAGAGAAAGAACACTGGGAAATGAGTGTGGACTGCTGGCATTTTTGTTTTTCTTCCCAGGGTATTTTTACCTTTCTAAATCCAATTTTTCTTGTGCAACAAGAGAACTGTATAAATATATACACATATATTGTATTTAAGATATACTTTAACATGTTTAACATCAAAAAAAAAAAAAGAAGAAGAAGAAGAAGATGGGATTTTAGTTAGCACTTGAAGTTAGGGAAGCAAGGAGGCAAAGATTAGAAGGGAGAACATTCCAGGCACAGGGGACAATTACAGAAAAAGCTTGGGAAAGAAAGACTACCTTATTCATGGAACAGCCAGGAGTCAAGTGTCTCTGGATTGAAGAGTATATGGCAAGATATAAAAAAATGGGAGGGGTGAGGAGGAAGAGGGATAAATTATTAAGGGTTTTGAATGCAAAATATTTCGTATTTGATCCTGGGTGCAACAGGGAGCCACAGAAGTCATTGAGTAAGATGATGACATGGTTGTTAAACCTTTGTTTTGGGAAAAATCACTTTAGAAATTGGAGAATGGACTGGAGTGGAGAGAAGCTGGAAGAAGGCAGACTCACTAAGCAGTCTACTGCAATAAATCCAAGTGTGAGGTAATGAAACCTGTTTCCATCACAGTGCTACTGACACTTAGAAAAGAGAATATATTCATGAGATGTTGAAAAGGTAAAACAATGATATATGTGTGTACATTTACTTTCCTTGCATTTCTGTACTATAGAATTAGTCTGATAATTTCATTTAAAAGTGGTAGTAGTTGTGTTTGTGTGTGTGTGTGTGTATGTGTGTGTGTGTGTGTGTGTGTCTATTGGTGGTCAATAGGACTCAATTGCTCTCAACTTTCTTATCCCTCTTCAACCCATTCCTTGTCATTGGATGCCATGAGTTTCCTCTAACATCTCATAACAGCAAGGACCATATTCCATAATTTTATGTGCTATCTCTATTATAACAAAATATGGCCTTTATAATTAATATGCAGAAGGAAATGGGCATTATTTTGCCTAGTTCTCTCAACCAAGAGCTATGTTCTGCAATACAATTACTAACACAATTAAGAATGTTTTCTCCTTCATTCATTTTAATTCTTAAAACACAACAGACCTCATCCACAAGTAAACCATGATTCAAAAATCCTAATAATATTGGACATTATATTTAAAATATTGCCTTGGCTGAATAGTAAATAATTCATCCTAACTTAGAAAAGGTAATCAGAAAAAGGAAAAAAAACATCAATGTTTTAACAAACTTTCCTGTTGCTTTATATTTTTATGTTATTTTAATATCTTTGCATTCAATTTGCCTAGTACATAATAAGCCCACAAGACAAAAACAGTGTCTATTCTAAATATTTTTTGGCATTCAATACATTTTAAGTAATCGGTAAGATTCCATAGCTGGATATTTTACTATTTGCATGTATGAAGGTAGACATTTCGGAAGGTAAACCAAATTGTCAAAGAGAATTTTGTCATATTTCATATTTAACAATATTTCTATTTGTTAAAGGTTATTTATAAATTTATAAATTATTTGCTAATGAAAATAAAACATCATATATAACAATGTACATCAAAATATTTATAGCTAAACTTTTTGTGAAAGCAAAGAACTGAAATCAAAGTAGGTACCCACCCGCTGATCAGGGAATGGCTAAACTAACACAAGAATTTAACAGAATATTACTATTAAAAAAGATAAATATGAATACAAAGAAGCACAGAAAAATTTAAACAATCTAATGCAGAGTGAAATAAATAGAGTCAAGGAATACTATATTGTATTCCTTGTTTATATTAACAAGGACTACAACAAAATAAATAAATGTTAAGAATATCAACAAAACAACAAAAGTATATCTTGCAAAATTACAAAGAACAAATAGAGCTCCAAAGAAGAGATGAGGAGACTTCTACTTTGCCTACCTTTATTCCTTTACAAAGATAGAAGATCCAGAGATATAGCATAGCAAACAAATGTGTGCCTACCAGGCACTTCCAGGCACTGTGCTAAACCCTGGGGATACAAAAAGAGGCAAAATACAATCCCTGCCTTCACGAAGCTTTGCAATCTGATGGGTAGACAACATGCAAAGAGGTTACACACACACACACACACACACACACACAGAGCAAGTTATATATAGAATAGGAGATAATGAATGAAAGGAAGGCACTGGAATTAAGAAGAGTTGGGGACAACTTCCTATAGAAGGCTGAATTTTAGATGTTCCATAAAAAGAAAACCAGGGAGGTCAATTAGGTGTATGCAGAGAAGGGAGAACATTCTAGGCACGGGGAACAATCAAAGAAAATGCCCAAAGCTGAAAGATGGAGTCAGGTGATGATGGGGAGTAAGGTATAAGAAGACTAGAAAGGTAGTAGTGGACTAGGTTACAAAGGGCTTTGAATAGTAAATATAACATTTGGCATTTGATCTTGGAGATAATAGGAATCCACTGGCATTTGGGAGGGCAAGGAGAGGAAATGTGAAACATAATAAAACCTGAGCTTTAGGCATATCACTTCAGTGGCTGAATGGAGGATGAATTGGAATGGAGAGAGACTTGAGGCACTTAGGCAGACTCACTAGCAAACGATAGCAATAATCCAAGCATGTGGGGATGAGAGTCTACACCAGTGTTGATGGTGTCAGAGAAGAGAAAAGAGTATACGAGAGATGTTGCAAAGGTTAAATAGACAAACCTTCACAACAGGGTGGACATGGTGGTGGTGGATTTAAGCGACAGTAAGACATATAGGATGATTTGGTTTCAAGTCTGAGTGAAGGTTAGATGGTATTTTCTTGTATAGAAAACAAGAGAAGTAAATGATGAAGAGGGTTTAGGGGCAAAAATAATAAGTTTGGTTTTGGACATCTGAATTTCAAATGTCTTCTGGATCATTGGAGATATCTGAAAGACAGTTGGAGATGCTAGATTGAAGTCAGTAAAAATTCTGAGTTAGGACAGATAGATTTAAAAATCATTAGCAAATAGATGGAAATTAAATCCATAGGAACTGATGAGATCACAAAGTAAAAAGAGAGATTAAAAAGGGTCCAGATCAGAACCTGTAGGATACCTACAGTTAGAGATTGGGAGAGGAAGATGCATCCTCAGAGAAATATTTGATGTTTTAAAAATATATATCAGGATAAATTTATAAACAACAAAAGAAAATACTGTTAGTGGAGTTGTGAATTAGTCCAACTGGTTCAAGAAAAGAATTTGGGATTATGGGAAAAAAGCGACAAAAATGTCTTAATTACCAAATCCAATAATATTTTCTCATTCTTGATCCTCTTAGATGGCTCTGCTCACTGCCTTTGGCACTGTTGATCACCCAAAACTCCTAAACACTTCCCTTATACAAATACAATCAGCTCTGCTATAACATCACAAATGCATTCTTAAAGTCACAATGTTATGCAAAATCCTGTATTCAAAACCACAGGGCTGATGGGAAAATAGGAGGGGCACAACACTCAAAAAATTCATCAGTGATATGAAAAAAAACACAGGAGTGTAATAAAAATATTAGCATAGTGTTATATATTCTAAATGATGATAAACAATGTCAATGTTTGTAGTCTTGGGATGCTGCTTGGCATTCACCATGGTTCCCAAAGTCCCAGCCTCAACAAGTAGACAGCAAAAGGTGGTGGCTTCAGTCCTGTTTCCATCCACATCTCCCACTGTATCCAGGGCTGTCTCTAGTTATTCTGATCTATATCTTGCCACTGGATCCAAATGACTCCAGAAGAGAAAGTAAGGCTGGTACCTCTGCACAGTACTTGCTCACATAAATCCAACTCACTTGCATGTCAAGGCATCACCTCCCCTGATGTCATGGGTCCTCTTCCAGAATGAAGGATAAATAATAATCTCAACAACTCCTATATAGCATTTTACTTTGAAAAAGACCTTAAATTTGCTTGTAGAAGTGAACATAGGAAAGGATGCTTGTGAGTTATTGTGAATATAGTTTTCTGTGTGATGAAATCATGCACAAATGAGAATTTGCATTATGCTCAAATTATTCCCTAATGCATCAATTGTGTTGGAACAAATTCTAATTTTCAAGTGTTATAGCAGAAATAGTTGTATTTAGCTTTTTATTAATATAATTCTTGTTCTCCAAATACTGTACAAATTTAAGGACAGAAATATTAGGTATATAGGTGTTCAATAAAAATATGCTGAATGAATTAATTTCAATTAAGTTGTAGTCCACATTGTCCTCACAAGAATATTGCCACTTTTAAATTTTATTTACCACAATTCTGTGAAATAAGAATAATCTAAACTATCTGTTACTGCATATTAGTCATATAGCCTTTCTAAAACATGAATTTATTATCTGGTTTAGTTTTATTTTTACTACAGATGCAGGAAAACTGAAAATATAATTTCCCTTCAAGTTAATATATCACCTAATAAATTGTTGATATTAAGTAAATGTTTAGTAGTTGTATTAATGACACAAAACTTCACAATGACTTTTTGTTGTTAAAGCACTGAAGAAGCATAATACCCAACGAATGAATGTTTTCTTGATTGTAGCTATTGGCCCAAAAGCCATGTTGGGAGACGGAGTATTTTTGCTATATATAAAACTTTTTTTATGGGATTTCCTTTTCTTTGTACTGTTGAGGACTATAGCAGAAAGAATCACTAACTTTGAAGACTCATAAAAGATAGCATCAAGGGGAGTAGGAATGCTGAAGAAGTTTTTAATATCACTTCATCTTCATGAATGGTATAATAGTTTTCTTTTTTTTTCCCTGAAAGGAAACCTAGCATAAATATTCTCTTTGAAGATATTATCAATATCAGAAAAGTTACTTTTTGAAACAAAAAAATAGTAATGATATATATACTTCTTTTAAATGTGAAAGTGTATCACAACTGTCAACAAACAACTGGCTCTACATTGGATACCTCAATTTCTTGGGAGGGTTCAAGAAGAGTGCTGAGAATTATAAGAAGAAAGTGATGGAGTCTTTCCATTCTGTACTTATATACTGGAATTTATTTTATCCAATCACTTGTACATTCTGACATTGTCAGCATAACTGACACTTTACATAATATGAAAGGCTACTGTGCAAAAATCCAAAATCTGATTTCTTTTATGTAATTTGTTTTGCTTTTTAAGTGTTAACTGATTCTATTTGCATTTACAACAGTTTGACTTCCAAATATACTTCAGTTCTTCTGTTCACCAGTGAAACATCCCTTATAACAAAGAAAGGAGAGGAAAAGAGAAAAAGAGTAGGGGAGGGAGAAAGAGAAAAGGAGAGGGAGAGGGAAAAAGGAAAGGAGAGGGAGGGGGGAAGAGAGAGGGAGGTAAAGGGAGAAGGAAAGAGAGGAGAAGGAAAGGGAAGGGGAGAGAGGGGAGGAGAAAAAGAGGGAGGAGGAGAAAAAGAGAGGGAGAGGGAGAGAAAGGGGGGGGGGGAAGGGTGAAAGACAGAAAGAGGTACAGGTTCTCATCTCATCCTTAAAGTCAAATGGTGTCATTATAATTACCTTTATTATAAAGCATGTTTGCAATATTCCATAAAAAGCGAAAGACACCTTGAAGAGATAAATGCATTGTCTTATTTATTCACAGTAACAATTTTGTATCATTCAGCAACTTAATTTTCAAGTTCAAACTATGTTCCTTTTAAGTCAAACATAGTCACTAACTAAAGCATAATCCCATAAGAAGATAAGTTCTAAGCATTCACTAACTAGTTGACCTTGGGCAAGTCACTTAACCTCTCTCCTTTGTTTCAGTTTCCTCAAATGGAAAATGAGGATAACAGCACCTAACTTGCAGGGCTGCTGTGAGGATCAAATGATCTTCGATCCTCTCTCAAATGAAACAATATAGGCGACGCACTTAGTACAATGCCTGATACATGGTAAGCACTACCCAGATGCTTATTCCTTTCCTCCTCTTCTTGTCTTTTAGTACTAAGAGTAGAATTAATACTTAATTCTCAACAAGCCTCCTTACTTTTTGAATTGCTTTAGAAGCTAGATTTAACTGTAAAATATGCTTTTCTTTAAAAAGCCTTCCTTATTTTAATTATAATGTAACTCATTCCTAATTTTGTTTTATATATTTACGTGAATAACTTGGTTGTGGTCACTGAATATACTGGCAATCTGAGAATTTCTTTAATCTTATGGAATATTGACCAATTGAAATGTGCAAAGTCAGAGAATGCACTTCAAAAGTTCATAGGGATTATGTGTGTCTGATCTGTGCCAGAGCATTTAGAGTTCATATTGGCCTAATCAGCCATAATCAGACACACTAACTTGATTCTAACATAGAAATGTCATTTTAGTTCTCTCAAGAACAAAGGACAGCAACCAACTGAAATACTATTCCCAGTAGCAGAGGTAATGGCAGCTTGTCCAATTCATTAAATGAGCTATGCTCTTTAGAGAGAACAAAAAAGAGACTTTCCTGTCCAGGTTAAAAATAATAGTTTTTTTGGGAGAAAAACTCATTTAAGTATGATTTGGTTGTTATATTGTCTAACATCAGTAATTTGTCCTTACCAAAAAAAATAAACATTTCAGGACCTACACAAGGAGGAATATAGAGCTACAAAAGTGAAGTCAATGCATTACTTTTAATCTGGCCTATTTATCATACTTTGCTTTTCAAAATCTTGACTATTCTTCTAAAAATGAATGTGATTTTAAAAGATCCTCTTCACTTTACTTTTGAGTAAGCACTACAATATGAATCCATTAGACTGTGAGCTCTTTGAGAGCCGAAATTTTCTTCTGCCTGATGGAAAATTGTCTTCTACTTTGATATCTCTACCCCTTAGCACAGTGCTTGTCAATAGCAGGTATTTAATAAATATTTTATTAACTTGCTGCCTCACTAAATCCATGAAAAATCCTTTCCTTCCTTTTTCATTCTCCTATGTAGATTCAATTCCCATTGATATTTAACAATTAAAGTCTGTAAGAAATAAAAAATTCTACATAAAAGTACAAAAAAAAATTCTACATTTAGAAAAACTTCTCTGCATCTCTTTGAAGGTCAATCTGAAGTTTGTAATTTAATGTTTTTGTATATCAAAATATATATACCCTGGTAAATTTAAGAACTCACTGAGTGTTCCATCAACTGGTACTGATCACAATTCATGCATATCTTGTCATCTTCTGCAATTCTTATCAAAGTAATCTGAAAAATTCTCAATAAATGATATAGGCCTTCTTGAAGTTCTTTATTACATATTTTGCATAAATTGGTTTTATATTTAATCTGGATTATCTGTTTATTCCTTACTCTTACATATATCTATGCTAACAATTTTTACACACACATTTAATGGATATCTGTTGATATTCTAAATTTAATATGTAAAGTATATTCAATCAAATTTTCATAGTTTACTCTACCATTATCAGAAACCCTAGAGTAATAATTTTTTTTCTTCATTCCCTTGTTTCATATAAAGCATCTAAAAAGAAAAAAGAAAAAAAAAAGATTATGGAAGAAAGCCTATATATTTTTTTCTATTACTAACTCCGACAGCACTTGTTTATTCTACCTTCACAATTTTTAGAGAATAAATTGTTCTCTCATTTCTTATAGAGGTCTTATTTGTGTAGCTACATTGTAAACTCCTATAGGATAGAGGAAATGTATTGTTATCTTACAAAGATGCCTTATATGATCTGCTTGTGTCTATTAAAGTACAAAGTGCAAAATTCTATGCACCTAAACAACAATCAAATATGTCATAACTGATCAAAAATAATTCTCTATGACAAACATTTATTAATCTTTAATCATGTATAGAGATATAGTAGGAAAAGATTTAATCAATTTAAAATTTTTCTCTTATTAGGTCATAAATTTATGACCTAGTAAGAGAGATAAAACACAAATTCTTATAATACCCAAACGTTTCTATATTTTAAAATGTTAGCTGCTTGAGAACATAAATTGTTTCATTCGTTGTACTTATATAAAAAGAACTTATCACAGCACCCAGCATATGGTAGGACTTAATAAATTTGATATTTGGCAAATTTAATAAATATTTAATATAATTAATATTAATATAAAATATTTGATAAGCGTTTAAAAACCCAAAATGTTATGAATATGAAATCATAGTTGATGTGTGATATGTGCAACCCTATATAACATCAATTAAGATTCTGAGAATAAGCACTTCTTATTCAATAACTCATCGTAAGTCTTCAACTTTGTTATTAGAACCTTTGTACTAAGATGCAGCATTGAATAGTGAATAGAGATCTAATATTAGAGCCAGGAAAACATGGATTTGAGTCTCATTTCTCACATATGCTGGCTCTGGGACAGACAGGTCACTTAAACTGGAAGCACTCTTATGCAAATATCCAAGACTGTAAGTTGCAGAAAAGGTGCTGACCTCCATTAGTGAAGTAAGTTCCTAAGAATTTTCTATACGGATGAAATCAAATGTTCTAAACCTAGCCCTCTTCTTATCATTAAAATCTTATTTCCCATAATCATTGTTCCAAAACTTCTTCTTTTATTCAGCCATCTACAACATCCCTATACTACTCTCTGTGTGCAGAGAATATTACATTATATTTTACTTAAAATACTCACGGGTATTCATTTCAAGTTTCATTTCCTCAGTTCCTCACTTCATATCACTCTATTCATTCTTCCTTTGCTCTTGTTTCATAAAGGGAACTACTTTTTTCTTAGATGTCATCTACCCCTTAACTTTGCTGCTCTATCCTTTGGAAATGTGAACCTTTTTATCATTTCCCTCTTCTTAATTTTCAGCCTCTCGTTAAACTTGATTCTATACCTAATGCACAACCTAATGACATACCCAAAAATGCTCCAAACAAAATAATCAAAAAACTTTCATTAGACCATGCCAATACTCTAAACTATATTATCTTATATCACTACATCCTTTCAAAGTCAAATTCATAGAAGTAAAAAGTTGTCACAATTTATCACTTTTACTCTGTCAACTCCCATTTATTTCTCAAACCCTTTCAATTTGTCTTCACCCATGACTAAAATAACTATCTCAAAGGCCCTAACCTAGACCACCTTCTCTTTTCTCTAAACTACATCATTTGATAATTTCATCAGCTTCCATAGATTCAATTATCACACTGTATAGATGATTCTCATCTACTTGTACAGCCCTAACTTCTCTCCTGAACTCCAGTCTCATATCTCCAAGTACTTTACAAACATCTTGAACTGGATGTCCTATAGACAAGTTGAAAACTCAACTTACTATCTTTTCCCCAAAATTTTCCACTCTTCCTAATTTCCCCATTACAGTCAAGGATACCACCAGCCTTCTAATCACTCAAGCTTTGCAACTAAGACATCAATTTCAACTTTTTTTTTTTACACCTCCACATCCAATTTGTTCCAAGTCTTCAGATTTCTATCTTCAGAATATATTCTTACACTCCTCTTCCCCTCTATATTAAATCAATATATTCTCCCAAATACCATGGTACCAAACACAGAATGGTAAATAAGCATTTGTCAGTGATAGCTATCTCCACACTTATAAACATCTTGAGTTATTATTATTATTTTTTACATTTTATGATAATTTGTACTTAAGAGGAATTTTGTTTTTTATCTATGGGACATTCAAGATGTTTTAAAGTTCAAAACTTTTGTAAACGGTTCTACTCTACTTCTTTCTAATGTCTACTAAATTATGCAAAATTCAAGAAACATACTTTAGAGCTTTATTGATATTGGTCAAAATGAAAACTTTTTCAGTTTTACTTTATATCAAATCCTAACTCTATTCAGATGTCTAACTTTAGTTACCTATATAAAAAGTCAATTATGTTTGCAAAAAATTCAATATTTCTCCTAATTATTCTAATACAATAGAATATCATCTATATTGTATCTCAAAATTATTCTTTTTATACACCTTGACTTATATTTAAAGCAACTAAAATACTTTATTTTAAAAATATCATACATAGGTCACTGCCTAATGAGATTAAATCAGTAAGAATGAAGAAAAACACACGCTCTGTTGACTAAGAAACAGAACTACTTTTGTCCAAACTAAAATACTTAAAGATATCAAAATGTGGTCAATACTGGATCATACAAATACATTTTTTTGCAAAAGTAAAACCAATGTACTTATGTATTTATCAATGAAATGTTAAAAAACTATACCAAACAGCTGATTTTAATATTGCTGAAAAATCCCCAAATTAGAAAAGTGTTAAACATAAAAAATATTACTTTCTGTAACAATCTGTGTAAGATAAGCACCTAAAAATTGTGGCTGATGTCATATTCTTATAATATTCCATTGTACATTTTAAGACATGTGGCATGGATTAAAGAGAGTTTCAACCATCAATATGAACAATATTTGTAGATTTCTGTCTTAACAGGACTTAGAATTAATTGTTCACATTTCAATGGATTTTTTAAAAGAGCTGCCTTAAAAGACATGTGTATATAGATATATCAGAATAGGTTTTATCCATTTTTATTTGCATTAATAGACTCAAGCACTTAGTACATAAAAATGTAAAAGTTAGATTACACATATATGCTACCAAGGTTATTATTTATTTGGAAAAAAAATTAATTGATCAAATTCTCTTCCTGCTTTCTTCACTCAGATATGGCTAATGATAAAATTAAGTAGTACTTTGTTTTGAATGACTATTTAACGTCTAAAGTTACAACTTCATTAGCTTATAACTGAAACTAGAATGCCATTTACAAAATTATCATGTGGTAGTTAAAATACATTCATAAGTACTTATAACTGGAATAAATATGCTCAAGTGGTTTATGTAATCTGCTTTGAAGACCTATTACTTAAGAAGGAGCAGAGTAGGCCTACTGTTCTGTATCAACAATATAATCTTAATTTCATGGAAGTAAAAGTTAAAGTACTTTGTATCTCTATTAAAAAACTAAATTTTATATAGGCTTCCCAGATTATCAGAGGAGGAAGTAAATTGCTTAAATAGTCCCATTTCAGAAAAAGAAATAGAACAAGCTATTAATCAACTCCCTAAAAAAATCCCCGGGACCAGATGCATTTACATGTGAATTCTACCAAACATTCAAAGAACAAATAGCCCCAATGCTTTATAAACTATTTGAAAAAATAGGGAATGAAGGAGTCCTACCAAACTCCTTTTATGACACAGACATGGTACTGATACCTAAACCAGGTAGGTTGAAAACAGAGAAAGAAAATTATAGACCAATCTCCCTAATGAATATTGATGCTAAAATCTTAAATAAGATATTAGCAAAAAGACTACAGAAAATCATTCCCAGGATGATCAAGTAGGAGTTACACCAGGAATGCAGGGCTGGTTCAATATTAGGAAAACTATCAGTATAATTGGCCACATTAATAATCAAATTAACAAAAACCATATGATCATCTCAATAGATGCAGAAAAAGCATTTGATAAAATCCAACATCCATTCCTATTAAAAACTCTTGAGAGTATAGGAATAAATGGACTTTTCCTTAAAATAATCAGTAGCATCTATTTAAAACCAGCAGTAAGCATCATATGTAACGGGGACAAATTGCAACCATTCCCAATAAGATCAGGAGTAAAACAAGGTTGCCCACTATCACCATTACTATTTAATATTGTATTAGAAATGCTAGCTTTGGCAATAAGAGTTGAGAAAGAGATTAAAGGAATAAGAATAGGCAATGAGGAAACCAAATTATCACTTTTTGCTGATGATATGATGGTATACTTAGAGAACCCCAGAGACTCTACCAAAAAGTTATTAGAAACAATCCACACCTTCAGCAAAGTTGCAGGATACAAAATAAGCCCACATAAGTCATCAGCATTCTTATATATCATTAACAAAACCCAACAGTTAGAGTTACAAAAAGAAATTCCATTTAAAGTAACTACTGATTGTATAAAATATTTAGGAATCTATCTGCCAAGGGAAAATCAGAAACTTTATAAGCAAAACTTCAAAACACTTTCCACACAAATTAAGTCTGATCTAACCAACTGGAAAAATATTAAATGCTCTTGGATTGGACGAGCAAATATAATAAAGATGACAATATTACCTAAATTTAGCGCTATACCAGACTCCCCAAAAACTACTTTGATGAACTAGAAAAAATAACAATAAAGTTCATATGGAAAACTAAATTTTATTAATCAGCACAGTTTAATGTATAGTTTCTTAGGATCTTAAAAGATATCTAATTTATTATCTTTTTAACATCCCTGTACTTATTATTTTTATTTTACAGATGAAGAAACAGAAATCTAGAAATAATAAGAAATTAGATATTCTAGGCCTGAATAACTGCACAGAAGAAAA
Source organism: Antechinus flavipes (assembly GCF_016432865.1). Lineage (NCBI taxonomy): Eukaryota > Metazoa > Chordata > Mammalia > Dasyuromorphia > Dasyuridae > Antechinus > Antechinus flavipes. The sequence goes on from NC_067402.1 coordinate 169,718,858, forward strand.
ACAAATTTCCAAATGTCAATTTATACCCTACATAATTTTACAATAACTACTAATTGAATTATTTACTGTAGTTAGAACCCAAGGACAAAGGCTTTCCAAAGTACCTTACTAACTAATAATGTTACTAATTTAAATGAGCCAAGATAGAATCAAAATGTAAGGGATGAGGGAAGAAAAAGAAGAAAAGTTTACATCTAACGAACAGACATCAATTAGAAAGAAATCTTCAGAAATGGATCACTTTACAAAGATTAAATATAATTTTTAAAGATTCTAAGGATTAATTTTTATTTGACAATCTCCTATGCATTTAAGAGAAATAATAATACCATGATGACAAATTTTAAAGGAAAAGAAATACTAAGATACACTACCAATGCTGTTAGTGTAATGCTCATGTATTCCATGTTCATAAATGAATGATAGAATGGAGCCAAGAGGGCAGAGTAGAAGCAGCAACCCAGCAATGTTTGAGTCGTTAGCTTCCACTTGCTCTCCAAACAGCTTTAAAATAAAGTCTCAAGTCGAATTCTGGAGCAGTAGAGTAAGAAAAGATCAGAATGACATATCCCAGTTGAAAACAACTTAGGAGACTAACAAGAAAGGTCTGTGGAGCCAAGGTGGGGATTGGCCTAGAGTACAGCATTAGCACCAGCAGTGGGCCTTGAAGGTAGTGCCAGAACTGCATCAGCAGCTTCAGGAGCTCCCAGCCCAAAAAAGATAAGGGGAAATGCATAACTTAAGAGATTATAGGCGACCTTGAGCTGACACTGTACATAGGACCTTGCTGCATTGCTCAGATACAGTTTCAGGACCCAGTTCCAGGGCAGTTGGTCACAAGGGAGCACAAGTCCTGGTTGAAATTGCAGGGCCAAAAGGAATACTAATATTTGCAGCTGCATGGTGGCAGCCAGGCCCATTTTTGGATTAAGACCTGAGCACAGACAAGGAAAGCAGTGACCATAACTTTCCCCAGATCACACAACTTTGGAAACACCAAAAACTTCCAGAACCTCAGAGCTAGCTCTGGAAATAGCAATGCAAAGAAAGTCTAAACCTTGGGTCTGTGCCCTCCCACTCCCAGATAAGCAGAACCCAACTTACCATAAACTATAAAGTCAAGAAGTAGGAAGAGAAAATGAGTAACCAACAAGAGAAAACTTTGACCATATAAAACTTCATCTTCCCTGAATAGCAGGGAAGATCAAGACACAAACTTAGAAGAAAATAACAATGTGTGGGGGAGCTGATGGCTCAGTGAATAGAGCACCAGCCCTGAAGTCAGGAGGACCTGAGTTCAAATATGACCTCAGTCACTTCATACTTCCTAGCTGTGTGACCCTGGGCAAGTCACTTACTCCAACTGCCTCAGCAAAAAGAAAAGAAAAGAAAACAAGAAAATAATAATGTGCAAATAGCTATAAGCAAAGTCTCAAAGAAAAAAAAATGAACGGAACATAAGCTCAACAAGAATTCCTAGAAAGCTAAAGAAAGAGCTAAGAGTAATAGAAGAAAATTGGGAAAATAAATGAGAGTGAGAAAAGAGAAATTATGAAAAGACAATTTACAGATTGGCAAAAGAGAATAGGATGGAAGACAATACTTAGGAATAATAACCTGTGAATGTGATGAGCTCAACCATAAAACAGAAATGGTTAGCAGAATGGATTACAAATCAGAATCTAACAATTTTCTGTTTTTAGTAAATATACTTGAAACAGAACAATACAAAAAATAAAAATTTGGAATAGAATCTATTATGCTTCACCTGAAGTAAAAAAGACAGGATGACCTACAATCATCAATTTGAAAGCAAAAGTAAAAGAAATAGGCCTAATTAAAAGACAATCAGGGAAACTACATTTTGTTAAAAGATGCCCATAGACAATGAAATTATATTAGAAATTTTGATAGCAAATTTCTCTGATAAAGATCTTATTTTTCAAATATGTATGGAACTAAGTCACATTTTTAAAAATAAAAGTCATTCCAGAATAGATAATCAAAGGATATGAATAAGCGGTGTTCAGAAGAAATCAAAGCTACTTATAGTCAAATTAAAAAATGCTCTAAGTCACTACTGATTATAGAAATGCAAATTAATTAAAACAAGTTAAAGGAACCATTTCACACCTATTAGAAATGACAAATGGGGAGTAAAGTCACAATGGCAGAGAGTAGACAGGTCTTTGAATGAGCACAATAGTCAATGAATCTATAGTCTCAATGAGTAAATAGCGAGTCAATAGCTCAGAGTCAATACTAGATGAAATCTCTGAAAGGATTCTGGAGTAACAGAATTGACAAATATTTGGAGTGTAACAATTTTCCAGTATAAGATATCTTGGAAGTACTTCAGGAAAGATCTCAATTGGGCAGGAGGGAATGTGGCCCAGCGCAGATGTGAGCCCAAGGCAATAGGGGCCCAAGGCAGAGTAACCTGAGTGGGAATCTATTGAGAGGCTCTTAGCCAAAATACAACAGTAATGGCTATTCTGTCCTAGTAAAGAAGCCAGTGGATCAGCAAACTAGCTGTGAGATCTCCAATGTAACTACAGAAGATAAACAGCAAGCCCTTGAATTTCAGCATAATAAGCAAGATGTGGCCAGACCCAGGAGCAGATTTCAACCTTTAAAAATGAATTAAAAAAAAAAAAAGATCTAAGGATAGATAGCTACTATTGAGACAGGGAAGAACAAAACCCAAATCCAGAAGAGGATACTAAAGGCAAAATACCTCCAGATGAAGCAGACTCAAAAGGCTCTCTTTGAAGAGTTCCATAAAGAACCTTAGAAAGAGAACTAGAAGAAAAATGGGGAAAGGAAATGAGATCTTTGCAGGAGAATTTGGAAAAGGAAACAAAAATTGAATGAAGAAAACAATTTCTTAAAAAATTGGTGAAATGAAAAAAGAAAACAACTCCTTGAAAAATAGAATTGGTGAAATGGAAAACAAATCCAATGAACAAAACAACTCCTTTAAAAAGTACAATTGGGCAAAATTAAAAGGAGGTAAAATATAGCTAACTAAAGAAAATAATTCACTAAAAATTTGAATTGACAAAGAAAAACTAATGACTCAATGAGACATCAAGAACCAGTCAAAAAAAAAATTAAATTAGAAGAAAATGTAAAATACCTCACTGAAAGGGAGAAGGGGGGGGGGGGGGGGGAATGACCTAGAAAATAAATCTAGGAGAGACATTTAAGAATTACTGAATTACCTGAAAGCCATAATGGAAAAAAAAAAGAACATGGACAACATCTTTCAAGAAGTCATCAAGGAAAATTGCCCTAATATCCTAGAATCAGAGGGTAAAACAGTCATTGAAACAATCCACTGATCACCTCCTTAAAGAGACCCCAAAATGAAAATTCCAAGGAATACTGTGCTACACTATCAAATTTATCAGATCAAGGAGAAAATAATGCAAGGAGCCAGAAATAATCAATTCAAATATTGAGGAGCCACAATCAGGATTACCCAGGACCTAGAAGTTTACATTTTAAAGGGGCTAGAATATGATACTCCAGAAGGCAAAGTAGCTTAAAATACAATCAGAAATCAACTAGCATTATCCAGCAAAACCAAGCATTATTGTTCAGGGGAAAAGATGAACATTCAATGAAATAGGTGATTTTCAATCAGAGCTGAATAATTGGCCTTCAAATACAAGTCTCAAGAGAAGCATATGAAGGTAGAAAGAGGAAAAAAAACTTTTTTAAAGATTAAAAATGTACATGGGAAGATGATTCAGATTTTTTTGTTTTGTTTGTTTGCTTTGTTTTTTGACTGAGGGAACTGGAGTTAAATGACTTGCCCAGGTTCACACAGCTAGAAGTGTTACGTGTCTAAGGCAAATTTGAACTCAGGTTCTCTTGACTACAGGTCTGGTGCTCCATCTATTGCACAGATGATTCATTTTAACTCTTGAGAACTTTATCTTTGTCAAGGTTACACTTAGAAGGTATAGGTATAAGTTGACTTTAATGTGATGATATAAAAAAAGAAACTGAAGGTGAAAAAGGGATTGTACTGGGAGAAGAGGAGAGGAGAGATAAAATGGGGTAAATTATATCACATGAAGAGGCAAAAAAAGACCTATTATAATAGAGAGGAAGAAGGGAGGATAGAGAAATTTAGGTAGAGAAAATTTGGTAGAGAAACTTTTCTCACCCTGCAGGGAAATAAGAGGGGAAAGGGGAAAGAAAAAGTGGAGGCTAACAGAAGAAAGGACAGAAGCACAAGGGGAAAGAGAGGAAAGACTGAAAAAGGGGAGAACAAATTGGAAGAAGTTGGTGGTAAGAAGTAAAACACTGGTGAAGAGAAAAAAAGTGAAAGGAGAGGGGAAAGTATAACCTGGGGAAAACAGGATGATGGCAAATAGAGAGTTAGAAATTTTAACTATGAATCTGAATGGGATGAATTCTTCCATAAAACAGAAGCAGATAATAGAGAGAATTAAAAGGCAGAATCCCACAATATTTACTTTACAAGAAACACATCTGAAGCAAAGAGACACATACATAAAGGTAAAAAAGACTAGAACAGAATCTATGTTGTTTCAGCTGAAGTAAAAAAAAAAAAAAAAAAAAAAGGCAGGGTAACAATCAGATCAAACAAAAGCAAAAACAGATCTAATTAGAAGAGACAAGGAAGGAAACTATATCTTGTTAAAGGGTATCATAGATAATGAAGTAATCAATATTAAACATATAGCATCCAAATTCCTAGAGGGAAATTTAAGTTGCAAGAAAAATTAGACTGCAAAACTGGACTAGTCGGGGACCTCCACATCTCTCTATAGGAACTCAATAAATCTAACCACAAAAAAAAACAAGAAAAGTTAAGGAGGTGAATAGAACTTTAGAAAACTTAGGTAATTACAACACCCATTCTTATTTAAAACACTAGAGAGCAAAAAAATTATAGACCAATTTTCCTAATGAATATTGATCCAAAAATCTTAAATAAAATATAAGCAAAGAGATTATAGCAAGTTATCACCAGGATAATACACTATGACCAAGCAGGATTTACACCAGAAATATGTAATGGGGATAAATTAGAACTATTCCCAATAACATCAGGAGTGAAATCCTAGAGAATCAATTTAAAAAGTATTAGAAACAATTCACAATTTTAGCAAAGTTGTAGGATAAAAAATAAATCCACACAAATCATCAGCATTTGTTACCAACAAAATCCAGGAGCAAGAGATACAAAGATAAGTTCCATTTAAAATAACTGTAGATAATATAAATATTTGGAAGTCTATCTGCCAAAACAAAACCAGGAACTGTATCAACACAATTACCTTTCACACAAATAAAGTTAGATTTAAATAACTGGAAGAATATCAAGGGCTAATAGGTAGACTGACCTAATGGGATAAATATGACATATATAAAAATGATAATTCTACCTAAATAAATCTATTCATTCAGTGTCATGTCAATCAAACTGCCAAGAAATTACTTTATAGAGCGAGGGAAAAAAATGAAAAATCACCGAGAAGAAAAAAAGGTCAAGAATTTCGAGGGAATTAATGAAAAAAATGCAAAGGAAGGTAGTCTAAACATATCAGACCTCAAACTATTTTATAAAACAGCGATCATCAAAAACCATTTGGTACCAGCCAAGAAACAAGAGAGCAATGAATGTATCAGTGAAATAGGTTAGGTTTACAAGACATATAGTCAATGACTATAGTAATCTAGTGTTTGATAAACCCAAAGACTCCAGCTACTGAGATAAGAACTCACTATATGACAAAAATTGCTGGGAAAACTAGAAAATAGTATGGTAGAAACTAGGCATTGACTAGCACTTAAGAACCTATACTAAGATAAGGTTGAAATGGGCTCATGATTGAGACATAAAGGGAAATACTATAAGCAAATAAGGAGAACAAGGGATAATCTGCCTCTCAGATCAATGAAGAATGAAGAAATTTACGACCAAAAAAGAACTAGAGAACATTATGAAATGCAAAGTAGATAATTTTGATTACATTAAATTGAGAAGGTTTTGTACAAACAAAACCAATGTCAAGATTAAAAGGGAATTAGAAAGCTGGGGGAAAAATTTTTTTTTATATATCCAAGGATTCTGATTAAGGCCTTGTTTCTAAAATATATAGAGAATTGATTCAAATTTATAAGAATACAAGCCATTCTTCAATTGATAAATGGTCAAAGGATATGAACAGACAACTTTCAGATGAAGAAATTAAAGCTATTTCTAGTCATATGAAAACTACTCCAAATTACTACTGATTAGAGAAATGCAAATTAAGACAACTTTGTACCACTTCAAGTACCACTGCACACCTTTCAGATTGTCTAAAATGACCCAAAAAGATAATGATAAATGTTGGAGGGAATGTGGGAAAATTGGGAATTTTTTCCCACTAATACATTGTTGGTGGAGTTGTGAATTGATCCAATCATTCTGGAGAGCAATTGGAACTATGCCCAAAGCACTATCAAATTGTGTATACCCTTTGATCCAGCAGTGCCATTATTGGATCTGTATCCCAAAGAGGTCATAATAAAGGAAAAAGAACCCATATGTGCAAAAATGTTTGTGGCAGGCTTTTTTGGAGTGTCAAGGAACTGGAAACTGAGTGGATGCCCATCAGTTGGGGAATGGCTGAATAAATTATAGTATATGAATGTTATAGAATATTATTGTTTTATAAGAAAAAATCAGCAGGATGATTTCAAAAAAGTCTGGAAAGATTTACATGAACTGATACTAAGCGAAGTGAATAGAACCAAGAGAACCTTGCATATAGCAACAAGATTTTGTGATGATCAACTCTGATGGATGTCTCTTTTCAACCTTTTCAAAGGTAATTCAAGGCAATTCCAATAGATTTGTGATGGAAAGAGTCATCCCCATCCAGAGAGAAGGCTACAGAGACTGAATGTGGATCACAGCATAGTATTTTCATTTTTTGTTATTGTTGCTTTGCATGTTTTTTCTTTCTCATCTCCCCCACCCTTTTGATCTGATTTTTCTTGCACAGCATGATAAATATGGACATATATTTAGAAAAACTGTACGTGTATTGGATTAATGGAGAGAGAAAAATTTGGAACACAAGGTTTTGCAAGAGTGAATGTTCAAAACTATTTTTCAACCTATTTTGAAAAATAAAGGTATTATAAAAAATCAAAAGTATATTTTTAAAAATTAAATAAATGATAAACATTGCAAGAGATGTGAAAAAATAGGTATACTAATGAACTACTGGTAAAATTGTATTGGTCTAATAATTCTGCAAAACATTTTGAAACCTTGCCGAAAGGTTTATAAAACTGTGCATATCATCTTTGATACAACAATATCATTACTAGATCAGTATCTCAAAGCCTTTTAAGAAAAGGGGAAAGAACTTATAAATACAAGAATATATATATTAATATTATACATACGTACATACATATATATTATACATACATATATATATACACACACAGCAGCTCTTTTCAGCATGGCAAAATACTGGAAATTGAAAGGACGGCCATCATTTGGAGAATGATTGACCAAGCTTATGCCATATGATTCTGATAGAATACTACTGTGCTATAAGAAATGATGAAAGGGATAACTTCAGAAAAACATATAAGATCTATATGAAACAATAAAAAATGAAAATGACCAGAACCAGGAAATCATTGTTCATAATAACAGCCATGTTGTAATGATAATCAACTGAAAGACTTGGCTATTCTGATCAATAGAATGATATAATACAATTTCAAAAGATTAATAATGAAAAATGCTATATACTTACAGAGGGAGAACTGATAAAATTCTGAGTACAAAATAAGTATAATTTTTATCACTTTTTCGTGATATGGCTAATATGGAAATGTTTTATATGATATCACATACATGATTGATATATTGCTTGCCTTCTCAGTGGATAGGGAAGGGGAGGGAGTGAGGGAGAGAACTCAAAATTAAAAAAAAAAAAAAAAGAATGCTAAAAATGAATAATACAAAAAACTTAAAATAAATTAATAATAAGAGTAGAAAAACAAAACTCTACCTCAGAGCTTTGAAAAATATAATTCCTAAAAGCTTGACTCCTCAGAACTTTCTTTTATATCCATTCAAAATAATTTGGCCATGACAATAAAACCATCATATTTTTAAAAGCCTAATATTTTGAGTGAAAACTACTTAAAGTCTACATATAGAATATTTAAACCTTTTGACTTGAAAAGAATTAACATATATCATGAAGCATTTTTAGAAATTCCAAAATGAATAGCTTTAGATCTCATGTGTTTTAATATATTATTCAGAAACAAAGAAAAGAATTTCCACAAGAAGTGGCAGTGAGATATGAACTGCAAAAGCATGACATCGTAACAATAATTTAAAAAAAAAAAAAAAACGGATTAAGGAGGTGAGAGAAAGACGGGAAGATTATTCAGATCCACTATTTTAGTCCCATTTCTTTTACTCAATTATGTTTTACTAATCACATTTTCAAAAAAACATAGCAAATATTACCCCCCAAATCAAAGATTAATATAAAAACTAAAAAAAAAATAAACCAAGTTTTAAGATTAAGTCTTGGAAAGGAGCACTTGAGAATTATCCAGGGAGTCAAACTTTCCTTAAATGGAACACTACTAATATTCTCCAGATTTGCTGGCCCTGCCTGGAACCATCTAGTGAAAATGTTTACCTTAGAACTGGGTTCAAATGGAAGGTCACCTAATTTGAAAGACTTAGAAAACAGCAGTGACTTTTAAACTATAATATAAAATAGATCCTATAATATAAAAATAGATTATAAACTATAATATAAAATAGATAGACTTAATAGATTAATTAATTCTATGTACTAATTTCATTATATTTTCAAATCACTAAGTTCCCATTTTCCCTCCCATACATCTTTTGATAAAATACCAACTACATTTCCAAAAAGGGTTCACACCTACATATCAGAAAGTCTTTTGGGTCCACTTACTTTCCTCCTCTAGAACTATAAGGAAAATAATAGACAATCTTGCACAATTAGCTGTGATTTTTATCTTCTTTCTGACTTTGAAACTGCACATGTGTATCAAGTGAACAAGATAAGGCATTTATATTACACAAATTAATACACTATTCTTTAAAAATTGCCTCTGTGACCAATATAGACCAGACAACAGGAGATTATTTCCTATTTCATTACATAGCATACAAAAATCAATAAAAGTTCATTTTATTTGGACAATACTGTTAGATACACATTTTATCATCTATATCTTAGGACTAAAAGGACAACACTAAAAGTGTAACATTTTATATAAAGATTGAGATCGTGTAATTCAGCTAATCACATTGTAAAGCAAACATCTAAAGAACAGAAAATACATGATATAGAAACATGAAAAAGAATTCTCAAGGAAAGTAAAAAATTAAGTTATTCAGTTGATTAACATTATTTTTAAAAAGTTATTTATAGAGTAGAGAAAAAGGAAAGGCCAAAAAGGAATCCAAGCTTATAAGCAGTAAAATTTTTGAACACAGACAATTTTATAAATAAGTAGGTCCTAATTTAATAAGACAATTTCATTTCTTCAGTCATCCATTCACAAATCATTTACTAAATACATGCATGCAAAGTATTTTAGATACTTAAATTTAAAGCTGTGCTAATGAAACACTTATCTGTGCAGTTTAAACATGTTTAAGAATAAGAATTCATAATGTGTTAGGTTACTTTAGAAGTATTAAATTCATGAAAATAATGGAACAAATGAAAAAATCATGAGTGAATTGTTAACTTTAGTTTTTATCCCGAAAAATAAACGTTGTGTAGATCTAAACAAAACTTTTCAAGTAAATTTTTAAAATTGCATTGAAACAATTTAAAGGTGTTTATATTTTTTTCTACAAACGAAAGAGCAAATTAATCTAACAGAGCTTTTTTAGTTATATTTTATTATTAAGCTGAGCCAAGAAAACCAATTTCATGAGGGCTAAAAACCAAACCAAAACAAAACAAAACAAATCACTCTAAAAGGAATGCACCATAATGCATCGTATAACATAGGAAACACATACACACACACACACGTATTATTAAAGCTGGCTAAGTTTTTGAGGGCTATGTATATAAGACCTATTCAGAAAACTTGGATTTTAAGTACTGATTCTGATATTTAGTATTTGTATGGACTTGGTCAAGTATAACCTCGCTAGGATGCAGTTTTTTAATCAATGAATTAAACAACAAGGATTATTAAACTCCTTTATCAAATACAGTATTGTGGCAGGTACTTGATATACAAAGACAATACAAAACATCCTGTCTTCAAGAAGCATACATTCTAGAGTAGAAACAAAATGTATTATTCTTAACCATTTGCAACATTTGACAACTGTGGATTTTCCCTTCTTTTTTTGAGGTCCTTCCTATTTGCCTGGCTGTTCCTTCTCAGCTTTCCTTGCTACAACATCATCCATGTCACTCTCCCCTAGTATGGATGCAGCACAAGACTCTATTAAATATTTTTTCCCTTAAATTTTTTGACCTCCTTAGGTGTGAATTCAAAATTATAACCTCTATGCAAATAGCTTCCAGATCTGTAGAGCATTTAGCCTCTTTTCAGTCTGACAGCAATAAATCTCTACCAGAAACTTCAAATGAATGTTTTATCAGCATTTGAAAACTCAGCTTGTCCAAAACAGAGCTCATTATCTTTGATCCCAAACTGTCCCCTACTAAAAAACTTCACTATTTCAGTAGAGGAAACTATCATCTTTCTAATCCCCCAGACTGCAAATCTCAGTGTCATGCTCCACACCTCCAATACATATCAGTTTTCAAATCTTGTCAATTTTATATTATCTCTCAAAAAATATTCCCGTATCTTCATTCATGCAGCAACCTCCCTAGTTCAGACCATAATCACCTTTTGCCTGAACTAGTGCAATAGTCTCCTAATTTGTCTCCTTGTCTTTAAAGCTGCAAAAGTATTATTTCCAAAACACAGCTGACTACATCATACCTCTGGCTCAATAAACAGTAGTGGTTCCCTATTACCTATAGGATTAAATATAAACTCCTCTGTTTGAAATTTAAAGCTCTTTACAAACTACCACCTCTACATGAAGCCTTTCCTGAGTCTCCCAATAACTTATGCCTTCCCCAACAAAATTATCTAGATACATGCTATCTCTCATTAGAATGCTAAATTCTTGGATTTACAGCAAGACAGCTGCCTGAACAGAGAAAAATTGCCCAGTTGACACATACCTGCTCCAAATGGAACCTAATCATCAATGATCAAGAAGTTCAATGAGAAACTACAATAAATGATTACTTTGATGGCAGAAATGCAAACGAAGTCACTCTGAAGGAACAAAGACAATAGGAAAGAGATATGCCAGCAAAGTCACCAATAGCACAGGAAAATAGGACGCTAAACTAAGAGTGTGACAGAGACACCTAAAGCCTACCTGGCTCTGTGTGTCCAGAGGCACTGAGAACAAACAGCTCTCACTAGAAAGTCTCAGGAAGAATCAATATTCAACCTTTGGTACACTGGAAGCTCAAAAGAATAGCAGCAGCCAATACAATGTAGCAGTGTTCACACATGAACAGCATGGAGGTTAACAGAGAAAAAACATTTAAATACAATATTCTGAACGTCAAATATTCAGGGGTCCTAACCCCCCTAAAATATACATCGGAGGAAGAACTCAGATTATATAGAGTGAAATCAAGCAGGGTTAATCACAGTATCATAAGTGGAGCAAAGGGTAAAGCTTCACTGGCATGAAATACAAATTTAGGGGCTAATGCTAGAGGGAGGAGGGAGGGGGGAGGGGAAGAAGAGAGAAGAAATTTTATCTTCAAACACAGGACTTAAGAGAAGCAAAGAAAGATAAATAAGGAGAAATATTTATTATATAAAGGTTAAACTCTTTACATCCCTAGATGGCAAAATGATAACTCATGGGAACTGTTATCTCTTATTGGGACAGTTGGAGAGAGCATACATGGATAGAGGATGTGGATATGAATGGACTTTGACGTGATGATATCAAAGAAAAAATATTAAGAGGTGGGGAAAGAATTGTACTGGGAATAAAAAAAATGGGAGGTGAAATGTGATAAATTAGATCACAAAGAAGGACAAAAGATTTATTACAATAGAGGTAAAAAAGGAAGGGTGATCAGCATTGTCTAAAGCTTAATCTCATCAGTTTTGGCTCAAAGAATGAATAACATAATTATCTGGTTTGATTATAGAACTTCAGTTCTCTATAAGGAGGAGGAAGGGAAAAGAAAAGGAGGGGCTGGATAGAAGGGAAGGGACAAACACTAGGAGAAAGGGTTAACAAAAAGGAGGAAGGATAATAGAAGATAGAAGATGTTGAAGGCAGGGTGGGTTAAAAACAAAACACTACTAAGGAGGAACAGGGTAGAAATAGAGAAAAAAGTATATACAGAGGAGAAAATAGGATGGAGGGAAATATAGAGCTTATAATCATAATTATAAATGTGAATGGAATGAACTCTCCCATAAAATGGAAGTAGACAGCAGGATTAAAAAACAGAATCCTACAATATGTTGTTTTCAAGAAATACATTTGAAACAGAGTAATACACAGAGAATAAGGGTAAAAGGCTGGGAAATAATTTATTTTACTTTAATTGAAGCAAAAAAAAAAAAAAAGGAAGGGGTAGCAATTCTAATCTCAAATAAAGTAAAGTAGAGCTAATTTAAAAAGATAAGGAAGGAAACTACAGCTTGTTAAAAGATACCACAGGTATATGCATCAAGTAGTAGAGCATTCAAAAATCTTAGAAAAGAAGTTAAGGGGCAGCTAGATGGCACAGTGGATAGAACACCAGCCCTGAAGTCAGGAGGACCTAAGTTCAGATCTAAGCTCAGACATTTAACACATCCTAGCTGTGTGACCCTGGACAAATCACTTAACCCCAATTGCCTCAAATTAAAAAAAAAAAAAAAAAAAAAAAAAACAGACGTTAAGCCAGTTATGAGTTTAACTGTTTGTTCTCATAAACAGACAGCAAAACTATATAAGGGGGGATCTCAACTCTCCCTCTCAAAATTAGATAAATCTAACCACAAATAAACAAGAAAGAAACTAGAGAGGTTAATAAAATCCTAGAAAATTTGGATATGATAGCCCTCTGGAGAAAACTGAATAGGAACAGAAAGGAATACACCTTTTTCTCAGCAGTACATGGCACCTACACAAAAAACCTTACAATCAAATGCAAAAAAGCAAAAATATAAACAGTTCCTTTTCAGACTATGATGCAATAAAAAATATTCTCAATAAAGGACCAGGGATAGATAGACTAAAAACCAACGGAAAATTAAATAATCTAATTCTAAAGGATAAGTAGGTCAAACAACAAATCATAGAAAGAATCAATAATTTCATCCAAGAGAATGACAACAATGAGACAACATGCCAAACTTATGGGGTACAGCCAAAGCAGTTCTAAGGGAAATTTTACATCTCTAAATAGTCATATGAATAAAATAAAGAGGAGATCAATAAATTGTGCATGCAACTAAAAAAAGCTAGAAAAAGAACAAATTAAGACTCCCAATTAAAATTCTGAAACACAAAAAGAGATTAATAAAACTGAAACTAAGAAAACTATTGAATAAAAATTGAGTTGTTTTATGAAAAAACCAACAAAATAGATACTTTTTTTGGCTAATTCGATTAGAAAAAGGAAAGAAAAGAAAATTACCAGCACTGAAAATGAAAAGGTGAACCTACCACCAATGAAAAAGAAATTAAAGTAATAAGTAGGAAGAATTTTGCCTAAATGTATGCCAGCAAATCTGACAATGTAACTGAAATAGATGAATGTTAACAAAAATATAAATTGCCTAGATTAACAGAAGAGAAAAAAATTACTTAAACAACTCTATTTTAGAAAAAGAAATTGAACAAGACATCAACGAACTCACTAAGAAAAAATCTCCAGGGCCAGATGGGATTTAGAAGTGAATTCTACCAAACATTTAAAAAACAATTAGTTCTGATGTTTACTAGCTATGTGAACCTGGACTGCTTCAATGTCTTTTTGTCTTCAAGGCCCAGTGCATAGTAGAAATTATATAAACATTTATGGAATGAATGAATAAGTGATATAAGTTAAGTCCAAATATATACAAAAATAAAAAAAGTAATATTTCTGGAGAAGCACTATTTGATAGGGAAAATCAGAAAAAAAAGACAAATGAGGAGGGGGGACTTAACCTGAACTATCAAAGATACTAGGGATTTTAGAGGGCAGGTGTAAAGAATTCAGGAATGGGATGCATCCTGTGCAGAGACATGGAGACAGGAGATGGATTGTCATGTACAAGTAACAACAAGTAGAATAGTTTGGCAAAAACACAGACTGCATGTAGGGAAATAATATGCAGTAATTCTGGAAAGACAGCCTGCAGGCAGACTGTGAAATGCTTTAAATGACAAAATTATGAGTTTGCAATTTATAATAGAAGAAAGAAGGAGCAAACTAGAATTTTTTGAGCAGAGGAGTGGAGTGGTCAGACCATTATTTTAGGAATTTCATTTTAGCAGTTCTAGGAAAGACAGATTGGAAAGGTAAGAGATATAAGGACAGCAGGACAATTACGAAGTAACTGCAGCAGTCCAAATAAGAGGTAATGAGAAACCCAAACTCTGTAAGAAGAGAGAGAAAGGTGAAGGATGAAAAGGGTTATAGATACAACATTTGCCAACATTTAGAGATTAACTGGATATACAAATATTACTACTATTTCTTGTAGCATATTCCATGTGACTTCTTAAAAGAGTAATCCAGCAAAACAATAAATACTTACAATATTTCATATTAAATTGTTTTATGAATTGTTAAAAATAAGTAATCTTTTGGGGCAGCTAGGTGGCACAGTGGGTAGAGCACAGCCCTGAAGTCAGGAGGACCTGAGTTCAAATCTGATCTCAGACAATTAATACTTCTAGCTGTGTGACCTTGGGCAAGTCACTTAATCCCAATTGCCTCAGGGGGAAAAAAACAAATAAATAAATAAGTGGAATTTTGATCAAATGAGTTACAATTCTGAAGATGTTTAGCATAATATAGTAATCATGTATACACTTAATTTCAACATAGGACTTTATTTGACTTGATATTAGATAAACACAATCTTAAATCTTGGTTTCACAGCCAGATTTTTTCTCTATTTTAAGACAAGACTAAAATAAAAATACAGTCGATCCTTAATTTTGACAGTGATAACATTCCTAGAAAATATCATTAAAATATAAAACAGAAATGCTGAAATATTTTGAACCTATGGAAAATGGGGGGGTTAAATTCCCATGTTAATTTTTTTTTAAATTGGAGGGTGTTAGAAACACATTTTTTACATACAATTTTTTATATCAAAACATTAATTTTTATAATATGCATTTTCCCTAACATGGTAACCATGAAATAATCTATAAAATATAGTATACAAAATAAAACTGGTAACATGCAAAAATCATTTTTCTCTCTGGTAATTCCTTAGAATTCTGTAATCTTTTGTGCTAATATCCCAATTTTTTCAAATAAAGCAATTTCAAATAATACTCACTTTTTATAATATGAAATCTACAGGACCATAAATATTGTATAACAAATAAAATTTTTAAAACAAACTTTTTTAAACCTGAATCTTACCCTCCATATTGTGTTGGATAGCAGTGTGAAAGTGTTATGTTATGTTATGTTATGTTATGTTATGTTATGTTATGTTATGTTATATTATGTTATGTTATGTTATGTTAACCATACTGTTGTGAATCTCTCTACTTTGGTCACCCTCTAAAAACCAGGAGAGAAGTTGCTAGGAGTTTAGCTGCTGCTGAAGGAAAAAAACTAAACTGGCTTCTTCAACACTACCTCCAACTTTGTCCTTTATGGCTGGTGGATGTCAGAAATTGGAAGATGCACTAGTTTGAAATAATCCATCAATGATATAATTTAAGATCATTAAGGGTCTCCTTACTGAGAGCAGGTGCAGACATTCCAGGCACAAAGTTTATAGATTACCTTTATTTATTTGTTTGTTTATTGATTTATTGATTGATTGATTGCTGGGCCACATTACCAGCCATGCTAATAACTTTCCTTTGATATTGCAAACTAAGAAATTTGTCATTGTATCCTCAGGCTTGACCTATTGCCTTTCAGTAATTGCTGAAAAAAAAGCTCCTCCATGCCCAAAGGGCTATAAAACTGTACATACCCTTTATTCCAGTAATATCTTTACTATGTCTGTATACCGAAGAGATAATAAAAAATGGAAAAGGACCCACATGTTCAAAAATGTTTATAGTCACTCTTCTTTGTGGTGGCAAAGAACTGGAAATTAAGGGGATGCCCATCAATTGAGGAATGGCTGAACAGATTGTGGTAGATAAATGTAATAGAATACTATTGTTCTGTGAGAAATGATGAGTAGATAGATTTTAGAAAATCCTGGAAAGACTTTATATGAATTGATGCTAAGTAAAAGTGAAAAGAATCAGAATAAAATAACTCTATACAGAGTGTGTGGAATAGAGAGAAAAGGTGAAGAACTTACAGGAATATGTGAATTCTTTTTCTATATTTTATTTTCATTATTTCTGTGTTTCCCCTATGACCTGTATAATAGGTGCAGGCCCATATTTACTTGAGCCTTGGCCAGCTATAAACATATTTACTTAACCTGAGCAGATTACATTTATCAGTATTTGACATTTATCGATATTTAGTCTATTAGTTTGACCACTGTCTATCTGAAGCCAGAAAGCTTGATTTTCTGTTTCCTAGAAATCAGGTGATTTCAGGGGAACAGAAATCTTCCATTCCAATCTCTCTGGATAGCAACAACCAATTAGATGCCTCCCCCCTTCCCCTTCTCAATGCTCTCTTACTTGTGATGTAATCTCTTTTATAAAAGCTATGTGTCTTTACTTCTTTAGCTCTCCTACCAAAAGCTTCTTCTGTCTTATCTCGTCATCGGATAGCTCAATCTCAGGAGGTTTTAATAAACAACCTTTCTGCTTTCTACTGAGTGATCTCTGAATAGTCATTTTGGGTAAGAGTATTCTACATCCCACACACAGAGTAATATAGCAACATTGTGTGGATGGTCAAATTTGACCATGATTTTCTCAGCAATGCAAAGATTTAAGACAATTCACAAAAGCTCATAATGGAAAATGCTATCTCATGTTTCTTCCCTTTTATTTGGATTCTCCTTTTACATCATGATTAATGTGGACATATGTTTAATAATTTTGTACATGTATAATCTATATCAGATTGATTGCCATCTTGGGGAGCGGTCAAGGGATGGAGGGAGAAAAAAATGGAAATCAAAATCTTGTAAATATCAAAAACTAATAAAAAAAATTTTTTAAATAAAGGAATTCTGAGCTGCAGCATTACAACTTTATGCTCTTCGAGCAAGTGTCTTTCAAATGACAAACGACGAAAGTATTGTACTGAACTAGGGTTTCCACAGACTCAATGGTAGAACTTACACACCAGCATCTTAATTCAATCTTATCTTCTAAAAGGGAAAAGCCAGCTATCTAAAAATCAGGACCATTTCAGAAAACAAAAACCTCTACTATCTGGAATGTAAGAATAAGCAAAAAGAAACAGAAGATACTCCATGTTGTATCCTTTGTTATCTCTAAACACTGGTCTGCTTCTTAACAAGACTTCCTTCTTACAGGTTTTTATTATCACTATCAAGCTTTTCAGAGGCACAATTTAATTCTTGAATGATATGAAACTGTTTCAGTCTGGAGACAAAGTGGTTGCCACAATATTGAATATGCTGATTTGAAATGATCATTAAGCAGATGTTTCAAAACAATAATATATTATCAATACAGAAAAAATTTTGCATCTCTGCTTCTTAGAAGGTGTGCACCCTAGTCTATCAAGTAGGTCCTTAGTATCTCTGTGTATTCCCACTTGATAAAAAGCCAAAAGCCTCTTTTTTACTATCCTTTCAGATTTATAACTTTTGTAACTGCAGTAGCAGCCACACCTGCTGTTCCTGCTACTAGCTACTGCTCCAGCCAAGACAGAAACAAAGGAAAAGTAGGAGGAATCTGATTAAAACATAAGGTTCCCCCCCCCCATTTAATTAGCCCACAGGAAACAACTATTTCATCTGGATTTATTTGTGTGTGTGTGTGTGTATAGGGAAGAAATAAAGTGCTCATTTATCTCTGCCAAAAAAAAAAAAAAAAGGGAAGAAAGGGAGAGAGAGACAGAAAGAAAAGGGAGAAAGGGAGGAAGGAGGGGAGAAAGGAAGGAAGGAAGGAAGGAAGGAAGGAAGGAAGGAAGGAAGGAAGGAAGGAAGGAAGAAGGAAGGAAGGAAGGAAGGAAAGAAGAATGGAAGGAAGGAAGGAAGGAAGGAAGGAAGGAAGGAAAGAAGAATGGAAGGAAGGAAGGAAGGAAAGTAGGAAGGAAGGAAGGAAGGAAGGGAAAGGGAGGGAGGGAGGAAGAAGAAAAAAAGGAAGGAAGGAAAGAAGAAGGAAGAAAGGGAGGGAGAGAGGGAAGGAGGCAGGAAGGAAGGGAGGAGAGGATACAGGGAGGAAGGGAGGAAGGAAGGAAGGAAATGTGGTAGGACATTTGCTTGGTCCTTCAATTAAACAGTTTCCAATAATCCCCAAACTAGATTAATTGGCTACAATGATGTTTAATAAAAGCGCTTAATTGCTGGTTTTAAAGGATAGTAAGCTTAGAAGGAAAGAAATTTGTTTTTTGTAATGTTAATAAAGTAACTAGAAAAAGTGATTGGGAATGAATGGGCAGAGTATCAATGGAGATTTGGCATTTGTCTAAATCTCTAAAGTCAAGACAATGAGTTTAACTCCTATTTCTGATATACATCAGTTGTATGAACATATGCTTAACCTTTTAAAATTCAGCCAGACAATTCTCTGACACCATAAGGTACAGTTGAGCTGCCATTTTCTTCATGTGAAAGGAAGGATTTCCACATTAGGATTTACCTATAACATAGAATCAAAGATCCAGACTATCATTATTCCTCAATCCACCAAAAAAAAAATCCAAAAAACCAACCACCTTCATTAAGGTTTCCAATCATTCAACTCCTTCTAATTCATTCAGTTCCTTAATTTCTTTCTGACTACTTGTGACTTGCTACCCAAGCTGGAATTTTGGGTCAGCTAATTGCCACTTTCCTTACTAACATTCTAGACAATTTAAGACTTCATGAATCTTATGATAAACTGATATTCCTTGGTCTGAATTATTCTTACCAGCTCTTTTCTTCTTCCTGACAATAAATTGTCTGTCCAGCTTTAAAGTTTCTTCTCAAACTCCACTTTTTTTTTGCCTTACCTAACCACATCTCAGACTTTTAAAGTGGTTTTTCACTACTATTAAACCTTTTTTAAAGCACTTAATGCCTTTTCACTTATTTTGTTCTAAAAAAGACCGACAGGTCTTGGTGACTGGTATCTTCTGGAAGTAGTGGGGAAAAAGGTGACAGAAAAAGAGTCAAAGATCATTTACTGATGTCGGATCTAGATGATTTATAGGAGTTTTAGTGCTATTTACCAAAATGGGGGGAAGTATGGAGAGAAATTACTACTTTGGGGTTGGAGAATGATATCCAAATATAAAAATCTAAAGTCAAGACTAGAAGGAAAAACCTAACTGAACTGATGCTGAGTGAAGCAAGCAGAAACAGGAAAACATTGTGTGATGATTAACTAAGATAGACTCGGCTCTTCTCATCAATTCAGTCATTCGAGGCAATTCCAATAAACTCTGGATGAAAAATGCCACCCACATCCAGAGAGAAACCATGGAGACTGAATGAGGATCAAAGTATATTGTTTTCACCTTTTTGTTTTTCTTGTTTTTTTTTCTTTCTTACTCTTGGTTTTCCCCTTAGTTCTGATTTTTCTCTCCCAACATGACTCATATAGAAATGTTTTTTTTTAAAGAGAATGTACATGTATAGCCTAAAAAAAATTATTTAAGTAAAAACTAAAGGCCTCTTTCAGAATGTCTTAATAAATATTTAAAAAACAGGTTCTAGGAGATAGATTGAAAAGAAATGAATGCATGAAACTATTCTAAGTTTGACCTAGAATATTAATATTTTCTCCATCACTTTCTTAATCTAGACAATGAGTAAAATAACAAATAAAATATAATAAAATCAAGGCTAGAGATAGTCTTAAGAATTATCCACATAGAAATGCTAATTGAATCTGTGACTATATTAACTCTCTAAAGATAAACTACAAAAGTAGGGAGCAGTTTTAAAGTACATAATTATAGCACAAAAAAAAAAAAAAAAAAAGACACAGGGCTATAGGAGGAGAACCACAGATCAGTATGGTGTCTCATAAACCCAGGAACTTTTCAGAAGAAACTATCATATATGCATGGAAATTTCAGGGAATGAACAGTGAAAAGGAGATATTAAAATCTGTAATTATGTTCAATAAAACTATCAGGGTAGGAAACAAATTGTTGGTGTTTCCCGGGATATTGTTGATGAAGAGGAAATG
Organism: Antechinus flavipes; assembly: GCF_016432865.1. Taxonomy (NCBI): domain Eukaryota; kingdom Metazoa; phylum Chordata; class Mammalia; order Dasyuromorphia; family Dasyuridae; genus Antechinus; species Antechinus flavipes. Next base: position 169,739,457 of record NC_067402.1, read on the forward strand.
GGAGTCAAACATTGGTTTAAAATTTTTAATAGGTAAGGTAAGTTAAAAAAAATTCTGATCCTCTCAGGAAGGGCACTTTGGAAATCCTTGGGCAAGATGAGGCTAGTTAAAACCAGCAATCAGCATGATGGCCACAGTGATCCTATCAGAACAGATGAAGTACTCTGAACTTCTAAGATCCAAAAGGGCTGAACTCTCTTTGGGGGAGGTACCCAGCCTAAGGGACTCAAGATGACCCTAAGTGGGGATCACTATTACCTGAAAATTCTGCAAGGGACAGTGCGTAGCCATGATATTTAGATCTAATTCAAGAACTAAAGCTATAAAGATGATTAAAGTAAAAAAAAAAAAAAAAATCAACTGGTATCAAAAATTAATGCAAATCTAGAATACCCCAAACAGGAAAGAGTAACTCCATTAACAACTGCAAAAGAGAAAAATGGATTTTCCATACCAGTATGATCTTTTTTTGTAAATACCAAGAGGAAATAACAAAAAAAATTTTAAATGAATCAACTGAAAGGAGAATAAATATCTTAGAAGAAAAAAGTATGAACTTTACATAAGAAATGGATTTGAAAATTACATTAGACTAAGCACAAATCAATGATTCCATGTGAAAACAAGAAATATTTGAACAATATCAAAAGATTGGAGTGGGGAGAGAGAATATATCTAATATTTTAAAAATCTGATCTACAAAACAAGTAAAGGAAGAGATAATTTAGTAATCATTTGCACTCCTTGATGGCCATAATTTTTTTTAGCTTTTTATTTTCAAAATATATGGATAGTTTCCAACATTCACCCTTGCAAAATCTGGTATTCTAAATTTTTTCTTCCTCCCTTACCCCATCCTCTCCCTTAGACAGCAAATAACCCAATATGTGTCAAACATGTGCAGTTCTACATATATTTCCACATTTATCATGCTGCATCAGAAAAAATCAGATCAAAAAGGAAAGAAAATTAAAAACAAGCAAACAACAAAAAAGGTGAAAATACTCTGTTGTGACCCACATTCAATCCCAACAATCCTCTTTACAAGTGCAGATGGCTGTCTCCATCACAAGTAAATAGACTTGTAATCGGCCTGAATCACTTCATTGTTGAAAAGAGCCACATCCATCAGAATTGATCATTGCACAATCTTGTTGTTGTTGTGTACAATGTTCTCTTGGATAACCATAATTTAAAAAAAAAAAGTCTGGACACTATGTTACTGGAAATGACAAATGAAAACTACTCTGATCTGTTACACCCAGTGGGCAAAGTAGGTTGAAGCAATACAATAAAATGACAACACCTATTAAATTAATTTATTCAAAGCTGTACAAATCAAAGTCAATCAGTACCAGATCTCAGACTGTACTATAAGACAATAATCACAAAAACAATCGATTTTGTTTTTTTTTTTTAAAGGGGTCAATTAATGGAATAGATTAGAGCAAACCTGAAGGGAATCAAAGCATTCAGCAAACTCAGATATCTCAGTTCCTGAGAAAAGGACTCATAATCAGACAAAAACTGTTAAAAAAAAATTATACAGCATTGTGACAAAAATTACGTTTAGAACACTTCAAATTATAAACCAATATAAGCTCTAAATGAATACTAGACATAAAAAAGACACTAAAAAACATCAGAATAGGAAGGAATTATTTTTTGGATCTATGGATAAGGGAAGAAGTCAGGCGGTAACAATTATTCATGGAGAAGACCAAAACAGATAATTTTGATTGTAAAAAAAGTTTTACACAAACAAATGTGAAAATTAGAAAGAAAATAGTCAATTAAAACATCTTTGAAGTAATTCTCTAACAAGCTCTCACAAGTAATTATTCAAATTTATAAAACTAAGAACCATTCTACAAATGATAAATAATCAAAGGATTATGAAAAAGATTTGGAAAGGAAAAAATATAAGCTCACAACAATTATGTGAAAAAATATGTCAATCACTAATAATTAGAGAAATGCAAATTACAGCAACTTAGAGGTCCCCCCCCAAAAAAAAGGGAAGATGGGAAATGTTAGTAAGCTATGAGAAAGTTGGTATACTAGTGAAGTGTTAGCAGAGTTGTAAATTAGTCTGACCACTTTGGAAAGCAATTTGCAAGTAAAGCTAGATACTTATCAAATTATATATACTCTTTGATTCAGCTATATTGTCACTAGGCCTATTCCCCCAAAGAAATCAAAGAATGAAGAAAAAAGATCTACCTGCATAGTAAGTATAAGCAGTTTTCTCATAGCAACCACAAAAAATGGAAAATAAAAGTGTCCTATTGGGGAATAACTAAAAAAAAAAAATTGTGATAACATGAATTTTAAAAAAAAGATGAAATAAACATTTTCAGAGGACATTGAGAAAATCTCTGCGAACTTATGAAGAATAAAATAAAAACCTCATACATTATAGAGGAAACTAAATTTTGGTCGATTTTTAGAACTCTGATTAATGCAGTCACAAACTATGAGTCTTAAATAATGAAGATAAAACAAGTCACTTACCTCCTGGCAAATGATAAAACTTAAAAAGCAGGAAAAAAACAGGTTTCTGACTTGACTAATAAGCAATTTTAATTTTGGTTTTGCTTTGTTTTCACCAATTTATTCAACTATGTATTGGGAGTTTAATTTTTCAAGGTCTGTTTAAAAAACTCATTGGGGAGGAAAGAAGTGAGATAGCTTTAACTTTTAAAATTCTTTCTAATAAAAATATAATAAAGTTTTAAAAACAGTGATGTTTAAGGGGGCTATTGTAGCATTTTGTAAAAACTTCACTGAGCTCTCAAAATAATCTCCATAAAGCATAGCTTCCAAACATGTCAACCCAGCCCACCCTTCTCATTAAAATGCAGTGGTTCCTTAAAACCTTCAATACTAAATATAAAATCACCCGTTTGGTGTTGAAAGCCCTTCATAACTTGCTCTTCCCTGCCCCACTCCTGTCTTCTTATATGTCTTTCTTCCTTTCTACCTTCCACATCATACTCTGGGCTGCAGTGACACCTGTCTCCTCACTATTCTTCCAATAATTCACCCCATCTCTCAAGTCCATATATTATCTCTAGCTGTCCCCCATGCTTGGAATGCTCTTTCTCATCTCTATCTTCAGGCTTGCCTGGATTCCTTTAAGACCCAGATAAAACCTTACTTTTTGTAGGAAATCTTTTCCAATCTCACTTAAATCTGGGGCCTCCTCCCTCTCACTTGTTTGTACATAGTTGTTTATGCCTTGTCTTCCCTTTTAGATTATGAGCTCCTTGAAGGTAAGGACTGTCTTTTATCCTTCTTTGTATCCTAGCACACAGCACATTAAAGTACCTGCTGTGAGCAAGAAAATCGTGCTAATCCCTGGGCACACAAATAAGAAAAAGAAAACTAGTCCCTACCCTGAAGGACCTTACCGTCTAATGGGAAACATAACACCCTAGTGGAACCTGGGAAAGGAGTGGGCAGAGGGTTGTGACAAGCTGATGAGGTGAGGAGGGCATACATCAGGGTGGTAACTGTGTCAGAAGAGAGAAGACATATGTATGAGAATTGTTACAAGGGCAAAATACGGTGTTTAAGTTAAAAAATAAAACTAAAAAAAATTGCTGGGATGAACAAGAACACAGTTTAAAGTCCTATGTGATGAATCTGCAAGCAGATAATGGACAGGCAGTAAGGTAGAGTGGGCAAAAACCTGGAGCTCAGATGGATATGAAAACTGCTATTCCTGTAACCTCTTGGCTTCAGTTTTCTAATTTATAAAATTAGGGCAATGTTTACCACTTATATTTCTAATATTTGTTCTTAAGTTCTAATATACTCCACCAGGAGTTAGAATCATAGACAGATCTTTAGCTTTGTTCCCTCATTCCCATATAAGGGACTTACTATAACAGAGATCAGGAATTTAAGCTAGAGGTTGACACTCAGCTGACTTTGGCCCAAACACAGGCTTTTGGTAAATATTTTCTGGTTGACTGACTGATTGGGAAGGGCAAACAAATTGATCCTAAGCAACCACAAGTCATACACATCAATGCTCATCCGGTAGTACTCAAATTATAAATACAACAGTCCTAAGAAGTCAATGGTTTGGAAGGGCGAGCCTGGCAAATCAAAATCAAATGTATTACGTATAAGTAATATCAAATGCCACACATTTAAAAGGTTTTAAGATATCAAAACTGGGAAAACTAAGGAAATTTTTGTCAGGCCTCCATTGGTTTCCCTAATTTTAAAAAGTAGAAAAGCAGTTACCAGAAATCTTTAAAGTTCCATATGACAACTGTAAACTTATACAGCAAAACATTTCAAGTAAGCCAAGAATCTTAATGAAGTCATCATATGTTGTTACCAAATACAGATCCCTGTCTAAGAATATACAACTGCCAATAAGTTGTTCAACTACTTTATCTCTACATGAAAGAAAATAGTGGTACACTCAATGCAATTAACCCATCTTAGTTCTTTACAGTTTAGGTATTAGCTATATGGCTTTGCTATTACCTGTTATTTTGCTGATAAGGTAGTCATATCACTAATTGAGCAGAATGCCAACTTTCAAAACTGAAATTAAAGGTATTATGTTATAAAACAATAACCACTGCCAAAATAAAAGAAGAATAGGAAAGGTATTGAAAAGGAAACAAGAATTACAAAACCAAGGAAAAAATATCGCATACAAAACTGCTTAAACAGCTACCGAAATGATTTAAAAGAAAAATGGTCATCATAATTTCTAGGAGTGTCTTTAGTCATTCTTAATGCCACTTTATTAAATCAAATACTATTTAAATTCCCTATATTCAACTAAGCAAAACAATGGCACTAACTGGTCACTTTCTATTTTTCATCAAACTCACTCACTCCCAAGAATTTATCTGTGCATGTGTCACAGCATTTCCAAAAAAGTACCTGCTCTATGATGGAGAATGTTAAATTCAACAATTGTATCCATCAGAACAAACTTTTCATTTTTCACTTTAATAATTTTCTTTTCCCAAGAGATCAGTAAATTATTTTGCAGACTCATTAAAAGATGATATCAGTTCATACTGTGTACATTTTGAGAGTTTTTAAAATATTCAAGTTGATTGTGGTTTTCTCAACCTAACATTTTTATTTCAGAACAACTTTGGAATATAGCATTTGATTAAATATAACACATTTAATGATTTCTCTGGCATTTTGGCATTGAAGGGGAGGCACTAGATTCAGGCTCAGACCTTGACTGGATTCCTGTCTGTCATCTCTTAGCAGTGAGATGGACAAGTGACTAACCTCTCTGTGCCTTAGATTCCTAATCTATAAAACTGTAGTAGTACTAATAACTGATTTATTTTCTCACAGAGCTCTTGTAAGAAAGCTTTTATCAAATTTAAAATGGCATATACATTTGAACTATTATTATCTGAAGGAAATGGAACAATATTTTAATGCCATATACTTGAAATGAATAATTATGGGACAAAGCATCATAAAAATATTGATTTTAATGGTGGAAACAAGATTCCTAAAATTACAGAATGTTTTTGTAAATACAAGCGTATGATAAAACCTAATTCTGAAAAAAAGATTATTATAAAAGTAGCAACACGTCATACATATGAACTATGTATCACCAAACTGATTCACTCAACAAGCATTTACTGAGCACTTTCTAGGTATCCTTATAAATCCATTTAATGACATCATTATTATTTACATACAGGAAATAATTAATAAAAACAAATATTAGAACTGCATTTACTTGCAAAATGCAGTTACAAAGTAACTTAAAAAATTAAAAAAATTCTTAAAAAAGGAATTTAGAAATTACTACTTTTATTTTTTTTTAAAAAGGCATGAAAATGAACAAATGAGGAAAAACTTCAGAAATGAAATAAAAATGAAACTGGAAAGACTTTTGAAAGAAAAAAATATTTTGAAAGTGATTGTTCTTTCTCCCTCCTTCAGTTAATCAGATATGGAAGTTCATGTTATCATGTTTTTGCAATGTCTTGACATAGTCAGTGATGTAAAACAATTCAGTCTGCCAATAACAAATTGCTGAGGCTAATTCTGATCTATGTAAAATGTCCATAAATTAATCATCCCAAATGTATGACATCTTACAATGAGTATAAAATATAATTAATTGCTGAACTCAAAGATCATGGGAAAAATGTTGATGGCCAACAGTAACTGACCATCCAAACAGATTCAATACAATAAATACTGTTCCACTTAAGACCAGTTTCAAAGGAAAGTAATTTTCAATGGTTGGCTGGTCAAACACAACATTAAACAGCAAACACTAAAAAGTTAATTGAATGTTTGCCAGGAAAAGTATGACCCATTTTTATACTGGGTAATTAATTTCTTTGTTTTTATAAGAATTTTAAAGAGTGACCAACATGCACCCTGAGGCTAATTAGCTTCATTCAAGGGAAACTTCTGACTTGCCTCCTTTACATTTGGAAATATTCCAAGAATAAATTCACGTGAGCATTTGTTTTTATCAACTTACACCTTGTAATATCTATTTTATCTTCTGTTATCTTAAGGAATACATTATTTTGATATAGTCTTTAAATTTAATTCTCACTTATAAATCATTTTCAAATTATTCCTGTAAGTCCCACATAAAACATACAAAGATAAACAAGAATATATTTTAAAATACTATCACTGAGGAGAATGAACATTATAAATTAAATACATTCAAAAAGAAACAATATTTTTCAACCCATAATATAATGGTTTACTTTATGCAACTGTTATACTTTTTGAAATTGATAGAAGGGGCTAAGTTGTAAAGGTCTTTTAATACCAATTAAAACATTTCACATTTGATTCTAAAGGTAACAGGGACCATTAGTTTACTGAGTAAAGGATGATTTGGTCAGCTCCATGACTTGAGAAAATTACTTTGGCAGCTGTCTTTGAGATTCCTAAGAGTAGGGTATTTATGTCCACAAGGCAATTGATAATATGAAAAGAGAACTCATGAGAGTGATTAGGATTAGATATATAGATCTGGGAATGATCTGCATAGAAATAACAACTGAGGAACTAGTGAGATAATGTCAGACAGAAATGGCATCTTGGGAACAGATGAGATCACCAATCAAGATAGCATAGAGGAAAAAGACAAGAATATCAAGAACATGGTATTGGGGAATGCTCACTGGATGTCTGGACATGACCTGAAAAACCAAGTCAGGAGATTGAGAAGGAACAGTCAAACAGAAGGAGAACCAGGAGAAGGAACTTAGAAGAAGATGATAATTAACAGAGTCAAAGGTTGCAGAGAGATCACAAAAAAATATTAAGTTGTAGATGAAGAAAACTAAAAGTTGCACCAAAATGAATAGATGGCTTATAGACTCTCCTCAAAGAGGGAAATAAAGGACTTAGATAACTTGATTTTATTGTTATGTGCAAAAGCAACAAACATCATCAACTCATGGGATATTTGGTTATCTCATATTGTAGTGCTCACTATAAGCATTTTTTTAAAGTCAAGAGTATTGGAGCAGCTAGGTGGCGTAGTGGATAGAGCACCAGCCCTGAAGTCAGGAGAACCTGAGTTTAAATCTGGCCTCAGACACTTAACACTTCCTAACTAAGTGACCCGGGGCAAGTCACTTAACTCCAATTGCCTCAGCCAAAAACAAAACAAAGCAAAACAACAAAAAAACTCAATAGTATTTTATTTTTCCAATTACCTGTAAAGATAATTTTCAACATTCATTTTTGTAAGATTTTGAGTTTCAAAGTTTTTTCTCCCTCTCTCCTTTACCTCTCCCCTGCCCAAGAGAGCAAGCAATCTGAAATAAATTATACATGTACAATGCTTTTAAATATATTCGCATATTAGTCATTTTGTTTAAGAAAAATAAAAACAAAAGGGAAAAACCATGAGAAAGAAAAAGCAAACAACAACAACAACAAAAGGTGAAAATAGTACATTTCCATCCATATTTAGTCTCTGTGGTTTTCTCTCTGGATGCAGATGGTATTTTTCATCCCAGGTTTATTGGAATTGCTTGGATCAATGTATTGCTGAGAAAAGCTGAGTTGATCATGATTGACCATCACATAATCTTGTTGTTACTATGTACAATGTTCTCCTGGTTCTGCTCACCTCACTCAGCATCAATTCATATTTGTCTTTCTAGGCTTTTCTGCAATCAGCCTGTTCATCACTTCTTACAGAAAATAATACTCCATTATATTCATATACTACATTATGAGCATTTTTAAAAGACCACCGTGAATATAACTGCTGCTTATATGCAAAAAAAATTTGTAAAAAATGAGGAGATAGCATATGAAAATTCTCTTTCATTTTTCGCATGCCTTTATTTGACAAAAATTGCTGGGAAAATTGGAAATTAGTATGGCAGAAACTAGGCATTGACCCGCACTTAACACCATACACCAAGATAAGGTCAAAATGGGTTCATGACCTAGGCATAAAGAATGAGATTATAAATAAATTGGAAGAGCATAGGATAGTTTACCTCTCAGACCTGTGGAAGAGAAAGGAATTTATGACCAAAGAAGAAGTAGAGATCACTATTGACCACAAAATAGAAAATTTTGATTATATCAAATTGAAAAGTTTTTGTACAAACAAAACAAATCCAGACAAGATTAGAAGAGAAACAATAAACTGGGAAAACATTTTTACAGTCAAAGGTTTTGATAAAGGGCTCATTTCCAAAATATATAGAGAATTGATTCTAATTTATAAGAAATCAAGCCATTCTCCAATTGATAAATGATCAAGGGATATGAACAGACAATTCTCAGATGAAAAAATTGAAATTATTTATAGACACATGAAAATATGCTCCAAATCATTATTAATCAGAGAAATGCAAATTAAGACAACTCTGAAATATCACTACATACCTGTCAAATTGGCTAGAGTGACAGGGAAAGATAATGTGGAATGTTGGAGGGGATGTGGGAAAACAGGGACACTGATACATTGTTGGTGGAACTGTGAATACATCCAGCCATTCTGGAGAGCAATTTGGAACTATGCTCAAAAAGTTATCAAACTGTGCATACCCTTTGATCCAGCAGTGTTTCTACTGGGCTTATACCCCAAAGAGATACTAAAGAAGGGAAAGGGACCTGTATGTGCCAAAATGTTTGTGGCAGCCCTGTTTGTAGTGGCTAGAAGCTGGAAAATGAATGGATGACCATCAATTGGAGAATGGCTCAATAAACTGTGGTATATACATGAACGTTATGGAATATTATTGTTCTGTAAGGAATGACCAGCAGGATGAATACAGAGAGGACTGACAAGACTTACATGAACTGATGCTAAGTGAAATGAGCAGAACCAGGAGATCATTATATAACTCAACAACAATACTGTTTGAGGATGTATTCTGATGGAAATGAATCTCTTCGATAAAGAGAGCTAATTCAGTTTCAATTGATCAAGGATGGACAGAAGCAGCTACATGTTGGAATCCTTACTAACTGCTAACTAATTAGAGTTGATCTAATCTTACAAGAAGATGTTTTGGCCAGAACCTGAAACTAGGTACTAAGTAGAACTAATCAATACAAGGCTTGTGTTCACACCTTTACTCATTGGAGTTCAATGAGTTCATACCTCCCTTGAAGCTCTTTGGGCCAGAGAGCACTATGGGAGAAAACCCATAATCCCTCTCTCTGGAAGGAGCATAAATAGGCCAATGGGCCAGTCAAAGAGGTTCTTCAGAGTGAAGACGCTACAAGTCGGGATTTCAGCAGAATTACGCCAGAAGCCCTCTCTTCAAGGCAAGACAGATTCAACTTGGTACTGGCTCTGGAGGCTGAAGAAAGCAGAGGCAGAAGCAAAGGACAAAGCGGCAAGAGCTCTTGGAACCAAGCAGAGAGATAGGCCTCTAAGCTAACCGGGCTATATTGGAGATAATAAAAGATCTGAACTTTGATCACCTGGCTGCGCTTTGAGAAGAAAAAGCTCACCACATTTTGGCACCCGAACAGGGACCGATTCAGATCCATCTGAACTAGATCACAACATTTTGGCGCCTGCATTTGGGAAGAAGATGACCACACCGACAAAATCCTGATTCCAGGGAAGGCACCCAGAGAGAACTTTTATAATATTTTAAAGAAGAACAAGAACTCAACATTTGAACTCACCACAGCTACACCCAAAGAAAGGACACTGGGAAATGAATATAAACTGCTTGCATTTTTGTTTTTCTTCCTGGGTTATTTATATTTTCTGAATCCAATTCTCCCTGTGCAACAAGAAAACTGTTCGGTTCTACACACATATATTGTATTCAGGATATACTGTAACCTATTTAACATGTAAAGGACTGCTTGCCATCTGGGGAAGGGGGTGGAGGGAGGGAGGGGAAAAATCGGAACAGAAGTGAGTGCAAGGGATAATGCTGTAAAAAATTATCCTGGCATGGGTTCTGTCAATAAAAAGTTATTAAAAAAAAACATTTTTCACATGCCTAAATATCATGATTTTTTTTTGGAGAAAGATTATTGGGAGGTACTATATGAATATGTCAAGCATCAAATATAACCCCTCCAAAATGAAAATGACTCAGACGAGAAAAAACTTATACTTATACTTATAAATGTGAGTCATTTTTCAAATCAATTATAGAGTAAGGGCACCAACTGATTAGAACAAAGACCAAAATCAATACTTTCCTAATATAGCTTTTTCAAAAAGTTTTGTTCATTTCATTCTTCACCAGTTTTTATACATTTCTTCAAAATTGTACGTTTTATAATATCTATCTTATAGTATAATTTGGTGGTCCTTTTCACCTCACTCTCCATTAGTTCACATAAGCTTTTCCATATCTCTATGAAATCATCTACTTCTTCATTTTTAACAGATCTTCAATGTTACATTTATACATCAAAATTTATTAAGACATTCGTCAAATGATGACATTCCCTTAATTTCCTGTTTTTATCTCCACAAAGAGCTGCTATAAATATTCTAAATGAGAACTTTTCCTTTTTCTTTGATTTCTTTTGGATATATGATTAGCAATTGTATAGCTGGATTAAAGTATATGCTCAGTTCAGTGTAAGTTCAGTTGAGTATGCTTTCCAGAAGGTTTAGACACATTCACGGGTAGGGCATCAATGTACCTATGATCTACAACAAATCACTGCATCTTTCTTAGCTTTTTTCCTCCATTTGTAAAATGAGGGGGTTAAACTATAACCTTTAATGTACTGTCCAACTCTAAACCTATAATAATTATAATGGCACTACAAAGCTGGAAGCTTTAAGATATAGCATAACATGAGGTTTGATCATGTCACAAGATTGCTTTTTCATCTTAAAAATTGATTTATCTCAGTAATACCAAAATCAATCCAATAAACATGTATTAAATGCCTACTACATGAAGATTACTAAGTTAGATCTGAGATAGAAAGTACTCCTCTCCAAAATCAGTCTCTCCCTGCCCTTATATTTTAATAGGAACATAACATATATAAAAATGAATAAATGCAAAACATGATTTAAGGAATAAAAGAACACAAACATCTAGTGGGAGGGTGAAAGTTTGGGTGAGGAGATAAAAAAGGGAAAGGTTTACAGAGAATTTATAGCAAGGAAGGAGTACATTTCAGGCAAAGAACACTGAGTGATTTTATAGAGAGGGTAGAACAGGTACCAGGCCCTTTGATTTGGATGGAAACTGTGAGAAAAACAATAAAATAAAATAAATCTAGGAAGGTGGGCTGAAGACTGGTAATACAGGGCCTTAAAGGACAGAAAGAAGAAAGTCTTTTATCCTATAAGTAATAGGAAGCCACTGATCAATTTTTAATAAATTAACTTGTAAATTGAAAGCTAAATGAATAAAACCATCCAGGAGATATTTTGTAAAACTCAATAAAATAATATTAATTTAGAGACCCAAAAGTTAAAAAAAAAAAAAAAAACCCAGAATGGAATAGACCTAACAACAGAGAATAAGAATGAACAGACCTCAACCACTCCTTGTTCAATGAACCAAAACAAAACAAAACAAAAACGATAGGAAAGAATTCCCTATTGAATAAAAACTACTACGAAAAATGAGAAAGGTATACAACATAAATTGGGCTTAGACCAAAATCTTATACAACATTCCTCAATAAATTCAAAATGGATGCATCACCTTACTATTAAAAAATCACATTATAAATAAACTGTAAGAGAAGCAAACTATCTTTCACAGATAAAAATATAATAGGATATTATTATGCAGTGAGAAACAATGAATGTGATGAACAAAGAAAATGCAAAGTTACATACAAACTGAAAACTGCTAAAATTAAAAAAAACAAACAAACAAGCATAGCACAAAGATGGGATATGAGAAGACATTATTACCTAATCCTTTGCAGAGATGAAAAGTCTACAAATGTAGTGCCCTACACATTGGACACAATGTTATAATAATGATCAAATGTGAAAGACAGATATTCTGATCAATACAATGATCCAAGACAATTCCAAAGTACTCATGATGAAAAAAATGCTATCCTTTTCCAGAGAGAGAAAGAGAACTGATGAGCTATGAGTATAAAATGAAGTATAATTTTTTTATTCTTTTTTGGCCTTTCTTCCCCATCCCCCACTATGTGGGTTATATGGAAATATGTTTTACAAGATTTTACATGTATACTGATACCATTTTGCTTGTCTTCTTAGTGGGTGAGGGATTAGATAGGGGAGAGGGAGAGAATTTGGAATTCAAAATAAAAAGACAAAAAAAAATTCACTTTTAAAACAAAAATAATATTGATATCTTTCAAGGAGAAGGATGGATACTGGGAGAAAGTCTGCTGATATACATTTATTTTAAAAAGAAAAAAATCTCTTCATTTCATTCTATTCTCTATTGGAGCTATTGTCCTAAATCGATCATCTCTTTATCATCCAAACTTATTGAAATAGTTTTTTCATTACCTCATTTCATCTCTTCTCACTCTTCAACATTTTGCAGTATGGCTTCCTACCTTTATCATTCAACTGATAACTGTCCAGAGTTTCCAACAATTGCCAAATCCAAAGATCTTTTCTCAGTTCTAACTGGCCTTTGCCTATCTGTTCCATTTGACACTATCCTCTTGGATATTTTTCCCTGTGGGTTTTTGTAACCCTATCTTCTCTTGGCTCCTTTTCCTTCATGTCCAATCACTCCTCAGCTTTTTTTTTCACATTCATAATCCTTATTTTGCTCAAAGTGTTAAGTGGTGCTCTCTTCCTTCTATACTTTCTTTCTTGGTAACCTCATCAATTCTCATGGATTAACTATTATCTCTATGCAAATGACTATTCCAAAATCTATATAGAGAACCTCAATCTGGTCTGAACTTTAGAATTGTATCAACAATACATATTGGACATTCCAAATTGGACATGCCAGAGACAGAATGCATTATCTGGTCTTCAAAACCTTCCCCTCTCTTCAAATTTCTCCTATCAAAGACACCATAATCTTAAATTTGTAACTTCAGAATTATTCTGGAATCCTCACCCCCCCATATGCAAATTAGTAGCCAAATTTCTTATTTCCATCTTCTCAATATTTCTCAGATTTGACCCTTCCCATTGTCACACTTTATAATCCAATCAGGCAGTCAATAGGCATTTAATAGGTATGTGTCACATGCCAGGCTCCGTTATAAACTTTAGAGTTACAAAAAAAGACAAAAGGCAACTACTATTTTCAAAAATCTCACATTCAAATAGGAGAGACAATATGTAAACAACTATGTTCAAGTAAGATAAACACAGGATAAGCTGGAGATAAACAACAGAGGCAGGGTACAAGCATTAGAGCAATCAGGAAAGTCTCTTCATATAAGGGCAGGAGTTGGAGAGAAGAGAAAAACTGGGGCAGGTACTATGCACATTAAGAAAAGTAGAGTTTCCTAAAGATCTGTAGAATTTTGATGGGCAGGTAGATATGGAGTGAGTGAAACTCAAAGAAAGAGAGATTATTGAGCGAAGATGGTAGAAGGTGAGCCTGGAAAGTGACAAAGGAAATAAAAGGACATTCCAATTCCCCTACATTAATAAACTGGAAGAAAGTCCTTTGCCCAGCACCCCTAAGGGGCTTAACTGAAAGTATAACCAGTTCTGGAAAAGATGATCAAAGAAGCTATCTTCAGAAGGAAGTTAGGTATGAGTAAAAACAAAATGAAGAAAGGAGTGGGAAAGGAAAAATTTTAAGATCAAAGAAAGGTTGTTACCAATGGAGCAAGCATTCCAGAGAACACAGTTTAGAATGGGACATTTGGGGAAAAGGAGGGATAAGATATAGGTTGGGGGTGAAGGAAAATCAGGTTTGAAAAATGACAGCCTGAGGTTCAGAATCACTGGAGTGGGGAGGGTAGGTTAATCACTGACAAATGAGTTCAAGTGGGCTATTAACATAATTAGGGGCTTAGGGCAGGGTAGAATTCTCTCAGGGTGTTAAACAGCTCAGATGAGGGGACCAGTGGGAGGAATCGATGAAATGATATTTCTCCCTTTTTCTGGAAGACAGGTCTGACCTAACTAGATTAGGAGATAGTAAAAGCAGGATGGAATGATATCTCTGCCTCCACAAGGAGGTTTATAGGAAGAGGTCAGTCTAGGAAATTGGCCAAACTGGGTGTCTGTATTTTTCACATATAATACTATTTTCTGTCTGTGCCTTTTTATTGGCTGCCTCACATGGCTAGAATTCACCTCTTTTCCTTAGTAACTTCTACTTCACAGTGCCTCACTATCCTAAAGGATACAGTTCAGGCACCCTTCTGAATAAATTCCTCCCTGATTCCCTACCTGCTAGTGATCTCCCCCCTAGACTATATTGCATATACTTTGAACATATTTTTATGTATTTTTTTACATTTGAACTGTATATATTTTTATACATACTTGTCTCTCTCATTAGAATGTAATTACACTGGAAGAGATCTTAAAGATTATTAAAATTAACCTTAATCAAAAAAACACTTATTAAGCACCTTCCATGACAAGAACTCTAATAGGGCACTGGAGATAACAAATATAAAAAAGAAACAACTCCCATCCACAAGGCTCTAATATGGTTAGACATTGGGGATATAAAGACAAAAATAGAACAGTCCTTATTAACAAGAACTAATAAAACTGATTGAAAGGTTTGCAAAAGTCCTATCTAGTCCTCAGTGGGGCAGCTCCCACTCATAGAAATTTTGTCCTTCATTCTGGAAGACAATAACCCATGACATCAAGAAAGTGATGTCATGACTTGCAAGTGATTTGGATTTCAGTGAGGAAGAACTGTGCAAAGTCACCAGCTTCACTTTCTCATCTGGAGCCAGCTGGGTTCAGTGGCAAGATACATCCAGACAACTAGAGGCCTTTTTAAACTAAGGTCTTTAACAGGACACAGTTTGACTGAGGCAAAGACCCACTCAGAGATTAAGGCTGTAACCAAGCCTTAAACCCAAAGCACTCTGGCTCTTCTCATGGATTAGTCAACTAAAGGTCCCAGGCCAAGCCCTAATAGTTTGGGATCCATTGGCTCAAAATGAATATAAATAGCAATTGTTCCTGTTTTGGCAAGAAACAGTCTTCCCCTCCCAGTTTGATTTTTTTGGGGGAAGGGGGGGGGGGGTGTGAAGAGGGAGATTAGGTAAAAAAGGCTATTCTCAGCCTCTTTTCTAATTTACCTTAATCACTGATTAGGTATTATCCCAGTCAAACTGACACTTGTTAAAGGCCTTAATTTAAAAAGATCAAGGTCTCCCACTGCATCCAGGGCATCTCCAGATAGTTCCCGATCTATATCTGGCCACTAGATTCAGATAGCTCAGGAGGGGAAAGTGAGGCTGGTGACTTTACATAGCCTCCCTCACAGAAATCCAATTCACTTGTATCACCTCTCTGATGACGTGATCGTCTTCAAAAATGAAGGATAAACAAAAACAAGATGTTTTCCATTAACTTTTAAAAGATCACTCCCAAAGTATTTATAGTACAGTTTCAATATATATAGTTTCATATTCAATAGGGAAAAGTTTGCTCAATGATTGTATGACTATCAATATGAATAAAAGTATAAAAAAGTCATATGGCTGCTGAATGTGTTCACTATATTCATGAAGGATATCCTTTAAAGTATCCAAAGGGAAGTGAAATTTCCTATAGATAATATCAAGTCCTCTATAAATTTATTTCTGTTTTGCGTATAATCTAGGAGTTATATAATCTCTTCAATGAGAAACAAAATAAATAAGACTAGAAATTCCCACTGGAAAAAAAAAATAAAAATAAGTACTGCCCAGATTGTGAACATAAAGATGATCACTCCAATAAATTAGTCTATCAATACATATATTTTAGGCAAGCCTTATAGAAAGACACTATTTGAGTGATAGATCTGAACAGGAAGAAAATAATTAGAACTAGAATTGAGGATATTTGCTAAACATCAGTATGGACCCTGCAAAAGAAAATAAGCTAAAATTACAGTAGTAGACAGAAAAGAAAACCATGGTAAAAAGTATAATATGTAGATTGAAACAATACTAAATCAGGCAAGTCAAATAGAAAATGGTAACACAGGGAAAGATGACCAGGCTAGAGAGATGGAGAAAAGAGGGATAAATACTGTCTCTGACAAAAAGAAAAATAACTATTAAGCAACAGATGACATAAGAGTCACAATGAACAGAGAACTTTTGAGAGTAATATGAATGGCAAAGTAAACATTACTTTACCATTATAACTGGTGGAGAAAAGTACTTTTTTGGGATAAGTCAGAATAGGTGAGTTTGAGTTCTGGTTCCTATTAAATTTTTTGATACTGGAAAATTTTAATCGCTTTGTGCCTCAGTTGCTTGTTCTAAAAAATGGGGTTACACTTAAATTACTTAGTATTGCAGGGCTTTGGTGGAAAAAGTGGTAAATATTAATCATATTACAATGTCAATGGCACTGAAAGAGCTTTTTACAAGATTCCCATTCCTGCTAAAAGCACTAGAATGTATAGAAATAAACAGATCTTTTCCTAATATAAATAGTATCTATCTAAAACTAAGGTCCAGAATTACATATGTCATAGACAAATAAGAAGTCTTTCCAATAAGATGAAAATTTTAAAAAAGAAATTCCATTATTACCATTACTATTTGATACAGTTCTAAAAATGTTGGCTATAGTAATAAGAGAAATTAATTGGGGTTAGAATAAGCACAGGCAAAGAAGAAACAAAATTTTCATTTTAGGCAGATGATAATTACCAGGAGACTTAAATGAAAATTTACTGAAATAATTAAAACTTCAGCAAAGTTGCAGTATATAAATTAAACCCCTATAAATCATAAACATTTCTATATATTACCAACAGAAACCAGTAGGAGGAGATGGAAAAAAATTTCACTTAAAATAAGTACAGAAAACATAAAAGACTTGACAGTTTATCTGCTAACACAAATATATACTTGCACATAAAGTTTCTCTGATAAAGGTCTCTTTTCTAAGGTACACAAAGAACTGATTCAGATTTACCAGAATAAGAGCCATTCCCTAAATAATAAATGGCTAAAGCATATGAACAGGTAATTTCTAGAAGAAGAAATTTAAGCTATCAATAGCCATATGGGGGAAAATGCTCTAAATCAGTAATAATTTTTAAAAAGAAAGTATGACATGAATATAATGGAATATTATTGTCTCTAAGAACTGATAGAGAAGATATTTTGAGAGAAGACTAGGAAGCTGATGAATGAAATTAGCAGAACAAGGAAAATAATTCATTGTATAACAACTTTAAAAAACTTAGAATTTTAAATAATGTAATAACCAACCATGACTTCAGAGAACTCATGATGAAATATGTTATCCATCTCAGAGAGGTGATAGACCTAGAATCCCGATTGAGACAAAACTCTTTTTTAAACATGGCCAATGAAGGAATTTATTTGGCTTGATTATAGCATTTTTTAAAACAAGGGTTTTATTTTACTTTCTTTTCCAAAGGAAAGAAATGAGACTCATTAACTAAAAAAAATTTAACTGATTTGTTAAAAAATAAAATACCTAACAAACTCTTAATGTACAATATAAATTAGTACTAATACTAGCACAGTAGGAATGCTTGCATTTCTCAACAGAAAATATTAGCGGAAGAAAAGTAAAATTTGTATAGTTCTTCCTGGCTTCATGCTTATCTTCTCCCCCCCTCGGCAACTTTCCCCCCTCTTCCCCCCGAAGTAATTGGGGTTAAGTGACTTGCCCAGAGTCAAACAATTAGGAAATGTTAAGTGTCTGAAACAAGATTTGAACTCAGGTCCTCCTGACTTCAAGGTTGGTGCTCTATCCACTGTACCACTGAGCTGCCCCTCAAGCTTATCTTTTCCAAAAATAACATGCAAATAGAACAACCTGGAAAAATTTTTTTATAAGTTAACATAGCATCTTTGGAATGAAATACCTTTAATATGTCAGGCAGCTATATCTACAGAATTTAAGTTTCCTAGTTAAACTCCTTTTCTTTTCCTTATTTACTATATGCCTATATACTTCTTTTTTTTTTTTTTTAATAGCTTTTTATTTACAAGTTACATGCATGGGTAATTTTAGAGCATTAACAATTGCCAAACCTTTTGTTCCAATTTTTCCCCTCCTTCCCCCCATTCCCTCCCCTAGATGGCAGGATGACCAATACATGTTAAATATATTAGAGTATAAATTAAATGAAAAATAAGTATACATGTCCAAACCATTATTTTGCTGTACAAAAAGAATCAGACTCCGAAATATTATACAATTAGCCTGTGAAAGAAATCAAGAATGCAGGCGGACAAAAATATAGGGATTGGGAATTCAATGTAATGGTTCTTAGTCATCTCCCAGAGTTCTTTCGCTGGGCGTAACTGGTTCAGTTCATTACTGCTCCCTTAGAACTGATTTGGTTCATCTTATTGCTGAAGATGGCCAGGTCCATCAGAATTGATCATCATATAGTATTATTGTTGAAGTATATATAATGATCTCCTGGTCCTGCTCATTTCACTCAATATCAGTTCGTGTAAGTCTCTCCAGGATTTTCTGAAATCATCTTGTTGGTCGTTTCTTACCGAACAATAATATTCCATATTATTCATATACCACAATTTATTCAGCCATTCTCCAATTGATGATGCCTATATATTTCTTGATAGTTATATAGTGAGTTTTCTTACTAGATATATAACAATTTTTTCAAATTAAAAGTATCTAAAATATCAACAAATGGTATACTTAAATCTTATTAAGATAAAGGCCAAGATAATGTCCAATTGTTCATCGTTGAGACTGTGGATAATAGAGCCAGAGCACAGGAAGAGTATTGCTTTAAAGAAGGCATGTGTACAGATATGGAGGAATGCCAGGTGCGGTTGTTTAAGGCCAAGTGTTACTATTATTAGGCAGAGCTGGCTGAATGTGGAAAAAGCTACGATTTTTTTTTTGAAGTCATTTTGTGTAATGGCACAGATGGTGGTCAATAGGGTTGTAATGCTTCCTCAGCAGAGTATAATGGTTAGGGCAGTTTGGTTAGTCTCTATTAGAGGACTAAAGTGGATTAAGAGGAAGTATGGACTATATCTAGAAATAATCTTTTAGGGAAAAGAGAAAAAAATAACACATTCACTATGTATATCTGAAATTCTAATATACAAGAGTTTTAAAAAATAAATAGGTTGAAAATACTGCTACAACTAAGAACAAAAACTGTGCATACTACATATGCATAATGTGTATAAAGTAGCCATTTAATACATTTTTATGGAATAATTAGTTAGGATTAAAGAATTTAATGGTAAGAAATTTGTTTTGTTTTTTTTAAATGAGATCACAAAATATAAACTTTACAATTTCTTATAAGTAATTGTCAGTAAATACATATATAATGCCATGTAATGCTACTGTTCTGAATTAACAAAGCAGATATTCCATTTTTATTGGCAATATTCCACACACAACAAAGAAAAGTCCAATAGATGCAACATTTTAGAAATGCATGTAAACTATTTAGATGAATTCTTTCTACTCACAATCCCATGAGAGAGAAGAGAAAATGAAGTATTTTACCCTCAGAACTCAACATTCTCTTGGGAAGTAATTCCATTGAAATTGTACATTCAGTCTAGCCAGGTATGATAAACAGATGCTTAAATTAGCACTATTATACCATAATCAAATATCTTTTAAAA
Source organism: Antechinus flavipes (assembly GCF_016432865.1). Taxonomy (NCBI): domain Eukaryota; kingdom Metazoa; phylum Chordata; class Mammalia; order Dasyuromorphia; family Dasyuridae; genus Antechinus; species Antechinus flavipes. Next base: position 169,759,686 of record NC_067402.1, read on the forward strand.
ATAAGTTTCCAATATACAAACATAATTGGAAAAAAGAAAAAGAAAAGGCTTCCTGATATTTTTAAGGAAATAGTTTTCACATCTCCTCTCAGAAGTATAATTTCTTAAATTACAATTCTTCTGAAAATATAATTTATTTGATGGCTGTATTTCTAAGATTCCATTGTTTTAGTACACATGGTAATGAGTCCCCCTATCCCATCATTTGCTAGCAAACTTTTACATCACAATCCATTTCTTTTAAAAATATATATTTGAGTTCTACCACCTTCTTTTAAAAATGAATACATATAACATGAAAACTTCATTCCCAGGAAGAAAAAAATTACTTCATGTTAGTTGTATATAAGATGAAATACTTGAAATGTTTCTCTCACTGTGTATATTGTTCACTTGTTTAATTGGCCATTCTTTGTTATCTAATGTGTAGTTGTCTAATGTGTAATAGTCTAAAAAAAAAACTATTATTAGAGATAAATACATTTCAGAATTCCTTTAGAAGGATGCTATATAATGTTGCCAAAACTGATTTGGGGAGTATTATTTTATGCTTTGGCAAAAATGTGTGTGTGTGTGTGTGTGTGTTTTGTACGTATATATTTTTAAAAGAAAATTTAAAAAGTAGAAACCAAAGATTTTATTACATCAGTCTCATAATGAATTACATCTAAAGATAGAAAGTATTTATCAGAAAAATCTATTAATATACTTTGAAAATTATTTTCATTGTAAGCAATAAGTCTGTAACATAGAATGTAAAAGAACAATCTATTTTTGAGTTCTTTTTTCCAAAGTATACTCCTCAATTTTTCCTATTATAGATCATCTCCTAATAACACAGTAGAAATAATAACATTAAGTATCGTTCCAATTAGTCACTCAATGAGCATTTATTGATAACTCTGTAACAGACACTGTACTAAGTACTAAGGATAAAAACAAAAGCAAAAAAACAATTGTCCCTATCTTCAAGAAGCTCACATTCTATGGTTAGGGAGATAACATACAAAGAACTATGTATAGATAAAACAAAACAGATGGCACTATGGGGGAGGTAGGAAAATGTAGGAAAGGACACCTGCTTCTAAAACAATCTATTAATTACAGAATTAAACAATTAATCATTAAAAAAGAAACTTAACTTAGAAAATCTAGGGCTTCCCATCATCAGCCTTCTTCACCCAGCTCCTTCCTCCCCTTCCAGCATATATTCTACAATCCAGCCTCATTGTACTTTCTTGTCTATGACAGTCCATCTGCCATTTCTGTGCCTTTGTACCAGCTGTTGTTCAGGTGTTGAATGCTCCTCCTCCCAACCCTTAAAAACCCTAGCTTCATTCAAAACTCTCATGTCCTTTCTTCAGAAGTATTTTCCTGGTCCTCCTAGCAGTGTCATCCCCTCTAAAATTACCTTCCATCTACTTTGCATTTACCTTGTATGGTCTGATATATACATATACACACATCCCCATATATATATTTCATTGCTCCTTTAGGGCAAGACCTGATTTGTGGTTTTTATTTGTTTTGTTTTGTTTCTCTTGCAGAATACCTGAGACATAGTAAGAGTTTAATAAATGCTAATTGTCTGATAGACATCTCCTTCCCACCCCAACTCTTGCCTTCTGGAGTTATCTAAATTTCTCACATTTATAATCTTATTAAATTTTAGCAACCATCTAACCAATAACAAATCAGTAAATTTATCAAATACAAATATTTCCCAAATCCCCATTATGTGCTGAACAATGTAGTAAGCTCTGAGAGAGATAACAAATGGAGTTCATGGTCCAGTAGGAAAATGAAAAATAAGTACAAATGCCTCTGTGACCACAGCAACATGTTAGTGCTATCTGAATAGTGCTACAAAGGAGAAAGACTTCCTGGAGGAACTAGTACTTGAGTTGGATTTTCAAGGATGGAGCAGAATTTAAATTGTGGATCTGAAGGAGTGAAGGGACAGAAGAAAGAGGGAGAGAGAACACCAATATCACATGAACACAGCAAAGCAAAACAAATTATCACACTTATCACACTGAAAAATGCATTTCTTATTTTGCATATAAATCTTATTATTTTTCTGTCATGAAATGCACGTTATTTTTTTTTTTTAAACAAGTTCTTTGAATCTGGTTTATCATTCAGTTGGCCAGAGTTCTCAAACCTTTAAAAATTATTCATTTAAAAAATTCTGATATTTACATAACAAATTGTTTTAGTCTGCTCATTTCCCTCTGCACTCATGGTTCTTTGGAAGCATTTTTTCCCTTATTTCTTACAGCACAACAATATTCCATTACATTCATACGTCACAATTTACTTGGTTATTCCCCAACTGATGAGCTTCTGATTAATTTCCAGTTTTGTGTCCCTATGAAAAGGACATATAGATCCCTTTCCTGTTTCTTTAATCTCTTCTGGGCATAGGGTTATATCTTTTGAGGAGCAGGTCTAGTCATGGGATAGCGGAGTCAAAAGACATGCACTGTTTAATAACATTTTGTGTATGATTTCAAACTGTTTCCAGAATGGCTATTCCACAAACACTACATCAGGGTACTCATTTCCCATCAACATGTGTCTTTTTCCTTTTTTTTTGTTATCTTTCCAATCTGATGGGTTTGAGAGAAAAACCTCAGAATTGCGTTAATTTCTATTTTTCAAGATTTGGAATATTTGTTTATTTTTTATAGCTTCTTCTCCCCCCCAATAATATCAAAACTATATTTAATTTATTGTGCAAAACATTTTTAGTTCCCAAAGACCCCAGTCTAGGATTAGAACTCACTATTTGGCAAAAATTGTTAGGAAAACTGGAAAATAGTATGTCAGAAAGTAGACACTGACCAATATGTAACACCCTATACTAAGATAAGCTCAAAATTGGTTCATGATTTAGACATAAAGTGTGATACTATAAGCAAATCAGGAGAACAACGAATAGTCTACCTCTCAAATCTGTAGAGAAAGAAGGAATTTATAGCCAAAAAAGAGTAAAGAACATTATGAAATGAAAAACAGATACATCTGATTACATTAAAAGGCTTTTGCACAAACAAAACCAATGCAGCCAAGATAATTTTTTATTCAGTGTTTCTGATAAAGACCTCATTTCTGAAAGAGAATTGATTGAAACTAATAAGAAATCAAGCCATTTCCCAATTAATAAATGGTCAAAGAATATGAACAGAAAATTTTCAGATGAAGAAATTGAAACTATTTCTAGTCATATGAAAAGGTGCTCCAGTCATTACTAATCAGAGAAATGCAAATTAAGACAACTCTGGGATATCACTACACACCTCTCAGATTGGCTAACATGACAGGAAAAGATGACGAATGTTGGAGGGGATGTGGAGAAACTAGGACACTGATGAATTGTTCTGGAGAGTAATTCTGAACTATTCTCAAAGAATTATCAAGCTGTCCATACTGTTTGATCCAGCATTGTTTCTACTGGGCTTATATTCCAAAGAGATCTTAAGGGAGGGAAAGGGACCACATGTGCAAAAATGTGTTCACAGGGGCAAGAAACTGGAAACTAAATGGATGCCCATCAATTGGAGAATGGCTGAATAAATTGTGGCATATAAATGTTACGGAATATTATTGCTTTGTAAGAAATGACGAGCAGGATGATTTCAGAGAGGCCTGGAGAGACTTAACATAAACTGATCCTGAGTGAAATGAGCAGGAACAGGAGATCATTATACCCAGCAACAACAAGACTATATGATGATCAATTCTGATGGACGTGGCTCTCTTCAACAATAAGAAGATTCAAACTAGTGCCACTTATTCAGTAATGAAGAGAGCCATCTATATCCAGAGAAAGGACCATGGGAACTGAGTTGGACCACAACATAGCATTCTCACTCTCTCTGTTGTTGTTGGCTTGCATTTTATTTTCGTTCTCAGGTTGTTTTTTCTTCCTAGGTCCTATTTTTCTTGTGCAGCAAGATAACTATATACACATGTATACATATATTAGATTTAACATATATTTTAACCCGTTTAACATATATTGGACTACCTGCTACCTAGGGAAGGAAGTGGGGGAAAGAGGGAAAAAATCTGGAATAGAAAGTTTTGCAAGGGTCAGTATTGATGTTTTGTAAATAAAAGACTTTAATTAAAAAAAAGAAAGAAATTAAAGTCAATTCTAGTCATGTATAAAAAATGCTCTAAATCACTATTGATTAGAGAAATGCAAATTAAGACAACTCTGAGGTAACACTTCATACCTCTCAGATTGGCAAAAATGACAGGAAAAGATAATGATAAATGTTGTAGTAGATGTGGGAGAACTGGAACACAAAAACATTGTTGGGAAGTTATGAACTGATTCCCACCATTCGGGAGAGCAATTTGTAACCATGCCCAAAGGGCTATCAAACTCTTTGATCCAGCAGTATCTTTACTGGGTCTGTATCCCAAGAAGATCATAAAAAAGGGGAAAAGGACTCACATGTGCAAAAGTATCTGTAGCAGTCCTTTTTTGTAGTAGCAAGGAACTAAAAATTGAGTGGATGCCCATCAGATACTGAATAAATTATAGTACATGAATGTAATAGACTATCAGTGTCCTATAAGAAACAACAAAACAAAATAAAAGAATGAAAAAATAGAAAAATATGTGAAACATCTCACTGGAAAAACAACTCACCTGGAAATAAGATTTAAGAGAGAACATTTAAAAGTATCAGACTAACTGAAAGCCATGATTAAAAAAAGAGTCTAGACATCATCTTTCAAGAAACTGTCAAAGAAAACTGCCCCAATATTCTGGAACCAGAGGGTAAAATAGAAATGGAAAAACTCTACTGATCAAAGAGATCCCAAAATAAAACCCCCAAGAATAGGATAGCCAAATTCCAGAGTCCCCAAATCAAAGAGAAAATATTGCAAGCAGCCAGAAAGAAACAATCCAAGTATCAGGAGCCACAGTAAGGATAATACAGCTTCTACATTAATGGACCAGACAGCTTGGAATATGACATTCTGAAGGGCAAAGGAGCTAGGATTATAACCAAGAATCATCTATCTAGAAAAACTGAGTATAATCTTTCAGGGGGAAAAATGTAAATTCAACGAAATAAGAATTTTCAAGCATTCTTAATGAAAAGATCAAAGCTAGCAAAATATATGCAGTTAATCTTTTTTTTTTTTCCTGGAAAATTATGGGCATAAATAGCAAGTTTTTCTGTACATAACAATAATATTCTAACATCTTCCTATATTTTAAATTTTCCATTGAGTTTAATGGAAATTGTGCCTAGATTAATAATGGGAAACAAGCTATTGTGAATCAGATCACATAACATATTCAGACATTCAAATAAGTACACAGATCATACCAACTCAATACTTTTTTAAAGTGAGCACAAAATATATATATTTTTATAGGAAAAATATATAGGGCTTTAATTTGTGTTTATAATTTGTATGTGCCATTACAAAAAATAATAATTATTTTTTTAAAAAAGTAAACAAGTTCTTTCCTATGCAAAATGGTTTTTTCCACTAGTTTTATATGCATTTTTGTAATGAAATGCTTATGAATTAGTTGCATTTAGACTACTGGTTATAAAGGCATCCAATATTTTAATTATATCCAGGTTTATTAAAATATAATATGTAATGTGGAAGTCTCAAATAATATTGTTCTCCTATTTTATAGTCATGGAATAAAAGATGAACTAAAGAAAAAGTAAGTTTTACTTCCTTTTTTAAAGTCTATAAAGTTAAAGTGTTACCTGAAATCCTAAATATGTTTATATATCATTAAGATCAAAATGCTATCCATTTTAGTCTTTAAAATATCAGACAGGAATTTGTATTTTATCCTAGTGGTAAAAGAAAACCAATGATATTTATTTATTAGGGGAATTGCAGAGTTAAGGATATCACTTTGGCAGTTATGTGAAACAGAGGTGCCGAAAACGGCAATGTATACCCAATCAGATTAAAATATATTTAGGAAATATTTGACAAAATAAATAAATACAATGAAACATGAATAATATTATATTTTAAGACTAAATTACTATGCAGCCTGTAGGGACTGTTATATGTATACTCTCCCAATTAGATTTGAGTTTGATACCACTGATGTGGATGGAAGATGGAATGAAGAAAATGAGACATAAGGTTAAGAAATCAATTAAGAAGCTACTGCAATAATTTAAGTGAAAAGTGATGACACTGTTACAAAAGTGGGGGGGAGGATGCAGATTATATTAGCTGATGATTACTTTGAGTTTTTGTACAGTATTTCCATTTTAAACATTCAACATTTTTATTTTGTGCTATGGAAAACATCTAGGAAACAGAGGAATAGAATCCAAATTTCCAGTGAGATGGAGATAGTTGGACAGACTTTTTGACAGGTCATTTGTTTTTTCTTTCCTATTAGAATATGCATCATTGAAGACTCCCTTCCAATTAATCAAGTTATTCATCTTTCTTAGTTTCTCTTGACTCCTTCATTTGCATTTCAAAATTTCTATAATGTCCAGGCTTTTTAATCAGGAATATTTGGAAGTCCTCTATTTTATTAAAGTTCCACTTTTTTCCCCCCCATAGAATCATACTTTTTTTTTTTTTTTTTTTTTTGGCTGAGGCAATTGGAGTTAAGTAACTTACCCAGGGTCACAAATTAGGAAGTGTTAAATGTCTGAGACCAGATTTGAACTCAGGTCATCTTGACTTCAAGGCTGGTGCTCTATCCACTGCACCACTTCGCTGCCCCAAATCATATTTATTTTTAATGGAAAATATATTCTTTGGTCGTGCCTTTATTTTTTACCTTTTAAAATACTGTATTTTAAACTTTTTTTTCCTCTGTACTGAGAGGTATCAAGTCCTATGTAATCTATCTGTAGTTCCCTGGAGCTCGAATTCATTCTTTTCTGCTACTTGCAGTTTCTTCATTGACCTGGAAATTATGGATTTAGATATAATATTCCTTAGAGTTTTCATGATGGAGTTTCTTTCAGGAGATGATCAATGGAGTCCTTCTATACTTCTTAGTAATTTTTTTTTTTTGGGGGGGGGGGGAGTTACAAGTTTCTTAAGTGTGATTACTTAAACCTTTTTTTTTTTTTTTTAGGAGGGTTATGAGTTTCTAACAGTAGTGTTTCTTAGATAATTTCTCCATCTGTTTTCCACATTGGTTGTTTTTTGATAGCATATACTTGACATATATATAAAATCACTTTGAAAACTGACTGAAGGAGGGACTGGAATAGGGAGAGAATTCATTTAGAGTACTCAACCAGTAAACTACTACAATAAGATAGAAATAGGATGGAAAAGAGAAGCTTAGTGAAAAAGACAATGAGCTCAGTTTTGGATATATTGAGTTTAAGATATCTCTCTATAGAACAGGGGTCCTTAAACATTTTAAATAAGGGGCCAGTTCACTGTCCCTCAGACTGTTGGAGGGCCGGACTATAGTAAAAACAAAAACTTTGTTTTGTGGGCCTTTAAATAAACTTCATAGCCCTGGGTGAGGGGGATAAACGTCCTCAGCTGCTGCATCTGGCCGGCTGGCCGTAGTTTGAGGACTCCTGTTATGTAGAACATCCAGTCTGAGATGTCGAACAGACAATTAGGCAAGGAGACTGGCAGAGAGGTTGGGGTAAATAAGTGGATTTGGGAATTATTACTCAGAGATGTTAATTGTACCCATAAGTGCTAATTGTATCCATGCGATCATCAAATGAAGGAGTTATAGAGCATAAAGAGAACAGAACCAAGGTCAGAGGTCTGAAAACAATCATGATTAGCTGGAGTGACCTGGAAAAAGCAAAAAAGACCGGGGAAAAAGCAGTCATTTAGGAAGGAGAATCAGAAGACAGTACTGTCACAAAAATCTAGAGAAAAAAAAGTATCAAGAAGATGATCACCATTGTTAAAGGCTTCAGAGAGAGCAATAAGAATGAGATAGAGAAATTATCTTTAGATTAATTTCTTTGGAAAAAAATAGTTTCACTTGAAGGATGAGATTGGAAATCACCCTGCAGAGAATTAAGAAGAGAATGAGAGAAAGGAAGAGGATGAAGTGATTGTAGTTGGCTTCCAAGTTCACTCACAGAAGGGATTAGAGATCAAAGAATTAGCAGGGATGGATGAGTTAAGTTAGGATTTTATGAAGATAAGGGAACATGTTTATAGGCTGTAGGAAGAAGTCAGTAGACAGCAAGAGACTGAAAATTGACAATTTAAACTGGATCTAGTCAACACAGTTTTGTGATTTTTCTAAAATTTCATTTGGCAACATAAGAAAAGAAGCAAGGGCGACAAGTGGTGAAAGTAATACAAAACTGAGCCTTGATAGGGCAAGATTATTGATTGGATGAGGAAGCAAGGGATTTCAGCGACTTTAGTGTAAAACTGAAGTGGTTCAGTGGTTCATCAAATAGTCTGGATGGGGAGAAGAGAGAGGCTAGTGTAGTGGTGATGGTCTCAGAAAGAACTGAGGCCATCAGAGGACTGGACATTGTAGAGGGCCACAGATAGTGGGGAAATTCTGGGTTCCCTTCAGCCCAGAGGGAATCTGCTGACAATGTCTGGTTTGGCTCCCACCTCCCTTTGGTGCTTTTACATATTGATGCATTCATATCATTATCAATAGCAGGGTACTTATAGTTAGCACTTGCTCAATGTGATGTGATGATATAATGGTTCTCTAGTTGGCACACATTTAGTGTGCTATAATGATGTAATCATATCAAGGTATTTAAAGGCTGAGAGGACTTGAAATAAGAACACTCCATTTTTGACCATCCTCCCCTCCACTAAGACCAAAGTTGGTACCAAGATCCTCCAGAGAGATCTAATCCGGATGGTATATTTTGGCACCCCAATTTGGGGGCTCTAGAAAACATACAACATACAACATAGGAAGTCAAAGTGTGAACAAAGAACAGAACTGAAAGTTGCAACGAGTAAAATGACTATCAGATAAGAAAACATCAGGAACATAGTAGCAGTGCATTTATAAACAATAACAACATCAAGGATTTGACACATCTTTGTGTATAGTTGAAAGAGGATAGAAGGATAGATCATATGACACAAATAAAGTGAGAACTATGATGTTAGGGTACTTGAGGGATATTAAAATCCCCTAGTATGAGGGCAGGAGTTGAAGTGGAGAAAAAGACTAGGAATTAGGCATTTAAGTCGAAGAGGAAAGAAGGGAAGTATCTTGGAGATCAGAAGTCAACAGCTATCAGAACTGTAATTAGGAAGTAGCTATAGATTGATTGAATCTCAAAGGAGGAGGGATTACTGAATGATAGTGATAGGAAAACCTGAACATGGCAGTGGGAAGCAAGGTCTATTCCTACTCCCTTAGTGGTTGAAGTGCAGGGGCAAGAGGAAGAGAGGTAATGAGAAAAATGATTGAAAGAGCAATCAATGCTGAAAAGAAAGGCCAAGGAGGCTGAATCATCAAGAGGGAGCCAAATGTCACTGAGAACCAGAAAATGGAAGGAGTAGAAATGGAAAAGATTCAAATAAAGGCAAATCTATCACCTTTAGATCACAACTCTGCATTCTAAGAAAGCATAAGGGAAGGATAGACGGCAGAGGTTCTTTAACTCACACTTAAACTAGAGTTGGCTTCCCTAACTCAAGTTTCTCTCTACTCCAACCCATCCTTCATTCAGCTGTCAGAGTGATATTTCTAAAGTACACATTTGACTATGTCACTGAATAAACTCCAGTGGCTCCCTGGGTCTCTCCTGGACCAAATATAAAATCTTAATTATGCCCAAAGGGCTATCAAACTGTCCATACCCTTTGATCTAGCAGTGTTTCTACTAGGCTTATAATCCAGAGATCTTAAAGGAGGGAGAGGGAATCACATGTGCAAAAATGTTTGGGGCAGCCCTTTTTGTAGTGGCAAGAAACTAGAAACTAAATAGATGCCCATCAATTGAAGAATGGCTGAATAAATTATGGTATATGAATGCTATGGAATACTATTGTTCTGTAAGAAATGACCAGCAGGATGATTTCAGAGAGGCCTGGAGAGACTTACATAAACTGATGCTAAGTGAAGTAAGTGGAACCAGGAGAACATTGTACATAGAAACAACAAGATTATTCAATGATCAATTCTGATGGACGCAGCTCTCTTCAACAGCAAACTGATTCGGGCTAGTTCCAATGATCTTGTGAGGAAGAGAGCATCTACACCCAGAGAGAAAACTGTGGGAACTGAGTATGGACCACGACATAGCCTCTTCACTTTTTCTGTTGTTGTTTGCTTGCATTTTGTTTTCTTTCTCATTTTTTTTATCTGATTTTTCTTGTGCAGCACAGTAATTGCATAAATATATTTATATATATTGGATTAAACATACTTTTTAATATGTTTAATATATATTAGATTACTTGGCATCTAGGGGACAGGATGGAGGGAAAAAGTAAAATGTGGAACACAAGGTTTTGCAAGGATTAATACTGAAAAATTATCCATGCATGTTTTGAAAATAAAAAACTTTAATAATTTTTTTTTAAATATAGAATCCTATGTCTGACTTATCAAGCATTTCATAACCTGTCATCTTCCCACCTTTTCAGGCTTCTTATCTCTTGGGATCCTCTATAAATACCAATAACACTGGCTTCCTTGCTCATGACAGTCCAGCTCCCAAATCTGCGTATTTTCATTGAATGGTCCTCTCCCTCTTCACCTCTTACAAATCTTCCTAACTTCCTTCAAGTCTCAGATAAAATCCCATTTCCTACAAGAAGCTTTTTTTTTTTTTTTAGTATTCCTTAATCTTAGTACCTTCCTTCTAAGATTGTTATCAATTTACAGATACAATCTTGTTTATACATAACTGTATACATGTTATCTCCCCCCACACACTGCATTGTGAACTCCTCGAAGAGCATGGTTTGTGTATTAATTTTGCCTCTCTGAATCCTCAGGGCTTAGCAGAGGAAGCCTAACACAAAGGAAGCACTTAATAAATAGAGGCCCTTGACTTTCAGAATCTTCAATTCTTGATTTATCACTGTCTATTCTAAGCTATTCATTTTCCTTGCCATTCTATCTTTATCGGCTTTACGTTGTGTTATCACTTACTTTGTTTTCCCCAGGTACTCTTTGTAGCCAGGATATTTTTTTTTCTCTCTGAATTTCCCTTAGATTTATAGTGGAGCTATTTATATCTTCTAGTTTCACTTCTTGAACTCTTCTTAATTCAGAGGTTTTAATAGATACTTAAACTAGAAGATACTGCAATTCTTCAAAACTCCCAAGTGTGACCCAAATCAGAGTAAAATGTAATCGGGAATATTGAACAAAATAAAATAAAAATACAACAGAATGTAGAAAATGTTAATATGTGACTTTTTAAGTTAATATGTAGCCCCAGGGATCCTAAGTTATGATTTAGAGTTTGATACAACTGTCTTAGTCCATAGTGTTACTTTGCTGTGTTTGGTAATCTATTTATCACCAGCCTTAAATTCTGACTTGGTAGTCTGTACTCAGAGCAATCTATTATTTCTCCTCTACATCTAGCCATTGTATGTAGAGGTTCTGCTTGGTCCCAGATATGATGGCTAAAGCTAGTTGTTATCTTCTAAAGGAATCCTGGATTTTGATTCAGTCTCTCAACTCTTTATCTATCTCTCATTTCACAGAACCAATCTCAGAGATGGCTCTATTCCTTACTATAACCATGACTGGTACCAAAGAAACCAAATATTAACTCTGCTTACTGGTAGCAAGCCCCTACAAAACCTCAGGTGAGCCTTGCCCTTTCTCCTGCTATGGTTTAAGTGTAGGCTGTCTGGGCCCTGGACTGGGCTAACCCTATCCTCTTAAAATGGTTGGTCATGGGCTTCCCAGGCCTATGTACTACTCTGGCCCAATATTCTGCTGGGGGGCAGGGCAAGCTGAGCATTTTGCCTCTTCCTACCCTGATCTTCCAAAGGATCATAGCAGTCTTTAAACAGCCTAGACTGGATTGAGACATTTGTAACTATTTCTTTTGGAGTTTTGTTCCTTCTGGTGCATTTTGGGAGCTTTATTAGAATGTTTGTAGAGGATCAGGCTTCTCTAGGTCCGATTTTGATGAATTCTTGCCACCTATTCATTCACAAACATTGCAATTTACACTTCAAAATATTCCTGTGAGGTAGGCTAGAGGAAACACTATTCTATATGAGGAAAGGCACAGAGAATCAGGCCTAGCCTAGAACAATTTGCTTAGTTTTGCAGGATTGGAAGAAAATGTTAAAGTGGAGGATGATCAGTGCAGAAGAAAGTGAATCTAGATCGGCTTCTATGCTTTGATGATGCCTCTAGAGATGTAGATGTTAACCATGAAGTACTTCCACCTCTTAGATTAACCAGAAATGGCCAATCAGCAAGAAGATAACAATGTAAATAGTCTCTGAAACCTTAAAAATTGTATCCTGAAGAAAACCAGAACCAACTGGGATCAAATTTAATTTCTCATAATTAGAGTTAAGAGTGGTCTCTAGGGCCAAAACCTTGTAAATTGAGGCCTGCATGAGGGCCTATTTGCCAAATCCCATATGTAAGTTTGAAATAGTGAGGAAAAAAATCATTCTTAAAGAAATGCTTGAGACTTTTCACATGACGTGAACAAGGCCATTGGGAACTTCACCATGTGAATTTTCTTTTTCTTTTGTCGAGGCAATTGGGGTTAAGTGACTTGCCCAGGGTCACACAGGCAGGAAATGTTAAGTGTCTGAGGTCAAATTTGAACTCAGGTCTTCCTGACTTCAGGATTGATGCTCTATTTGCTCTAACACCTAGCTGTCCCCCCATGTGATTTTTTTTTTAAGTACTTGAAAAGAAATTGCTTAATTCTCCCCCCAGAGAAGTAGAGACCTTTCTAGAATTGGGGATACAAACAAATGTGCCAAGTGCATCTAAAACAATTTGTTGAAGACAGAGAGAAATACATCACAGACAATTTTTTACTCTCCTCCCCCCAAACTGGCAGCTATGGCTACTGCTTATACATGACAGACAGAGAACCTATTTTGGCTTAGAGGAGTCTCTGGGTTTTTTTTTTTTTTTTTTGGTTGAATTTCGGGGGGGGGGGGGGGGAGGATTTGCAACAGGCTATAAGAAAAGGGAATTGCCTTCTTTTGTTTTAACATTTCTGTCTCAGAGAAGAGAACAGAGTGAGGCCCACAAATCATTTAACATTTACTGGAGGCTAAATTAAATTTGAGGAAACTGAATTTTCTAAACTATGAAATAGTAATAATAACAGCACCTACCTCAAAGGGCTATTATTGTGAGGGTAAAAAGAGATATTATTAACATGGTGCCTGAACCATAATATTTATTCCTCTGCTTCTCCCCCTGCCCATTTTCTTCAATCCATTTTCCACAAAGTTGCCAAAATAATCTTCCTAAGGCATAATGCTGACCATGTTACCCTCTTGCTCCAAAAACTCAAAGAGTCTGCCTATTGAATATAGAATAAAATGCAAATTCCTTAGCCTTGAGATTTAAGGAACTTTATAATCTGGGACCAACATATTTTTCAATCTTCATAATGTTTACTTTCAGGATTCCCACATTACAGCTACTAGATTACTGGATTACCAGTAAATTACCATCTCTAAAATGCAATACTCTATCTCCTATTTCTTTATATTCCCAGAAAATACTGCTATGTCTAGGATGCCTTTTTCCTAATTTTCCTCTCTCAGAATTCCTTCTTCCTTCAAGGGTCAGCTCTGATGTCATTTTCTCAGTGAAAAAACTCTTGATCTCTCCCCACCAAAATCTAACACCCCACCATGGATGTCTCTCTCATCTCTATTTCTAGAGAAGAAGGGACTAGAGAAAGGAAGAAAATAACTGTTTTGTTTCTGCCTTATCTCTACGGCACCAAGGAAAATGTCCTTAATGTAGTAAGGAATTAATAAATGATCATTAAATGAAACACTTTTTTTCAGTTATTTGGAGAAATGGAACAAACTCAAAATAACAATGTGAAATAAAAACAACAGATATCTTTAACAAGTCCCAAAATTATATCACAGAAAAAAAGTAGGCAAAATATTCACACAAACCCATCTTTCACATCCCAAATATTTCAGAATTAAATAGCAAAGTATTTCAACACGAATTTTACTATTTGCTCTAGGAAATAGTACAACTTAAATTTTATACACATACACATATATACACTTACTCTAATTAAAGCTTTAAACACAGTCATAAAAACAGTGACAAGAACAAAGTTCAACAAAAAGTCCTCAGATATATGCCTAACAAATTTCTAGTAGCTTTCAAAAGTTGGCTGTTTTGATACCCTATTAATTTCTTAAAAAGAAAAGCAACATTATAGGTGAGATTTATAGACCTAAAAGTAAAGATTTTTACTTACATCATTTACCGGTCCCCTCAAAACTCTTTCCAATTAAGCGATGCTTATATTATTATATAAAATTCACCATGATTACACTTTTAAGTGGGGAGAAGGATGAAGTTAAGGAAAATGAAGAAAACTGAAAAGCCTGTGAAAAAAGATTTAATATAGAGGGGTAAAGTTTGGAAGAGAACCACAAAGGAAATCCAAAGAAGAGAAAAAAATTCTAGATTTTAATTCATATATATATTTTTAAAGTTTTATATTAAGATACAATTTAAATAAAAGATTTGTCCAAAAGGAGATTGGAAAATGAGATGAGTTTTATTTAAATTAATGAGAAAAGGATAAAAGAAAAGCATTATATTAAGATGGTCAAAAAGAAGACTAAAGATAAATTCTGAATCTTCTAAAGCATAAAAATACTCATATTTAGAGAGAGCAAAAAAGTTTAGATAAACTGTAGAAGAACAGATTTTATCCTGTGGATAAAGATGAATAACAGATTTGACCATATTCCAAAGTTAATGATAAGGTTACTTTCATGAAAATGAAAAAATATTTTCACCATACTTGAAGAGAATAAACACATGAATACAATAAAATATATTTAACTACTTATTTCTTTTATTTGGATTAATTACCCATTTATAGAACTGTTAAGTGATTATTGATATAAGTAAATTAGTTGTTTTCAGATTATCTCCAAAAGCAATCTTCTGCCCAGTGATTTAATGGGTATAAGGAATAAGGATGTAGAGAATCCATTCCATCTATATAGATCAACAGCTCCTGCTTAACTTATAGTATGATACAGAGGCCTGAAGCACTGAATAGTTAAATTACCAGCTCTGGTTCACAAGACCTGACTCCACTGCTTGCCCTCTATCCATTATATTCTTACTATTTACATAAACCAAAAATTAGTATAAAAACTTTCAGCAAAAAAATACTAATTTTTAAAATGTTTGCAAAATAGCGTATTTCTCTTCAAATAAGACAAAATATCAACCACATGCCTAGGTAAATGTTAATATAATAAAAAATGAAATGTTAATACAATAGAATAAAATATTCTTGAAGGTAGGCCCTGCTTTGCTTTATCCTTTTATGTTCTGCACTACCCCAGTGCATAGGAAAGAAAGTTGGCACTTAATGAATACTTGATGAATTGAACTGAAATTGAACTAAAGTCTGAAATGGAAGAGCTACCTTTCACTTCGTAACTTTAAAATAAAGCCTCTTTTTTGGGTAAAAAGAAAACATTTATTAAAACAAGATAAACCCATAACATGCCCGCATTTAGGAAATCAAAAGTACACAAATGGCAGTGTTACTTAGTTATAACTAATCTTTTTGAAATTTCCTGTAGTTGACATTTTTCCTTCCTATGGCTGCAATATAACAATATAAAATATATGAAAATAATATAATACAAGATTATTTGATAATTTGTAACATTTTTATTTTGCTTTTGAAAATAATTGTTTCTTAGACCCTTTTGAAAGGCTATTATGAAGAGTAACAAACAATTAATAGGATGATTTTTTTTTTAAAGTATAGGTTTCATTATACTATAAATTTTAAAAAAAGCTAAGGCTTTAACCAGCACAAGTCTTTTCACCTCTGGAAGCAGTTTTGAATGATTGATTTCACTCTTATGAGCAGTATATTTTTGTTTCCTTTTGAAAGCCATGTATTTTTATTGTCTTGATGATTAAATATAATGAATTAAAGCCTTCTCCATGTAAGGAGATAAAAATTTGTAACTTCTTTTTGCCCCATATTTTTCTTTTAGTCGATAAGTGCCCCCCCCCCCCTTCATTCCCCCTTCCCTTTTCATTTTTAAATCATGGACACCAGATACTTTGGAGGAGGAGGGGTTTGGGGAAGGAGAGCAAATTAACTAAACTAGTAACATTTTTTAAAAGAACCATTGTTCTATTTTTAAAGCTCTAATTTTCTGAAGATTGGATTAGGACTGCCTTACAAAGATAACCTTTGAAAACAGACAGCCAATTTTTATTTCACATTACTTTTCAACTTAGATTCCAGCAAGCCTTCTAAGTCTACTCCAGGAAAAACTTCTATTGTAGATCTCCCCTCCCCCCCCCCCCCATGATATGCCACCCTTTATTTGTTTTATTCTTCCCATCCAACTAACTCACAAATAAAAAATAAATAAAAAAGTAACCCAAGTACTAAATGGAACTTTCATTTTTTTGTAGAGGGAAAAATGGACAAACTGAAACGTAGACACCTTTGTCACAAATGCATTTAAGAGTAATTCAAAGCATAAAAAATATAAAAGCAATTTAAATTCTAGCATAAAACTTATTTTTAAAAATTTGATGGTGTAAGTGCTAGATGTTTAGATCACTTTCAATTTCATCTGTTAAACAAGAATGGAGAACAAAATTATGCAGAGGAAGAGTTATAAAATTCATAATTATGAGATACAGTATTTATTTACTTATTACCTTAAATGAAACAAAAAGAAGTAGTAACCCTTTCTTAGTTCAGTTAAAAGCTTTTGGTACCTCTCTAGTAATTTGTAAGTAATTTACTTAAAAAACAGCCATCCAAGTATTCACATTGTTTCTGAGAATCCAATAACATAAAAGTCTGCAAAGGCAGGACAACTTGAGACTCTATATTGGTTAAATTTTTGTCATCTTAGAATTTTAAAATTGCAGTATTAAGTAAAGAATAAAATCTGATACATATTGCATAAATTGTAGATATTATTTAAAATAATTATTTCATGGAGAACTAGTCTCAAGAAGTATTTCTTCATAATCTAAAGTTGAAGATCAAAGAAATTTAAATCAACAAACTGCTAATATTTTTTGGATGCTATGTTCCCCATTTTAAAATGAGGGAAAAACAAACAGAACACAGAAAAAATAGAGCACTAAAAATGTTTCCTTTGCACAATGCACACACACACACTTCAATATAACCATGAAGTTGTATCCTATTATTCTATCAATAAAAAACACCTATCAACTCTAAGTATGTTAACAATGAATAGGTTTACATTCAAATTATAATAAGTAATTTGAAAATGTTTTTTAAAACACTATAAAAATATGCCAATAAATTAAGAATATTAATTACCTTTAAATAACATTTCTGCATAGTCAGTCAATTTTGGCCAAACAGAAAAATTGGCATACAGAAAAAGACATGCATGATACAGTAACCATAACTGATAAATATAAATTGTATTTATAAAACAGTGATCTTACCTTGCAAATAGTATAAAACCATCACTACATTTGCAAAAATTGAATTAATATTCCTTTTTAAGCTATCTATTAGTAGTGCTCACTTTATAATTCTTCTGAAAATGTGAGATCTAATACTATGTGGGTTTGTGTTTAAATCTAGAGAAATGAATCTATTTTACAATTAGGGTTTTACAAAATGTTGTTTTAATAAATACCAGATTTTTTCAGAATTTCTATAAAACTAAGAGCAACCATACAGAATTCTAAACATTTTATTTAACAATCACATAACCTCTAAAAATTCATTTAGAGTTGGGTAATAAATATTATGAATATATTTTACTGGAACCTATTGATCCTAATGTACTTGACTTATCTGTAGTGATAAAATGTATCTTGACCTTGTTGAATACAAATAGCCTGAACTAAAAACCTGTGATAGCCTCTAGAGGATAAACCATTGTGATAACAGAGAAATGATATAAGAACAGTAGTTAT
The DNA here is from genome assembly GCF_016432865.1 of Antechinus flavipes. Taxonomy (NCBI): domain Eukaryota; kingdom Metazoa; phylum Chordata; class Mammalia; order Dasyuromorphia; family Dasyuridae; genus Antechinus; species Antechinus flavipes. Next base: position 169,777,807 of record NC_067402.1, read on the forward strand.
TAATGCTTCAAACAAAACAGAAATGTTTCAATACTGCTTTAAGAACGAGAAATAATAATATCTATATCCAAAATATTTTAAGATAAACTTGCAATGATTTTAATGAATCATGAAATAAATTAGTTCCTCATTCTTCATAAAATGTCAAAGAGATGAGCAAAGAAGCACTGTACCAATGAAAAAAGCACTATATGGTTTAATTTTTTATAACAATTACATTAACATAATCAGACTGACAAAACACAATAAAAAAATACAAGCAATTTTGCCTTTCCTGTTACAATAAAAAACTAACATCAGAATTTCTCATTTTAAATTCCTCTAAAATTTCATTTCACAGTACTTATTTTGTATTAATACTTTCAAAGATTCTAATTTAGAGGCTGCTATAAAAAAGAAAAATGTATTTCTACATGTGTCTCAGAGAATTGCATGTTAGAACTTTTATCCATTGTTTCTCTATCTTGCCACAAAGTACTATCATATTCTAATCTTGCATTTACATTCTTATTTTATTGTGAAAAGTTATATAAATGTTAATAATCACTTTCCACTTTCACAGGTCTAAGAAATCTAAGTCCAGCTGAATACCTCTCTATGAAGCAAAGTTGTATCACAGTAAAAGTAAATACATCATCACAAGAGTTACGGAGAACCTTAACTTTAAATATCAGAAATTAAGTTGTGAAAGAAAATAGTAGTAATTAGGGAATAAATGGGCAAAACTATTAATACACCTAACTCTCCAAAAATATATTATGTAGGAAATAACTTTTTAAAAGTAGAATGAAAATAATTATTAGAAAGGATAACGAAATATTTTGAATAAAACAGCTCAGTGACAACAAAATTTTACTAAAATGAATTATTTGTACACATATCTGGATCTATGGATAAATCATAAATTTGCTAAAAAAAAAAAAAAAACTTTCTTAACTTTAGATTCAATGGTTTAATTCATTCTATCCCAAATTACTCAATAACAGGTAAAAAGGGAGGGCAGTAATATTAGCTTCAAAATAAAGTCATAATTATACCCTGTTTAAAGGAAAGAGTATAATTTTAATCAGGTTTTATAACCTATTTTTCAGTGACCATATCGGGATAGTTTTTGAAAGAACACATAAGAAATTATATAGAAACAAATTTACTAAAAAAAAGAATTAGTTTCTCAACCAGAGAATTGATGCAGAGTTTTCTGTTGTTGTTGTTGTATTTTGGTTTATTTTTTTTTCAAACAATCTTCAAGAATTAGTTGTTCTCTATTATTATTCAGGGCACCTGAACACAAGATATTTTTACTATGGCACATTAACTCTGCTATTTCTCAGCCAGAACTTAGAATTTTAAACATTCTCTATCAAACAATTTGCTCAGAGCAACTAAGTGAAACAGACTGCAATTTTATATATTTCTATCTATAAATATTACTAAGCTTTGATAAACAGCGATATAACTTTCTATATTTTAATAGGCAATAGTCTTTGGCATTAACTATAGGCAAGTACAGACTGAAAAATAATGTTATCCACAAATTGTGCCACAAAGAATAAGGCTCCATTGCTAATTATACAGGGAACTGAATTTAATTACATGGAGAACATTACTTTTAAAAACACTTTCCAAAATGCAAGGGGGTGGGGGGGGACCCACACAAACCAGAAAAGAATTCTTTCACGTTACAACACTGCCCTCTACTGTAATATGCATTAATGTGCAGCTAAAGTAACATACCTGAAGGAAGAGAAAATAGAGTGAAATAGAAAAGTTCTTTAATCAGTGAAATTTCATTGGTTTCTTTATGATGGAAAAATGTGTAAGTTTTAAAATCTGAAAAACTTCCCAATGTGGTATGTGGTTTAAAAAAAATGTAAAACTCGAGAAACATGGTTTTCAAATAACTTTCTAGTTATATATATAAAATTTATAAAAATCAATTGATCCAAATGTAGCTAAATCTATGGCTAATTTAATACTGTGACCTTTTCAATAGGAGTCCATTTACGATTACATATTACAAAACTAATTTTTATTCCTTAATGCAAAATATATATGGCAAAAATGAAAATATCTGTAATATTCTAGATATTTCTATGAATTCTTAACCCTATATTTACACATCAATTTCCAAATAATAATTATCTTTAATAAAAATTTAGAGAAAATTATGGAACCTATATACATATATGTACTGCTAACATTACCACCTACAAGAAGCTGTAGAATGAGCTGTCCTAGGAAATAATTAATGGGTTTCCTTCCACTAGAAATCTTCAAGCAAAGGCTGAATGACCATGTTTTAGAGGAGATTCTTTTTTTCAGGTGATTTTATGATTGATTTCATCTTTACTGCAATGACAACCCCAAATGCACTTAGTACTTTTCAGAACAAAATAATATTATATGTATTGATAATATCACTAGCCTTCATTTTCATTAAACACAGTACACTAAGTGAACTATAAAACTTACAAGAACTATCAGCCAAGGATCCTTGTATACCTTTTCATAATTCCAAATCCATGATAGACATAATTTATAACTAAAAAGTTAAAATGAATTTATTCAAGTTTAAAACATCTATATCTCACAACTGTAGTAGTAATAGAAATAGTAATGAATTTGATCTCAGAGAACCTAGCTTGTAATCCTTGCTATGTGTCTATTTCAAGCAAGTTACATTCTCTGAACCTGTTTCTTCATATGTAAAGTGAAAGACTTAACTACATAATTCTAAAAGCCATTTCCAAATTTAAAACATGATTCTATTTATCTTATGGGTATGTATTCTCTCTCTCTTTCTCTCTCTCTCTCTCTCATACACACACACACACACACACACACGAACTATGTATTATGATTGATAAACTTAACTGTGGGGCAAAAATTCCATCTACTTTTATCATTTTATAAAGTTTCCAGTATTTATACAACTCATGAATATTTAGTAATTTGAACTGTACAAGGACTTTATAACAAAATGTTATGGGGAACCTACTTGCTCTCCAAATTAAAGAATTTTAATCCTAAGTATATACTATGTTACTATTATCAACTACTGTCACTCATAATATAGTGTGGAAGTGACCCTGAATTCCGGCAAACTATGCTAGAGCCCTGAAAGTTGTGACAGCCTAGGTAGAAAGACTTTGATTATGGGTCTGGGGTATTAGGCTATTGTCAGCTTAAGTTATAAGCAACTCATTGCCAAGAGTCTTGAAAAAAACAAACGTTTTGGCCATAGCAATATGTGAAACCATCTGCTAAAATGCAGTGAGACGGTGAAAGATTTGTGAATGTGTACAGAGAGTACCCACATTGATGAAATTACAGTTCTTCTGAAGTAATCAAGTATTTTATCAACAACTGATAATATGATATTACAGCCTAGAGCAAGCAGACACAAATTTGTAGTGAAATTAGAAAGTTTGAAGGCAAGGTAAATTTCTACTTTTCTTTAGTTTTTTGAGGAAGAGAAAAGAAATGGAACTTAGGAAAGAAAAAAACAAAAGGCAAACAAAACTGTACCAAACTCTGCTATAGGAGAAAAATGTGTTTAAAATCTCTAAACTGGTGAAGTGATTCTCATGCTCCATAACACCATAACTTTTCACTGCAATGGTTGCCATTTGAGCTTCTGTCTTCCCTAATTTTCCCAACTTGTCTCTCACCACCCTTCCTACCCCTAAAAGTAAATTTGCAAGTTTATAATGGTAGTTTGACCAATGAAAAATTTGCTTAATGGATATTCATTTTATGACCTTTTTTTGTAATATAACTATTTTAAAAAGCAAAGGAAACTTGGACAAAGCAGCGACATTCAAACTGGTAACTGACTGGTCATTAAGAGAAGGATAGATGAAATCAAAGTAATAAGAAAAGCAGGAGAAAACTGCCAGAAGTAAGCATAGAGAAAAACCAACCTAGACAGGCTTACATATTCTTTTTAAGATCAAAAGGAATTCGCAGGATAAAAGAAGAAAAAAAAATCTTGGGTTTTTTTTTTCCCCAGCTATAAAAACGGATACACATTTCTTTTTTCCATTCACTACATAGCGGTCAAAAAGAAAACAGGTTAACTTATCAAAGTAGATGCTGTAACTGGCATTACATTTGTCCTCAATGACTTGGCTACAGAGATTAACCAAGGATGTTGTCTTGGAGCTCATTAAATGTAAAATAAGGGTGAATGCATCTATATGGTTTCCCACAAAGAAGTCACCTTTCTAACCTGTTTGCTGCCTTCTTACCTGGGTCAAACAAAGCTTATATACAAGGCATCAGGACAAAATATATGCTGAAATCTTTGGAATAATGAACAGACTAAAAAGTGGAATAAGTAAAGAACATGAAAAAAATTGATGGTCATCTGATGATACTTTAAACTCAGAGGCCAAAGTATTTTTATTTAAGTTGCCCAATGAAAAAGAAACTATCTTCTGCTTTGGCTAACAGCTTAAAACAAGGAGGATGATAAATAAACAAATCCTTTCTCCTACTTAAAGCTGTAAAAGAAAAACAACTCTTACTCTTAAAGACTCTTTAGCTGTCTTTTCTCCACTGTATTTATATTCCAAGAGGTTGGTGCATCTACCTTTCTCTATATTTTGTACAATGTCTAGCATAATTCAGGATACATAAAAGTTGAACTACAACAAATAATCTGCACAGAATAAAAGGAAGTTCATCAGGAAAAAGTATAACATCTTTGGAAAAAATGTGCCAATTATATGGAAAAGAAAAAAGAAAATTAAACTATCTATAATACACATAGCTTCATTCTATTCTATTCTATTATGTTATATTATAGCTTAATTCTTTATAAATGGTAATGTTTACCTTATTTATGAAGTTTAGAAAAAGAAAAATAATAAAAGCATTGTATATAGCTACAAATCATGAGTCATCATAATCTCCAAATAATAAAAATTATAGGTAATCTAAAAAAAAAAAAAGTATCCATGTTAGGAATAAATAGTGATCTGGGTTTAAGGAATGATCCTTAAAAAGAAGTCTAGCTGTAGATCCCAAGATATCTTGTGAGGTTTTAGCCATCAACATTTATATTCACTTGGGCAGAGCATTGGCAGGTAAATTCCCTATATGGAAAGAGGGAAAGAAGTGAGAGAAAGAGGAGGGAGGGAGGGAAAAGAAGGAAGGAAAAGAGTATAGGAACAAGATACATCTTTAAAGATAACTTGTGAGGCAGTGGAATAAGAAATATCATCCAGGAAAACTATAATCAGAAAAGACACAAGACCAGTAACAGAATATAAAGAAGGAATAGCTAGAGAGCCAAGTGCTAGTCCTAGCACTAGTCCTAGTAAAGACACAGATGAAGTCATTGAGTAAATTTTGAGTAAATTTTCTTATTTATGGAGAGATATGAACAATAAAAACTGAGAAGAGAAAGATGTGAACAAGGAGTTCCCATGCAATGATATCACAGTTCCATGAAGATAAATGACATGTAAACAAGCCCCACTTTCCAGGTTCACCTAAAGCCAAGAGAAATGCAACTAATTAATAATAATATTATTATACAGGCAACTAGGTGATACAGTGGATAGAGCACCAGCCTTGATATCAAGAGGGCCTGAATTCAAATCTAGCCTCAGACACTTAACATTTACTCGCTCTTGTAAAAAAAAAAAAAATATATATATATATATATATATATTTAATATGTGCAGATAAATCAACAGGGAAAAAAAACAGAAAGAAAATAGCTTTCAGTGATATTAAAAACAAAGAGAAGAACATAGGATAATTTACCTCTCAGATTTGTGGAGGAGGAAGGAATTTGTGACCAAAGAAGAACTAAAGATCATTATTGATCACAAAATAGATAATTTTGATTATATTAAGTTTAAAAGTTTTGTACAAACAAAACTAATGCAAGACAAGATTAGAAGGGAAGCGATAAACTGGGAAACCATTTTTACATCCAAAGGATCTGATAAAGGCCTCATTTCTAAAATATATAGAAAATTGACTCTAATTTATAAAAAATCAAGCCATTCTCCAACTGATAAATAGTCAAAGGATAGACAATTTTCAGATGAAGAAATTGAAACTATTTGTAGCCACATGAAAGGGTGCTGAAAGTCACTATTGATCAGAGAAATGCAAATTAAGACAATTCTGAGATATTACTACACACTTCTCAGATTGGCTAAGATGACAGGAAAAGATAATGACGAATGTTGGAGGGGATGTGGGAAAACTGAGACACTGATACATTGTTTGTGGAACTGTGAAAGGATCCAACCATTTTGGAAAGCAGTTTGGAACTATGCTCAAAAAGTTATCAAACTATGCATATCTTTTGACCCAGCAGTGTTTCTACTGGGCTTATATCCCAAAGAGATCTTAAAAGCGCGAAAGGGACACACATGTACAAAAATGTTTTTGGCAGTCCTTTTTGTAGTGGCAAGAAACTAGAAACTGAGTGGATGCCCATCAATTGGAGAATGGCTAAATAAATTATGGTATATGTATGTTATGGAATACTATTGTTCTGCAAGAAAAGATCAGCAGGAGGATTTCAGAGAGGTGGAGAAACTTATATGAACTGATGCTAAGTGAAATGAGCAGAACCACAAGATCATTATTCACAGCAACAAGACTATACAACAATCAATTCTGATGGACATGGCTCTCTTCAACATTGAGATGATTCAAACCAGTTCCAATTGTGCAGAGCTATCTACACCCAGAGAGAGAACCATGGAAATAGAGTGTGGAATACAACATAGCATTCTCACTCTCTCCGTTGTTATGTGCTTGCATTTTGTTTTCTTTCTCAGTTTTTCTTTTTCTTCCTTTTTGATCTGATTTTTCTTGTGCAACATGATAACTGTATAAATATATATATACATATATTGGATTTAATATGTATTTCAACATATTTAACATGTATTGGACTACCTGCCAGCTGGGGAGAGGGTGAGGAGGAGGGGAAAATTTGGAACAAAAGGTTTTGCAACAGTCAATGTGGAAAAATTACTCATGCATATGCTTTGTAAATAAAAAGCTTTAAAAAAAAAAAAAGAAAAAATGAAAATAGCTTTCAGTTTGGTAAATGAATCTAGACATTTATGAATATAAATACTAAACAAAGAAAAATGATCCAACACTGGATAAAGCAGAGGATCCTATGGAAAGTAAACAGGAAATCATAACACACTATTCCTAGTTGTTTTTTAAAAAAAAGCAAAATTATGAAAGCAGAATTTACAGCTTGAAATACAAAAATAATTTGCAAAATGGAAAAACTGGAATCGAGATGGCAAGTCTCACCAAGAAATAAGAGAGATGATAATATGTTATGGGCCAGAACTCTGAACTTGAAACAAAGGATTCTTACAAGGTACTAAGTCAGTGGAATTGATAGAGACAATAGTTATCTAATTTAGCATGGTTCAGTATGATTGATTTAATCCTACAAGGAGATGTTATGAGCCAGAATTTGCAACAAGGTACTAAGTGGAATTGATGAGACAATAGTTAAATCTAGTTTAGCATTGATTTAATCCTACAATAATAAAGGTTTCCTAGTGATATAATGATTGGTGTATACTCAGTATGGAGCATATAAGGGAAAAGCTCTCAGGGCCAGAGAGGGATAAGTGCACTAGAAGCTCTCGGAGGCTGAGACAGATTCATTCCATCATCCACCTTTCTGGTCGCTGCAGGTTGAAGCACAAACCTTTGGAATTCAGAGATTCTGAGGCTAGAGAAGGAGGCAGGAGCTCAAATTCTCAGAACCAAGATTACAAAAGGCCTCCAAGAAAGCTAGCTGAAGCCCCAGGAAAAGAGACAAGAGTTTGAAGGAGATAATAAAGGATTTGGACTTTAATCCCTGGAATGAAGGCTGCTCCCAGAGACCCCAAGAAAATCTCAACAGAGTACATTACATTTTAAAGAGAATATTACAACAATAGATTGCAAAAGCAAATACACAGACATGATGGATAATCCAGAAGAAGAAAGAGGGGAAGGGAAATGACATTAAAAGAAAATATAGTCACTATGCAAGCAAACATTACTAATTTCAAAGACAAGGATACATAGACAATCTAGCAATTATAGGCTTCCCAGAAAAATACAACAGGACCAAAAATCTTAACACCATAAAGCAGGAAATAATGGGAAAGAGTTGCCCAGAACTTCTAAACATAGAAAATGAAACATCAACTGAAAGAATCTGGAGATTACTTCCAGGAAAAAACCAAAAACAAAAACAAAATAAAGGTTGCAAATTACAAGATAACAGCAGTTAAATTTAACAATTCAATTCAGAAATTTAGCATTCCACCTCATACCACCCCTACCCCTCTCCTTCTCTACTTAGAGTTGTGCAGTCATAAATTCCAAACTTCTATTTAAGAGGAGAGCTCAGCTGAGACATCTCAAAATTTTTCAAATGGCTGTACCTGATTTTGATTCTTTGGTGTCTAACTCTCCACCCTGCACCCAAGTCAGGAACTTCTCTCATTTTTTCCTCTCCCCACTTTTCAGTTTTCTTATGTTTGTTGTCTTCCCCTAAGCTCCTTAAGGGGAGGGACCATCTTTTTTTTATATTTGTATCTCAGCACTTATAACAGTGCCTTCTGGCTTTAAAATGTTTATTGATTACTACTGAAAAACATTAAATGATCAAGACTTTCAAATACAAAGGAAAAAAATTCAAATAACACAATGAACCCACTAGGAAAAAAAGGAGAGAATAGAATAATGTGTTCTGAAGAGCAACATAACATTTGAAATATTTTTAGGGGAAAAAAAAATCACTGCAAAAAATACTTCTTGAATGCTCCCAACAGAACCGCAGAAATGAATAAATACAGCAGTCAAGGACAGCAATAGCAAAAGAGTGACAGCAAAAGGACCAGTAAGAAACCTCTTTCTAAAAGTACAAAAGCAAATAGAAGTGAGGGCAGAAGTCTAGTAGAGATAACAGGGAGAGACAGACCTAAGCATTATGAATAGAACCTGGCAACATGTGGCCTCCAAGTGAACGAATGTTGTTTGTTTTTATGGGACTACTTTACAACATTATAAGGTACATAAAAGTGGGAAGGGGAGCAGAGTGAAAGAAATGTATAATGTACCAGGGATAATAGTGACAAATAACCCCTATTTTCTCAAAAATAAGCGTCTTCAGGAGAGTGTAGAGAAGGGAGGAACTGAAAAAGGAAGGAAAGAAAGAGACTTTGTTGTTGTGGTGTGAAGAAGTTCAACTGATAAATTCTCTCATAGAAGAGATAGTTTGGGAAGGGAGAGAAGGACCTTGCTCTTGGGCAAATTGTGAAGGGAGTTGGAATTCCTGGGGACAACTGACAACTGAGGGAGTGGGAAGGAACTGAGTCCGGAAAGAGATTTTAAGGCAAATGGGGAAGAAAAGCGGTAATTACAGGAGCATATTATAGATTACCGGTGGGGTGCATAATCAAGTATTTATTGAGGGAGGGCCCCCTATAATGGGGCAATGTCCTGCTTGATAGCTAAAATAGCTTATTTTGAGTACAATGGAAAAAGAGAATCTACAAGGTGATAGCAGAAACTGCCTAGAGGAGAAAGCCTAGACTGGATACTTGGGAAGCTTTGATTACATGAAAAATTCAAAGAAGAGGGAAAGAACAGGTAATTATAGAGTTCATAAATCAAAGAATAAAGATCTAGAATAAACAGAGAAGATAAATATAAATAATGAAAGGAGTAAGAAAATTTCATTTTGAAAAGGAGTGCAAAGAAATGAAAATTTTAAAACTAATGAAACAACAAAAGGAGAGGGAAGAATTATATAATCAGATAAAATCAGGGGAAAAAAAGAACAAATAAGCAAAATTCCAAAGGGAAATAAGTAACAAATGAGAAGAGGAAATGAGGGAAGGAACATGGGTATCTTTAAAGGAAAAGGAAAAAAATCATAATTAAAAAAATGAGAGACAGATTGAGGAAAATGTGTACCTAACTTACAACTTTAAATGTGAACAGATTAAATAACTGAATAAACAAAAAAGAGGATCAGATTGGATTTAAAAAAGAAACAAACCTACAATTTGCTACTTTTAAGAAATATATTTAAAGAATAAAGACATATAAGAAATAAAACTGAGATGAAAAAATTTTTACTATGTATCTAGTAAATCAAAACCAGCAAGAATTGTAATTATGCTATCTGACAAAGCAAAAAGTCCAAAAAATAAAAATAGATAAATAAGGAAACTATTACGTTGAAAGAAACCATGGACAATAGATTTTTTTTTTTAGGAATTTTAGGAATAAAATTCTCCAAATACCTCAGCATTCAAATTCATTAAAGGAACACTGAGTTGTAAGAAAATATAGTTATACAATAGTGACATGAGACTTCAATATCCCTCTCAGTTTTAGATAATCTAAAAGAAAGATAAAATACAGAAGTAAACAAAATCTGAGAGAAACGAGGTAAAAGATTTAACAGCGTCTTCTAATATACATATTATAAATATACAATGCATATGTGAAATATGTAATGTATACATAGTTATATGTACACAGTGAATAAATGTAAAAAGGCCAAAAAGTTAATACACAATTTGTAGATCATAATAAAAATAATCATTAATTCAGGGACCACAAACAAATAACAAAGAAACAAAAGATACAGATAGAGATACAGAGACGACTTAACAATGAAATCCTAACTAACGAGTGGGTCAAAGAACAAATCACAGAAATAATAATGTAAAAAAATATGATAATAATTTCAATATCCTAAAATTTCTGGACTGTAGCTGAAGCAGCCCTTGAAAGGAAAAATAATAAACTAATCAATATGCTAACAAATAGAAAAAAGGAAAGATTAATGAACTAAATATACATTTTAAAAGAATTAGAAAGTCAACAAATAAATATAAAATAAGCACAAAAAGAAGAGATATTAAAAATTAAAGGGGAAGTACATAGAATCCAAAAGAACCACAGAAATGATAAATTTTAAAATCGGTTCTTTTAAAAGACTAATAAAATTAATAAACCCTTAGCTAACTCAGTTAAAAAGAAGAGAGCAGAAAATCAAATCAAAAAAACAAATAATCAAGGTAAAATCACAGCAAAACCAAAAGAAATAAAAAGAAGTTATATGCTAACCAAACTGAGACCACAAAAGAAATATCTTCAAAAATATAAAATACTCAAATAATAAGAAATCCATTTAGAAAAACTAAATAGCCCAATCTCAGAAAAAGAAATAGATGTACCTGTGAAGGAACTATTGAAGGAAAAAACTATTTCTGATGAACTGATTCACAAGAGAATTCTATCAACCTTTTAGAGAATAGTTAGTACCCATACCTCACAAATTATTCTCAAAAACTGAGAAAGCACTCTATTAAAATTCTTTTATGAAACAAAATACCTAAATTTGATAAAGATAAAACAAAGAAGAAAACTGTAGACTTTTATCATTAATGAACACTGGAACAAAATTCTGTCAAATAATCTACAGCAATTTATCCAAGAAATGATTCATTTTAATCAAGTGCGATCTTATATCACACAGGCAAGGATGGCCCAACAGCATGAAAACATTTAACATGATCACCAAAACAAACAAAAAAAATTATATCTAAAAACCATATGATCACCTGAACAGAGGCAGAAAAAAAGATTGACACAGTACATCTCTTTCATGCTAAAAACCCTATAAAGAATAAGCATATGGCAGTCCAATTTGTAGTGGCAAGAAATTGGAAACCGAGTGGATGCCTATCAGTTGGAAAATGGCTGCATAAGTTATGGTATATGAATGTTATGGAATATTATTGTTCTGTAAAAAACGACCAACAGGATGATTTCAAAGAAGCCTGGAGAGACTTACATGAACTGATGCTAGGTGAAGTGAGCAGAACCAGGAGGACATTGTACACAGCAACAAGAAGATTATATGATGGATCAATTCTGACGAACAAGGCTCTCTTCAACAATGAGATCATTCAAATCAGTTACAATTGTTTAGTGATGAAGAAAGCCATCTACACCCAGAGAGAGGACTATGGAAACTAAGTGAGATTCACTGTAGAGGGCTACAGATAGTGGAGGAACTCTGGGTAAGGTATAAGACCATTCAGCACAGAGGGAACCTCCTGACAATGTCTGGTTTGACTTCCCACCTCCCTTTGGTGTTTTCATCTTTCCTGAGAATTCAAGGAGGGTGTGACCACCTGTGTTATACTTGAAACAAGGGTACTTCCAACAAGGTGTTAACTCAGTGGAATTGATGAGACAATGGTTATTTAATTCACATATATACTTAGTACTTAGTATGGTGACGTAATGGCTCTCTAGTTCACATATATTTAGTATGCTGTAATGATGTAATTACAATAAGGTATGTAAGGGTTAAGAAGGACTGGAAGAGGGACATTCTATCTTTGACTATCCTCCTGGTGCTCTCCTGCCTCCTGCACTCCTGCACTAAGATCAAGGCTGGTCCCAAGGACCTCCAGAAAGTTAGCCCAAACATTACAGTTCTCAACACAGCATTTTCACTCTTTTTGTTGTTTGCTTGCATTTTATTTTGCTCTTTTTTTTTCCCCTGGTTTGATTTGATTTTTCTTGTGCAGCAAGATAATTGTATAAATATGTATGTATACATTGGATTTAACAAATATTTCTATCATATTTAACATATGTTGGACTATTTGCCATCTAGGGAAGGGTATGGGAGGAGGGAAAAAATTGGACCATGAGATTTTGCAAGGGTTAACATTGAAAAATTGTCCATGCGTATATTTTGAAAAATAAAAAGCTTTAATAAAGAAAAAGAAAAAAAAGAATAGCCATAATGGGACTTTTTGTAATATCATAAAAAGCAAAGGGGATACACTTGAAGCTTTTCCAATAAATATGGAAGTTAAATAAGGATGCCAATTATACTCTCCATAATTATTTGATATAGTTCAGGAGATGCTAGCAATAGCAGTAAGCCCCTCTTTCCAAAAGAAATTAAAGCACAGTTACTTCCCTAAGTTCTATTTTTAAGCAATTTTCTAATTTTAAGTCTATTTCAGCAATACAATGACGCAAGACAATTCCAAAGGACATGGGATGAAAATGCTGTCTACCTCCAGAGAAGGAACATAATAGAGTTTGAATGCAGATCAAAGCATTCTATTTTTTACTTTATTCTTTTCATAGTTCTTTTTTTTGTTCTCTTTTTTTTTTTTTTTTTTTTTTTGCAACATGACTAATATGGGCAACATTTTACATGATTGCATATATATAATCTATATCAAATCGTTTCCCCTCTCAGGAAGGTGGGAAGGGCAGGGAAGAAGGGAATTTGGAACTCAAATTTTAAAAACCAAATATTAGAAATACTTTCACATGTAATTGGGAAAGAAAATATTTTCAAAACAGAAATAAAAATAATTAAAAGGAATTTAAATTATTTGGAGATTTTTACTATCTCCTCCACCATTGAAAATTATACTACGAATTCTGAATCATGTTCTGAGGCTGTAAATGGGAGTGGATAAAACTAGCCATTTACTTCCTTCTCTACTTAGATAAGGCATGGACTCTTCTTTTAACAAGAAAAAAGTGTCTCCTCAATTGCTCCTGGATGGGTGGATCTGATATAATAAAAATGACAATTCTGCCTAAATTAATTTACTTATTTAGTGCCATACCAAGCAAACCGCCAAAAAAATATTTTACAGAGCTAGAAAAATATTACCTGGAAAACAAAAGTTCAAGAATATCAAGGAAAGTAATGGGGGAAAAAATGCAAAGAAAAGGGGCCTAGCCACACCAGATCTAAAATTATATTACAAAGTGGCAATCAAAGTAGTATTAAGAAACATAGTAGTGAATCAGCAGAATAGGTTAGGTACACAAGACACGATAGTCAATTACCATAGTAACCTAATGTATTATAAACCCAAAGAGTAGCTTCTGGGATAAGAACTCACTATTTGACAAAACTGCTGGGAAAACTAATAGTATGGCAGAAACTAAGCATTGACCAAATATAAACCCTATACCAAGATAAAGTTGAAATGATCTGAAATGAAATGAAAAGGTTCATGATCTAGACATAAAGAGTGATACCATAACCAAAATGGGAGAGCAAGAAATAATTTACCTGTCAGATCTATGGAGAAGGGAAAAATTTATGACTAAACATGCGATATCTCAAAGAATATTATGAAATACAAGATGGATAATTTCAATTATATTAAATTTAAAAGGTTTATGCAAATAAAGCCTCTATAACCAAGATCAGAAGAAAAGTAGAAAGCTGAGAAATAATTTTTACTGCCAGTATTTCTAATAAAGGTTTTATTTCTAAAATATATGGAGAATTGAGTCAAATTCATAAAAATGCAAGTCATTTCCCAATTGATAAATGGTCAAAGAATATGAAAAAGTAATTTGCAAGTGAAGAAATTAAAGCCATTTATGGTCGTATAAAAATGCCTTAAATCACTATTAATTAGAAATGCAAATTAAAAGAACTATGAAATATCACTTCATAAAAAGCGATGTGTGTGTGATTTAATAATATGACAGAAAAAGAAAATTATAAATGATACAGAGGATGTAAGAAAATTAGAACATCAATGCATTGTTGGTGGAGTTGTAAACTGATCCAAACATTCTGGAGAACAATTTGGAACAATTCCCAAAGGGAATATGCTTTGATCCAGCAACACCACTCCTAGGTTTATATCTCAAATAGATCATAAAAATTGGAAAAGGACCCACATGTACCAAAAATATTTACAGCAGCTTTCTTTGTGATGGCAAAGTACTGGAAACCAAGGGAATGCCCATCAATTGGAGATGCTGAACAAATTGTAGTACATGAATATAATGGAACATTACTGTGCTTAAAGAAATGAGAGCAGGCAGATTTCAGAAAAACTTGGAAAAATATACATGAACTGATGCTGAGTGGAGTGACAGAACTAGGAGAACATTTTACAGTAACATCAACATTGTGTGGATGATTAACTTTCATAAACTTTTGTTCTTCTCAGCAATACAGTGATCCAGGACGATTCCACAAGATTCATGATGGAAAATGCTATCCACATCCAGAGTAGAACTATGGATTCTGAATGAATGTAGATTGATGCATACTATTTTCACTTTGTTTTATTCCCTTGTTTTTCTCTTCTTATTCTCATTCTTCTTTCATAAGGTGACTAATGTGTGAATATGTTTAATATTATTGTACACACATAACTTATATCAGATTGCTTGCCATCTTGGGGAGGTAGAGAAGCAGGAAGAGAGAGAGAAAATGGAAATCAAAATATTATAATACATATTTTAAAAAACGATTTTTTTTAAAAGAAAGAAAACGGTGACTTTTAATTCTCTCATTCATTACAGGCAGAGTTGAAGCAAACCATTTTAGTCTATAGTGGTAGTGAGTTGCAACAGGAACTACTAGGAATTTTTTAAAAAGAGAGTTAAAGTGACTTGTACTAATCCTACAGCTTTACTCTAAAACTTAAAAAAATATAGACAGAATATTTCTCAAGTATGAGCTAGATACTGACTACTGAGATGTTAGTGTAAACTTTCTTCTGTCTAAAACCAGGTCTTCCCCATTAGCTAATGTACAGAGATGACTACAGGTTAAAATCTGTGGCCAAAAAATCCCAAGTTATTTTTTTATGCTAGCATTTTATGGAAGCCTATTGTTTAAAATAAGTGGGTCACTAACTAGATCTGGGCAATTTTTGGTTAGGGCAGCTGAGTCAAAGAAGAGGGGAAGAAAGTGAGTAAGATTTTTTTCTCTTATATAACTAGTAGTAGCTTAAATGAATTTAGGATAAAGAAATTATTTCCATTTCTTTTCTTCTTGATACATAAAGATGTTCTTTATTCCAAACATCTTTTCTTTGAAATTAAGTTGGTTTCAGAGAAGTTATAAACACTTAAGCAGCTGTGATCATTAACTTTTAACTCTGCCTGTCCTGATGACAGATCACTTCAGAGATTTCCTAAATATTCCCTAAATAAAATTTCCCAAATATTCCTAAATATGGAATGGACAAGAAGATATAAATGTTAATAAAGGATGGGTCTTTACATGAAATAGATGATATAAATGAATAGATTAAAATATCATCCCAAACCACATAACCAGAAGACAATTCAGTAATTTCTTTTGAATTGTCTGACTACAATGTGCCCTTGTCAACACCTCAACTGTAACATTAATGTGTTTAATGTTTGCTGGATAGGACTGAATCTTAGCTAGCCTAACGTAACTAAGAATGGAAAAAAATTAACTGAAATTAAGTCTATATCAAGAAAGCTACCTCCAAAAACAAAATGAACTTGCCAATGACTGATTCTGTCAAGCTAGAGGTTCTAAAAATCTTCATTAATGTCATACAGAATAAGAATTAGAATTCTAATATTAATTATAAAAAGCAATTTGCTTTCCTGAAAAGTGCTTATCTAATCACTCCTATATTTAAAGACCTGTGAAGTCAAATGTAACATTTTGTAATAGATATGTAAGTTTCACTAATCTACTTTTAACACTCTGGGGCCAACAAACACATAGAAAGGACAGTGTAGTTTTATGGCCTGTTGGAATTTAAGGGGAAAAATTAGTATATGATATGGCTTGGAATTGTTGTAGGTACTAAAATCATCTAAAATATCCCAAAATTTAATTTTATGGTCAGATCATTCAAATCTATTTGTAACAATGTATAAATACTGTCTTGTTTTCCTTCTCTTCTTCTCCCTCCAAGAATCAAACTGACAGATAATTATTTGGAACAGATAATTATAAAAGTTTGGGGGAAGTACCAAAAGAAGAATGTTTAAAAATGTGACTATACATAGAATGAAGACTGGGATATACAATATCAAATAACCAGAACTTTATCCAATGCAATAACACCTTTATAATTTCTCTAACTTTCTCTTTTTTTAACCTCTCTTTTTAAAAAAATTCCTTAACAAAACATCAAACAAGATACTGAAGTAAACAACCATGATTAAAAGCTGAGAAACTAAGAGACTTTGCTAGAATGACATTTATACCTGTGTGAAAGCAAAAACTCATTATTTCCCTCAAATAAAAATACAATTACCCTTTCATGAAATAACCTACAAATAGAATGAAGAATTCAAGCAACATAAAATTGAAATGCCTTTTTAAACTTAGAACAGGGCTGAGTAGAGTACTGTGACATTCTACCAAATAATGCACTATCCAGTGTCTGCTTTAATACTCCAAGGACTTTCAGGCACCAACATTCCTACACCTTAAGAGTAGCCATTGCTGTGAAGCTGGCATAATGCCAAATTCTCTAATTCCACAGAATTCATTTCTATGCTATCTTCTGAGAGACTAATGGTGCTAACCAGCTCTAATTTGTAAAATGGGATAGCCATATGACAAATGATAGGAAGGAACCAGCTTCACAAAAACCCAGTATGAAGCTGATCCCACAGATCCTGAAATTTAACTCAGTTATTATTTGTTCATCTCTTTCCATCTACCCCCTTCACAATAATTTATATGAGGTACCACTGTGACTAGCAAGATAGGCCACATCAGAAACAAAAGTGAGCTCAAAAGGGTGTCTGATCTGATTCCACTCTTCCAAAGTACACTGAGAAGAAATTCCAGAACTCTAGTCATAAAAATTCAGACTTCAGGGTGTTCTTTTTATAAATCAAGAGGCTATAGTATCCTTACTAGAAGCTATTGGTCATAAAGTATCCTCTATCTTTTTGCTGGTGAATTAATAATTAAGACACTTCGTTATAAAATTTACATTCTCATACTCTTCTTTTAAAGGTAGAAGTTCAAAAAATCATCTGAATACAGAGGATAACTGAAGTCAGCAGGGTGGACAAATTTACCTACAGAATGGGAACAGAATAAATGCAGAAGGCTGAAGATAAAGAAAAGAGCTTGTGGGGGAAAGGAGATCAAGGATCTGCAACTGATTGGAAAAAGAAAGTCAGGAAACCGAATTCATATATAGCAAAAGAATTAAAAATCATGGAATTCTTTTCCTAGCCATTTGTTCAGACAAGAATAATCAGGAACATAAAGGAGAACTAGGAAAGTACATTATCCTAGGAAAGGGAGGCAAGAAAGAAGTAAAGAATCAAGCAGTGAGTAAATCAATACAGGTAATATAAAATATCATAGACAAATCATGAAAGACAGGTGTTCAACAAAGCAGATATAATTAACAAATTACACATTCAAATTTTAAGACTTTTTTAGAGGAAAAATTATAGATATACCCTAATCCAGATTAAGATTGCTTCTGAAAACATCATTTCATGATGTTAATATATTATAATTACATTCTCTCTAGAATTGCAAAATCTTAATGAAATGTCAAGTCATCCAAACATCTACTTATAACATTATTCATATCTATATCATTTAATCTAGCCAGATTTTAATGGAATTTATTTAATTAAATTGATTAAATGTGGCAAATCTGTATAGGAAATACATAAACACCCAATTTTTATAAAAAATAAAACAAGAAAAAAAAAGTTATGAGAAAAGTAATTTATAATCCTAAAGCACTATTTAAATGTTATAAGACAATCACCATATTATTCAATAAATATTTTATATAGAGGAAGGGAATAAACATTAAACACCAATACGTGCCAAGCAACATGCTAAATCACATATTATCTCATTTGATCATCACAACAATCCTATGAGTTAATTCCTATTATTATCCCCATTTTACAGATGAGTAAACTGAAGATGAAAAGTTAAATGACTGTGCTTAAGACTAAATTAAATAACAAAGCTATCCATATCAATCAACAAAGAAAATCTAAATCGCTATTTAAAAAGATAATTTATATAGACTAAAGACTAAATAAAATCTTTAATAATACTGATATGATTTAGATACAAAAGTTTCTGTTTATAATAAAATGACAATTACAATGTATGTTTCATCACATAATTTTTCTATGCTAAGTACTTATTCCAGGAAATAGAGATTTTCAAAAATAAATACTATAAACTCTCCAACCTCAAGACACTAAAAATCTAACAAAGAAATAAGACATGCACAAATAACTATAAAAATGTTGAAATGTGAAAATTCCTAGGATAGATTAAACAGCAGGATAAATGAAGAGGAAGAGGAAGGAGGTTTTAGGGGAAGGAAAGGGAAAGAGAATTAAGGAAAGTTTCATGGAGAACTGTACATGTTTAATCTTCATTGGATTACTTGCTGTCTAGGGGAAGGGAGAGGAAGGGAGAAAAATTTGGAATGCAAAGTTATGTAAG
This sequence comes from Antechinus flavipes, assembly GCF_016432865.1. Taxonomy (NCBI): domain Eukaryota; kingdom Metazoa; phylum Chordata; class Mammalia; order Dasyuromorphia; family Dasyuridae; genus Antechinus; species Antechinus flavipes. The sequence continues at coordinate 169,797,119 of NC_067402.1, forward strand.
AGTGAATGTTGACAACTATCCTTGATTTATTTTGAAAAATAAAAAGCTATTATTAACCAAAAAAAAAAAAAGGAAATCTTCATGGAAGAGAGCAGGTGAGCTAAGCCTTAAAGAAAGAGAAGCATTTCAATAGATAAGGTAATAGAGAGAGTCTGCTCCAGGCATGAGTTGAAAACCCATGGAAATGAGGAAGGATACAGACAGTAAAGTTAGGTTTGATAGTACAGTTTGTTTGGAAATTAGAATGCCTCCCTCCCCAAAAAACTGATGTGAAACAAGGAGAGAAAAAACGAAGAGAGAAGAAAAAAGGAAGAAATTAGGAAAGGGTAGATTAACAATCATGAGGTACCCCCCCAAAAAAAAGACAGAGCCATTATAACATTTTAAAAATGCACAGAAAACAGAAGGAAGTTCAGAAGAAAACATATAAGCAGAATAGTTTTTTAAAGTAATACATAATAAGAATGACAGGGAAAGACAATGCGGAATGTTGGGAGGGTATGCGGGGAAAACAGGAACATTGATACATTGTTGGTTGAACTGTGAATACATCCAGCCATTCAGGAGAACAATTTGGAACTATGCTCAAAAAGTTATCAAACCTGTGCATACCCTTTGATCCAGCAGTGTTACTACTGGGCTTATATCCCAAAGAGATTTTAAAGAAGGGAAAGGGACCTGTATGTGCAAGAATGTTTGTGGCAGCCCTCTTTGTAGTGGCCAGAAACTGGAAACTGAATGGATGCCCATCAATTGGAGAATGGCTGAATAAATTGTGGTATATGAATATTATGAAATATTATTGTTCAGTAAGAAATGACCAGCAGGATGATTTCAGAAAGGCCTAGAGAGACTTACACAAATTGATGTTGAGTGAAATGAACAGGACCAGGAGATCATTATATACTTCAACAACAATACTATATGATGATCAGTTCTGATGGACCTGGCCATCTTCAGCAATGAGATGAACCAAATCATTTCCAATGGAGCAATAATGAATTGAATCAACTACACCCAGCCAAAGAACTCTGGGAGATGACTAAGAACGAATCCCTATATTTTTGTCCATCTGCATTTTTAATTTCCTTCACAGGCTAATTGTACACTATTTCAGAGTCCGATTCTTTTTGTACAGCAAAATAACTGTTTGGACATGTATACTTAATTTGTATTTAATTTATACTTTAACATATTTAACATATATTGGTCAACCTGCCCTCTGGGGGAGGGGGTGGAGGGAAGGAGAGGAAAAACTGGAACTAAAGGTTTGGCAATTGTCAATGCTGTAAAATTACCCATGCATATAACTTGTAAAAAAAAAAAAAGCTATAATAAAAAAAGGGGGTAAAATAAATAAATAAATTTTAAAAAATAATACATAATATTTGTTATGTATTTGGTTTTTAAAAAGGAAAGCATGTAAAATGGAGATTCATTATTTTGTATAGAATCTTTTATGTGTTGCCACATATATGGGAAATATATATTTTTTGGTTTTTAAATTCAGAATAAAAAAGAATCTACTCTTTAAAGTTATATATAATATTGTTTAAAAGAAGAAAAGAGATCTATGGAATAGACCTAATGATCAAAAAACAGGAATGATCAAATTCAAAAATGCTTGATATAGTTAAATGTTAGATAAACCCAAGAATATACTTGGAGAAGATCTCCTCATTTGATTTTTTTTTTTAATCTGGTAAAACTAGGATGTAATTTAAAAGAAAACAGGTTTAGACCAACAACTTATGCCACTAACAACAATAAGTATCAAATGGTACTTGATCAAACTATAAAAGGTCACATCATTTTTTTTAAAGGGGGTTAAATGTAGGAGTGGGGAAGAAAAAAAAATGTATACCTTTTCACAACTATGACTAGAAGGAATTTTTTTTGGTTAAAGCTTTTTAATTTTCAAAAGATATATAGGTAATTTTTCAACATTAACCCTTGCAAAAACCTCCCCTCCTCAGAGAGCAAGTAATCCAATATATGTTAAACATGGTAAAAATATATGTTAAGTCTAATATATGCATACATATTTATACAATTATCTTGCTGCACAAGAAAAATGAAATCCAAAAGGGAAAAAAGAGAAAGAAAATAAAATACAAACAACCACAAAAGTTGTGAGAATGCTATGTTGTGATCCACTCAGTTCCCACAGTCCTCTCTCTGAGTATACATGGCTATTTTCATCATAAGATCATTGGCATGGTCTGAATAGTAGGAGGAAAAAATTTTTAATACAAAAGAGATACTGTGGAAGTCAGTGATATCAAACTCAAATAGAATCAGATCTCCCTATTGGCCTCACGCTGATTTAGAAAACCACAAACTACATTTTATATGTTGTATTGCATTTTTATTTATTTTACTAAACATTTGTCAATTACATTTTAATCTAGTTGGGTATGTACTAGGGAGTTTCACTGTAAGAGTGACATCTCTATTATGGATCACAAAATACAATTCTGATAGTATGAAATTAACAAACTTGGACAGCTTGGTGGTGCAGCAGATAGAATGCTAGGCCTAGAATCAAGAAGAACTGAATTCAAATTTGACTTCAGATACTTACAAGCTGTGTGATCTAGCTCATATCATTTAACTTCTGTCTGTCTTTGTTTCTTCAATTGTAAAATGGAGATAATAATAGTACCTCCCTCACAGAATTGTTATAAGTATCAAATGAGATAATAATTGTAAAGTGCTAGCATAGGGCCTAATATATAATAATTAAAGAAAAGGAGGACAGAGGAGGAAATGTAAAATATCTTGGCAAAAACTGACCTGGAAAACAGACTGAGAGCAGATAAATTAAGAACCATTGAACTATCTGAAAGCCACTCATCAAAAAAAAGTCTAGATATTACATCTCAAGAAATCATAAAAAAAAAAAAAACTGCCCAGATCTTTTCAAACCAAAGAGCAAAATAAAAACAAAATCTCCCAGTCACCTTTTGAAAAAAAAAATTTCAAAATGAAAACATGATAGCCAAAATCCTGAGTTTCAACATTAAGAAAAAAATATTGAAAATACAGAAAAAAAAGAATTCAAGGACCAAGGAATCACAGTTAGAATCACACATGATTTAGCAATCATCACTATAAGGGAGCAGAGAACACAATATTACAAATGGCTTATAATCAATAATAATTTGTTGAGCAAAAGTAAGCATAATCCTACACTGAAAAAAAATGGATCTTTAATGAAATAAGAGGCCTTCCAAGAATTTCTGATGAAAAGACCAGAGTTTTGTAGAAAACTTGAAGTTCAACACAAAAATGTAAAAAAAAAAAAAAAATTAAGGGACTAAAATAAGGATAAACTGCTGACATTCAATATAGGGAAATGATACATAGATCCCTCTGTAATCATCAGGGTCATAGAAGAAGTCTAATTAGAAAAGGGCTGGGCAAATTTTTTTGACCTTAAGAGATGAATGGAAAACAAAAGGAAGAATACACTGGGGGGTTAGAAGGGAGAAACAGAAGAGAAAGGAAGGTTGGGGGAAACTGTCTTACAAAATCAAGATGAATAAGTAGACATCAATATCAAGAAGGATGGAATAGGGGGCACAGCTGACATTTCAACCTCACTCTCATCTGAAGTGGTCAAAGGAAAGAAGAATAAATAAATATAAATAAATAAATAAATAAACATAAATACCCACATAGTTGGGTGCAGAAATACATTTCACATTTCACTGAGGAAGGAAAAAGGAGATGAGGTGACAAAAAAATAGGATCTAAAGGAGTTCCCATAAAATGTAAGAAATGATAAAGGGGGTGATTTCAGAGGAACATGGAAAGACTTGTATGAACTGAAGCAGAATGAAGTAACCAGCATTAAAAGAAAAATTTATATAATGATGACAATATGGTAAAGACCAACAATTTTGAAAAAAATTTAGGAACTCTGATAGATGTAATTGTTCAATCACAATAACAGAAGACTAATGATAAAACATGCTACCCACCATCATAGAGAGCTGAAAGATTTAAGAGTGCAAATTTAGATATAGTTTTGGGACATAGACAGTGTGGAACTTTGTTTTGTTTAAGTATACATATTTATAACAAAGATTTGGTTTTTGTTTTGCTCTCAAATGAAGGAAAGAAGAGAGGCTGAGTAAATTTCTGCAGATTGAATAAAAGAAAATGTAATTGTTTTAAAAAGCAAGAAGAAAAACACACTAAATACAGCAGGAGGAAATTTTGAAGGGAAAACAGAAGCAAAGCAATATTGGCACTATGACATTAAACATATATCAATACATGTGTGTATGTTAATACACACATACACACACACACATATATACGTGTCAGTAAATATATATAATTTATATTATAATTGTATTATATAATATAAATCAAAATATATGTATATGTATTTTAAATGTATATGATACATTATGATTTCATATACAATCATTACTTTCTGTTCTTTTATGTAAACATGCCCCTATCTACTGATAATTTTCAAGTTCATAATTTTCAAAAAAATTTTATCATTATAAAGAATGATGGTGGTACTCTTCCATAAAATATGTTTATTGATAGCACTATCTAAGATTTTGAAATTGGACTGGATAGAGGTGAACTCATATAATTAAAAAAACTACAAAATGGCCTATCTGTTATCTACCTCCAAAACTTTAAGTCAAAAAATATACTAATTTAGTTGACATCATCTTTATGATTCTTGAAGTATTTCAGGCAAATTTTAGCAGCCACTATAAAGTATAATCAATGAGAATTTTATATCTGATTTAGTTCTACATATGTTATTTGTAATATACCTCTTTTTAAAAATAGTTCATTGCAACAACACTTAGAAGAATCATTATGTCCTATACCAACAATGACAATGATTTATCAATTTACAGTGTATCTCAGGCTCTCTGGTTACTATTATCCCCCAATTCTGCAAGTTAAGCCAACTGTGAAAAAAAAGAAAGCTGAAAAAAATTTAAGCATAGATCTAATTGATGCAATCAACTGGTCTTTCATGAAAATCTATAAAAGAAAAAGAGGGATTCTAGGAGAAAGACAATTGAAGATACTTGGAATACTACTCAATCACTTAGTTCTAAAAGCAAACCCAATAACATTTGAAAAAACAACTTTTAAAAAACTGCAATATTAACTAAAGATAATGAATTTTCAAACTATAACAAGTAATTCAAGTTAATATAAGTGCTTTCAAATTTTTGTATGGAGTAGTGGGGAGACAGAAGACTTTTCACAAATAGTTCATCTTGATCCCCAGCTAGCACTATGTTTTATAACAATGCAGCACTAATTATGTAAGTGAAGCAAATGAAATTTTATTAACAAAATTTAAGTTGGGAATGGTTAATGTTAATTGCTTATCAGTTATGTATAAGCTGATTGGTTCAAAAGAAAAGAAGTTTTAAAAATAATGGAAACAGAATTCATTACTATTACTCATATACCACTGGCACATTAATCTAAGGGCTAATATATAAATGCATGCATTTAATGTAAATAATTTACTTTTCTTCAAGTAGGTCATTCTAATTGATAATTGCTCTCTTAAGCCTTTCTTGAAAACTCAGCAGGTACTTTGAAACAATCAAGAACTCTGATCAAGAGTGAAAGGAGAAAGAATAAAATAAATGGGGGGAAATACAGTTAGCAGTAATAACTATAAAAGTGAATTTTGAAGCAAGTTTCTCTGATAAGACCCCATTTCTCAAACATAGAGAAAACAGAGCCAAATTTAGAAATAAGAACCATGCCCCAATTGATAAATGCTCAAAAGATATGATCTATATCCAAAGAGCTATAAATTAATATATATATCCTTTGACCTAACAATACCACAGCTGGGCAAAATCCTTAAAGAGATTAAAAAAAGAAAAAACGAAAAGGACTTACATGTACAAAAATATTTATAGCAGCTTTCTTAGAACAAAAAATTGGAAATTTAGGGGACACCTATCAATTGGGGAATGGCTAAATAAACTATGGTATATGATTATGATGGAATGTTATTGTTCTATGGGAAATGATGAACAGTATGCTCCAAGAAAAAAACCTGGATTAAAATCTTCTTTGAACTCAAGCAAAGTGAAATATATTGTATACAAAGTAATAATAAAGTTCTGGGATGATGAGCTGTTAATAATTGCTATTCTCAGCAGTACAATGATCCACGACTACTCTGAAGGACTTATAATGAAAAATTCTTTCCATACACAAAGGAGGAACTGACTGTCTGAATATAGATTGAATCATTCTCTCTCTCTCTCTCTCTCTTTCTCTCTTTCTTGAAGTAATTTTTTTAGGGTAGGAGATCTAAGTTTTCTTTCACAACATGACTTTTATGGAAATGTTTTGATAATTTAATATGTGGATTTTTAATGGGGGCTGGAGGTGGGGATAAGGGAAAGAACCTATTGAACCTAAAAGTTTTAAAAATAAATGTTAAAAAAAATTTGTTTTAAATATCACTGACAGAAAATAATTAATTTAAAATATATATTTAAAATATATGGAATAAACAAAAAAACTGATCAACTTGATCAACCATAATTTCAAAAGACTCTTGATGACATATGCTATCTACCTAAAGATAGAGAGCAGCCTGAAAAATATTATATTTTCTTTCTTTCTTTTATTTTTTAACATGGCTAATGCAAAAATTTATTTTATATAATATAGCAATACATAATGGATTGTGATGGGTTTTGCTTTTTTATTTTTTGGGGGGAATGAGGCAATTTGGGTTAAATGACTTCCCCAGGGTCACACAGCTAGGAAGTGTTAAATGTCTGAGGCCAAATTTGAATTCAGCACCTCCTGACTTCAGGGCTGGTACTCTATCCATTGTGTCACCTAGCTGCCTCAAGCTTTGCTTTTCTTGCCTTCTTAATAGGAGGGGTAGGAGAACAGAGAAGGAAAGAATTCAGAATTGAAAATAATGCTGAACTAAAAAAAAAAGGAATAAAAACAACTATGTGCTTGACCAACAAACACTGCATCTACCAACCAACACAGATGTGTGCCATTCAAATAAAAACTCTGAATAGTTTAAATGAATAAAGTAGCTGAAAGCAATAAGGTTTAATTCATACTAATACAAATGATGAAGGGAAAGGCAGATTTTGTTCTTTATGTTTCAAGCTTTCTTGCTGGATTACTCTTTAGTCTATTTTTATATGATAAATTATTTTTAAAATATTTTTCTTTGACCACATTTTGTTCTCCCTCAATTACTGTTATCAAAAGAAATAAATACCTCATTAGGAATAACTTTGGTCACAGAAATGGCAATTAGCAGTTTGCATTTAGTTTTGGATATGTAGTTACTGGTATGATTAATAACATTAAAATATGCTTTCTACATTTCTAAATTTGTACTTCAGCAAAACAGTTGAAGACTATTATATTCAGAAATTATGATAAGAAAACAATGTGTGATTTTAAGAAAAAAAAAATGACGATATGTGCCAGGTAGATGGCACAGTACACAAGAGTACTAGCCAAGGAATCAAAAGGACCTGAATTCCAATTTGGTTTCAAACACTTAATAGCCATACGACCCTTGGAAAGTCACTTAATCTCAATTGCCTTCCCCTCAAAAGAAGTTAAGATATTCACTAAATGTTTTAAGCTTATAAAAATAAGAATCTAGCGCTAAGACCAAAAATTTTCATACCTTCCTGAGAAGAGACAATAGGTGGCATATAATCAGGAATATATTCTTTTCTTTCTTCTGCATCTTTGCTCCCAGGTTGAGGAAACTGAAGTACATTGTTCTTGCTGACAGGAAATGAAGGAATTTGATGTGGAAAAGTGACAGGTTCAATATTGTGAATATAATCTTCTAATTCATGAAGATTGACCCCCATGAGTTGGAAGGCTTCACTGACATCATCCAAAATTGGGTCTGTCCGGCCATCTGAAAGGAAATCAAAGTCAGATCAAATGCACTGTTACATACTTTTGAAATAATAAGAATGCAGATTAGAATCACATCACCTAAAAGCAGTGGACATGGAATCAGTAGCTCTTTGTTCAGGACTAGTTCTACTACTCGTGATCCACATATAGATGATATACAAATCTGTGATGACAATTTTACTGTTGCAATCTTTCCCTCTTTGAAGTACTATGAATTACAATTTTTGTGCACAAGTTCTATTCCTTCTGTAGAATGGAAGCTCTCTGAGTGCAGGGTTAGTTTCACTTTTTGTTCTGGTATCTCCAGAGACTAGCACAAAGTTTGCATATAGCTGTGAGTTGTGAGTGCATAAAATGTGTTGTGTCTTGGCTATAAGAGTATTATGATTACTTGACATATCAACACCTTGTTTATATCTTTGAAATCTTTGGATTACATGCCTAGCAGTGACATCTTTGGATCAAAGAATATGGACATTTTAGGCACTTTGTAAATGTAAGATCAAACTAGCTAGGTGGTACAGTGGGTAGAGCACTAGGCTTGGAATCAGGACAACATCTTCATGAGTTCAAATAGGCTTCAGAAATTGACCCCAGGCAAGTCACTTAATCTTGTTCACCTCACTTCTTTATCTGTAAAATGAGCTAGAGGAGGAAATAGCAAACCATTCCAATATCTTTGCCAAGAAAATTCCCAAAAGGGATCACAAAAAAATAGCACATAATTAAATTGACTCAACACCAACAAACATAATTCCAAATTGTTTCCCAGAAAGGTTAGTACAATTTCAGGTCCTCCAACAATATATTGGTATGTTTCTCTTACCTCAGCTTCACCTGTGCTCACTGGTTCCATCTTTTGTCATTACTATTTACTAAATGTATGGGTTATCTTAATTTCTCTTCTTATTACTGATGTGGAGCAATTTATTATATGGTTATTAATAATCTGTAATCTTTTGAGGACTATTGATTAGTAAACTTTGACTATCTACTTGACTATCTATACTAAAACTATCTATTAGTTCATGACCTTATATATTTGTATTCATTACTCATGTTCAAATGGGGTCACAAAAAGTCTGCTACAATCAAAATGATTAAATTTATTGATTCCTTATGTATCTTTAATATTAACCCCTTACCAGATTTTGACTTGGGAATGGAAGGGGAGAAGTCAAAATGGTTTAAGAAGAAACATTTTTACCTAGCTCACTCACATACCACCTCCATAGGCAAGAAAACATGCCACACCTAAATTCTAATTGGGAAAGCCAATAAAAAGACAGTCACTATTCTATGGCAGCTTAGGAAAACAGAAAGGTCTAGAGTCACTAGAGTGGGTGCTGGCCTAAAGCCAGCATAGAGACAGTGGGAGTGGCGTATTCCAGCACCCAGGGACAAAAAAGTAGAGCCAGAGAAGAAAAGAAAAGAAAGAGATCCCAAGGAAATCCTGAAACTCTTACTGAGAACAAACAAAAATGGATATTATTTAGAAGCTCTGTCCTGTTACCCATTTCTAGATCATAGTTCCAGGGCAGAAAGGAATGGTCCCAAATGAGTGTCTGAGAATCCAGCTGTTTACAGAGCAAGGAATAAGTTCCAAAAACTTAGTTGTGTGGCTCTGTGCCCAATAGCAGAGTAACAGTTCTAACCTGTAGCCCAACACATAAATCTGCAATGGAATAATCAGGGAGGAGACCAAGACTAAGGGAGAGTGAGCAGTCCAGTTGTTCTGGACCTACAGAATCCCTCAGTGGACTCATAGTACTTGAGTCTTGTAGCAGTCTATGGAAACTCAACAACACACAAAGCAAAAGACTCAATCTGGATCAGAAACTTGCAGAGCTCAAAGCAAGAGGGCAGTGAACAGATCTCTTCCTAAATCATACCACATCAGAAGCATTGAAAACTTGGACGGCCCCAGGCTGAGCTGAAAAAGAAGCAAGACATAAAAGATAGAATCTCAAGCCAGATATCCCCCATCCTCAGAAGTAAGTAGAACCTAACACTAACTTAAAGTTCAAAGTCAAGTAATCTGGAAGAATGAGCATAAGGAGCTACTCTAGTGACAGGGAAACTCAAGACACAAACACAGAAGAGACTGCAAAGGAAATGAGGGCTTGGAATGATATTCCAGAAGGCAAAGAATCTTGGATTATAACTAAGAATAACCTACCCTGTAAAACTGAACATAATCCTACAGGGGGGAAATGAAATAAAAGGATTTTCAAGCATTCCGAATCAGAGCTGAATAGAAAATCTAACATTCAAACAAGGACTCAATAGAAATACAATAAACAAGAATGGGAAATCATAAGGGATTAAATAAAGTTAGTGTTTTTATTCCCATATGAGGAGATGATATCTGTGAACCCTCAGAACTTAAACATCACTAGGAGTCTGAGAGGGAGAAAAGAATGGAAAAGTAGACAAAAGGAATGCATGGGAGAAGAAGGAAGGAGAGAAAGAATGAGGAAAAATATTTCATATAAAAGAGGATCATAAAGAAGAGTTTATATAATCAAGAGGGAAATGTGGGAGAAAAATACTTGAGCCTCTCTCATCTGAAATGGTACAAAGAAGAAAGACTAACATCACAGTTGGGAAATTTATCTTACCCAATAGAAAAATTGGAAGAAAGGGGCTTAAGAGAAAGAAAGATAGAAGAATAAAAGGGAGAGTAGATTAAGGAAGGCAGTGAGAACAAAATAGGCTCAAAACAGAGGCAAAGTAAAAAGAAGATAAATATAAGAGAATAAAATGGAGGGAAATGAACAATCAGCCATCATAACCATAGACATGAATACGATAATATCAGTCACAAAACACAAGTGGATATAAAATGGATTAGAAACCAGAACCCAACAATATGTTGTTTTATTTTAAAAAAAACAAACAAAAAAAAAAAAAAACACATAGAAACAGAATGAAATCCATAGAGTTAAAATAAGATCTCGAATAGAATCTATTTTGTTTTAGCTGAAGTAAAAAGGGCAAAAGTGGTACTCTCTATTTCAGACAAAGCAACAGCAAAAATAAACCTAGTTAAAAAAATAAATTGGGAAACTACATTTTGTTGAAAAGCAACCATAAACAATGAAATAAAATCAATACTGAACATATGTATACCACACAGTATAGCTTCTACATTCTTAAGAGAATTATTAAATGAGTTACAGGAGAAAACTGCAAGTAAACTGTAAATAGTGGAGGACCTAATTTTATCCCTCAGCCTTAGATGAATATAATCAGAAGCTAGGGAAATGAAAAGAATTTTTAAAAACTTAAAAATGATAGCCCTTATACCCCAAAGAGATACTAAAAAAGGGAAAGGGACCTGTATGTGCCAAAATGTTTGTAGCAGCCCTGTTTGTAGTGGCTAGAAACTGGAAAATGAATGGATGCCCATCAGTTGGAGAATGGCTGGGTAAAATGTGGTATATGAATGTTATGGAATATTATTGTTCTGTAAGGAATGACCAGCAGGATGAATACAGAGAGGCTTGGAGAGACCTACATGGACTGATGCTAAGTGAGATGAGCAGAACCAGGAGATCATTATACACTTCGACATCGATATTGTATGAGGATGTATTCTGATGGAAGTGGATTTCTATGACAAAGAGACCTAACTGAGTTTCAATGGATAAATGATGGACAGAAACAGCTACACCCAAAGAAGGAACACTGGGAAACGAATGTGAACTAGTTGCATTTTTGATTTTCTTCCCGAGTTATTTTTACCTTCTGAATCCAATTCTCCCTGTGCAACAGGAGAACTGTTCAGTTCTGCAAATATGTATTGTATCTAGGATATACTGCAACATATTTAACATATATAGGACTGCTTGCCATCTTGGGGGGGGGGGGGGGGAAAGGAGGGAGGGGAAATAACGAAACATAAGCGAGTGCAAGGGATAATGTTGTAAAAAATTACCCTGGCATGGATTCTGTCAATACAAAGTTATTATTAAATAAAATAAAATTTAAATTTAAAAAAAAATGATAGCCCTCTGGATAATAAGGAATGGAAATAGAAAGGAGCGTACCTACTTTCTCAATGATGTATGACAACTTTACAAAAACTGGTCATAGCAACAACAAAAAGCTTTCATTTAAAAAAGCAGAAAATATTAAGTGCATTTTTTTTCTGATAATGAAAAAAATTACTTTCAATAAAGAGCCTTTGAAACATGGATTAAAAATTAATTTGAAATTAATTAATCTGAAAGAATAAGTGGTCAAAGAACAAATCGCAGAAACAATCAACAATTTCCTTAAAGATAAAGATGAGACAACATACTAAAATTTGAAGTATCCATGTAAAGCCATTCTTGAGGAGGAAATGTGTATCTCTAAACACTTGCATCAATAAAAGAAAGATCAATGAGTCTGGCATAGAACCAAAAAAAAACCCCTCAAAACCCAACAAATTTCAAATCCCCAATTAAATAGCAAACTAGAATCATGAAATCAAAGGAGATGTTAACAAAAGTAAAAATACAAGAGCCAATGAATTAATAAATAAAAACAAGGAGCATTAAAAATAAATAAATGAATGAATGAATAGGCCATTGGAAAATTTGACGTTTAAAAAGACAACTAAATTACCAGTATCAAAAATGAAAGAAGTAAATTCACAACAAATGAAGAAGAAATAAAAGTAATTATTAGGAGTTATTTTTCCTAACTATGTGCTAATAAAACTGATAATCTAAATTAAATGGATGAATATTTTACAAAAATATAAATTAACTAGATTAACAAAATAGGAAACAGAATATTTAAACCTCTCTTAGAAAAAAAATATTTTGAACAAGCCATAAATGAACTTCCTAAGAAAAAAATTCTAAGAACAAATGGATTTACAAGTGACTATTTCCAAACATTTAAAGAACAATTAATTCCAGTACTACATAACAAGAGACAGGGAGGATTACAGATGGCAAAATGAACAATTTTGATTATATAAAACTGCAAATTTTTTGCATAAACAAAACAAATATAGCTAAAATTAGAAGAGAAACAGGTAAATGAAGGGTGAAATCTTTACAACTAGTTTCTCTGATTAAAGCTCAATTCTAAGATTTACAGGGAACCAGTTCAAATATATAAAAATAAACTCTATTTCTAAAATGACAAATGATAAAAGGACACAAATAGATAATTTTCAGAAAAAGAAATCAAAGTTATCAATAACTGTATCAAAAAATTTTCTAAATCACTGAGAACAAAACAAATCAAAATTACTCAATGTTTCACTTCATACCCATTATATTAGCAAAGCTGACCAAAAAAAAAAAAAAAGAAAAAGAAAAAGAAAAGAAAAAAAATGGCAAATACTGGAGGAGTTATGGGAAAACAGGTTCAGTAATTCACTGTTAATGGAGCAGTGAACTGGGAAGCCATTTGGAACTATGCCCCAGAAGATATCAAACTGAATATACCTTTTGGCCTAGCAACACCATTTCTAAGTATATACCTCAAAAAGATTTAAAAAAAAACAAAAAAAACAATAAAAGACACATGAACAAAAAATAGGAATAGCAGCTATTTTCATAATGGCAAAGAATTGGAAACTCAGGGAATATTCAATCATTGGGGAATGGCTAAAGTTATAGTGTGTGTTGTACACATGTCTGTATGAGTGTATGTATATATGTACTAGAATGTTATTTATGCTGTAAGACATGACTAAAGGATAGTTTCAGAGAAACACAGGAAGACTTCTACAAAATGATGCTGAGTGAAGTGATTTTTTTACAATAATGTCAACATTATAAAGACAAATTGTTTAGAAAGATTTAGGAATTTTGATCAATACAATGACCAAGTACAATTCCAGAAGGCACAAGATGAAACCCACCTCCTGAAAGAAAGGGAGATAGACTCATACTACAGATAAAAAAATATTTTTTGGACATGGTCAATGGAGAAATTAGTTTTACTTAACTACATATTTATAATAGGATTTCTCATTTTCTCAATTATGAAGGCATTAAGGAGAGAATACTGATTTGAAAAAAAATTAAAATCACATTTTAAAAAGTGTAAAACTAAAAAACAAATGCATAAAACTGTTTTAACATGTAATTTGGGAAAGAAAATATTATTTTAATTAAATTTCAGAAACAGTCAAAACTAAGGTCTTGACAGCCAATATTTAACATTACAATACACCACAAAATTAATCTTTGACACCTGGACTGATTAAACCATATAGAATTAATCATGATCTAAATATTATTTTATGCTGATTTTGCACAGCATTTTTAATATTATTTAAGAATGGGAGACCATAATATTAGTCAAAACAAAATAAAAGTGAAACACGTCTCCTGATTGTTTATTATCTTCCTGGGTCAAATGAATGTATTTTTCTTTTATACTTCTTACTTAGGACTCTGGATATAACAAAAACTAAATTAATTTAAACCTACTACTGGAAACATTCAATGCCCACTACAAAAAATCAAATACAATTATTTAGAGCCTGGCACTAAAGAGCCATGAAATTATATATTTCTGAATAGCTTAAATCATAACTAAAATGCCTGGAGAGCAATTTGGAACTATGCACAAAAAGTTATTAAACTATGCATAACCTTTGCACCAGCAGTGTTACTACTGGGCTTATATTCCAAAGAGATCTTAAAGAAGGGAAAAGGACCCCCATGGGCAAAAATGTTTGTGGCAGTCCTTTTTATAGTAGCTAGAAACTGGAAATTGAATGGATGCCCATCAACTGGAGAATGGCTGAATAAACTGTGGTATATGAATGTTATGGAATATTATTGTTCTGTAAGAAACAACCAGCAGGATGAATACAGAGAAGATTGGTGAGACTTACATGAACTGATGCTAAGTGAAATGAGCAGAACCAGGAGATCATTGTACATGGCAACAAAAAGACTATATGATGTTCAATTCTTATGGTCATGGCTCTCTTCAACAATGACCAGTTTCAAATGTTCAGCAGTGAAGAGAGCCATCTACATTCAGGGAGAGGACTGTGGGAACTGAGTGAGGACCACAACATAGCATTCTCAGTCTTTCTAATGTTGTTTGTTTGCATTTGTTTTCCTTCTCAGGTTTTTTCTTTTTAGATCCAACTTTTCTTGTGCAGCAAGATAACTGTATGGATATGTATATATATATATTGGATTTAACATATATTTTAACATGTATTGGAATACCTGCCATCTAGGGGAGGGAGTGAGGGGAAGGAGGGGAAAATTTGGGACAGAAGGTTTTGCAAGGGTCAGTGTTGAAAAATTACCCATGCATGTTTTGTAGATAAAAAGCTACAATAAAAAATAATAATAAAGAAAAAAATAACAACTGGAATGCTTGTGGGTACTAACAAATAGTAATAAAAACAATGCAAAATTAATTTTTAATGTCATAAGCATAAATAACAAATGAAGATTCCTATGAAAATACAAGTAGAATAATCTTCCTATAAATTCTTGTTGTATAAGATGTTGAATTGAACAGATAAATTACATAGCATAATTCTGACAGCCTTGACAAAAAGGTGTTATCTTTTAAAAGGGAAACTTTTTCTACCTTTAACAGATACTAGGAGTTGAAAAATTAGGATTGAAATTAAGATCGAAAAAAGGTTCTGTATCACCAACCATAACTTCTCATTTTACCTCCAGTCCTATACTGTCTAAAGAACATAAATGTCTTTAGATAAATGTCTAAAGAACATTTTTATTTGGGTATTTGATCATTACTTTAAAATTAAACTGTTTTAACTGATCTCCTTCCTACCCAATGCAATGCAAAAATGCCTACCCTTTTGAATTTAACTATATTACTAGCCCAACTATCATTCCAATACAGAAAAGGTGGGCTCATTTTTATTTTTATTTTTTTAATAGTTTTTTATTTACAAGTTATATGCATGGGTAATTTTATAGTATTAACAATTGCTAAACCTTTTGTTCCAATTTTTCCCCTCTTTCCCCCCACCCCTTTCCCTAAATGGCAGGATGACCAGTAGATGTTAAATATATTAAAGTATAAATTAAATACAAAATAAGTATACATGACCAAACCATTATTTTGCTGTACAAAAAGAATCAGACTCTGAAATAGTGTACAATTAGCCTGTGAAGGAAATCAAAAATGCAGGCGGACAAAAATATAGGGATTGGGAATTCAATGTAATGGCTCTTAGTCATCTCCCAGAGTTCTTTCGCTAGGTGTAGCTGGTTCAGTTCATTACTGCTCCACTGGAACTGATTTGGTTCATCTCATTGCTGAAGACGGCCAGGTCCATCAGAATTGATCATCATATAATATTATTATTGAAGTATATAATGATCTCCTGGCTCTGCTCATTTCACTCAGCATTAGTTCATATAAGTCTCTCCAGGCCTTTCTGAAATCATCCTGCTGGTCATTTCTTACAGAACAATAATATTCCATAATATTCATATACCACAACTTATTCAGCCATTCTCCAATTGATGGGCATCCATTCAATTTCCATTTTCAAGCCACTACAAAAAGGGCTGCCACAAACATTTTTGCACATACAGGTCCCTTTCCTTCTTTAAGATCTCTTTGGGATATAAGCCCAATAGTAACACTGCTGGATCAAAGGGTATGCACAGTTTGATAACTTTTTGAGCATGGTTCCAAACTGCTCTCCAGAATGGTTGGATGTATTCACAATTCCACCAACAATGTATTAATGTCCCTGTTTTTGGTGGGCTCATTTTTAAATCATTTCTTTTTTTGTCCTCAGCCAATTAACTAAGCATATATTGTTTGAAATGTGTTCAAATTTATTCTGACTTACATGAACTGATGTGAGTGAAGAACCAGAAGAATGCTGTACACAGTAACAACGCTGTGCACATAGATCAACTTTCATGGACTTTACTCTTCTCAGGAACACTATGATCTAAGACAACTTTAAAAGACTTGTGACAGAAGCCTTGTGATGGAAAATGTTATCAACATCTAAAGAAAGAACTGTGGACCCTGAATGCAGATTGAAGCATACTATTAGTCACTTTGTTGTTGTTTTTTCTGACTCATGGTTTTTCCCTTTTGTTCTGATTTTTCTTTCACAACATGACTAATGGGAAAATATGTTTAATATGATTATATATGCATAACCTGTATCAGATTGACTGTTATGTTTAAGAGGTATGAGAGGAGGGAGAAAAAATGGAAGTCAAAATCTTATAAAAGCAAATGCCACCAAGGTGGCGCAGTGGATGGAGCACCAGTCCTGAAGTCAGGAAAACCTGAGTTCAAATCTGATCTCAGACACTTAAACTTCCTAGTTGTATGACCCTGGGCAAGTCACTTACTTGCCTCAGCCAAAAAAAAAAAAAAAAAAGTAAATGTCAAAAACTAATATATATATATGTATATATATATATATATATGTATATATAATATATATTTTTTAAATTTTAAACAATGTATTCTTTCCCCTTCATTCCTAAAAGATACAACCCTAGCTAATTCCAGGATTTTCCTTCTTGAACATATTTTCACACTACAATGGATTAATTTTCCCAAAGCGCACAATGTGTTACTCCTTTGCTCTAGAAATCAATAGCCTATAATGCTTCATATTGATGACTACTTTGAGACAAGTTTTTGCCAAACTTAAATATTCACAGTATCTCATTGTTGTCTTCCCACTGTCATCTTCATGTTCCCGATTCAGTCTCCCATTCCCAGAATGGACTTTCCTTGCCCAGCCTCTATCTCTTACCTGCTAAGATTGTCATCCCTTAAAAGTTGATTTTAATCTTGAAAAGTTTGATTTTAATTATCTCTTCCATGAAGTCTTCCCCATTAAATTTAATTGCTGTGGGAGTACCCACAGCAATGGAACTTTTAATTCTCTTCAACATTTATATAAAAAGTCTTTTCGGATCACTCTTTTGCTCTTTTCATAGTCTATCCTAAATTATAGTTGTATATCTATGTCTTATTAAATTACATCTTCCCCTACAAATTGATCCAACTCTTCGATAAAACAATTTCGAATTATGCTTAGGAAAAAAACCAAAATGTCTTTTGATTCTAAGGTCCCATTGATAGGTATATAGAAAGATCCCATGTACATTAAAACACCCCTAGCGTAATCTTTTGTAACAGCAAAGAATTAGAAGCAAAGTCAAAGTCCGTTGATTGAATAATGACAAAAAGAAAAGTAAAGTAAAAGTAATGCAGTAATATTTCATTACATTTACTTTTCTTCCTCATGGAATTGTGATTGGTCATTCTGTTGATCATTTAGTATATTTCAAAGTTGATAATTTTGACAATATTGCTGTTACTATACCAATTGTTCTCCTGATTTTGCTCACTTCATACTGCATCAGTTTATATAAATCTACCTAAGTTTTTCTAAAACCATCCCCTTCAGCATTTCTACCATAATAGTATTTCATCACATTCATATACTATAACTTGTTCAGCTAGTCCCCAAATGGTGGACATCCATCCCCTCAATTTCTAATTCTTTATCAACTAGAAACAGAACTGCTATAAATATTCCTATATAAATGGGTCATTTTCTAGTTCCATGATTTCTTTGGAGTATAGAACAAATAAGTAGTATTACTGGGTCAAAAGATATATACAATTTAGTAGCTTTTGGGACATAGTTCCAAATTCCTATCCAGAATGGTTAGATGAATTCAAAGTTCTATCAGAATTACATTAGTGTACCTATTTCATTGCAATCCTGTCAGCATTTGTCAAGTTCCTTTTCTCTGATAATTGTATATTTAATATATTTGACTGATCAACCTCTAAAACCAAGAGCAAGCATTCTCTGTAACTGAGATATGCTAGAAGCCTTCTCAATATGATCAGACATGGAAAGATGACTAAAGCCAGATTGTAGAGAGCTTTAATGCTGAACAGAGGTGTTTTCAATTATTTTAATGGTAATACAGAGCCAGAGAAGTTTCTAAAACAATCAAGCAATAAGCCTTTATTACAGCAACTTCAATTAAGTCTTTAGACTAGGAGCACTTTGAAAGCAAGGAATGTCTTTTGCTTTGCTTTATATCTCCAGCATTTAATACAATACCTGAAATATAAAAGGCACATTCTAAATATTTACTAACTGATAATAAAGGGCCAAGTATTGTATTAGGATGCAAAGAGAAAAAAAAGCTTATCCTCAATGAGCTTATATTTTAAATATATACCTAAGTATATATAGAAAAAACTACCAAGTATCTTGCAAGGGAAGGCTTTAGGAGCTGGAGGATCAGTAAGGGTTTCAGGTAGATAGTAAACTACTTAAAATGAATATTGAAGAAAAAACAGATTCTGAGAGAGGAGGAAAGAAGGAATTCTAGGTATGTGGAACAGGAAGTCCAGTCAAGAGTTAAAGATGGAGTGTCCTCTGAAAAGAAAAGAAAGAATCCAATTCGACCAGACTGTAGAATGTGAGAAGTAGAATTATGTATAATAAACAGGGAATGAAAAGTCAGGGCCAAGCCTTATATGAAAAGCAACATATTTAGATCTAATCCTAGAGGTGAAAGAGAGCCATTGGAGTATATTAAGAAATCTCAATAGGGAGAGACAATAAGGCTCTGAACAATATAATGGAGAGTAAGCACCAGTTTTGAGTTATGTCAAATGATAAAATTTGGCGACTGAACAGATATGGAGGGTTAGGGCAAGATAATGGAGGGTATAAGGGATATAAAATAACTTATAAGGGACAGATATGAATGGTAAGAGTGAGAAATAAAGGATACTGCTAAGATTGTAAACTAAGGAGATGGGAAGTTGGTGAGAGAAATTAAAAAGTTGGGAAGGATAGGTTTAGAGTGAAGGATAATAATTTCTGTTTTAGACATGTTGAGTTTGAGATTTTTATGGGCTATCTGGTGTGAAATGTTTGAAAGAGAAAAGAACACCTAAGATAGAAGCTTGGGGCAGCCCCCACAATAGGGAGCAGAATACATGTGAAAAGCAGGGGAGTGACAGTGTCCGAACTGTGTAGAATAATTATTTGCCAATTCTGTGCAGGATGGATTAAAAAAGATTAGATTCAAGAACCAATGAGGAGGGCCAATTAGGAGATGGCAGAGAAGTAATGAATATCTAGATTAAGACAGGTGTAGTATGAATAGAGAGGAAAAAGACAGATGCAAAAGATTTTAAGGGGATCAGTTAGTTAATAAAAATTTAAGTGCCTATAATGTGCCAGGTTATGCTAAGCACTAAGCATACAAAAAGAGGCAAAAGAAGTCTTTGCTCTCAAGTAGCTTAAATTAATTAAGTTACAAGTGAACAAATATGTAGAAACAAGCTACATATAGGATAAATAGGAAACAATTAAGAAGGGAGCTACTAAAATTAAGAGATTGGGCAAGGCTTCCTCTACAAAAACGGAATTTTAGTGGGATTTAAAAGGAACCAAGGAGACAGAGAAGAAGATGGAGAACATTCTAGGCATGGGGAGAGTCAGATAAAATGCCCAAAGCCAAGAGATGGAATGAATTGTTCTTAAAACAATAAAGAAGCCAGCATCACTGGACCAAAAAAATATATGGCAGAGAATAATGAATAAGAAAACAGGAATGGTAAATGGAGCTAGGTTATGAGTTTTGAATGCCAGAGGATTTTGTATTTGATTCTGGAGGTAACAGAAAGCCCTTTTAGAGGGAAAGGAGAATGGTCAGGAAAATCAGTTTGATGGCTAAATGGAGGAAAGATTAAAGTACAGAAAGTCTGGGGACAGGCTAATCTGCCAATAAGCTACTGCAACAGTAAGAGCATAAAGTGAAAAGAGCCCATCCCAGGGGATGGCAGTATCAGAGAGGGGGTATATTGCACACATCTTTCAAAGGTGAAAAGCAATATGGTGAGAGACAGGATGACTCCTAAATTGTCAGCCTGAAAAACAGAGGAGACAGTTTTGCCCTCAAAGGTAACAGGAAAGTTAGGGGATTGAGGAGAAGGTCTAGAGGGAAAGATGAGCTCTATTTTGGGCATACTGAATTGAAGATGTCTACTAGACATGAAGTTTGAGATGTCAGAAAAGAAGTCTGAGATGTTAGACTAGAGGTGTCAGCAGAGACTAAGGCAAAATAGATAGCGCTAAGAATATCAGCATAGATATAAAACTGAAACATAAGAGTTGATGAAATAGTCAAGTAAAACAGTATATAAAGGCAGAAGAGAAGAGGTTCCAGGACAGAGTGGAGGAACATATACAATTGGAGGATGTGACCTGAAGGAAGACTCAACAAAGGCGACTGAGTCAGACAGCTAAGTGGAGGATCAGAAGACTGCAGATAGAAATAAGATAGCATCAAGAAGAAGGTGGTCCAAAAAAAGGGAAGAGGGTGATCAACAGTGTCAAAGGCCACAAAGAAGTCGAGAAGAATGAGGTACGAGAAAAGATTACTGGATTTAGCAAATAAAAGGAATCCACTCCACTTACAGTTACAAGAAGTCAACCCTCTGGGGCAGCTAGGTGGCGCAGTGGATAGAGCACCAGCCCTGAAGTCAGGAGGATCTGATTGACTCAGACACTTAACACTTCCTACCTGTGTGACCTTGGGCAAGACACTTAACCCTAATTGTCTTGGGGGAGAGGAGGGAGGAGAGGGTTGGAAGGAAAGAAAGAAGGAAAAAAAAGGCAACCCTCAATCTGTCTCTTTGCAGTGTCCAACTATTGAATCTGGTTCTGTTCTCTAGTCAACAATAAATCTAATCCCTCTTCTAGATAATCCTTCAAATAATTGGAAAAGAGCTACCATGTTCCTCTGAGTCATCTTTTCTATAAAACGAACATTCCCAGTTTCTTCAACTAATATGACATTTTCTCATGTCTCTTCACCATCATGACTATTCTTCAGTTATCAATATCAATTATAGTACCCAGGAAAGAATGCAAGGTGGTACGTTGAATATTTTGACTACTTAAATGTTAGGGGATAGCTTTGGTTCTCCCGTAGTTCTATTCTTATCCTAATTTTGTTGCTAATGCAGATCTGCCTCTACATACTTGCATATGTATACTCTGACCCTTAATGAATTTCTAAGGGGTGGGGGATGTGGGGGTGGTGAACAGTGATTAGAAAGAACCACTGGAAGGCAAAGAAAAAAGAAAAAATGGTCACTCAATGGAATAGAAAAATTTCAAGCTTTCATAAAGACCAGAATAAAACCAAAAATATGACCTCAAATATTAAGACCCATGAGAAGCATAAATAAGTACAACGGGGAAAAAAAGATAAGGGACTCAATAGAGCTAAACTGTATCACTAATAGTAAGTTAGAAGGAATACAGATAAGCAGTATGGTTATAAGATGAATTTGAGGGAACGACATTTCTTAAATGACATCAAGGGATGAGAAAGAGGAGTATACTGAGTGGAGTGGAGAGATAGAATGGTATAAATTATTTCATATGAAGAGGCCTGAAAAGACCAATGAAAAGGAAGATGGGAGGATCAGCAATGAGCATCACCTGAACCTTACTCTCATTAGAATTGGCTCAAAAAGGGAATCATATAGACAATCAGTTGAATATAGATAGATATCTATTTTATCTAACAGGGAAGTAGGAGGAGAGGAGATTAAGTAAAATGGCTAGGAGGTGGGGACTGACAGGAGAGGGCAGATCAGGGGAAGTGGTAGACAAAAGCACAATACTGGTGAGGAGGGAAATGGTGAAAGGAGAGAGTGGACAAACAGAAGGAAGAATATAATGAAGAAAAATACATACAAAATAATCATAACTGTGAATGTGCACATTAGAAGAGCAAGAATAGAATAGAATAGAAACTCAAATCTATAGGATGGGGAAGAATTCATGACCAAAAAAGAGATAGCCTTACAAAATACAAAATATATAATTCGGATCATATTAAATTAAAAAGCTTTTTTTTTTTTTAACAAACAAAACCAATGGAACCAAGATTAGAAGGAAAACAGAAAGGTGAGAAACAATTTATGTCTCTGATAAAGACTCAAATCTTTATCAAATTTCTCAAATATATATAGAGAACTGAGTCAAATTTATAAGAAAACAAGCTATTTCTCAACTGATAGCAAAGGTAAAATATTTTAACAGGCAGTTTTCAGATGAAGAAATTAAAGTTATCTATAGGCATATAAAGAAGTGTTCTAAATCACTTTGATTAGATACATGCAAATTAAAACAATCTTGAAATACTACTTCAGATTGGCTAATATGGCAAAAAAAGGAACAGTGTAAGTGAGAAAACAGAGATACTAATGTACTATTGGTGGAGTTGTGAATTGATCCAGCCATCCCGGAGAGCAATTATGCCTAAAGGACAACCAAATTGTGCATACCCTTTGACTCAGCAATATCACTACTATTATCTATATCCCAAAGAGATCATAAAAAAGGGAAAAGGACCAATATGTGCAAAAAGATTTATAGTAGACTTTTTCATGGTAGCAAAATAATGGAAATTAAAAGGATGCCCATCTATTGGGAAATGGCTTAACAGGCTGTGGTATATCAATGAAATGGAATATTATTTTGCAATAAGAAATGATAAGCAGATTTCAGAAAAACCTGTAAAGACTTGGATGAACTGGTGCAAAGTAAAATGAGCAGAAACAAGAAAACACTGTACACAGTATCAGCAACATTGACAATTAACTATAAATGACTCAGCTCTTTTCAGTAATACAATGATGCAAAACAAGTACAAAGGACTCATGAAGGACAATGCTATCTATATCCAAATAAAAAACTGATGGACTCTGAATGCAGATTGAAGCATATTTTTTTCACTCACTTTATTACTTCTTGTGTGTCTTTTTCTTTTTCACCTGTTTTCTCTTTCATAACTGTGACTAATATAGAAAATATATATGTATAAACTATATCAAATTGCCTACCATCTTCAGAAGAGGACAGAGGAGGGAGGGAGAAGAATCTGGAATTCAAAAATCTTACAAAAAATGAACATTAAAAATTTTACTGATATGTTATTGGGGGAAAAATACTACTGAAAAGCAAAAAATAAAATAAAATAAAAGGAATGGCTTCATCAAAAACAATTCATGACAAACTAACTTTCCAGCATTTGATAAATATGAGAAAAATATTTAATGGGGGAGGGAGAAATCTTTGCTATACCACTTGGTGAATATATGTTTAATATTGATATTACTTCATTATCTATCCTCCCATATCTCTTTTAATTAGATCTATCTTTGCTTTTATTTGATCTGAGATCAGGATTGCTACCCTTGCTTTTTTTTACTTCACCTGAAGCATAGTAGATTCTGCTTCAGCCCTTTACCTTCACTCTGTATGTATCATGCTTTAATGTATTTCTTGTAAACATCATATTATAAGATTCTGGCTTTTAATCTAGTCTGCTATTCGCTTCCATTTTATGGGAGAGTTCATCCCATTCACAATCACAGTCACAATAACTAATTCTGTATTTCCTGCCATGTTATTTATTTTCCCTACATTATGCTTTTCTCTTTCCTTTCCCCCTTTTCTCCTCCCCAGTATTTTGCTTTTGAAGACTACTTCCCTCAAATAGTCCTCCCCCCCTTTAGAGCCCTTCCTCCTTTTCATACCTTTCCCCTAATACTTCTATTTTCCCTTCTATTAGTCTTTTTCTTTCTTTTCCCCCTTTCCCTCCCACTATCCTGTAAGGTGAGACAAGTTTCTCTGTGAAACCAAATATGTCTAATATTTTTTCTTAGAGGCAAATCTGATGAGAGTAAAATTCACACAATGCTTATCCCCCTTCCTTCTTTCCCTCAATTATAATAGGTTTTCTTTGCCTCTTCATGAAATGTAATTTCCCTTATTTTACCTCCTTTTTCCTCTTTTTCTATCAAGGGGGAAATCTTTGACATAAAAATTTTTTACTAAAAATCTAACACCCAAAATATACAAAAAATTGAAATATATGTTTAAGAATTAGAGCTATTTCCTACCATTTAAGTGGTAAAAATATAAGGACAAGGTTCTCAAAAGGAAAAATACAACAATGCTCCAAATTATTAATAAGAGAAATGCCAATAAGACAACTTTGAAGTTCCTCATCACACCTATTAGATTGGCAAAGGCAGCAAATCGGGAAAATGGCTATTGCTAAAGAGACTATGATAAGATAGGCATACTAATGCACTTTTTGTGGCACTATGAATTAGTCTAGCCATTCTGGAAAGCAATTTGGAACTATATTTCAAAGCCACTAAACTCTACATACCTCTTGATCCAAAGATACATATACTTCAAAGACACACAGGACACAAACACACAAAAATATTGACGGCAGAGCCTTAAGTTATAACATGAAACTAAAAGTGGTAGCCTAAAAGTGGGGAATAGCAGAACAAATTGAAGCTGTGAATGTAATGAAATATTATAACACTATAAGAAATGACAAAGAAAGATTCTAAGAAATTCTGGGAGATCCATATTGAACTAAAACAAAGTAAAATAGGAACAATGTGCACTATTACAATAACGTAAGGGAAAACAGATTTAAAAGACTACATAGCTTAGATAATGAAATGAATAATCAGGACTTCATGGGGGAAGAGGAAGGGATTATTAAGTACCTACTATGTGCCAGGCACTAGATTAAAAATGTTTTATCAAAAAAAAAAAAAAAGTCCTTTACAAATATTATCATATTTTATTTCAGAAAATCAATCACGAAAGTTTCCCTTCCTCTCATAGCTTCCCCCCCCCATAGAGGTGATGATCTAGAGAAAAAATAAGATGAACATGTCCAGACATGACCAATGTGTTGATGAATTTGCTAGACTATACTTAATTATTATAAGACTATGAGGACTTCAATTTGGAAGTAGTATGGAAAAATAAATGGCTCTGAATTCAAAGGACAAAGATTCATATTCCAGCTCTGATTGATGTTGACTGCCTGTATAATTGCAAGTAAATCACTTAACCTTCCTGAGCCTCAGTTTTCTCTTCTATAAAATGAGAGATTCAGACTAGATGTCCTCTAAAATCTTTTCCAATTCT
Organism: Antechinus flavipes; assembly: GCF_016432865.1. NCBI lineage: Eukaryota > Metazoa > Chordata > Mammalia > Dasyuromorphia > Dasyuridae > Antechinus > Antechinus flavipes. Next base: position 169,823,079 of record NC_067402.1, read on the forward strand.
ATAGCTATAATTCTATAATTGATCTATGATGATGTGAAAAAAAAATTTTTAAGTCAATAAAATATTTTAAAATATACAGGAAGAAAAAGTTTAGAAGAGGACAAATTGCAATTTTGTTATTAATTTAATGTACATTTTAAAATAAACTGTACATAACCGAATTTTATAGCTTTATATACTATCCTCTTTCTATTCTTTGATATTGAAACATTTCTTTCAATTAATGATTAGGTTCATAATAAAGAAAACATTTTTAAATGATATAAAAAATCTCAGTGAATTAATACACCAAAGGATCACTTAGATTTGAAAAGTTATCAAATATGATGGGAAGTAGTGATCAAAAAAAATGTAAAACATTACTACAATCTTAATATAAAGGAGAGATTTGTCAAATTGAATTGAATGAGAGAACCACATGAATACATACATGCCTAAATATGTATCTAGGTAAATCACATATACATGATAGATACATGTATGTGTATGCATATGTGCATATATTTATTTATATATATACACTCTATGTATGAAGGAAGAAAAAAAACCTTTATCATTTTCTATCTGTGTAACATTAGATAAGTAATAACCTGCATCTCAGTTCCTTCATTTGTAAAATGTGGGAATTGTACCACATGGTCTCTGAGGTCCTTACCTAAACTGCTCTTTTACTAACCCCAGGCACTTCACTCCCTGCCCCAGGCAGACGAGTTGGAATACTCTTTACTCCCCAGTTCTACTTCCATGTTCTTTCTTTACATATGTTACTCAATAACCTTTCCCACCTTCTTGAGTGTGATTCAACCCATATGTATGACCCAATCAAATTTAAGTAACTGTTGGAACTGTCTTTCAACAATTTCAGTGCATGGCTCACAATCTTTTTTACCTCTTCATCTCCTGTCCTCATACTAAGGGATTTCAATATAAATACTGATACTTCCTCAAATACCCAAACCTACAAATTCTTCAGCTCACTCATTTCTCATATAACCTACTCCTCCATCCCACCTCAGTGATATAGACAGTCATACCCTTGATATTACCATTACCCACAAATATTCCTCTTTGGCATTTATGAATGACATTCCCCATCTTATCAGTCTATCATTATTCCACCTTGTTCTCCTGCCAGAACAACTCCAAACCTCATTCCTCATCCTTACCATTACCTCCAATCCTTCAACCCTACAGTTATTCCCAGGCTATCACTCCTGCACTAGTAACACTCTACTCCCTTCCCAATCATGCGCCTTTGGTGAACCAGTTCAACACTCTGCTGATCTTAAGTGCCTTACCCTCTTATCTCACCATCAATCTTGCCCTGCCAAACCTCAAACTTCTCCTACCATCCAATATCTTCCTTCACTCTTATTCACATGCTGCTAAGTGAAACCACAGAAAATCATGAAACCATACTGACCAGGTCCACTACAAATCTGTTACATGATCTCACCTGGGCTCTTACTAGAGCAAAGAAATTGTTTATATCTCTTTAATCAATTCACTATCTCACAGCTCCTTTTCCAAACTTTTCCATTACTTTTAAAACCTCCCATGGTTCCCTCAGCCCCAGCTCTGAGCTGAGAACTTATCCTCATATTTTATTGAAAAAATTGAGATCCTTTGCTAAGAACTCCCTCTTCTTCCCTCTTCCTTATCCCACATCATTCAGATAATTTTCTTTCCATTGACTCACATGAAGAGATAGTCCTTCTCCTTGCCCAAGCAAGCCTTTCTACAACGACAAGTGATCTCTCAATTGTTCTTGTCTTCTCCTGCAGAGTATCCTTTCTATTATCCCTAGACTCTCATTAATCTTCAAGCTCTGTCTACTGGCTGTATCCCTATTGATAACAAATAGGACCATACCTCCCATAACCTCAAAAAACCCTCACTTGAGCCATCAGCTCCACTAGCTAATGTCTCCTATCACACTCTCTGCCCTTTTTAAAGCTAAACTCCTTGAAAAGGCCATCCAAAAGAGCTGCCTCCATTTCCTTTTTTTTCCGCTTTCTCTTTCTCCACTCTTTTTCCACAACTCTCTAAAGACTGGCTGACATTCTCCAATTGATAAATGGTCAAAGGATATGAGCAGACAATTTTCAGATGATGAAATTGAAACTATTACCACTCATATGAAAGAATGTTCCAAATCACTATTGATCAGAGAAATGCAAATTAAGACAACTCTGAGATACCACTATACACTTGTCAGATTGGCTAAGATGATAGGAAAAAATAATGATGAATGTTGGAGGGGATGCGGGAAAACTGGGACACTGATACATTGTTGGTGGAGTTGTGAACGAATCCAGCCATTCTGGAGAGCAATCTGGAATTATACCCAAAAACTTTAATCCAGCAGTGTTACTTCTGGGCTTATATCCCAAAGAAATACTAAAGAAAGGAAAGGGACCTATATGTGCCAAAATGTTTGTGGCAGCCCTGTTTGTAGTGGCTAGAAGCTGGAAATTGAATAGATGCCCATCAATTGTAGAATGGCTGGGTAAATTGTGATATATGAATGTTATGGAATATTATTGTTCTGTAAGAAATGACCAGCAGGATGAATACAGAGAGGTTTGGAGAGACTTACATGAACTGATGCTAAGTGAAATGAGCAGAACCAGGAGATCATTATATACCTCAACAACGATACTGTATGAGGATGTATTCTGATGGAAGTGGATTTCTTTGACAAAGAGACCTAATTCAGTTTCAATTGATCAATGATGGACAGAAGCAGCTACACCCAAAGAAAGAACACTGGGAAATGAATGTAAACTATTTGCATTTTTGTTTTTCTTCCCGGGGTTATTTTTACCTTCTGAATCCAATTCTCCCTGTGCACCAAGAGAACTGTTCAGTTCTGCAAACATATATTGTATCTAGGATATACTGCAACATATTTAACATATAGGACTGCTTGCCATCTAGGGGAGGGGGCGGAGGGAGGGAGGGGAAAAATCAGAACAGAAGCGAGTGCAAGGGATAATGTTGTAAAAAAAATTATCCTGGCATGGGTTCTGTCAATAAAAAGTTATTATAAAATAAAATTTAAAAAAAAAAAGAAACTGAAACAAATAAATAAATACTGTCTGAAGTCTAACTTCCAACATCATCATTCAACTGAATCTGTTCTTTCCAAAGTTACTGATCATAAAATTGAAATGATCACCATAAAATTCCTAAGAGTGTCCTCTTCTCTTCTGACAATACAACCACCTAAGACAACTGAACTGCTGCAATAGCCTACTGGTCAATCTCTGTATGTCAAGTTTTTCTTTATTCCAATCCATGCCAGACTTCAGCTTTCAAACTGATCTTCCTAAAAACTTAAGTCTAACCATATTATTCCCTCTCCCATTCAATAAATTCTAGTGGCTCCCTTCAGAGTGAAATATAGAATGCTGTCTTTTAAAGTCCATAAACCTGCAACACCTTATTCACCACTGTGTGTCATCTTTAATTCTGAGACATCGATCTCTTGGATATGCCCTGGATAGTCATCTCTCAGCTCTAACCATTTTCACTGGCTATCTCCTCAGGTCTGGAAAGTCTCCCTCTTTATTTCAATGGCTTCCTTGAAATCTCAGCTAAATTCCCACATTCTATAAGAAACCTTTCCCATTCTTAGGGTCTTCCCTCCCTGGGGGTACACATGATACCCCCAATTTATCTTGTATATATACCTTGATTACATCTTTCTTTGGGGTATGAGGTTCTAAGAGCAGAGATTGTCTTCTGGATCTTCTGCTTTTCTTCATATCCCTAATGTTTAGCATCTGCATAGCAGTCACTTTATAAATCCAAGGTGAACATGAATCTGACATAGGAATCAACCAGTAATTTCTAGTTGTCTAAAATAACATCAGAAGTTATAATAGGGAGTTATCAGGAGTGGACTGGAGGAAATGAAGAGACTACAAAAAGCTATTTCTCACTATTTTTCAGGCTCATTTTGACAGCAAAAGGACCTGTAGCATTTATTAAATAACAAATTACTAACTTATGCCAAAAACAAAAAACTACATATAGACAAGAATCTAATGTTAACCCTTGAAAAATGGGCTGCAGAGTACTTGAAGGACCCTAATACCTTACTCTGAACTATATATTTACTCTGAACCATTAGTAGAAGGAAGGTAACAAATCCCTCAACTGGATGAAGATGAACATGGAAAGAAGGGGTTAAGGCATGGCGTGAAATGGACAAGCTGCACCAAAAGAGGCTGGGCACAGCAACGTGTTTATGAAATGGAGAAAAAAAAAGGAAGCATCAGTATGGGTCAAGACATTGAGAAAGAGCCAGTAAATACTTCGCGGACATCGAGCTATCCCTGAGTGTGGCGTTTCCCTAGAGAGAAGGAAGGCCGGCAAGTCTAAGAAACTGTCAGCAGATGGGGCGCCTGTGACAACTGAGCGCGCTAGTTTGCTGATCCCGGAGGGAAAGGGATCAAGGTACAGCTTTGGGGAGGGCAGAGAGCAGGAGGAAGGTTAGGAAAGAGAACTATCCGCAAGCGTTAAAGAAAAGAGGCAGAGAAGAAAACAAGGGGTGAGTGTGCAGCGGCAGCGGGGACTCGGGATGTCAAGAGGGTGCTGGCGGGAAGTTGGCACCTGAGAGGGATGCCCCAAGAGGTGAAGAAGTGTTCCGGGGTAACAGGCGGTGAGGAGCACGGGGTAGGAGATTCAGGGGTCGGAGGTCACACCAAGAGAAGAGCGGGGTCGGGGGCAGAGGGCAGGGGTCAGGGGCAACCCTCCCGCCTCGGCCCTCGACTCACACAGCTCTGAGTAGCGATGGCAGCCCCGGCCGAGCTGCTGCAGGTACCGCTGCAAGACGTCCGTGAGGAGGTGGCAGGCGCTGAGCTGCACCGAGTCCCAGCCCAGCGCCTGGCAGATCTGCGCCACCGACACCCGCAGCAGCGACCGCGAGTAGCTCTCGCACATCCCGCTCCACGGACTCCCGCGCCGCCTCCGTCTTCGCCGCTGCCCCACTCCCACTCGTGCTTCCAAGCTCAGCGGGCCTCCTGGGCCATCGTCCGGGACTCCCCTCCACCGCCACCACGTAGGGGAAACCGTTTCCCGGACTCCCGGCGTCTACCTCAGAGCCTCAGCTCCGCCGGGCGCGCCAGCCTGAGAGCAGCCATTTTGGATTCGCCCCGCCTCCGTTTGGGGGCGGTCTCTTCGACGAGGCAGCACTAAACTGTTGCCGAAAGCATCGATAAGCAGCAATTCCCACCCCGCCCTCTGCCCATTGATGATTCCGGCTGTCTTCTTGGTCCCATGGACTGCCGGGGCAGACACTCACATGGACTTGGGGCTTCGCTATTTGCCCAGCGCTTCCCTCCTCTCAGCAGCCCAGCCCCGGGCTTGGAGGGAGAGAGCCATAATAAAGTCATCTCATTTCCATTTTGCTAACGAAACTAAAACCGCCAGCCGAGGTACCTAATTCCAACCCTCACTTTCTGTAGGGTCAAATGCGGGATCGGAGAAGTATAAGAGGGATTTTCCACTCGGCCAGGGAACCCACGTGAGAACGCGGCTGCTCGTGGATAAATCCCAGGCTGGCTGAGGATCCCTCTCTGAAGTTACAGCATAGTCATATTCATGTACACCTTTTCAATACAAAGCGCTCATTATGTCAGAAAAACATGTATTTTGGTCATTTAATTTTCTTTTCAATTAGCAAACATCCATCTTTCCCAATACTCGCGCGCGCTCAGAGACACACACACAGAGAAACAATATGCATAGTAGAAAAAGAAATTTCCACGTTGGCCTCAGTCCCCTCCGATCTTTCCATTCTTCTTAGACATTACTCTCCACTCTGTACTTTTCAGTCCAACGACAATGGCCTCCTGGCCTCCTGTCCCACGGAACAAAACACACCATCTCTAGAGTCTGAGCATTTTTTTCTGGCAGTCACCCATGCCTGCAATGATTTTTTTTTCCTTCTTTATCTCTGCCAACTGGCTTCTCTGGCTTTTAAGTTCCATCTTTTACAGGAATTCTCCAACTCCTCTTAATTCTAGTATCTACCCCCTTAAGTTTTCTTGAGCTTTGCTTTATTGAATTTTGCAGATATCGCCTTTTTAAAAAGAAATAAATTGAAGATCTGTGGCAACTCTGTGTAGTTCAAGTCTTAAATTACCATTTTTCCAACAGGACGAGTTCACATTTTATCTGTATTACATTTTTGGTGATTTTCATATTTTAAACTTCATCATTATTATTATTATTATGTATACCTCCTATGATGATTTGTAATCAGGGTTCTTTGATATTATTGTTGTAATTGTTTGGCAAGCCAAATTTTTAATTGATAAATGTGTATTCTGCTACCTACATATGGATCCACTGTCCCTCTCTTCAGGTCTCCCTATTCCCTAAAACACAACAATTTTGTGCAGTGTTAATACACTTAGTTGATAAAAGCAGTTGCAGATTTAAGAGGACTGACTCCAACTTTGAAACACAATTGACTCCATTGTGTTTAAAACGCTATTAAAAAACATCACATGTCATAAAGAAATCTTTCCTGAAGAATCAATCAATATGGCAAACTTCATTTAACTTATTTTAAGAAATTGCCACATCCACTCCGACCTTCAGCAACCATCACTGATTAGTTAGTAGCTATCTACACTGAAGGAAGATCCTCCACCAACAGAGACTCACTGAAATTTGAAGATGATGATTAGCATTTTTTAGTAATGAAGTATTTTTAAGTAAAGTGTGTACTTTTTTTTAGGCAGAATAATATTGCACCCTTAGTAGACTATAATAATGAAAACATAAGTTTATTGATGTGATCTGGAGCCAAACCCTCAGTATGTCTAAGAATGCTTGTATTTCCAATGTATCATGCATATTCACCTTGAATAATTTGTTTGCATATTGTCTTCCCCCATTAGAGTATAAGTTTCTTCTCAGCAATGAAAAGTTGGTTCTTCTCAGTAGTTCTGCAATCTAAATAGACTGCACAGAAAAAACCATCTGCATGCAGAAAAAGAATTAAGGAAACTGAATGTAAATCAGCCACATGCTATGTTCACTTTTTTCTGTTTTGTTTTTTTTTTCTCTCTCCCATGGTTTTTCCCTTTTGCTCTGATTTTTCTCTCCCAATATAATTCATAAAACAATGTGTATTAAAAATAAATAAACAAAAAAATTAAAAAGTGCTGGGAAAAAAAGATTGTAAGTTTCTTGAAAGCAGTCTGAGTTTAGTGACCTAAAACAAACTTCCAAGGCTAAAAATTATGAATTAATTAATTTAAGGTATTTCCACTGGGGAAATCCTCTACACTAATGAAATCACAGGTATGAACAATTCCTTACTCAAGTCACACACAGTCTACAAGCCTTTATTTAGATACAAGCAAAAAAAAAAAAAATCCCTTTCCTCAAAGAGTTAACATTTTAATGAAGGCAGGGTAGGGCTACGGTAAAACAAAGCAGAAAACTTGTTAAGATAGGGAAGATATCTACACAGGATCCAAGTCTAGGCTATGCTCTTCAATAGAGGTTCCGGGAGGAGCCTTATAATCAGAGGGTGAGACCCACCAGGGTTAAGGATACTTAGGACATATGAGTTCCGAGGCTGAAATGATGGAGGAATGATTACAGCCTCTTAAGAAATGGAGATGTAAAAACAACTCTCCTTAATTAAGACTTTGGCAAATTTTCAAGATGTTAGGGATAAGTAAAGACAAAGATTTAAGGATCTATCTTGGAGTAAGTAGATTTAGGCATATCTAGTAAAGCCTGGGCAGAGACTTTGAATAGATAATTTGTATATGAAAACATCAATAAAGCAGATGAACCAGATCATAGAATTGCTTGTTTTTTTTCCTTATCTATTCATTTGCATGGATAATAGGAGGGATTTAGAGTTTTAAAAAGCTGAGGAATCCTGAACCCGCGTTCCTTGTTGATTATTGGACAGATGGACATTGTCTATGTCCTAGTCTTTAGAAATGAAGATTTGGAAAATATACTGCATCTTAATCTATCTCCTATCTATCTCCTATCTCTGACAATACTACCCTCCCCTCTCTGGATTTTCATAGCACTGCTCTTTTCTTTGTTTTCCTCCTAGTTGTATAATTACTTCTTAGTAGCCTTTGCTGGTTCATTATCTGTACTTAGCCATCTTCTCTTCTCCCTCTCTTGATAACCTAATCAACTATTATTATCTGTGCAGATGATTCACAGATCTATATCCAGCCCTAATCCCCAACTTGAGTCCTGCATCATCAGTAGCCCATTAGGCATTTCAAATTGGATATCTTAGAGACATCTTAAACTGAATATGTCCAAACTTTTACTGATTATCACTTCCTAAAAAACCTCCACCCTTCTTTCAAATTTCAATGATCATCCTTCCAATCTCACATATTTAAAATCTTGAAATTATCTTCAACTCCTGGTTCTTCATCCTACATATCCAATCCGTTGCTAAATCTACTGTTGATAGCTATAAATCTCTTAAATCCAACCCTTTTTCTTCAGTCACAAAGAAGCTTAATTCTGACCTTCATCACCTCTCCCAAAGATTATTGCAAAAGCTTCCTAATGTCTCCCTGCCTCAAGTGTTTTACCACTCTTGTACATCCTATATACTGCTGCCAGAGTAATTTTCCTAAGTGCAGATGCCATTCCCTTAGTCAAGTAATCAATCAGTAACTTCCAATTGCCTGTAGGATAAATGTAAACTCCTCTCTTTAGCTTTTAAAGGGTTATATCTATTGGCCCCAGTCTATATCATTGGACTTTGCTCTCCTTACTGTACACTGTAAATCAGCCAAACTAGGTTTCTCTCTTTATTATAAAAGAAACTCATCTCCCATCTGGGATTATTTGCACTGGCCAAACACCATGCTTGAAATTCACTTCCTCTTTCCTTTTCCCTAAGTGTCCCCTCTTCCTTTAGAATACTCTCAAGTACCATCTTCTGAATGAAACCTTTCCTTATTTCCCCCAATTGTAAGTACCCACATATATTCCATATGGATTTTTCTAAATGCTGCTTGCAGGGAGGTGCAGAAATATCCTTAGACTCTCAATCACCTCTCTCTAATGGAAACTGATTTTTTTTACTTGGAGAACAAAATTCATGCCACCATTTAGAATTACACCTGTCTTTCTAAATATTACTTTTGTTGTTGTTCATTTATTTCAGTCATGTCCAATTCTTATGACCCCATTTGGGGTTTTCGTTACAAAGATACTAGTTTTCCATTTTCTTCAACTCATTTTACAGATAAGGAAACTGAGGCAAAAGGATTAAGTGACTTGCCTTGGGTCATACAGCCAGTAAATATCTAAAACTCAAAGATATTAGTCTTCCTGACCCCAGGTCCAGCATTGTCCTCTCTGCTGTCTAGTGACCTCAATTGCTAGTCTAGAGGAAATGATTTTTAGGTTCGAGTCACTCTTCTAATAGATATCTCTTAATAAAGAAGGAATGCCCCAAACTATAATTAAAGGTGTGACCTTCTTCCCACCAAATAGTTACATAATGGCCATCACAATAGTACATGGCAAATAAAGCCATTTACTAAAGCCAATAACAAACAGAAATCAGGGAAGTCATTATATTTTGGAATATACATATATATATATATATATATATATATATATATATATATCCCTTCCCACTAGAATGATATCTGGACTGAGACAAAGTCCTCAGTTCATCCAAGAGAAAATTCTCCAAAGACTCTGTAGCAAACTGGGAGGCTAGGGCATGTTGAGACAACGTCTACGTGTTGACTTCTTCTCAAAGTCTTTCTCTCCCTTCAGGGTCTTCTCCCTGAAGAGAATCTAGACTAGACAACCTTTAAGGTCCTTAGTCATGCAGGAGCAGCTAGCCAATGCAGTGGTCAGAGCACTGCACCTAGAGTCAGGAAGAATTGAGTTTAAAGCCAAACTCAGACACTAGCTGTGTCACCCTGGACAGGTCACTTAGGCTCTGTCTATCTCATTTTCCTCAGTTGTAACGTGGGGATAATAATAGAACCTATCTCCCAGAGTTGTTGTGAGGATCAAATGAGACAATATTTGTAAAGTGACTAACACAGTTCCTGGCACATAATAGTCTCTTATTAAGAGACTAATAATTGTTTCCTTGTTTTCTTCCTTTAAATTCTAAACTTGTGGTTTTAAATCATCACTTCTCTAGGAAAATACTTATGCTCCTTTTCAAAGACTGAGAAATCGAAGTAGAGAGATCTAAGAAAGAGTTTGATAAGAGCAAAGTCACAGGGCTTCAGCTATTAAACTTCGTTTGCTAAGACATTAATTATAAAATACAATAACTTATGAGAGATCTGATGAATGATGCTTTCACAAGTACCTAATTATAAATTTATCTTCTATAATAACAATGTTCAAACTCTTCCGCCTGTAGGCTATTTAAGGTAGTTTAGTTGAAAGATTTTGGAGTGAAGATATTTGGATTTGCTTCCTAGTATGGTATAGTTAAAATAGACTTATATTTGGAATCAGAGGACCTGCTACTTTCTTGTATCTTTCTAGTATTCAGTTTCCTCATCTGTAACATAGGAAGACTGAAACAGATTATTTCTGTAGTTTATTCTAGTTTAGGCATTTTGGTCTAAATAAAGTAAAATATTTCACTTGAAACCACAGCATTTTGACTCTCATTTTGTGATGTAGAAGAGGATAAAGGAAAAACTATAGAGCTGGGGAAAGGAAAAGAAGAAGGAATAAAATTAATGTAACCTGTTAGTATAACCTCTTTCAAATGAAATTTTAAAAAAAATTAAATTTTGGGGGCAACTAGTTATTGCAGTAGATAGAGCACCAGCCCTAAAGTCAGGAGGATCTGAGTTCAAATCTGACCTCAGACACTTAACACTTACTTCCTAGCTGTCTAATTTTAACTTTAAAATTTTTTATAAATTTAAAAAAAATTCAAAAATTTTTATATGAAAATCTTGTGTTTTATATCACTTTCACATCTGAATATAACTTTCCTTTCCTCCTCCCTATCCATTCCCTATTATAAAGAATTTGAAATCAAAAAGGAAAACAAGCAATTTAACAAAACAAATCAACCATCCAGCATTTATTAAATACCAACTTTAACTTCTCTACCAACCTCTAGCCTCATATTTCCAATTCCCTTTTAGACATCTTGAATTAGATGTTTTTTAGTTACCTTAAACTTCATATGTCCAAAAGTGAATTAATTATCTTTACTTCCAAAGCTTTTCCTCTTCCTGACTTCCTCTTTTATTGTCAAAGGTACCACCACTATTCTCTGAGTTACCTAGCCTTGGGACATAGGTGACTTTCTAGACTCCATATCCAGCCAGTTGTCAAATTCTATCATTTCCACTTTTGTTACATCTCTAGGATGTCTTCTTCTCTCATTGAACACTGTCACCATCCTATGAAGGTATCTTTGCTTCAAGTTTCTCCCCACCACAATCCATACTCCACTGAGCTATCAAATTTATTTTCCTAAAAATATAATTCCAACATTATACTTTGGTAGCTCCCTATCATTCCAGTATCAAAAATAATTTAGTTTTCATAATCCCTCCTTAACTCTTCCTTTCTACCTATCCAGTCTTCAGCTACCTTACTCTGCTCTCTCTATATTGTTTGATCCTGTAATACTGGTTTCCTTGATGTTCCTGGAACTTGACACCCCATCTTCAAACTCCAAATGTTTTCGATTCCCTAAGACTTGGAACACTGTACCTCATCATCTCTGCCTCCTAGTTTCCTTCAAGTCTCAGCGAAGGTCCTACCTTCTGCAAGAAGCCTTTCCCAGTCCTCCTTCATATTAGTCTTCCTTCTGAGATTATCCTAATTTATTCTGTATATAATTTGTTTCTATGTAATTGTTCCCCATTAGACTGCTCAATGAGAACAAGGACTGTTTTTTCCTGACTTTGTGTCTTCAGCATGTAGCTAGAGAAGAGATGTCCCACATTGATACATTGTTGGTGGAATTGTGAACACATCCAGCCATTCTGGAGAGCAATTTGGAACTATGCTCAAAAAGTTATCAAACTGTGCATACCCTTTGATCCAGCAGTGTTACCACTGGGCTTATACCCCAAAGAGACACTAAAGAAGGGAAAGGGACCTGTATGTGCCAAAATGTTTGCGGCAGCCCTGTTTGTAGTGGCTAGAAGCTGGAAAATGAGTGGATGCCCATCAATTGGAGAATGGCTGGGTAAATTGTGGTATATGAATGTTATGGAATATTATTGTTCTGTAAGAAATGACCAGCAGGATGAATACAGAGAGGACTGGCAAGACTTACATGAACTGATGCTGAGTGAAATGAGCAGAACCAGGAGATCATTATATACCTCAACAACAATACTGTTTGAGGATGTATTCTGATGGAAGTGGATCTCTTCGATAAAGAGAGCTAATTCAGTTTCAATTGATCAAGGATGGACAGAAGCAGCTACACCCAAAGAAAGAACACTGGGAAATGAATATAAACTGCTTGCATTTTTGTTTTTTTCCCTGTATTATTTATACCTTCTGAATCCAATTCTCCCTGTGCAACAAGAGAACTGTTTGGTTCTGCACATGTATATTGTAACCAGGATATACTGTAATCTATTCAACATGTAAAGGACTGCTTGCCATCTGGGGGAGGGGGTGGAGGAAGGGAGGGGAAAAATCGGAACAGAAGTGAATGCAAGGGATAATGTTGTAAAAAATTACCCTGGCATGAGTTCTATCAATAAAAAGTTATTAAAAAAAAAAAAGAGAGAGAGAAGAGGCGTCCCAGCTCCTCAGGAGGGATGGTAGCAGGCTGAGACAGTGATACATGATTGAGATAGTGAGTCCATAGATATATTTGCTGTATGCATATGCTTATGTATGTATGCATTGCCTCTCCTAAGAGAATGTAAGCTGCTTGAGATCAGAACTATTTTGTCTCTTGTCTTTGTACACCCAGAATCCAGCCCAGAGTATCAGTCAGTCAGTCAATTAGCATTTATTAAGCCCCTATTATATGCCAGATATTGTGCTACATGCTGAAGACACAAAGACAGGAAAAAAATAGTCCTTGTTCTCATTGAGCAGTCTAATGGAGAACATTTCAATATTCATTTTTGTAAGATTTTGTGTTCCAAATTTTTTTCTTTCCCTTCCTCCTCCCCAAGACAGCAAGTAATCCGATATGGGATATACATATACAATACTTTTAAACATATTTCCATATTTGTCATGTTGTGCAAGAAAAATCACACAAAAGGGAAAAGAGCCAAGAGAAAGAAAAACTAAACACACAGGTGAAAATATTCTGCTCTACCCACAGTTAGTCACCATAGTTCTCTCTCTGGATGCAAATGTCATTTTCTACCCCAAGTCTGTTGAAACTGTTTTAGATAACCACATTACTTAAGAAGAGCTAAGTCGATCATAGATGATCATCACATAATCTTCTTGTTGCTGCATACAATGTTTTCCTGGTTCTACCCATTTCATTTAGCATCAGTTCATATAAGTCTTTCCAGGCTTTTCTGAAACCAGCCTGCTCATTATTTCTTTAAGAACAACATATTCCATTACATTCATATACCACAACTTATTCAGCCATTCTCCAATTGATGGGCATCCATTCAGTTTCCAGTTTCTTGCCACTACAAAAAGAGCTGCCACAAACATTTTTGCATATACAGATCCCTTTCCTTCATTTAAGATCTCTTTGGGATATAAGCCCAATAGAAGAAATGATAGATTAAAGGGTACAGTTTGATAACTTTTTGAGCATAGTTCCAAATTGTTCTTCAGAATGGTTGGATCAGTTCACGACTCCACCAACAATATATGTGTCCCAGTTTTCCACATCTTTCCAACATTCATCATTATCTTTTCCTGCTATCTTAGCCAATCTGAGAAGTATTTAGTGGTATCTCAGAGTTGTCTTTATTTGCATTTCTCTGATCAATAATGATTTAGAGCACCTTTTCATATGACTAGAAATGGCTTCAATTTCTTCATCTGAAAATTGTCTGTTCATATTCTTTAACCATTTATCAATTGGAGAATGGCTTGAATTCTTATAAATTTGAGATGGATGTCTTTTTAACCAACAACAGAGAATATTTGCATTTGCCAAGAATTGAACCATGAGTTGACTAACCAAACTCCTGTCAATATCTTTTTTGAAATATTTATATTTCAGAAAAAAATCAAAATGAACATGTTAACTTCCTTCCTAGATTTTTCAAGCTATATACTCCAGTTGTTAGATCACTAAAAATTATCTACCTACCCTATATTATTTTTGTTCCCTGCAGAAACTGCTTTGCTGAGTTAAGATTTAATATTATGTTCTGAGTTTTTATAGAGGATTGCTAAAAGATAAATCCACTTGATGTCTTTTGAAAACACTTGTTGGAAATACTTGATGATGTTATTCCACATTCTTTACATAAATATCTATGTGATGAATAACAAGTAAAATTTAGTAGCAGAAAAGTTTGCTCTGAGATGAGATATTTTCTTTGATCAGGTGATATCTGAATAGTCCAGCACTTTTACCTTTTTTTTTTTTGCCCTAACTGCCAAGAAGCTCACAAGCAAACTAATTCACCTCAAGTTTCTAATACCTGAAATTTGAAGTAAGTTAGTTTACTTTTTAAACTGGCATATACTCCCAAAGATCTGTTGTATATGCTCTTCTTTTCTTTCTTTTCCTTGGTGACATCATCAACCCATTAGCTACATAGGTGTGTACATATTAGCCTAGTCTTTTTCTATGTCCACTTCCAATTGGATGTTTCAAACTGGATATCCTCTTGGCATTTTAAACTCAACTTTTCTAATACAAAACTATCCTTATCAGCTGTCACCTAGAATAAAGCTTCTTAAACTGTGGGTCCTGTAACTGAATGTGGGCGTCATGGATTTATGATTTGTTATCAGTAAATTTTGATTTATATACTTATTTAATATTATCTATATACCCAGGTTCACATAAAAATTTCTCAGGCAAAAAGGGGCCATGACTGGAAAAAGTTTAAGAAGCCCTGACCTAGACCACTTTAATGACTTTTTTTTTTGGTTTCTGGTTTCTAGTTTCCCTTCCTCACTTCATGTCTTCTTTCATATACTTGTTAAAGTAATTTGCTTTTAGCAGATATCTGACCATATTACCAGCCTACTTAATACATTCCCATGGTTCCCTATTGTCTCGAGGGTAAATTATAAACTTCTCTTGCTTTTAAAACCCTTCATATCCTAGCCTCAATTTAGCTTTCCAGTTTTATTATATTTTTCTTCTCTCTTGAAAACTAAGATCCAGCCAATATGTTTTTTTTCCTCTTCCTCAAATAAGATACTCTACTTTTTGTGTCTTTGTATTAGTTATCTTCCATGCCTGGAATATACTTCCTTCTAAACATGACCTCCTAGAATCCCATTTCCTTCAAAATTCAGCTCAAGCATATCATCTATTTAATTCCTTTCTTGATTCTCCAAGTGCTAATATCATCCCTCATTTGTACTTGTTTTGCATATATATCTTCTGTGTGTAACTAGGAGTTGGTTAATAAAGCCCAGTTCTTCACTAATCCATTGTTGGTGGAGTAATGAACTGATCCAGTCATTCTGGAGAGCAGTTTGGAACTATGCTCAAAAAGTTATCAAACTGTATACCCTTTGATCCAGCAGTGTTTCTACTGGGCTTATATCCCAAAGAGATCTTAAAGGAGAGAAAGGGACCCACATGTGCAAAAATGTTTGTGGCAGCCCTGTTTGTAGTGGCAAGAAACTGAAAACTGAGTGGATGCCCATCACTTGGAGAATGGTTGAATAAATTGTGGTATATGAATGTTATGGAATATTATTGTTCTATAAGAAACAACCAGTAGGATGATTTCAGAGAGAACTGGAGAGACTTACATGTACTGATGCTGAGTGAAATGAGCAGAACCAGGAGATCATTTACATGGCAACAAGAAGATTATATGATGATCAACTCAAATGAAAGTGGCTCTCTTCAACAATGAGATGATTCAGTCCAGTTCCAATGATTTTGTGATGGAGAGAGCCATCTGCCCCAGAGAGAGGACTGTAGGAACTGAGTGTGGATCACACTTTAGTATTTTTCACTCTTTTTTGTTGTTGTTTGCTTGCATTTTGTTTTCTTTCTCATTTTTTCCTTTTTGATCACATTTTTCTTGTGCAGCATGATATTTGTGGAAATATGTATTGCACATATTTAATACATATTGCATTACTTGCTATCTAGGGAAGGGGGGAAAGGGAGAGAAAAAATTTAGAACACAAGATTTTGTAAGGGCAAATGTTGAGAATTATCTATGTATATGTTTTTCAAAACAAAAAGCTTAAATTAAAAAATTAAAAAGTTGCCTGGGGAGGCCATGGGGGAAAAAATGTCCATGTGCTTTCTTCAAGGAAAAAAAAAAAGATTATTCTGAACTAGAAAAATAATAAACATGAACATTTCTATATTAAAATAAAAGTCAGGGGCAGCTAAGTGGTACAGTGGATAGAGCATCAACCCTGAAGTCGGGAGGACTTGAGTTTAAATCTGGTCTCAGACACTTAACACTTCCTACTTGTGTGATCCTGGGCAAGTCACTTAACCCCAAGTGCTTTAGCAAATAAATAAATGAATGAATAAAAGCCAGACTTCTCAACAATGAGACAATTCAGACCAGTTTCAATGACCTTGTGATAAAGAGAGACATCTATATCCAGAGAAAGGACTGTGGGAACTGAGTATGGATCACAACATGGCATTCTCACTCTTTTTGTGGTTGTTTGCTTGCATTTTATTTTCTTTCTCATTTTTTTCCTTTATGATTTGATTTTTCTTGTGCAGCAAGATAATTGAATAAATATGTGTTATGGGCCAGAATTCTGTACTTGAAACAAGGATTCTTACAAGGTGTTAAGTCAGTGCAATCTATCTAGTTTAGCACAGTGATTAATAATAGTTTTCTAGTTCAGTATGATTGATTTAATCTTACAACAAATAATGGTTCCCTGGTGATATAATGATTGGTTTATACTCAGTATACAGCATTTAAGCTGGGACAAACTCAGCCAGAGAGATTCCTTCCATCTTACACCACCATGGTGGCTGGCTTCTCCTCCTGCATCTCCTCCACTGAGCCTGAGCCTCAGACAAGGAGACAATAAAGAATTTGGACTTTATCCCTGGCTATTCAGCAGATTAATCTGCTGAAATGAAGGCTGGTCCAGAGACCTCCAGAAAACCGAACCCTACAAATATGTATGCATATATTGGACTTAATATATAGTTTTACCCTGTTTAACATACATTGGATTACTTGCTATCTAGGGGAGGTGGTAGGGAGAAGGGGGGGAAATTGGAACACAGGGTTTTATAACGATTAATGTGAAAAAATTATCTATGCATATCTTTTGAAAATTAAAAAGCTTTGATAAAAATTAATTAAAAAATAAAATAAAATAAAACATAAAAAAATTAATCCAAAAGGAAGAGAGGAGGTCCCTTTTTAAAATTCTAAAATTAAAGGGAGTAGTCTAGGAGCAATTTGTGACAAAGATCCCTATAAATGTTACCTGAAGTTATCTTAGAGCAGACAAGTCATATTGGAGGGCATGGAGGTCTATGCTAGTTTGGATCTCGCTCTGTCTCTGTCTGTCTTTCTTTCTCTGTATCTCTTTCTTTGTGTCTGTCTTTGTGCTTGTCCATCTGTCCATCTCCCTCTCCAAGCTAGAAATGTCTTGGAAATAGATTCATGTAAATTAAATAAAAATGTTTCTGGCAAATTCAAACCTAAATCACAGAGCAATAGTATTAGTATTTTTTTCTTTTGGCATTAATAACAAATTAAGGATATTTGAATGTCATAAAATTCTTTAGATCTACAAGACCATAGGAGTTTATCATCAAGGGGTGTAGTATGATAGAAGCAATATCTCCTAAGGTCCCTGTCATAGAGACTAATTTTTTTCTCTAAAAGGAAAGAAAGTTCTTTTTTTTAAAGTAGTATTTTATTTTTTCAAATATACATAAAGATACTTTTTAACGTTCATTTTTGTAAAACTTTATGATCTAAATTTCTCTCCCTGGGGCAGCTAGGTGGTGCAGTGTATAGAATACCAGCCCTGAAGTCAGGAAGACCTGAGTTCAAATTTGACCTCAGACACTTAAACACTTCCTGGCTGTGTGATGTAATGTCTGGATTAGCTTTCTCAAGGATCTCTCTAGAGTCTGGAGATGAGATGGAACACACTCTTACTGGAGTCTCTCTGAAGTCTGCTTATTTCAAGTCCTCTTAGCCCTTATATACCTTAGTACAATTACATCACTACAGCACACTAAGCATGTGTCAACTCTAGAACAATTACATCACCACACTAAGTACTAATCAGTGTGATTGATGAGATAATGGATATATATGTGATTATCTCATCAATCACACTGAGTAAACATCCTGTTGTAAGTATCCTTGTTTCAAGTATACTTCTCCAGACTTTCCATCCTCTATAGTGTGACCCTGGGTAAGTCACTTAACCCCGATACCCTCAGCAAAAAAATAAAAAATTAAATGGGCTAATAAATTTCTCTTTCCTTACTTCCCTCCTCCCCAAACAGCAAGCAATCTAAAATAGGTTAAATATATGCAAATGTTTTACACATAATTTCCATATTTGTCATGCTTAAGAAAAGTCAGAGTAAAAAAGATTAAAAACCCATAAATAGAGAACAAACAAACAAGAAGGTGAAAATACTATGCTTCAATCCCCATTTGGTTTTTATAGTTCTCTTTGGATGTGATTGGCCTTTTCCATCCCAAGTCTTGAATCAGTACATTGTTGAGAAGAGCCAAATCCATCACAGTTGATCATCACATAATAGTGTTATTATGTACAATGTTCTCCTGGTTCTGCTCACTTTACTCAACATCAGTACATGTAAGTCTTTGCAGGCTTTTCTGAAATCAGCCTGCTCATCATTTCTTATCAAACAATAATACTCCATTTTATTCACATACCATACTTATTCAGTCATACTGTAACTGATGAGCATCCCCTCAGGATCCAGTTCTTTGCCACAAGGAACTGCTGCTACAAACATTTTTTGCACATATGGGTCCTTTTTCCTTTTTTATTATCTCTTTGGGATACAGATGTACTAGTGAGATTACAGGATCAAAGGGTATGCTCTTTGGGCATAGTTTCAAATTGCTCTCAAGAATAGCCGGATCATTAGTGTCCCAATTTCCCACATCCCCTCCAACATTTATCATCATTTTTTCCTGTCATCTTAGCCAATCTGAGAGATGTGAAGTATTACCTCAGAGTTGTCTTAATTTGCATTTCTCTGATTAATAGTGATTTAGAGCATTTTTTCTTATGATTAGAAGTGACTTTAATTTCTTCATCTGAAAATTCTCTGTTCATATCCTTTGACTATCAGTTAAAGAATGATTTGTATTCTTATAAATTTTTACTTTATTTTATTTTGCTGAGGCCATAAGTGACTTGTCCAGGGTCACACATCTGGAAAAGCATTCTTATAAATTTGAAAAATTTCTATATATATTTTAGAAATGAGGCCTTTGTCAAAACACGAGATGTAAAAAAAATTTTTCCCAGCAGAAAACTCTTGAGACTTGATAGATTCAAAGGGCTCACGTTTGAGCCATTTATATGATTTCCTAGGTATAAAAAACAGCTTAGGCGCTTCAGTGGTCTCTTAGATTTGTAGATGACTCACTGCCATGGAAGTACCATAAATATAACCACACCCATCTGACCCAATATACCCTGCTATTATAAATTTCTATAAAGAAACAGGACCCTATATTTACCTGAACCTAGCTTTACTGAGTGTCCTTTCCATATTGTTTTTAAATATTAGGTGTATGTATATTTAATTTCATTACAATTCTAAGCCTGAACCACTGGAATGGGGTCCCTGAACATACAGATATAGGGAAGTTTGGAGGAGGGATGGCTTTGGAAGAAGCTGTGTTTGACTTTTGGATGCCTATGAAACATTCAGAAGTCAAATAGGTGGTTGTTACCATATGACAAAAATTCAAGAAAGAAATTAAGGCCGGATACACAGATATTGGAGTCTTCTGTACAGAACTTTGACTGAATCTAAAGGAATTGAAGAGATCATCATTGAAAAGTATTGAGGGCCTAGGGTCTTAAGGAATGCCCATAATCTGTATTAGCATGATCATCTAGCAAAGGAGACTAGAAGAATTTTACAATTAGGAAAACCAATAGAGAACAATGTCACACAGAGGCATAGGAAGAAAAAGTGTACAGGAGGGGAAAGCTGATCAAAAGCTACATAAAGTCAACTAGGCTTAGGGTTGAAAACAGGCCATTATATAGAGCTATTAAAAGATTTTAGAGAGAGTAGCTTCAGTTTAAGTAGAAATAGGGTATTAGAAGTCATACTACAAGGAATTAAAACATGACTGGGAAATAAATCTACCAAAAATGTAGATGACCTTTTCTAAGAGTTTAGCTGTAGGGAGCAAGAATAAAATCAATTGGGGCAGCTAGGTTGTGCAGTGGATAGAGCACCAGCCCTGAAGTCAGGAGGACCTGAGTTCAAATCTGACCTCAGACGCTTAACACTTCCTAGCTGTATGACCCTGGGCAAGTCACTTAACCCCAATTGCCTCAGTGGAAAAAAAAAAAAAAGAGAGAATAGAATTGATTACTCTAGGACAGCAGTATCAAACGTAAATAGAAAAAGGGGCCATTAATATATATTTAGAAAGATCCCTTCTAGCTGAATATTTATTTAGAAAATCAATTTTAACATTATCTATGTTTTATTGTATTTTTATTTTGTCAAATATTTCTCAATTTCATTTTGATCCAGTTCTTGTCCAGTAGGGTAGATGGCTGCTAGATACCTTTGTCCTAGGAGACATCTGCTGTGTGATCAGGTTACATGCTATAATCTTCTATTTTGGGGGCTAAATATTTTCTAATTCAGTTCTTTAGTAAGCTAATAGGCAAAATATATAGTCAGTTACCTGATGGTTCATACAGCTATATCCAGGTAGTAAGAACTGGTTTGTGGACAAGTAACAAGTAAAGTTTAAAATACTTCTGAGGAAGCCTTCAACTATTTCACAGATTCACAGAGCATCTTATTTGTGCTGCTTCACTGGGATCTTAGTTTCTATGGGAATGAGTGAATGGAATGGAAAAACATTTATTAAATATTTACTATATACCAAGTACTGTGCTAAGCTCTGGGAATAAGAATAGAAAAGCAAAACATTTCTTGCACTCAAAGTTCACATTCTTATTGTAGGAGATTAAATATACATATGAGAATTCAGCTACAAGCTGGGTGGAAAGACTTGGTAGTCCTTAGATTGAAACAGCTGACAAACTGAAAGTCTGAGTCCTTAGGGTACAATTCAGCTTAATCAGAATCATTGTAATAATAACAACAATAATAATAATAATAGCTAACATTTATACAGAATTTATTGTCAGGCACTGTGCAAAGCACTTTACAATTATTATCTCATTTGATCCTCAAACAAACCCTGGGTTCTTTTATGCTATTATGATTTCCCCTTCACTTAAAAGTATTTGTTTTTTCTAAATACATGTAAAGGCAGTTTCCACCTTAGTCTTGCTATGAAAGAAGAATTACAATAAAAGGGAAAAACCACAAGAAAGAAAAAAAGTAAAAATGGCATGCTTCAGTCTGCATTTCTTTTTCTGAACATGACTAGTATTTTCCATCATGAATCTTTGAAATTGTCTTAGATCATTGTAGTGCTGAGAAGAGCAGTTCATGAAAGTTGATCATGCACACAATGTTGCAGTTACTGTGTACAATGTTCTTCTGGTTCTGTTCTGTTCACTTCACTCAGCATCAGTATATGCGAATTTTTTCAGGTTTTTCTGAAATCTGCTTGCTTATCAATGCTTATAGAGCCGTATCCATTATATTCACATTACACACAATTTGTTCAGCCATCCCCCAATTGATAGGCATACCTTCAACTTCCATTTCCCTGGTACCACAAAAAGAAGTGCTAGATATATTTTTATTCACATGGGTCCTTTTCCATTTTTTATCTCTTTGGGATACAGCTCTTATAGTGGTATTACTGGATCAAAGGGTGTAGGGACAGTTTTATAGCTTTTTGAGCATAATTCCAAATTGTTCTCCAGAATGATTGGATCAGTTTACAACTCCACCAACAATGCATTAAAGTTCCTATTTTTCCACATTCTCTACAACATTTATGATTTTGCTTTTCTGTAATATTAGCCAATCTGATAGGTTTGAGGTGGTATTTCAGAATTATATTAATTTGTATTTGTATAATCAATAGTGATACAGAACACTTTTTTCATGTGACTATAGATACCTTAAATGTTCTTGATGTGGGAAAGCTTGCTTTCTAGATTCCCATCCTCTCTTAGTTAATAATGTAAATTGCCCTTTAACTCACAAATCCTGGTCCCTTTGAATTCCAAAAGAAGATCCGGACCTGTCCCAGTCCCACCTGGATCTGAGTCAACTTTGGGGCTATACCTAAAAGCCCCTTGAGCTAAGTCTCCTATTATAAAAAGGCCACGCTGGGAACCCCTCTTGGCAGAGATTCCAAACATGGTAGCCATGTGAGGACCCTCTGTCCACTGGACCCTTTGTCCAGTGCCCTCCTTATCTCTATCTTCACCTAATAATAAACCTCTTTTATCAATCTAGCTCTCCGGGCTAATAAATGCTTTTATTGGGAACTCGCGCCGCTACTAGACCTCATTTACCGCCGTATCCTTGTGCCGAAACCCTAATTTAATTTAGGTACCCCAAATCTAGACCTCAACCTTCTCATCTAAAAACTTCCTGTTCATATCCTTTGACCATTTTATGAATTGTGGAATGTCTTGCATTCTTTTAAATTTGACTCTATATCTTCTATATATTTTAGAAATGAAACCTTTATCAGAAAAGCTGGCAATAAAAATTATTTCCCAGTATTCTGCTTTCCATTTAATCTTGGTTGCATTTGCTTTATCTCTACAAAACTTTTAAAATTTGTTTTAATCAACATTATCCATTTTGTATTCAATAATGCTATCTCTTGTTTGGTTAAAAATTCTTCCTTTCCTCCATATGTATGATAGGTAATCTTTTCCTTGCTCTTCTAAAATGCTTATGGTATCACCCTTTATGTCTAAGTCATGTATTCATTTTGACCTTATCTTGGTACATAGTGGAAGATGTTGGTCTATACCTAGTTTCTGCCACACTCTTTTCCAGTTTTCTTAGCAGTTTTTGTCAAATAGTGAATTATTATTCCAAAAATTGGAGACTGAGTTTATCAAACAGTAGATTACTATAGTCATTGACTACTCTCTTATGTACCCAAACTATTTCATTGGTGGATCCATCATTCTATTTTTTAGCCAGTACTAAATAGTTTTGATAATTGCTGGGTAGACACTATTATTATCCCCATTTTATAGATGAGAAAACTAAGGCAAATAAAGGTTGTGATCTGCCCAAAGTCACAAAGCTACTATCTGAGGCTAGATTTGAACTTGTTTCTTGACTCGAATCTAGCATTTTATCTATTGTGCCATTTAGCTGCCTGTTAATAATGTTTATCAAACTAATTTGCGAAGTCATATTTGTCCCAAAGCAAGGGATTAAACCCACAACTGCTGGGGAGATTCTGATGGGATATAACTAGGAGGCATTGGGGAAAGGCTCTGGGTAGATGGAAGTTTGGTTAGGGTCATTATGAAAAGGGGTCATACCCCTACCTGGTACCCCACAATCTGGGGCCTAGTACACTTTGTTATGTTCAAGCAGGCCTCAGACCATGGTTATCTTTATCCCTCTTCAGGCTCATCTTCACTTGATCTTTCCCTGTCATGCTCTAGAAACCTCTTCACTCTGGAAGGTCACTCTACATCTGGACTACTTCTTACATGGGAGGTACTTTCTTCTCTGAAGTCACTTTCAACTTTGTTGGTTCTTCCAGAACCTTCAAATTAAAGCCCTTTCTAGGTGATACTGCTGATTTACCTCCACAGGACTTAATCATGTTTCAGTAACTGGTACCTTCTTCCTCCTTCCTCCTTTTTAGCTCCCTTTTATGTGTTATCTTTCCCCATTAATACCTAAGTTTCTTAAGGATAAGAGACTTCTTTCTTTTTGTATTCCTAATGCTGGCACATGGGAAATGCTTAAATAAAGGCTTGGGGACTGACTGATCAATGGAAGAGAACAAGGAAATAGGAAAAATGTGTCAGTTTACTGAGTTCTTCCAACCAATCTTTTAAAAATTATTTATTCTTTCTCATATAAGCCCTACTAAGAGAAACTAGGAGCATCAGGTCTGTTCTATTATATTGATAAGGTAGAAATTTGGAGCACTCCAGAGTGAAGTTACAATGAGGTTAGAGCAAGAGTAATAGAACTAGGAACCCATACAAGAATGCAAGATGAACTTGGGAGTGAGACAGAGGAGAGATGAAAGGATATCTAGCTAGAGAGTCGTTTTAGGTCTGAATTGTGAAGGTATAGGTTCAATTTAATGGGCAGAACAAGAAAATGAGCATTTCTGTATATGAATGAAATGAAAATGGAAGGCACAGTATTTTCAATTTGTAAATTGAAGTTCCCAAGATGATGGCACAGACTGAGAATGGAGAAGAAAACATAATTAAGTTCTGAACTTCTAGAGTTGAGAGAATGACTTGAATATTAACAGATGACTAAAGCAAGGATTTGGACTGCTTGCTAAAAGCATGATGGAGTGAACCTCAAGGGGATGTTGATTAGTGATGACTGCATAGAGCACAATCTAGGAGGGAATAAAGAGCAAAAATGATTCACAGGGCATGAGAAGAGCATCCATTATCAGAAAGATCAAAATGAGGTTAAATATATAATGTGCTTTGCAAACCTTAAAGCATTATATAAATGTTGTTCTGGGTAGAGCCAGGTTTCTATTTGCCATAAAATGGAGAGAATAAAGTGAAGAGATCCAGGATAAAAAGTAATTTGTTAATAATAGGGTAGGACTTCCATAGTGTATAATGGAATAGGAAGGTAGAGATATAAACTGTGGAAGTGCAAGGTTGAAGTAAAGAATGAAAGCTTGAGGAAAGAATGATGGGGGATTTTGCTAATTGACATTGACCCAATATCAGGGAAAAGGGGGGCAATTTTTTGAACTTAAAGAGCTTATACTATTGAGTGGAGCTGGGGCTCCTATTTTCTAATGTCTTCCATGACTGAGGAGTCAGAACAGGCTTTGTTAATAGAGGAAGTTTAACATGTTAATTGAATCCCTGGGACTGGGCTGAGTTGAAGCTCTACATCTTTCTCAAAGGTGAACGATGAGTCACAAGAAAAACCCCTGGTCTAGGAAGTCTGGCTCACACTCTCTGCAAACCTTTTACCCTCTGTCTTTGATGAACTAAAGTTCAAAATCTGTGATCTTTGAGATCTCAAATAGCCTCAAAAGCAGATTATCTACTGCCTTAACATTTGAATCATAAAACTTACCTGGGAATAGATACAGTGAAGAAGCACATTCTTTGAATTTCAAAGACACATCTGTGAAAAAGAACACACTGAAAAACATTAGTTTTGTTTCTAGAAGTTAGAGACTACTTTATTTCTGTCTTTGTATTGTCATTGCTTAACAAATCATCTGATCTTAAAGTACTTAAAAAAATTGCTTGTTTATGATAGGTGATTAAAAGGTATTAGCTAGAGTATAAAGCTTATATGATCAGTCAACACTTATTATATGCCAGATACTGTGCTAAGTGCTGAGAATATAAAGGCAAAAGATAGAGCTCACAGTCAAACAAAAGAGTCAATGTACAAACTATAGACAGGATAATTAAAAGTAATTAATAGAGGTCACTAGAAGTAAAGGGAATTAGGGAATGATTTCCTGAAGGTGGGATTTTAACTGAGTCTTGAAGGGAGTCAAAGAAGCCAGGAGATAGAAATGGGGAGAGAATTCTAATCATGGGGGGCACCTATTGAGAAAACTGGAGTTGGGAGAGGAGTTTCTTGTTGGAGGAACAAGGTTATTGTTATTGAATAGCAGAATGTGCTTGTAGGGGTTGTGATGGTAAAGTTTGCAAAGACTGTAAAAGTTAGTAGAGGGAGCAGTTTTTAAAGACTTTGTGGATTAGCGGATCTTTTATTTGATCCTGGATTTGACTGGGAACTGGTGTAGTTTTGACTATGTGTGGAGGGGGTGACATAGTTGGACTTATGCTTCAGAAAGATAATTTTGACAATGAGGGGTGGAAGGGAGTAATAAGGAAGGGGTGCAGGGTCCTCAAACTTTTTAAATAGGGGGCCAGTTCACTGTCCCTCTGACTGTTGGAGGGCCGGACTATAGTAAAAACAAAAACTTTGTTTTGTGGGCCTTTAATTAAACTTCATAGCCCTGGGTGAGGGGGATAAATGTCTTCAGCTGCCACATCTGGCCCGCGGGCCGTATTTTGAGGAACCCTGGAGAGATTTGTAGAAGGGAGACCAACCCAGGAGCCTTTAGAACAGTTCAGGCATGAAGAGATGAGGGCTTGTCCCAGGGAGATGGCACTGTCACAGGAAAAAAAAAAGGAGCAAATATATTCATAAAGCCTTTGGCAAAAGAATGGATATGGGGAATTAGGGATGAAGTCTCATCTCATCTCAAGATGGCATCTAGGTTATAGGTCTGGGTGACCAAATGGTAGAGCCCTTGACAAAATATGGAGAAGTTAGAAGAAAGGGTTTGTCATGAAAAGTGTTTTGGACATGTTGAGTTTAATGCTTATAGGATATCCAGTTGAAAATGTCTAATATATGTAAGAGATATGAAAAAATTCTTCTTCCAATTTACTTTTCCACATTGCACAAATAATCATATAGACACGAGTTCATTTCTGTTCAAATGAGGTTTAAACTCAGAGGACTTTAATTTTTTTCTATCTTCAGTTGAACAGCCATCTTAAGTACTTTTGCTTATCAGGTAAGAAGGTGCTTATTATTTTTACCATTTTGCATATACATGCTTTAAGAGCTATCCAAATTTTGTAATATCTTATATATGTGTTTCAGATACATTTTTCCAATGTTTGTTGAAGCCATATGGCTAACAGCATTTTTAAGAGGTCTTGGCAAATCAAAGATAGAAGTACAAGCCAACCAAATTAGCCTAGAAGCAGTGTGCAGACTGAGAGACAGGAAGCAGCACACATGGGCAAGTCAACCTTCCATTATTTTGATCCACATATCACCTCAGAATTTGATAAGATAGCATAAAATGCTGAATCCAAGAGCCAAGACACCCCAAACCATGAGCACTGTTTCCAGTCCAGTCCTTCTTGTAATCAAAGGGGACAGTCTCTGTGGAGAAATGGCCCATTCCCTCCTTACCGCTAGGTAACTGCTAACCAATCAATAAACTTAAGGCATGAGCCCCAGGAGTGGCAAAACCCACCCAGACCTGGTCCTACTTTCATTCCCTCCTAAACTATCATTTAGGGAAGAAAGGGCCAGCCGATATAGCAAGGCACTCTGGGGAGGAGGCAGCATATGCAAGTGTAATCAATCTGCCATTACTATTTCCCCTCATAATCTAATGGAGCCATCCCAGGAGCCCATGACTCAAAAATTCATACTTTCAGATCAGTGTCTACAACCATATTGGAAACTAAATTCTGGCAACTGCTCTATCAAATGGTACAGTCACAGCTACCTAAGGCCCAGACAATGAAGCTTTTGCCATCATCAAATAGTTCAATATCAGAAAGTACTATTTTTTTTTTTTAATAGTTGGAATAACATTAAAGAAGAAACATTATTATCTGTTCTCCTGGTAGCTCAGGAACCTTCCACATGTATTGTCTTCTCTCTCAGAATGAATCCTTTGAGGAGTGACTTATTTTTCTGTACCCCCAATACTTAGCACAAAGTAACTGCTCCATCCATCCTCTTTCATACTAATAAAGAATGTGCAGAAGGTTATGTTCTTTTATTATTTTGGTCTTGCTAAATATTACTCATTCTCGAATCAATAAGCTACAAGTTGGAGAACATCTTAAAAAAAAAGGGGGTGAAAGAGTAGGAAAGTTCATCTTTATCTTACTACTAATAAATAACATTGTTTTAAAAATAATCTCAATGAGGTTCCTTTCATAACATTTTACTCTGAATTGTTTATACAACAGCAGTCTATTTTACAAACTGATATTTTCTAGTTAAAAAAAGTGTAAATTTTGCAACACTATAATTCTACAAGACGATAAAGGAAAAAAAATTGTTTTCACATAATTTGTTTATTGTAAGATAATTTACAAATATTTTGTCTTCCATGGTACACAATGGACCATGTATACAAAGGAGTTCTTCTGACAGACAAAAGTAGGCTAAACTAATTTTTTTTGCTTCATATTTCACTTCTTTATCTGAAAAATAAAAATAAATTTAATTAGTTAATTAGGAAGAGAAAGTATCCTAGAGATATACCCTAGTTTCTTTTAAAGAATAACATACTATTGTTGTAGGGAAGCGAGGTGGTGAAGTGGAAAGAATGCTGAGCCTAGTTAATAAGGAAGATACGTCTTTTAAAGATCAAATCTGGCCTCAGATAAGGCCTTGGTCAAGTCACTCAACCCTGTCTGGCTCAGTTCCTCATCTATAAAATGAGGTGGAGAAGGAAATTGCAAACCAGTTCAGTATTTCTGCCAAAAAAACCACCCCCAAGTTGGACACTACTGAAACAAAATACTATTGTTGCAAACTGTCCTAATCAGCACCTGAAATTTAATGACATGTGTTTTCTATTACTGGGTCAAAGTCCCTATCTGATAAAAATACTATTGATATCTTTCTTCTCCCCCCTCCCTCTTTAAAATCTCCTTATACTGCATGCCTATTTCAATAATTCAAGAATCTGTCATTTTTGTGTGTAGGTACTTATATATGTAGCTCATAACCCTTCTACCACTTGAAAGATGCCCTAGCAGGTATTCATCATCATGCTAGGGCAATTCATCAACAGGTGTCTAAATTGGTGACAAATCTTTCCATTTCTAGCTAGGCTCTCACTGCCTCCCAGAAAATCTGGGCTCTGCAGATATTGCCCAGGAGAACCTAGAGTCATTGTTAACCAAAACTTCAGTGGATTTGTTTAACCTAACTTCACCGTCAAACACCTTGGAATCTTCTATTAGGCTATAGTTTATAAAAACCATTCTCACAACTTTTAAAATACCTGCAATTTGTTGCATTAATTAAATTTGTACTTTTTTTTCTTTCAGGGGTTAAGAGGGATGGGAAGATAGGTGAAGTGTCACCACTTTACCTCGAGTTTGGATAATACTTGGATCCATTAGTTCCTGGTTATTAGGTTAAAGAAAAAAAAAACACAAAACAAGCAGATCAAGAAGCATTCCATGCAATTCAACCATTCACATTATTTTAGACAAAAAAAGCACAATTCTTTACCTATAAAGTTAAATATATCAAAGTAATATTCAAACATTTTTATCAATAATTTATACATATAAGTTATGAAAATTTACTAAGGTATATTTAGAAACTATAAGCTTTTTCCATGCAAATTATATAAAGCACAAAAATTAATAAAAAAACTTTTTATTCACGGGCAACACTCAGAATCAATAAATACTGTAGTTTATTCACATTTTACTGTTAAACATACAAATGTACACAGGCAATAAAAACTAAAAATTCTGTTCACAATAACCAAAGTATTTCCTGGTTCTGTGCAAGCTAATTTGTCAAGTATACAACCTATCTTTACTTGTACAAATCCTATTTTTTCCAGACTCAGTAAAAACATTTACTTCACAGAACTTAAAAAGCCTTATACTTCTTTGTACCTTTGGTAGTATTGTTTCTTTGATCTAAGGACACACCTCACCTCTACTCTTTTAAAGATCAGCTCAAAACCCACTTTTTTTCATGAAATATTCTCATCTCACTCTGAGCAGGTATGAGGGTTATGGAAGTAATAATTCTTGTCTCTTAGAACACATATCAAATTCTGTCTTGTATTTAATTCTATATAAGTATTATCTTCCTTATAAGACTAGAGGAGTCTCTTTTCCTAATTTGTAAGGAAGGGGTTCTCCTTCTTGCAAAGGCTAATCTCTTCATTAGGCATCTTGATCCCATCTCCTTCCTTCCCATTTTATCTAGAGGTATGTGCTCTCTATATCATTTGAGCTTTTCCCATCTCCAATATGGAATCCACTGGTGCTATCTCACTGTCTTCAAGCATGACTAGACATATCCCATTCCTAAAAAAAATTCTCCACTTGATATTGACACCTTAAAATTATTACCTTATATCTGTTCCATTTCAGAGCCACATTCATAGAAAGAGCCCATATTCTTTGTATATTTCTTTATTTCACTCATTTCTTCCTTTTTTTCTTTTCAAAGACTGGGTTTCATTCTCTCACTCATGCTGAATATGCAATGGCTACTCACAAACCCAATCTCACTAGTGACTGGTATATAAGATTTCCCTAGCTCTATTTCTATTTGGGTTGGTAAGCCCTCCCCCTAGGCAGTATATAGCCTTACTCTTATTGATAAGCCTATTACTTGAAATATTATTTTTTTAAAAAATGCTTCCTTCTCTCCTCCCCCTACTGTTAATTTATCACACGGGAAGTAATATTAGCCAGAACACTGAAGAAAAAAACTCATCTTCATTAGGTGTCTTATTGTCACTCTCAAATTTCAGAATAGCAGAAACAGGGGATGCAAGAACTAAATCAATATAAAATCTAAACAAATACTTACAGAGCTGCAGCACCAGAGATGATTTCAATCAACTCTTTTGTGATAACAGCTTGGCGAGTACGGTTAAATGTCAGAGTCAGCTTGTCGATCATTTCAGCTACAAAAAACACCCCCCCCCCAAACCATTATTTTAAATTATTATTACACATTATATACACACACACACACACACACACACACAAACACACACAAACATTATTAAGGTAGCTTTGAAAAATAGATGCTTAAGACAGAACCCTAAAAATAGGACGTTATTAGTATTAAAGCATTAGTTTTTTTTAAATGATTAAGTACAGGTCTCTGTCTTTATTCAGGGTGAGCATTTTCAACATCCCAAAGTATATCATTATTCCCTAAACAAAACAGATATACTTTTACAATGGTAAACTTCTGGTCGCATTGTACTTTTCTAACATACTTTCACATTTATAATTTCATTTCTTTCTTATAATCAGTCAGAAAGATACATAGGCCATATAGTGGTATTAAGCTCATTTTGTAAATTTAAAAATTTAGCAAAGATCTGATATTCCAGGATTATTATTACAAAACAATATCAATAGAAAAGATTAAACTACTACTGTCACTAATTGAGATGTCACATGTTAAAACAAGATTTAATGTTGTTAACACTCAAAAAACTATAAATATGGTATTTTAATAACTTCTTTACACTGTTCAGCTATTAAATTAGCAAAATATAATTTCTTACAGGCATTCTTGCTAGCATTATCCATAGCTGTCATTCTTGCACTCTGCTCACTGGTGGTAGACTCCTTTAGAGTATAGTAGATGATGTTTGCCAGGCTATACTCTTGATAGTTTTGCAACACATCAGCATCAATGTCATCATAAATACTCATACTCTCTGTTAAGACAAGTTAGTTTTAAAACAAAGTTGATAATAAGTTAGGTCAGAATTTTGTTCCAGGCCTTTTACTTCTATTAGTAATACTGAACAGATATCTTTAGAATAATATATTAATATTCTAATGGATTATAACATGCAAGTAAAATACTTTAAACCCTTTCAGAGCCATTTAACTTAAAGAGTGATACCTGAAAGGTTAATGCTAAATCCCATAGGCAAAAGTCCTTTGGCTTTGTGATGTTATCAGTTAAAAAACATTTACAGATCACTCCTACTCTATGAGAAGTTTCTTGTAACAAAGTAAAACAGTTAAATAAAACTAACACTAATGTCCTCAACTGAAAATATATGCAACATTTCACATCTGTAGCAACCAATGTTTTTTAAGAATAAGTTTTATTGATGTCACCTGTTTCTTACACCAGTTATTACTAATATCCTTCCTTTTCCTCCTCCCCCTACTAAAGAGTCATTCCATATAACGAGTAGTATTTTTTAAAGGGGAAAAATCAGCAACCAACTCTGTTTAAAATAAAAATCTCATCTATTTTCTTCTTCTCAGTCCATGTTCCATTGGAGGAAATTTTTTTTTTAAATGAGTAGTTAATCAAAATAAATTTCCTCAACGTTGTATATAAAAACATCCCATTATACATTCTAATCAATCATCTTTCTGTTATCAGTTGAAAACTGCCTATTGATATAAGAGAAATTTGCATTTTTGAAAACAAGAAAACGTTGCTGCTGAGAAGAAGAAAATTTCAGGCACCCGGAGTAGAATGAAAGAACTAAAAACTGCTTCGGAATTAGTATTATGTTAGCTTCAAAATGACTTATCAATTCCATCAGGAATTGTACAACACTTCACTTCTAAACACTTGGAATAAAACTAAGAATTGTTATCAAGTTAATAATTAAATAAAGTACTCCTAGAAACAAAGGTCCATCTTAAATACAAATAGTCTATTGAGAGTTATTGAATGGTGGTCTGTTAGGGAACACAACAGTCTGTAAAGAACAGAAATGAGTTATCATGTAAAGGGTAAGAGAAGCCACTCAGAGGTAATTACTGAAGCACCTAAAGGTCATAGAGACTGAAAAACTATATATAGAAATACAATTTATAAAGATCTCATTGAGTTGTTAAACAAAAAAGACAATGGTCACTTGAAAAGAGCAAGGGACAATCTGTGTGATCCGCTGGTATTTTCATGTTAGAAGAAAGCAAGTCAGACCCCCAAATGTTGGGTGGATTCCTTGTGAACCTGTGGAGAGGCAATGGACAAGAATCCCAAAGGAATAGGTTGTCTATAATCTCAATTAATGGAATATCCATCTGAGTATTTAGATAAGTAAAATAAAACTTAATATTAAGAGTAGTCACAGCAAATAGTAATCAATCAAGATTGTCTGAGATTTTACCAAGGCAACTGAATTTCTCAAATTGGCTCCAAATGGCTTTGCTGTTAGCTCAGTGCTCATTCTGTTATATTTTTTGGGATCTTTTTCTTCCCTTGCTGTTTCTGGGAAGATAAGCTGAACTGTCCCTTCTTACAAAGAAAAATAATTTAGCAAAAATATTCAATACAATGACCACACAGTACAGTGTTTGCAGTTTTTCTTAGTAATCCTTTGCCTCTACCATGAGAAGTTTTTTTTTTTCTATTTAACACAAATCTCTACTTAAGGGTAGAGTATGGGCAAGGATAATATCTATCTCCACTAATTCTAGGTATGTAGTGAAATGATTAAATAAATGCCTATTGAATGACAGGATAGATTATATCTCTCTGAAAACATACCCTTATGTAAATTTTTAAATTTTAGTACTTACCAGCACTTGCAATTGTATTTAGGGAAAAGATGGGTTTTTCTTCTGTCTTATAAGAGATAACAGACCTAAAGAAAGTGAAAATATAATTTTCAAAATAATTTAAGACACATCTCCATGTATTTGTGATATGCTTATATTAAATAAAAATAATTCCAATCACATTGACATATTTTAAAATAATCTTACCTGAATCGATTAAAAATAATAGATCCTTCATCAAATTCATATCCAGAATTTAATAGCTCAAGGGCAATGATTGAAGCATCTCCAAAGGTAGGGGGCTTCCTTCCCACTTCTTTAAATGACACCAAGAAGTGGTCAGAATGAGTCCTAAAACAAAATCATGTCTCTATTAAAGTCATAGTGTTAGATTTAATGAAATAATACAGATTGAAAGAGACATTGTGGGTAAAAAAAAAAAAAATCACACAGAGCTCTCTATGGATTTTTCTGAAGTTCATCAATTATTCTTAACATGTTTCCTCCTATTTTCCTAGATAATTGTAAATGGCTAATATAGAAGTAGTAAGGGAATATCTTTTTTGTTTACAAATGACTTTGGCCTTCTGAAAAATCCAGTAGAATCATTCTCAGAATAACATTTTAAAAAATGCATAAAACAAAATACTCATAATTATAAAGGAAAACAATTATACAAAAATGACTTACTGAAATAATTTTTAAAATGTTCACAGATCCCAGGTTAAGAACCTTGGCTTAGTATTATACTTTGTCCTTTTCATTTCATTTCTCCCTTTTCTTGGTTTTCTCTTTTATAGGATCATAGTCTTATCTTATAGGATCATAGGACTGGAAGAGACCTAAGAGACCATCTTTGAAACTCACAAATCAGTGCTATTAGCTACTGACAGGATTTATTTTATCTACTGAATGGTGATGAGGAAGAAAAAGCAGAAAGTGAAGTAAAAAAGTGTATTCTAAGAGTTACACCATGGAAAACAATTAACATAAAACCCCATCAAAAATAACTGCCAATTTATAAAGCACTTTCTTTAGTCATCAAATTTAATGCTTTCCTTTTTGACTGTTATTTTAAATATATATATATATATGTATATATATATATATATTTATTTATTTCTGTTTTTGGCCAAAGTCTACAACAAACACTTACCTATTAAGTATGCCTCTGATTTTGTCACCAACTCCAACAATCATAACTTCCTTCCCAGCTGCTGTGAGGGTAGCAACCTCATTTTTTATCAGTTTGGCAACTGAGGAATGGATAGCACCACAAAGGCCTCGATCTGAGGATACACCAATAAGGAGGTGTTTCTTCATGTCTTCTGCAGCCTTAATATCAGCTTTTTCATAAAGAGCTTAAACAAAAGAAAAAAAAATAGATTTAATGATGAATAACAGAAACAAAGGAAAAATTGGTTGATTTAAGAAATATCCAGTAAAATTCAAGCAATGGCAATTTTAAAGAATGCCTGTATTTCAATCCCTCTTATAATATAGGTCAAATTCAACAAAATCTTCCCATAAATAATTCCGAGTCCTCATCCAAAGGTCTTCTATCACCAAAGAGAACTCAATAGAACTTAAGTCTAGTAAATAAGGAAACTTGAACAGTCTCATTTATCAATTTGATTAACAACAGAGAGGTCTGTAATCTTTCAGAAGCATGCATCTAAGACACAACAGAACAACATCCCAAACATCTGTCAAAATAGATTACTACTGCCCATTTATAGTAATTCACAGAGATACACACGATACTAGAATCTAGAGAATATACTGGGGATTATAAAAGTCTAAAGCAAAAAAAGTGTAGTTGGTGTCTCTCATTTTTATTCATGTCAGGATGGGCAGAAGAAAAAAGAAGAGTTGGGAATTGTATAAAAAGTTGACTAAGAAGATGTAGTATTCAACAACAGGTTCTGGCTAGGGAGCTAACACAACCAGCAAATTTTGGTTTAAGAATATTTTGCCTATATACAGGACACAAGAGAACAGATAGAAATTTGCAACTCTGCAGTTCACTAGACTTGCAACGGCAGCCCTTCCTAGCAGTCAGATCCAGCTTCAGCTTTCTGTACTCTGAAGTGTGCTGGGACCTATTAATTGAAACTAAACAGGAATAAGGAGGATAGTTTAGATGTCAAATTGGTGGAACTAATGCCATGTAGAAAAGCATACTAAATATGGCAGAAACTAGGCATTGAACCACACTTAACACCGTACACCAAGATAAGGTCAAAATGGGTTCATGACCTAGGCATAAAGAGATTATAAATAAATTGGAAGAGCATAGGATAGTTTACCTTTCAGACCTGTGGAAGAGGGAGGAATTTATAACCGAAGAAGAACTAGACATCACTATTTTTTTTTTTTTAGATAACTTTTTATTGATAGAACTCATGCTAGGGTAATTTTTTTTTTACAATATTATCCCTTGCATTCACTTCTGTTCTGATTTTCCCCCTTCCTCCTTCCACCCCCTCCCCCAGATGGCAAGCAATCCTTTACATGTTGAATAGGTTACAGTATATCCTGGATACAATATGTGTGCAGAACCTAACAGTTTTCTTGTTGCACAGGGAGAATTGAATTCAGAAGGTATAAATAATCCGGGAAGAAAAACAAAAATGCAAGCAGTTTATATTCATCTCCCAGTGTTCTTCCTTTGGGTGTAGCTGCTTCTGCCCATCTTTGATCAATTGAAACTGAATTAGCTCTCTTTCTCGAAGAGATCCACTTCCATCAGAATACATCCTCAAACAGTATCATTGTTGAGGTATATAATGATCTTCTGGTTCTGCTCATTTCACTTAGCATCAGTTCATAAGTTAGAGATCACTATTGATTACAAAATAGAAAATTTTGATTATATCAAATTGAAAAGTTTTTGTACAAACCAAACAAATGCAGACAAGATTAGAAGGGAAACAACAAACTGGGAAAACATTTTTACAATCAAAGGTTTTGATAAAGGCCTCATTTCCAAAATATATAGAGAACTGACTCTAATTTATAAGAAATCAAGCCATTCTCCAATTGATAAATGGTCAAAGGACATGAACAGATAATTCTCAGATGAAGAAATTAAAACTATTTATAGCCATTATGAAAATATGCTCCAAATCATTATTAATCAGAGAAATGCAAATTAAGACAACTCTGAGATACCACTACACACCTGTCAGATTGGCTAGAATGACAGGGAAAGACAATGCGGAATGTTGGAGGGGATATGGGAAAACAGGGACACTGATGCTGGAAAATGAATGGATGCCCATCAATTGGAGAATGGCTGGGTAAATTGTGGTATATGAATGTTATAGAATATTATTGTTCTGTAAGAAATGACCAGCAGGATGAATATAGGGAGGACTGGCGAGACTTACATGAACTGATGCTGAGTGAAACGAGCAGAACCAGGAGATCATTATATACCTCAACGACGACACTGTTTGAGGATATATTTTGATGGAAGTGGATCTCTTTGATAAAGAGAGCTAATTCAGTTTCAATTGATCAAGGATGGACAGAAGCAGCTACACCCAAAGAAAGAACACTGGGAAATGAATATAAACTTCTTGCATTTTTGTTTTTCTTTCCGGGTTATTTATACCTTCTGAATCCAATTCTCCCTGTGCAACAAGAGAACTGTTCAGTTCTGCACACATATATTGTATCTAGGATATACTGTAACCTACTTAACATGTAAAGGACTGCTTGCCATCTGGGGGAGGGGGTGGAGGGAGGGAGGCGAAATATCGTTACAGAAGTGAGTGCAAGGGATAATGCTGTAAAAAATTACCCTGGCATGGGTTCTGTCAATAAAAAGTTAAAAAAAAAAAAGAAAAGAAAAGCATACTAAATGTCAGTCTACTCTTCCCAGAGATGTGGTAGACAGGAGCTTGTACCCCAAGGTGTTGGGGAAAATGTATGTTTGGTTTTGCTATTGATTTGAAATAAATAACACGTTATAAAAGGGGGGTAAAAGTTTTTGCCTATTGTCTTAAAACACCCAATCTCTGCAGGAAATAGTTTCAGAATTCAAGATCTTGGTCCCATGTTCAAAAGGATTTTAGGTCTCATTAGTTTGAAGAGGAAAATGTTAAGGGTGGAATCACAGATCTTAGATAGTTCAGCAACATATTAAAGAGTGACATAATCAGGAGAAAGTATGAATTTTAGAGACTAAGCATCTTCCAGTGGCAGACAAAAATTTTGATCTTAATTGGACCTTTCTATTCTTTAAGTGGGTCTTTATAGTTCTATACCTTAGGTTGGAGTCTGTTAGAATTCTTTGAAAACCACCATTAAGTCTACTGTATCTAACCAGAAAGCCAAGATATGCTACCAACCCTGCTCCCCCTTATTTCCTCTATAAAAGGTCTTAACTGTACCTCACTAACTTGCTAACTCTTTTTAAGGTGCTAATCCTCCTGGTTATTGCTACCCCCTTTCCTTTCTAAAAACCCTTGTTTTACCTTGTTTTTACCTCTGTTCTTGAACAAAACAAAATTCCCAAATCTTTTCTAACTTAAAAAAAAAAAAAAAAGGTTTAGGGTAAAACTGCCTAGCTATTTTCAAAAAGCTATCTGCCTTAGCTGTGCTAAACTTCCTATTATAGCAAATAATTTGCAGGAAGAAAAAAAAAAAAAACCAAGAATTAAGATTATTAAAACTGTTGATCTCAAATGACCATGTACAAGAATCCAAAATTTAGGAAATTTAACAAGATAGAAATTGGTCCTAACACAGGGATGCAAATTTGATTCCACTGGGAGATTTTGGTGGGCTAAAACTAATGATAGGAAATCTATGATTCTGTATAAGTAACTTTTCAAAATAAAGACAAGTGAAAGGGGAAGGGTAGAGTTGGTAGTATCTATTAAGACAACATGCTCATGTGAAAAAAAAAAAAGAATATGTCTGATAGACATGGTAATGTCTATGGTAATGTTCTATGTCTGATAGAATATGGTAAAATGAAAATGATTTTTATAAGAGTATAAATACTACACAGCACATGAAGCTACAAAGCATTGTGGACAGAAAAGTGCCCTCAAAGTCAAGAATATGCAGATATGTTTGATTCTGTCACTCTAAGTCATCTAAGCCCTCAAACAAAGCATCTTTAACTCTCAAAGACTCAGGTTTCAGAGAAGTTGTCAATGTGTGTGAGTGTTGTGTCCTGCTTTCTAGAGTCCCCATGCTGGAGTGATTAAAATATACCACCCTAGTGGAGAAGTGATGAGGCAGGACTCCTGAGGATGGTGGAAATAGGTCTTTCCCCGCCTTTATGCCCTCATACCTTTATATAACAAAAACAATACTAGGCCTGTGCCAAGTATATAGTGCACACATGGAACCACACAAACAACTTGCTATTTTATGTAGATTGCAACCTGGTATCGCTCTGCTTCAATCACAACAAAGGTTGTCATTGCTCTCTGATTTCTCAGGAAGGCTGAGAGCCCTTAAAGGAAATGAGGAGCTGAACCAGACATTGTTAGCAGGTTCTCTCTGGGCTGAAGGGTATTATATAGCTCTCTCAGAGTTTCTCCACTGTCTGTGACCCTCTATACCTCACCCTTTCTTTTATTCCAACTGAAACAGGTATATATTGGTGGCTAAATCCATTACCAGGGGAGGAATCACATAGGCAAGTTGTAATATATAAGAAAGTAGTAACATAAACAATATGAATAAACAAAATACTATAAATATTTCCAAGGTATAGAAGAAAATAACTATAAATTCACAATGTGATTACACATACACCTCCTTCATATGAGTAGAAGGCCTTTTATGTTCTCTTTTCTATCTCGAATGAAAAAATAATTTCATTTTCCTTACACCATTAACAAAAGACCTCCCCCCTTTGATAAACTGGAAAAGATCCTAAGAAGGCAACAACTATGATAAAAGGTAAAGTACATGCCATATGAAAATCAGATAAAGGAACCAGGAATAAATCACATGGAAGAGTACTTTATTATATATAATCCTGACTCCTTACAGAAGCAATTACAAATAATATATAATGAAATGCTAAATTTTGTAGTATAAAACATAGCAAGGAAATAATAAAGGACTAGCTTGGCATTTCGAACATACAGGTTTTAGGTCAAGCTCTGCTGTAAACTACTACCTCAATGATAGGTAAGTTACTTAATTTTTCTACTTTTATGTTTCCTCATCCATCAAATTAGGAAGAATGGATAAATTAACTGGGATGGAGAGGAAAATTTGAGCCAGACACTTAATTCCTTGAAAATGGAGGGAAACCACTCTAGCAATTGGTAGATAGATTAACAAGCATCAGGATTTATATTGAGTTTGGTTCAGTAAATGACAAGGCTGAAAATGGCAATAAGAAGCAAAAAGTATTTCAAGTCTTTCACTTGAGATTGGTGATTGGGAGGTATGAAGCAAGGTGAAACTAGTAATGGAAAAGATTGACCTTCCATATACTGTCATTCAAGGAAAACTCATCTCAGTGACAGAAGATGGAAGGAACTGATACAAATATATACCACCAAGAGGGCCAAAAAAATACAACACTTCTTCTCATAAAGCAAACTATACACCAAAACATAAATAAGAGAAATATGAAACCAACTCTGATCTTTCACTTAATATCATGCGAAATAGCAAAAATGAAAATAAAAGGGAATGGCCTATGTTGGGGGAGGAGGCCCTTTTGGGAACACAGGCTATCTAATAAATTACTGATTTGAGTCAAAAAAATGGTCCAGCTCTTTGGGCTATCAATTTGGAAAGATCCAAGAAAAATTACTATCAACTCATACCCTCTGACCTGTGAATTCTATATAGAGAAGGAAATAAGAGAAGGAAAGAAAAAGTTCATTAACAGAAGGAAAGCTGCATTTGTAGCCTTGGAAATATAGAGTTAAAATATTACATCATATTAAGTAGATAAGGGCATGAATAGACTATGATCTGTACACTCTGAGAGATCATTACTGATTAGATCACAGCTCTGTTGGTATATAATAGAAAAATGAACCTTCAAACAAATAGAAGAAAAGTAACATTCTAGAAGGTTAATGTTAGGTTTTTGGTAGAAAACTACTGCTAATTGCCAATCAAATTAATTGGGCAGACTAGACTC
The DNA here is from genome assembly GCF_016432865.1 of Antechinus flavipes. Classification (NCBI taxonomy): domain Eukaryota; kingdom Metazoa; phylum Chordata; class Mammalia; order Dasyuromorphia; family Dasyuridae; genus Antechinus; species Antechinus flavipes. The sequence continues at coordinate 169,863,736 of NC_067402.1, forward strand.
ACTTCCTCAGAAAATATTATATTACAAGTAAATAAAATAGTTTAGGCATTTCTATGAAGATATTAGCTAGTCAGCAGTTTCCTCCAAGAGGTAGCCTCAGGAACTACTACAAAGGAAACTGAGAATTTGGTTTCATTAAGAATGAAAGACAGGAAATTTTGCAGTGACCCAAGAGTTCATGCTGTTTTAATGTCATGATCAAATAAATGCTCCACACAAAGTATAGGCTGTTTTCTCTCCTTAAGAGAAGAAAAACTCTACTGAAATTACTACAGAGATGAAACATTCCTTCTAAAAACATGAGTGTTTTACTGTTAAAAGATAAAAGGAAAAAAAAGATATAGCAGAGGTGGTAGTAAGAAAGACAACATCCACTAATGGTCAGAGGAATATTATTGTATTAAAGACAAATTTATAATGTTTCATAACTCATCTACTTTTTCCTCTGCCTGGGCAGTTAGTAGTATATTCCTATAATAGTCACTTCTGTTTTTCCCTTTATTGATCTTTACCAATGCTATTCTTTTCTATTTTCCCCAACATCACTTTAGCTTATTATGCAATGCCATCTCACAGACTCCTTGTTTATAGTTTTCCTTTAAAAATTTAAATGTGACTCCAAGTTCAGTGCTTTTCTGCAGTATTTCTAAAGAATGTTTTCAATTTGTTAATTTAAGTCATTTCTCTTTAGTCTTTTCTGTGTAAAGTATCAATTTCACTCTTCTCTTACCCAAAGAGCCAACTCCATATATTCTGGCTGGTTTCAGCTCTCGCTCAGCACGGGCATACTTTGCAGCTGCCACCATTTTCATAGACTTGGTAATTTTCTGGATGTTTTTGATTGACTTCAATCTCCTGGTAACTGAAGATTACCAGAAGTTAGAACAATTAAAAATTTCAAATAAATAATCAATTGTGCAGAAGTACATTGGAAACCCCAAACATTTCTAATCCCCAATTAAATCATAAAAAACACAAGATTTCAGACTCCCAAAGGACCATATAGTTTAGTCCAATCCCTTATTTAAAAATCCGAGAAAATGAGAGATAGAGGCACAGTCAGGACTAGAAACAAAATCTCCTAAATACCATTTCATTTTATTTTCTGTGGAACATGTTGTCTCCCATGCAGTCACCTTAATGTACTAAATAAAATGTCATGAATTAAGTACTAAGTTTAAGGGACTTCAGGTGGTTCATTTTATAGATAAGTAAATGGAAATCATGAGAGGAAAAGTAACTTGCTCAAGGATACAAAAGAGTTAAAATAATCTTTTGGAACTAACATTTCTCCTTAAAACAGACATACAAAATACTTACTATCTTTTAAAGTTGCCATATTCCTGACTTGAATCCTGAAAATAAAAAGAAAACTTTTAATTAACATTTTACCTCCATTTGAACAGGTTCCAAATTATCTGTGGCCCACCCCCCTTGCCATTTCTATGAACAGCAGAACCATGAGTCTTGAAGTATATTTTGGTTTCATTGATTCATATGTATATAAATCCCTCCACAATTTCTCATTCTTTGTGAATTTTCTGTACACATTCCCTTAAACCTTCTATAGGGGATTTATGTTGGAAGACTCTTTCAATACACTACTGAAAATACACTTTAACTCCTGATATAAAACTATCACTTAATTTTTTCCATCAAATAGCTCTATTTTATATGTCTTACTATTCCACAAGATGAAACCAGTGGTAGGCAAGACTGGCTTTCACATTTGTCACTCCATGAGTCCCTAATACATTTCTGTTATTTTCCCAGTTGTGACAAAGTACATGAGCACATGCACAAATACACACACTCACAAACTGTTAAGAGAATGTTAAGAATCAATTAGATTATAAACTTTTCAAGGGAGGTGGAGAAAAGGCAGGAACTAAGGCACAACCTCTCCCCCAAACTGCTCCAAATTCCTTTAAGTGATGACTCTATAGACAGGGTAGGAGCAGAGGCCACAATCCCAGTGTAGCATAATGAGGCAGCTGTGTGGGAAGGTTCGCAGAGAGGTCTGTGGCAGCAAAGTAGGATTCTAGCATGTAGTTCTAGCACAGAGCAATCCTATCACTTATAGCTACAGAGGGAGACACACCTAACAGCTCCAGGGCAGAAAAGTGCTTGTGGTCAGATTCCTAGAAGAATCTTAAAACAGGGGCACAAAACTCTGAAGCTTGGGAGCCCTACTTAAGAGAGTTAAAAGAGTAATAGGCTAGGAAAATGAGCCGACAACAGAAGTTTTTGAGTACCGAAAGCAGTGAAAGTGAATAGTATGCTAGAATAGCACAGTCATAAGAATAGAATAGCACAATAGTCATAAAATGAACCACTAATCAAGCCAACCATTTTACCTATTAACTTATATAAATAATTCAGATCACCAATGATAATGTTTCAATTTAATTTCACTTATATAATCACAACTTAACAGTAATGACTTACTTTCAAACTATTTTAAATTAATTTTGTAGCTATATTTAAAAAAGACTGAATGGCAATTCACCAAGGATAAAGGATCCCCTCCCTGCTTATTGGTTCTTAGCCCATATCTTTCTAGATAGCTCCCTACACCTTTTCTGTATTGCTGACTCTCCTGAATACTTGCACTTCTCTTAGCTTCTGAGACATCAGTTCCTTTTTCTTACAAGATATTTCAGCCATTTCACTTGTCCCTTAAGCAAGTATGTTCCCAAAGAGTCTCGGTTCTACTTTTTTATTTTAACTCTTCCCTCAGGGCGATTTCACCTACTGCTAAGGGTATGCTATCTGAGTAGATAGTGTCCAACTCTAATTATTTACTAATAATTATTACTAAATTATTATAGTGATAATCTCAAATTCGAATTCCACCTTTCTACTTGGATATAACAGTATCTCAAACTCGACATACCCTATTATCTCAATACATTCTTTCCCAAATTTCTCTATTTTTCCTGGGTACTTATACCTATGCATTACTATCACTCAGGTTCTCAAATGCGGACTCATCTTCAACTTACCACTATTCACTGATTAAACCCTTTTCCTTATACACAGCCACCCCTTAAAACAAGCTTTCATCAAATGGACTATCTCAAGGGCTTCATAATCGGTCTCCAAGGATCCTAGTCTTTCCTCTCTCCAACTCAGCTCTCCCTCAAAACAATTTCCCAAAAAACCTTCTAAGACAGAATATGTAACTATCTTGCATGAGTGGCTCCGTGCACCTGAAATAAAATATTTAGCACTTAGCACTCTCCTTAACTTATTTTTCCAGATTTACTCTCTATCCAACATTTCATATCCCATTTGTGCCAAAATGATTTCCTCTCACATGTCAATTTAGGTACTACCACCTACAGGAAATCTGAAACCTTTAATTGCCATTACCACCATTACCACTAACTTCTTTTTCCCCCTCTTCCCCCATATACATGTTTTTACAAATTATCAAAATGTATTTTAGATGTTGATTCCTGCCTCATTTCTCAACACTACTATTACTTGCCAGTGATTCCCTTGACAACTAAACTTTGCAGTTTACTTATGTTTCAGGCCTAAATGAGCTTTTTGAAAGTAAGAACTTCCTTTGTTCTTATGAAAAAACAAAAAAGATTTATTATTAAATGCTTACCATAACTAAAGCACTGAGTACACAAGAAAAGCAGAGGCAGCAAATGCTGTATGTAAATCCAGCTGCTATACAGTCCCGTGAACATAGCAAAGGCTTAAAGCTGCTGACCCAACTTTGAATCAGGCTAACCTTTTGGGTGGTTGTTAAGCATAAGAAGCTAAAGAGATGGAAAAGGTGTGAGATCTTGGAGAGAAGCAGATGAGAAGGAGCAAGATGGCATTTTTCAGGGAGCCTCAGCTTTCTGATGTCTGTTACCATATCATATAATAGATTTATTTATTGAACTGTGGGTTACATATTGTTATACTTTACAATCAAAGATATTCAATCACCTCGAATTAATGATTTTAATTTTTTCTCTAAAAATTCTTTTTAAAAAAAGTACACCATTAAACATCAAGGGTTAACAAAATGGGACCTAATATATTTACAAATTGTGATACTACCTTCTTTATATGGTTATTATGATAAAATGTGTAGCATATTCTATATTTTTCAAGACTAAATGTTATGTTTAAATTTGGGTATCACTCATTAACAATCAAAAATAGCAAATGTTGCTTTATAAAGAATAGCAACCATTTAGTAGAATAATGTTGTGTTTGTGTCTTTCAAGAAAAAAAGCAATGATAAAGTAGAAAGTATCTACAATAGCTAATGGTAAAAAAGTAATTTAAAATGAAATTCAGCTTGTTATCATATTTGTTTGGTGTTTACTTGCACTTCATTTTTCTGTAAGGCAGATACTCCTCCCCCCCCCCTTAAAAATCTACCTAAAGTGTACACACACATACACTTAAAGTTTTAAATCCAAAAAACAGGTTAATAATAAGAAAAAAACAAATTAAAACAACATGGCGGGAGAAGAGCTGAAACAAACAGGATTATGACATGATGAGCTTTGCATAACAGTGGTGCTTAGTGAGAGCATGACTTCCAAGTAGACCTCAAGACAGGCTTCTAGACTTTTGAGGCTGTAGGATAATCAACAGAATAGCCTTAAAAATCTGAGGCATGGAGTCAGGACTTGGGTTTGAATCCCACCTCTTCCACTTACTTCCTTTGTGAGTTTGGGCAAAACCTTTAACTTCTCTGGGCCTGTTTCCTTATCTGTTAAATGAAGATATTGGACAAGATGATTTCAAAGTTTCCTTCAACTCTTCCGTCCATCATTCTATGATTTAACTGGGGTTCTAAGTGAGGGTCTTAGTTTAAATTAGACTGTACTGAATATTCTCTTGGCTATAAAGTCAAGGATTCCTTGTGTACATTTTGACCTTGGTTTCAGAAGAGCTTTCATTTCAATTTAACTATGGTAACCACTTAAAAATTTCATACTTTTTGTGTGATTCTGGGCAAATCACTTAACCCCAATTGCCTCAGCAAAAAAAAAAAATATACACACACACACACACACACACACACACACGTAAAATTTATATATAATATATATTAATACGGTACAATGAATGTTTTTCTTATTTTTTTCAGTTCTAAAACCCACACTAACAATATTTAACAAAATATGTTTTAGATTGCACATATTTAAAATGTATTGGATTACTTGCCATCTAAGATAGGAGAAGGGAGGGAAAAAATTTGGAACACAAAGTTTTACAAGGGTGAATGTCGAAAATTATCCATGCACATTTTGAAAATAAAGCTTTAATAAAAAAAATTTTTTCTAGATCGAAAAAATTTTCTAATCTCAAGATTAAGTCAAACAAAACCTACAAATTTATACAGCTTTAATGATTTAGCTGTCCCACTATTCTGATACTGTCTCACGTCTCTTATTACATATTAGATGCTTACAAGATTAAAAAATTACCAATATCTCCTCCCTCATTTGTTTCAGATAGTCAATAATGCAGCATTACTCATTCTCCTAAAAACACCACTGTAAAACAAGACTTCCCTTGCATTCTAGTACCTCTATCTATTTTATGACCTCCAAATAGTTTGCCCAAGTCTCCCAATAGCCCTAATCTGTGTGGCAGCAAAGAATAGCACAAATCTATTCTGCTCCCAGATTCTAGGAATAATGTCCTATGTTGTGTGTGACTTTCTATGTGACCTTTCTAAGGAAGTCTTATAATTTTCTACAAAAGCCCAATTCTTTTCGAAAACCCAATCTACAGGCCCACCCTCTCTTATACATTATTTTTCCCTCTTTGGGTACTTAGCTTAACTCAATGAGCACATATTTTATGCACTCTACCTTACACAAGAATCCTTTTAAAAACCATGATTTTTTTCTTCTTTTATGGACTTTCACTTACGTAAAAATCCGTAAAAAAAAAAAATAGTATGACGTCTTTTTTGGCATATCTAAATCTTCATTCACTTAGCAAAAAATTTAAACATAATTTCTTACACAAGAATCCCTAACGGGAGCGTTTGCCCCTTTGGGAAAATTAACCCTTAATTCAATATGCATATCACTATAGCACCTACTACGTTCAAGGGACGAAGTCATGGGGTTACTAGCATCCATGAACTTCCTTTGCGCTCCAGGTAGCTTTTGCACTTTTGACCCTTCAGAGGTTTAGGCTTTCAGAGACCCGCGGCGGCCTCACCCTTACTGCCCTTAAAGCCTGACATTCAGGGTCATCCGTCCCCCCACCCACCTGGACAAACTCTCGAACTAGCTGGACCGACTTCGGTCCTGAGACACCAAGGGCACAGTCCCCTTGGGTGACTTTCCTCTCTTCTTGGCCATCTTGCAGGTCTGAGCTTTCCCCGGGCCTCCTCGCCTCAGAGGAAGAGGCCTAGCCTGGGCCCATGACCCTTTTCCACCCTCCCCCTGCCACGTCCTCAAAACTACTGCCCCAGCGTCCAAAGCTATTCAGTCAATCCCCTGATCATTCCCCATGCTGTCCGGGGGGTCACGTACCATTGTGGCTGCAGAGCCCAGGCGGAGGAGCCAGCGATTGCAGCTCGACAGAACATGGTGGTACCAGTCCTGCTGAAGGTCGGACAGACAGACCTCACCGCGCTTGCGCCGAATGTTCCTCCCGCCCTCTTTGTCTGGCTTCCCCCGCCAAAGCCTCGCGATATTTAGATTAGGGTTGTGTGTGGCTTTTTTTTTTTTCCAATTCTTCCCGAGTTTTTTTTCTTTTCTGTCTCTCACTGACATACGCGACCCGTCGTTCCCCGCCCCCCCTCCCGCTCTGCTTCCGGTTGACACTGCTTCCGGTTTATATAGGAGAGGGGGTGGGCGCAGAGAGCAGAAGAGGCTTCTCGGTGGTCACTGTTGTTTCTTACAATGGGGAAATCCGATTTCCTTACCCCCAAGGCCATCGCTAACCGGATCAAATCCAAAGGGCTCCAGAAGCTGCGATGGTATTGCCAGATGTGTCAGAAGCAGTGCCGGGATGAGGTGAGTGTACTGCGAGAGTGCTTCTTAAGGGGTTATTTCGCGATCCTCGCACTCAGAGGGGCCTTAAGGATCTGGGGTTCGAGTCCCGGCGCCTCGGGTCCTGGTTCAGAGAGATCGCAAAATGAATGGTGCGGATGAGAAGCTTGTTTGGAGAGCTCTTTAACTCTTCAGTAAACGAAGACATCTGCTATGTGTCTGGCACTGAAGTAAGCGATGGGGATACAAAAAAGGGCACTGCCCATAAGGAGCTTATGGTCTGATGGGGAAGACTACATGCAAACAAATACGAAGAAAGTTATATATAGTAGGGCTTCTTAGATTTTTTTCCACTCCCGACCTCTCTTCGCCGGGAAATTTTTGTGGGACCTTGGATATAGGTCAGTAAATGTTAGTTTTATTTACCTATTTTATACACCTTGGGTATATAGGTGAATAAAATAGGTAAATAAAACTAACATTTACTGATCATAATTTCGAGACACTCCCCCCTCTCCCCCCAATTCAGTCATGCGACCCCCATACGGGAGTGAAAAGTTTTAAGAAGCTTTGAATAGGAAATGAGAAATAATTAAGTGAAGGAAAAATTAAGTAAATGCCTTAAGTGAAGGAAGGATTAGAATTGAGGGATTGAGGAAGGCTTTCCGTAAAAGGTGGGATTTTAGTTAAGACTTCAAGCTAGAGAAGTCAGTACCAGAAGAAAAATTCCAAGCTAGAGAAAATGCTTGGAGTCAAGAGATAGAAATGATTTAAGATTAAAAAGTATTCCTTTCTGCTCCCCCTTCCCCATTTTTTTTTTTTTTTTTTAATTCTGAACTCCACAAACATCTATTTACCGGAGTACTGCTTATGTATAAAGAACAGTACAGAAAGGATTGTACTTGAAACTGCGAATCTCAACTACATAGGGCCTTATTTTCTTTTTAATTATGTAATAAGTTAAACAAAATTGTTCTGCTTGTCTGTAAGCATTGTTGTAATGACTCTCCTTTTTCTTTTTGACAATCCTATCACCAGCTCTCTTCTCCACCAAATTGAGAAGAAAAAAACCCCATAACTTTCTAAACTGTATTAGAAGCCAAGCAAATTCTCACCTTGATTCTGTTGGAAAATTTATGTCTTGTTGTGCAATTAAGTCCATCACCTCTCTGATAGGAGGTGGAGAGCATATACCATTGGTTTTTGGAATCATGGTTGTAGATGAAATCATTTCTTTTAGCTCTATCTCAAGTAAGAAACCAAACAACATTTCTGCAAAAGATATTAACTATGTCATAGGGGAAAGATCTCTGGATTTGGAGTCAAAGGACCTTGGTTCATATCACTGGAGTTTTTCAACTAATTTGCTGATAGTTTTTTTAATACTGTGTTCCCTCCAGAAGTCTGAAATAGTCTGAGGGCAAAGTATAATTTTCTAACTCTTTTCTATATCTGCACTATGGAAATAGTATACTTTCTCTGCAGAGACTCTCAAATTTTTAGACAAGTTTTATAGCTGAAAGACCTTTAGAGATCATGTTGTCTAGTGTCCCTCCCCTTTCCCTTTTCCTTCTTCTTTCCCTTCTCTTTTCCTTTTCTTCCTTCCTTCCTCCTTTCTCAATTGAGGAATATTTTTCTTATGATATTTTCAGTATTTTAGAAGAAGTTGAGATTTCAGGGCAAGTCCCAAGAAGCAAGTGGTGGAACAACCACTGAGATGAGAAGGACAAGTTTTGAATATTATCTTTGTGATGTTGAGCTGGTTTTTAAACTTTAGTTAGCCTCAGTTCTCATCTATAAAATGAAGGGGTTGAATGAGGTAAACTCTGAGATCTCTCTCTCTCTCTTTTTTTTTTTTCAATTAAATAACTTTTTATTGACAGAACCCATACCAGGGTAATTTTTTTACATTATCCCTTCACTTACTTCTGTTCCGATTTTTTCCCCTCCCTTCCTCCACCCCCTCCCCCAGATGGCAAGCAATCCTTTACATGTTGAATAGGTTACAGTATATCCTAGATACAATATATGTGTGCAGAACCGAACAGTTTTCTTGTTGCACAGGGAGAATTGGATTCAGAAAGTATAAATAACCCGGGAAGAAAAACAAACATGTAAGCAGTTTATATTCATTTCCCAGTGTTCTTTCTTTGGGTGTAGCTGCTTCTGTCCATCCTTGATCAATTGAAACTGGATTAGCTCACTTCCATCAGAATACATCCTCATACAGTATCGTTGTTAAAGTATATAATGATCTCCTGGTTCTGCTCATTTCACTTAGCATCAGTTCATGTAAGTCTCTCCAAGCCTCTCTGTATTCATCCTACTGGTCATTCCTTACAGAACAATAATATTCCATCACGTTCATATACCACAATTTACTCAACCATTCTCCAATTGATGGGCATCCATTCATTTTCCAGCTTCTAGCCACTACAAACAAGGCTGCCACAAACATTTTGGCACATACAGGTCCCTTTCCCTTTTTTAGTATCTCTTTGGGGTATAAGCCTAGTAGAAACACTGCTGGATCAAAGGGTATGCACAGTTTGATAACTTTTTGAGCATAGTTCCAAATTGCTCTCCAGAATGGCTGGATGTGTTCACAATTCCACCAACAATGTATCAGTGTCCCTGTTTTCCCACATCCCCTCCAACATTCCACATTATCTTTCCCTGTCACTCTAGCCAATCTGACAGGTGTGTTGTGGTATCTCAGATAAACTCTGAGATCTCTAGGCCTAATCAAGAATAAATTCCTCAAGTGTAGTTTGGGGAGATGAGTCTAAATAATGCTTCTTTTGAAAAAGACTGGAGGATTTTAGTGAAATGAAATTTTAATGTAGGTCATCAGTTACCTGGAAGTCAAATAAAATATATTATTATTTTAGACTGTTTAGAGAATGCATAATGTTGAGATTGAAGGTCCCATTTTAATTAAATGTCTGCTGTGTGGTAGACACTATGCTAAATATTGAGGATACAGAGTAACCAAAAAGAGTCCCATACCTCAAAAGACATTTTAATGGAGGAGATAAACGTGTGTGTGTGTATGTATGTTAGGTATGCCTAGAGTTTTAATTTCTTCAACTGTAAAATGAAGGCAATAAAGCATTTATTTCCCAGGATTGTTGTGAGGATCAAAGGAGATAATGTTTGTAAACCACTTAATGCAATTCTTGATACATAGTAGGTGCTTGATACATGCTTCTTCCCCCATCCTACCCTATATAGGATTCTGGGACCAGTATTTTAGGATGGACATTGATAAGCTGCAAGATATCTAGAGGATGGCTACTTAGATGAGTCAAGAGGACTGGAGACCATATAATAAAAATGTCTAGAATGGAACAGACAGCCTTGGGAAGTACATTGAAGATTTTCACACAAGGGTTCAATGTTCAATTGCTAGATCTGTTCTAGAAGGAATTTTTGTTTGTTGAATTAGAGTTGGACACTATATCTACTAAACTTCCTTTCACCTCTGTAATGCTGTTAGCAGCAGGGAGCCATAAATTACATTAGATCTCTTTTGGTCCCCTTATAAGAGAAATGACTGAGGCCTTCGTTGCTTTCTACCTTCTCAACTCTTACTCTGAATCTTTAACTCAGTTAACACTCTTCCCTGATCTTCCCAGTTGTTTATATTCTCTTCATCTTACTTGTCTGTGGTTATTTTAAACTCTGCAGAAGAATGCAAGTTCCTTGTTTTTCTCTTTTGATCTTTTCATCCTTAGCATCCAATATATTCTATACATAGTAGGAGCTTACTATTTTTAATTGAAATGAGAAACTATGGAGACAAGCAAATTTGGGAACAATTTTTGACATATTGAATTTGATGTATTAACAGAATAACAAATTCAATTTCCTGCAGGCAGGATTTTTGTGAATTGGAAGGTAAGGCTAGAGTTACACATTTTGGCACTGACTGCATATAAATGATGAAATCATAAAAAGTGGTTTAAGAAAGTGATAATATCACTTTGGCACAGGTACTGTGGAAAATAACGTGGGCCATAGCAGTAATTATCCAAGTAGAAGATATTTAGAGGATGCTAGAGTTGGACTAGCCTTAGGTATAAAGGAATAGAGGTGTATTAAAAAGCCTCCTCAAGAAGGGAGTGCAAGAAATAGAAGGTACTTCAACCATGGAGCACTATCTAGGGAAAGTATATTTTGCCTCCATCTTTCCCAGTAATGGAGATAGTGATATAAAAGGGAGAGGGAATAAGTAAAACCAGGATTTGATATATATAGGCATTAACCTTGGAAAAAAAGGGACTTTTTATTCTAAGTCTGGTAGGAATGTGGATCAGCTATTTAGAACTCAGTATGGTGAATTAAAAAAAAATTAAATTAACTATCATCGTTTCTGTTTTATAGAATGGTTTTAAGTGCCACTGCATGTCAGAGTCTCATCAGAGACAACTCCTTCTGGCTTCAGAAGATCCTCAGCAATTTATGGATTATTTTTCAGAGTGAGTATCTCAATTTTTATAATTGAGACATTATTCAGTATTGCAGAGGATAGAAAGAAGACCTGAGTTCTTATGCTGTCTGAGATATTAGCTGGATCACCCTGGGCAAGTTATCTAATCCTGTTTGTCTTAGTTTCCTCATCTTTAAATTGAAAATTTACTGGAGAAGGAAGTGGCAAACCACTCCAATAATCTTTGTTAAGAAAATCCCAAATGGGATAATAGTCAGACACAACTCAACAATAACATTCAATTGATTTTTTTTCTTTTAGAAAAAAATCAGTTTTTATTGATACCTTTTTTTTTTTTAATGTCATCATACTTTTCCCCTAGCATTCTTCCATCTCCTAGAGAGCCAATTATTGTACAATTCTTGTAAGCTGATTATCTCTGCAAAAGTGGGCTGGAAATGACGTTTATTTTTTTTGAGTCATCCTTATTCTTTATAATTTTGCAACATTCACATTTTTTGAATTTTTGGTGACTGTAATTGTACTTTGCATTTATTTTTGTTGTCATTGTGTATATTTTACCTTGGCTCTGCTTATTTTGTTGTGTATAGTTCACATAGATTTTTCCATGATCCTGTATATTCATGACATTCATCATTTCTTATATTATAGGAACATTTTACTGCATTCATGTACCACAACTTATTGAGCCATTTCCCCAGTTGATGGGCATCTACTTTGTTTCCGATTAAACATTGTAACTAATGATTTACTTTTGAAAAATAGAGAGTTCTATCATTGTTCATGTTGTAGTGGGGCAGATTGTTTCTACAAATAGCTATTAAAACTTAGAAAACTTTTGGGATACAGTGAGTAATCATCTAGCCCAGCACACTAGTTACAGATGAGGAGACTGAGGGTAAGTGGCTTGTTCTAAGTTATATAAGTGTTGACATAAGTAGTTTTATTTTGGGGAGTAGTAGGGAGGAATTCAGTGTCTTTTCTGTTTGTTTATTATAGATTCTTGTGATTTTATTTGGTCCTTTCAGTGTCTAAATTCTTCCTTTATAAGAACAGGATTTGTCAGACTAGCCTTATTTCCTTTTTTGACATGATTATTAGATTGGTGAATCAGAGGACAATCCCAGGAGAACTTTCTCCTTCCCTCTTTCCTTTTTTCCCCCTTTCTGCCTTCTTACTTATCACTTAGTTCCTACCTACTCATTCATAAAACTCAATTAGAAAACATTCATCAAGCTCCTATTATAAGCCAAGCAGTGTGCTAAGTGCTGAGATACAAAGAAGGGTAAAAAAACCTTGCCTTCAAGGAGCTTATCATCCAATGGGAGAGATAATCACATCAAATTAAAACAAAACATACAAATATGTCTACACATAGACCAACTATATGCAGAATATAATGAGGTTAATAGTTAATAAAGTGAAGACACTAGAATTAAGCACGGTTGGGAAAAACTTCTGTAGAAAATGGGATTTTAGTTGAACCTTAAAGGAAGATAGGGAAGGTAGAATTGAGGAAAGAGAATCTTTTAGGGATAGGGGAGTAGCCTAAAAAAACTGAAGTGAAAAAAGTACAACCTTTGTTACAAATTTGCCTAATTAGGCAAAAAAAATCTCCAATTGGCCACTTCTGAAAATGTATGTTTTAGTCTACATCTTGAATCTGTAGTAACAAATTACTCCTTATTTCTCATTGGTTTTTTAAAATTGTGGTTGATCATCACATTGACTGGTATTATATGCTATTTTTGTGGAGATGAGATATAGGCATGTGAACTAAACCATAATTTAGTCAGATGAACTTATATATAGGATGGCCATATTTGTAAAAGCATTTGTTAATGATTTAATGCCAGTGCGGCATGAGGACTCTTTTGGAGTACCTATGAATCTCCTATTAACATTTTTAAAAAACATTGTTATTAATAATTTGATAATGGCATAGATGATATACTCATCAAAACTGCAAATGCCACAAATTGAGGATTAGCTAATAGTAGATGACAATCAGGATCCAAAGGATTCTTTAACTCTCTTGATCAAGATTTCTTCTAGGTTTTTTGGACACTATTCTCTCCTGATTCTCCTCCCTCCTCTTAGACTTTCTTTTCTCAGTGTCCTCTACTAGATGCTCCTCCAGATCACACTTTTTTATAAGAGCTTTTAAAAAAATTTCCTTTGCATTAGCAATCTTGAATATGCATTACTTTATTTTTTTCTCAATTTTAGAAGGCCACAGATAGTGGGGGAACTCTGGGTAAGGTATAAGACCCTTTAGCCCATAGGGAACCTGCTGACAATGTTTGGTTTGGCTCCCTGCCTCCCTTTCGTGTTCTCGCCACCGGTGTTCTACTTGAAACAAGGGATACTTATAGTAAGAGGCATTTATATAGCAGGGTGCTTATAGTTAACATGTGCCAGTGTGTTGTGGTGATGTAATGCTACCATAGTTAGCATTTGCTCTGTGTGCTGTGATGATGTAATGGTTCTACAGTTATATGCTCAGTGTGCTGTAATGATATAATCCTATTAGGTATTTAAGGGCCGAGAGGGCTTGAAATAAATGGATTCCACCTTTGACCATCCTTGTGAGTCTCCTGCCTTCTTCATTCCTCCATTAAGACCAAGGACTCTGGCTGGTTCCGAGATCCTCCAGAGAGCTAGTCTGGATGGCATATTTTGGCATCCCAGTGTGGGGGCTCTAGAAAGCATAGTAAATTTTGGCACCCCTATTTGGATGTTCTAGAAGGCCCACTACACATAATAATATTTTATTTTTCTAAATAACATGTTAAGATAGTTCTTAGCATTCATTTTTGTTAAACTTTGTCTTCCAAATTTTTCCTCCTTCATCTTTTACCTCCTCCTTCCCCAAGACAGCAAGCAATCTGATATAAGTTAAATATATATATATTACTTTAAAATATATTTTTGTATTTGTCAAATTGTGCAAGAAATATCAAACCAAAAGGGAAAAACCCCCACAAGTGAAAAAGCAAATAAACAAACAACAAAAATAGTAAAAATACTAAATTTCAATCTGCATTATAGTTCTCTCTCTTGAAGCAGATGGCATTTTCTATCCCAAATCTATTGGAATTGTGTTGAATCACTTCATTGCTTAGAAGAGCCACATTCTTCACAGCTGATTGTCACATAATCTTTTTGTTACTGTGCACAATGTTCTCTTAGTTCTGTTCATTTCACTTGGCTTTTCTGAAATACTTAGTATTTCTTATAGAATAATAATATTCCATTACATTCATATACCATAACTTATTTAGCCATTCCTCAATTGATGAGCATCCACTCAGTTTCCAGTTCCTTGCCACTACAAAAAGAGCTACTACAGATATTTTTGTAAATGTGGGTCCTTTTCCCTCTTTTATGATAACTTTGGGATACAGACCCAGTAGATCTGTATCTGGATCAAAAGGTGTGCACAGTTTGATAGCCTTTTGGGCATAGTTTCTTTTTTTTTTTCCCTCAATTTCTTTTTTATTTTGGGTGAAACTAAAAGTTGTTTTAGACTGGAGTCATTGGCAGAAATGAATTTATAGATTCAATATTTTCATATTGAAGTCAAATATAGCACCTCCAAAATTTCTTAAAGTAGGAAGTGAAAAGAAAGATATTTAAAAGCAGTAACAGAAGACAGACTTTTAAAAAAATACAATTAGGATCAGTCTTATAGCTAAAATCTAGAATTCCCTAAGCCAACTATATCTTTTTTTTTTTTTTTTAAATAGCTTTTTATTGACAGAACATATGCTTGGATAATTTTTCAACATTGACCCTTGCAATCACTTCTATTCCAACTTTTCCCTTTCTTCCCTCCACCCTCTCCCCTATTATGGCAGGCAGTCTCATACATGTTAAACATGTTAAAGGATCTCTTAAATACAATATATGTGTACATATTTATACAATTCTCTTGTTACACAAGAAAAGTCAGATTTAGAAAGATAAAAATAACGTGGGAAGAAAAACAAAAATGCAAGCAGTCCACATTCGTTTCCCAGTGTTCTTTCTTTGGGTGTAGCTGGTTCTGTTCATCACTGATCAATTGGAACTGAATTGGATTCTCTCATTGCTGAAGATAGCCACTTCCATCAGAATTGATCCTCATATAGTATTGTTGTTGAAGTGCATAATGATTCCTGGTTCTGCTCATTTCACTTAGCATCAGTTCATGTAAGTCTCTCCAGGCCTCTGTATTCATCCTGCTGGTCATTTCTTACAGAACAATAATATTCTATAACATTCATATACCATAATTTACTTAGCTGTTCTCCACTTGATGAGCATCCATGCATTTTCCAGTTTCTAGCCACTACGAAAAGGGCTGCCACAAACATTTTTGCACATACAGTTCCCTTTCCCTTCTTTAGTATCTCTTTGGAATATAAGCCCAGTAGTAACACTGCTGGATCAAAGGGTATGCACAGTTTGATAAGTTTTTGAGCATAGTTCCAAATCATTCTCCAGAATGGTTGGATCTGTTCACAATTCCATCAACAATGCATCAGTGATGGTCCCAGTTTTCCCACATCCCCTCCAACATACATCATTATCTTTTCCTGTCATCTTAGCCAATCTGACAGGTGTGTAGTGGTATCTCAGAGTTGTCTTAATTTGCATTTCTCTGATCATTAATGATTTGGAACACCTTTTTATATTAGTAGAAATAGTTTCAGTTTCATCATCTGAAAATTGTCTGTTCATATCCTTTGACCATTTATCAATTGAAGAATGGCTTGATTTCTTATAAATTAGAGTCAATTCTCTATATATTTTAGAAGTGAGGCCTTTATCAGATCCTTTGAATGTAAAAATGTTTTCCCAGTTTGTTGCTTCCCTTCTAATCTTGTTTGCATTAGTTTTGTTTGTACAAAAGCTTTTTAAGTTGGTATAATCAAAATTTTCTATTTTGTGATCAATAATGATTTCTAGTTCTTCTTTGGTCACAGATTCCTTCCTCCTCCCCAAGTCTGAGAGGTAAACTATCCTATGTTCTTCTAATTTATTTATAATTTCATTCTTTATGCCTAAATCATTAACCCATTTTGATCTTATTTTGGTGTAGGGTGTTAAGTGTTGGTCTATGCCTAGTTTCTACCATACTAATTTCCAATTTTCCCAACAGTTTTGTCAAATAGTGAGTTCTTATCCCCAAAGTTGGGATCTTTGGGTTTGTCAAACACTACATTGCTATAGTTATTGACTATTTTGTCCTATGAACCTAACCTATTCCACTGATCAACTAATCTATTTCTTAGCCAATACCAAATGATTTTGGTGACTACTGCTTTATAATATAGTTTTAGATTAGGTACAGCTAGGCCACCTTCATTTGATTTTTTTTTCATTAGTTCCCTTGAGATTCTTGACTTTTGTTCTTCCATATGAATTTTGTTGTTATTTTTTCTAGGTTGGGCATAGTTTCAAATTGCTCTCCAGAATGTTTGGCTCTTTTCACAATTCCACCAACAATACATTAGTGTCCCAGTTTTCCCACATGACTCCTAATATTTCAGATCACACTTTCTAACCTTAGATGTCCTTCAATGTTCTATCCTGGATTTCTCTTTTCTTCTCCTACTTCACTTATCTCATCAATTACCATGGATTTGATTGCCATTAATTTTGGTTGATTCTCAAATCTACCTCTTCTTTCCCATTCTTTCTGCTGACTTTCAATCTTGCATTTCCAATTGCCATTCTGTTATTTTGAACTAGATGTTCAGTACATATTTTAAACTAAAAAACATAAAAAAACTAAAAAACTGAACTCATAAATATTTTCCCCCAAATCCTCCTCCACTCCTACCTTCCTTCATAGTGTAAAGGATTACATCTTTCTAGGCCTTCAGACTCATATCTTAATTGTCTTTCTGAATTCATCACTATTTCACCTTTCTCTACCCCACCATGTCCAATCTTTCCAATGATTATTGACTTTACCTTTGCAATATCTCTTGAATATACCTCCATTTCATCTCTGATACTACCACTACTTTAGTGCAAGCCTTCATCACCTCACACTTGGGCTGTTGCAATAACCTCTTGGTGGCTCTGCCTGCCTTGGGTCTTTCCCTACTCCAAATCATTCCTTAGCCACTAAAGTGATTTTCATAAAGCTGAGGTTGATAGCGTCACTTCCCTACTCAGTACATTGCAAAGTCTTTCCTGATCTAGCTTCCTGTTACCTTATTTCACAACAAGACACCACATCTCTTGGCTCTGGGCATTCTCTCTTGACTGTTTCCCATTCCCGAAATACTCTTTCTTCTTCCTCACTTTTGCCTACTAAGTTCCATGGTTTCCTTTAATTTAAGTCCCACTAAAATTCCACCTTCAACTGGAAATTTATCATAATTCCTTTTACTTCTGGTGCCTTCCTTCTGTTAGTTATTTCTTATTTTGGCTGATCTAGCTTGCTTTATTTATATTGTATGTATCTTGTCTCCCCTATTAAACTGTGAACTCCTTTAGAGCAGGGACAGTCTTTTGCCTCTTTTTTTGTACTTACCTCTGTATTAGCAGGTGGTGCTTAATTAATATTTATTGATTAATTGTCAAGCTAGAGCATTGAACTGAACCTAATAAGATAAAAGTCACTAGGAATAAACAAAAAAAATTGCACCTGGGGAATAAATTTTAAACTTGACAAATATAAGATGTTTGGATATAAGGAGAGGTGGTTAGGTAGCAGTTATTCTGAAGAAGATCTGAGGGTTTACTCCACATGTGATAGCAGTGTGATATAGCAACTAACTAAGCTTAATTTGGGACTGAATTTTGTGCTATATTTTCTTGTCTACAGTTTTGTGTTCTGTCCTGGGCACTACTATTTAATAAGGATATCTATAAGCTGGAGAGTGTTCATAGTAAGACAAGGACTTTAAATCTTCCTGTAAAGGTTAGGTAAAGGAATTGGGCTTGTCTAGCATGGAGAAGAGAAGTTTTGGGAAGGAGGTAGCCTTGGGGAAGAGAGGGTGAATATATTCCTAAAAATGGAAGGGCTACCAGGTGGCTTACATATTCTTAGAGATCTTCAAGCATTATTTGCAAAATCATTTGTTGGGCATTATAGTGAGAATTACTTTTTATAAAATTAAGAGTAGGTGGTCACTAAATTTTCTTCCAACTCTCATATTTTCTTTATATCCATGCAATATAGACATTGGCCTTCTATATAGTCTGAAAATCTCTAGTTTTTCTTATTTCTTATTCTTGGCGTGATATATGAAGTGAAATGCAAACCATTGATATACAAGTGTTTACTTCTAAACCAACAATAAAAAGAGATATAGGTACCATATCTTTTTGAGTAGAAAAAAACTTTCTGGGAGGTAATTTTGTATACTTTTAAAAGACTGCCTCTAAAAGGTAATTTTAAATTGTGGAATTAAGGATGATGTCAGAAATGAGATTTATGCATTGGCCAATGATAGATTAGGTATAGATGAGACTTCTAGATGGGGTCAACCAATTTCTACATTTTATTGAATTTTTTCATTTCACAAAGTTTTTTTTCCTCTACTCCACTTCTAGGATGTATTATAATCTTTTGATACAGGTAGAGAGCCATGTCATTAATTTATGACTTCACCTTAAATACTTTGCTTGGTCTTGCCTAAAGATTGCAATCTTTTATAGACTTTTTAATCTACCTAAATTCTGTGATTTGACCATTACATTTACACTTATTATTAACACATTTCATTTACTATATATTATAGTTGTATTATATATTTTAATGGGATTTATTTAGTTTTTTTTCTAATGAGTTTTAGGAAGGCATTACAACGCATCATACGTATGGATATTACCAAATTTGCCTAAATATTTTCCTTTATTTTTCCCCAAGGGAGTTCCGAAATGACTTTTTAGAACTTCTCAGAAGAAGATTTGGTAGGTAACTTATGTTATTCAAGTTACTTTCTTATTATAATTTGATTATCTCCTCATTTAACTGTTCTATGTTCTTTGCTTTGCTTTTAGGTACAAAGAGAGTCCACAACAACATTGTATATAATGAGTATATCAGTCATCGAGAACATATTCATATGAATGCTACTCAGTGGGAAACACTAACTGATTTTACCAAATGGTTAGGCAGAGAAGGTAACTTTTTTTTTTATGTTTAGAATTTTTCTTTTTTTTCTTTTCTTTTCTTTTCTTTTAAAGTTTTTGATTTTCAAAACATATGAATGGATAATTTTTCAACATTGACCCTTGCATAGCTTTGTGTTCCAAATTTTCCCCTCCTTCCCCTTCCTTCCTCCCCTAGATAGCAAGCAATCCAATATATGTTATACATGTTAAAATATATGTTAAATCCAACATATGTAAACATATTTATACAGTTATCTTGCTGCACAAGAAAAATCAGATTAAAAAGGAAAGAAAATGAATAAGAAAACAAAATGCAACTAAATAACAAAAACAGTGAGAATGTTATGTTGTGATCTACACTCAGTTCCCACAGTCCTCTTTCTGGGTACAGACGCTCTCTTCATCACAAGATCATTGAAACTGACCTCAATCATTTCATTGTTGGAAAGAGTAATGTCCATCAGAATTGCTTGTCGTAGTATTGTTGTTGCTGTATATAATGGTCTCCTGGTTCTGCTCATTTCACTTAGCATCAGTTCATGTAAGTCTCTCTGGGCTTCTCTAAAATCAACTTGCTGATTGTTTCTTATAGAACAATAATATTCCTTAACATTCACATACCATAAAGAAGGTAACTTTTAAAGAGTAGAAAGCATAATTATTTTATGTCTTCTTTAAAAAGGACAACTAGTTTAATTTATTAATGTATTTGTGAAATTAATAGGTAAATGGGGCAGTGAAAAAGCCGAGGCAAATTTTTAAGGAGCATAATGGAGCAAGACTTTCTGTTGAGTGATTTTGAAGGATTTTTTTTTTTTCTCTTTTAAACCATTCTCCCTTAGGATTTGTTACCACCTTTAATAATTCTTATTCTTCTTGCTCAATCCTCTTCAGTCTTATTCTATTTAAGTGGATTTTCTATTTGTTTTCCCCTTTTTTACTTTTAATCTTTAAAGGATTAGAATGTGGTTTTCTTGAGAACAGTGACTGTCTTACTTTTTTGTATTTATATCCCCAGGGCTTAGCACAGTGCTTTGTGCTGGCTTCATTGTTTATTAGTTAGGACTAGATTGAAAGGGAGAAGTCTCATCTTTTTTCAATCATAGAGGTTTAAAGCTGGAAGGCCCCTAAGACCCCTAAAAAATAGAGTCCAAAGTTTTAGATCTAGAAACCCAGTCCCAGGGAGTTGAAGTTATTTTCCCAGTATCACACAGCTAGCTGATTGCAGAGCAGAAGCCAGAAACCCAGGTTTTTTGAACCTGCTTCAGTGCTCACTCTGTATCTTTCTATTTTCCACATAATTGAGTAGCTATCTTAAAGAACATTTCCCCCATTATCTAGTCCATTACATTCACTAATTCTTTGCCCCAAAGCTGTAAAACAATAAACATGTGACTGACCCAGGGAACAAGGTGATTGACTCAGACTCCTCAGACCTTTACTGTTGGCTAATTTTACTTACCCATCATGATACAGTATTTGTAAAATGCTTTCTGCACAATACTGGAGTCTTGGTATCCACTATAAAAATACTTTTTTTCCTTCCTTTTCCTTCTTTGTCTCTCTGCCTTCTCAATTCCACTGTCCCCCACTCTAATTTTTCATATCTTGGAAGCAATAAAAAAAGAATCTTAAGACTTAATAGTTTTCTTTAGAATGGCAGAATGCCTGTAGTGGCATTTGATGTGGCTTGTAAAGAAAATTACTTTATATGGGGTAAAGGTCTATGTAAATGTAACTTGCTCTTGTTATGATTATTTTAGGGATCTGTGATTTCAACTTTGTTGAGCCTCTCTTTAATGAGATTCCTCTCAGCCTCTCCCAGGTTTAGTCAACAATTATTTTTTGAGTTGCTATAGCCATAAAGTTTATTACTCAGTGGCCAATCCCCTAGAATGAGCTTCTCTGAAGTTAGGGAGGCCTCTCTTTGGGGGACTGACAAATTTTTATTGAGAAACTAGAATGTTGGCCCTGCCAGAAATTGTTTTTCATTGGTCTAGCTTTTCAAGACATCAGTTGATACAGTGAGGTTGATACAGATTGGATTTTGTATCATTTTTATATTAAGTATAATTAAATATTTGTCTTATGTTCTATCTCTTAACTTAAGTAAATATATATTACAACAATCCTCCCTATTAGACTGCATATTCTTCAAGGGCAGGTGTTTTTTCATACTTATCTTTCTACTGTCTAACATAATACCATATATTAACTATTTTATTTAATGTTTGTTGAATGTGATTATTAATCATCTTTCATCTCCATTTATATTTTAGTTTTAAGTCAAAATTTAATTATATATTTGTGGATTTATTTTTTTAAGGTTTATGTAAAGTGGATGAGACGCCCAAAGGATGGTATATTCAGTACATTGATAGAGACCCAGAAACTATTCGTAGACAACAAGAACAGGAGAAAAAAAAGAAGCAGGACCTTGATGATGAAGAAAAAACTGCCAAATTTATTGAAGAACAAGTAAGAAGAGGTTTAGAAGGAAAAGAACAGGTAAGATACTTTTTTTCAAGAGGAAAAAGAGACATTATTTCCCGTTTATTTTATTTTTAAAAAAATAATTATAACTTTTTATTGACAGAACCCATGCCTGGGTAATTTTTTACAACATTATCCCTTGCACTCACTTCTTTCCAACTTTTCCCCTCCCTTCCGCCACCCCCTGCCCCAGATGGCAATCAGTCCTACACATGTTAAATATGTCACAGTTTATCCTAGATACAATATATGTGTGCAGAACCAAACAGTTTTCTTGTTGCACAGGAAGAATTGGATTCAGAAGGTAAAAATAACCCAGGAAGAAAAAAAATGCAAACAGTTTACATTCATTTCCCAGTGTTCTTTTTTTGGGTGTAGCTGCTTTTGTCCATCATTGATCAATTGGAATGAATTAGATCTTCTCTTTGTCGAAGAAATCCACTTCTATCAGAATATATCCTCATACAGTATTGTTGTTGAAGTATATAATGATCTCCTGGTCCTGTTCATTTCACTCAGCATCAGTTCATGTAAGTCTCTCCAAACCTCTCTGTGTTCATCCTGCTGGTCATTCCTTACAGAACAATAATATTCCATAACATTCATATACCACAATTTACCCAGCCATTCTCCAATTGATGGGTATCCATTCATTTTCTAGTTTCTAGCCACTACAAACAGGGCTGCCACAAACATTTTGGCACATACAGGTCCCTTTCCCTTTTTTAGTATCTCTTTGGGATATAAGCCCAGTAGTAGCACTGCTGGATCAAAGGGTATGCACAGTTTGATAACTTTGGGGGCATAATTCCAGATTGCTCTCCAGAATGGTTGGATTCGTTCACAACTCCACCAACAATGTATCAGTGTCCCAGTTTTCCCTCATCCTCTCCAGCATTTATCATTATTTTTTCCTGTCATCTTAGCCAATCTGACAGGTGTGTGGTGGTATCCCCTTTATTTTTTGATAATGCTTCCAGAAAACTTCTTTTGCAAATTTATATTTGAACAAATAATTTTCATACATTAAAATGTCATAACAACTTTCACTCATTCCAGGTTTCCATTAGGATTCTTTATCAAGTTATTCCTGTTTACTTTTCTCTTTTTGTAGATCTTGTTAGTTCTGCTTTTTAGCTTTGGATTATTTCATAAAAGGATTTTAAACTTTTTTTTTTCCTTACTATTTTAATTTCATTAAAATATTCTGATTCATTAATGTAACACAATTTATAGAACCATTCCTTTTCCTAGATATTAGTTATTTCCAGTTTTTTTGCAATTAGAAATAATGCTGTTTTTCTTCTCCATGGCTTCTCTTGAATTGATATCTAGCTAGAAATTAAAAGAAGAGATTTTTCCCATCTTGCCTACAATAAAGCCTAGAGAATTCCTTTTTCTTCAAGGGCCCCTCCCCCGATGGTGAGGAAATAACCTATTCCTTCTGCTTCCGCCTTTCTCTCCCCTCCAAAAAAATACCTAACAAAACTTGATTTCCTCTTCCTTTCATGTGAACCACAGTTTGATTGTACTTTTTTCCTTGAGCCTTAATAGAACCTCTCACTTGAAGTACTACTCTGTTGTCTCCTTTTACCTTTGTCTCTTTTGCTCTTGAATTCTCATTTCCTAAGACTGTTTCTTCTAGAATTCCCATCTTCAAACTCAACAAAAGACTTCTCTTAAAGGCTGTTTCATTGCCTGTGTAGGGGAAAAACTATCTTATGTAGCAAAGACCTTTCAATCACCTTATTAGTAATAATTTTTATTTCTTTAATGATTCATCAGGCAAAGCATTCCTGCTATTTTTAAGTGATCATTCTGTGGCATGATAGGATTTAGACTAGATGGCTTTTGAGGTCTCTTCTAGTTTTAGCTCTATAATCCTGTCGTCTAAACCTCTTTCTATCCTGCTTTTCTTCTTTTGAACAGTTTTAAAGTCATATTGCACTTCTGTAGCTATTGGAATAGTTTCCTTGGTTATTTGCACTAGAGACCAGATGCATGTAAATAAAAGGCTGATTCTGCTTCATTGGCTCATGTC
The DNA here is from genome assembly GCF_016432865.1 of Antechinus flavipes. Taxonomy (NCBI): domain Eukaryota; kingdom Metazoa; phylum Chordata; class Mammalia; order Dasyuromorphia; family Dasyuridae; genus Antechinus; species Antechinus flavipes. The sequence continues at coordinate 169,887,821 of NC_067402.1, forward strand.
TATCTTTGGTTAAAACAATAGACCTAGACAAACTCATGTTCTTGAAACATTGTAGAGTAACTTTTGAACTATCACAGTCTTTTATGGAAAAGTTTTTAGTTTTTTACTTAAAATGATTCATAACGTATAATTTCTGAAGGTAATATTCTTGTTTTATTTTTTATTGTTTAACTTAAGGCATATAGACTATAGACCAGTTTGTATAGCTAATGAAAAGACTTGTTTAGAAGAGCTGCTATTAATAAAGGGATTATCATTAAGAAAGTAATTTTTATTTTTTAGAATCTCAATTTAGGATTAATTTTTTTTTTTCTTTTGCTGAGGCAAGTGGGGTTAAGTGACTTGTCCAGGGTCACAGAGCTAGGCAGTGTTAAGTGTCTGAGGCCATATTTGAACTCAGGTCCTTCTGACTTCAGGCATGGTGCTCTTAGCTGCCCCTTTAGGGTTAAATGTTAAGCTTAATTAGTCACATTGGGATGGTATTAAAGTATGATTCATATCTGTTTTTTCATTTATGTGTTGGGAACTTGAGGAAAACTTCTTCAAGATGTGTAGATCAACAATTTTTGTATAGTTTTGTAGTCTCACAAAGCCTGAGGCTTTGAGGGATTAGGTGACTTGTCCAAGATCATACAGCCTTATATTGTGGGACTTTTAACAAGGTTTTCTTAAATCTAAGTGTCAGCAGGCAATCACAGCTCCACAAAAGTTATGTGAAAACTAGGTTTATTACAAGAGAAACTGACATGCATGTGGAATCTAAAGAGTTCACAACCCGTACAAAAATTTGCTTATTTATATCAGCAGGACAAAGATTGGAGGAGAAGATACAAAATTTCATTCAAGGGGGCATGGCATGGGAGAGGAAAAAGTTCAGTAAAAATGGGAAAAAGGTCAAAATTCTCCTGATAAGGAGAAGCAAAAGGCAATGGCAAAAGTCAAATTCTTTACCCTTGATAATTGTTAGACTAAGAAGAGAGGATGATCCACTTATCAGCATGAGACCCAGCTGCATGAAAATTATTCCAGTCTAGGCATCTTGGACACACAGGGAGCCTGGTTTGGGATACCAAAAAAAAATTATATTACTTTGGGGGAGGGAGGGTCATCCTTGACATGCATGCTGCACGTTCCTGAAAAATATGGCAACATAAAAGGACAAGTTCAGAGGACTTCTTAACATAGGTCATATCTCTTTTGCCACATTTCCTCTGATATTAAAATAAAGAGCTAATTTGAAGCAGTTTAATTTTCTGAATAAATCAAATGATGAAACTAAAATCTTGGAATTCTTTTCTTTCCAGGAATGTCCAGTTTTCACTGAATTAAGTAGGGAAAATGATGAAGAAAAAGGTAAGGGGGTATATATTTAACATACATGCTTTGAATTCTTATAAAATGAGTTAATAGAAGCAATTTAGTTCTTAATTTAGTTCAAATAGATTTAATTTCTTGATTTGTTTGAAATATATTTAAAAAAACTCCCAACACTTTTATTGTCACCTTCCTGATGCATATTTTGATTTCTTTTTTTCTTTTTTTGGGGGGGGGTTGTCACTAGTTGCCTTCAATTTGAATAAAGGAGCAAGTACTTCAGGTGCTTCTTCCAAAGCAAGGTTAGTAACATTTACAATTACTTAATTAAGAATATAGAATCCTTTTGTGAAATATGTGTAGGGAAGAAAATTCTTATTCTTTAATAATAATGTGTGAATAAAATAATGTGTGAAAACAATAAATGAAATAAATTATTTAGGTGAAAATTGGTAGAAGAATAAATGGAATTTTTTTTTTTTTTGAGTCTTCTTGAAATTGTCATGACATTATTCTGGGTTGAATTTTGGGGTATCTTTAGAACTGAGAAGATTTTTTTTTTTTCTGTGAAAGAATTCTTTATCTTGGTCAATGTGTTACATATCTCTTCAACTTTAGTTCCTGAATTGGGCCTTTGTGCGAGAGCCAGACTTTGCTCTCTACCATAATTTTTAATAGAATATTTTCCCCCTTGTTCATGACTGGGGTCACTTGGATTCTTATTTTGACTTCTGTCTTTGGAAGTGTATCTATAATTAGATGGTGGTAGGTTTTAGGCCTTCTGTGGGTCTATGAGGTCCAATGTGCTATATCTTTAGCTCGGATCTTCTGTAGTGTCTCAGGACAGAGTATTATGGATCATGGACTTTTGGGACTTAGGGAGTCCTAGTTCCAAATATTTTTGCATTTATACTCATCACTGCTATTCCAGGTTGCTTGTAGTTTTATGTTGTAAGTTTCTTCCATTCTGTAGCTTTCTCATATGAACTCTTCACTGTTGCTGCCTCCAGGTACATAGTCTTGTAGTCAACAAATGTCAATATTCATTAGGAAATTGGTCTATAATTTTCTTTCTCTGTTTCGCCTTTCCTGGTTTAGGTATGGGTACCATGTCTCTATCATAAAAGGAATGAGTAGGATTCCTTCCTCTTCTGTTTTCCCAAATAGTTTATATAGTACTGTAATTAATTGTTCCTTAAATGTTTGGTAGAATTCACATGTAAGTCCATCTGACTTAGAGATTTTTTTTTTTTTTTTTTTTTTTTTTTTTTGCTGAGGCAATTGGGGTTAAGTGACTTGCCCAGGGTCACACAGCTAGGAAGTGCTAAGTGTCTGAGACCAGGAGGATTCAGATCCTCCTGACTCCAGGGCTGGTGCTCTATCCACTGTGCCACCTAGCTGCCCTGGGATATTTTCTTAAGGAGTTCATTGATGGCTTTTTCAGTTTCTTTTTCTAAAATGGGACTATTTAAGTATTTTATTTCCTTTTCTGTTAATTTGGGCAAACTACATTTTTGTAAGTATTTGTCCATTTCAATTTTATTAATCTTTGATTTTCAGAATTTCTGATTTGATGTTTATTTGGAGGTTTTTAATTTGTTCTTTTTCTGACTTTTTTGTTGCATGCCCAATTCATTGGTCTCCTCTTTCTCTTCAACACTTGTCTTTAACCTGACTTTGGTCATTGAGAAGCTTTTATTTTATTTATCCGAGTTGCCATTGGCTTTTTCAGGGGCTCATTTTTTGCTTGGTCTTCTGGATGATTTTTGAAAATGCTATTCTAAAGAGAATAAAATGAAAAACCATAGTTTCTCATTTGATTGCTTGATCATTATTTGGTTTGGTACTAATTTTTTTTAATAAGTATTTTAATAAGTATGGGAGCTTCTCTACTTTTTTCTCCTTCTGCAGCTTTCTTATTCAGTAATGATGTGAGCTTGAAAGGAGAACCCTAAGAAAGAAGTATGTTTTTGGCGATCTAGTACTTAACATTTTTATCAGAGACTTAAATAAAGACATAAATAGTACACTTCTCTAATTTCTAGATGACACAAAGTTTGTGGGACTAGCCTAAGGTTAGGTGACAGATCAGAATTTTTATAAGGTTCAAAAAGAGCTCAGTTGTCTAAAGCATTTGTGTCAAATCCAAATAGAAATGGGGTCTCTAGACTGTATTGTAAGGATCCCTGCAGGCTTCATTTTGATTCAGAAAATTACATGTTAGCATTATGCATTTTCTATTGTATTTTAAATTTATTTTGTGAAATGTTCCCCAGTTACATTTTAATCTAGTACAGGCCTGAGTGTTGTGACTGTACATTTGACACCAGTGACAGAACCTAATGAAATGAAATTAATGGGGAAAATGTAAAATCTTTTTTAAAATTTAAGAAATCATCTTCATAAGTCATAAATCATCTTCATAAGATGAAGGTGGAATATGTAGGTTCTTCTGGAAAGTACATCTTGGTACTATATTAGGACTAAAACATTACATGAGTTAGCAGTATAGGATAGCAACTAGAAGTTTACCATAAGATGTAAACCTCTGTTACATAGAAAGACATAGTGTGCAGGACTAGAGAGAGAGTATTCTTGTTCTATTTTGTCTTGGTAAGATCTGAGTACCATATTTTAGGAATGATAATAGTGAACTAGAGAGTATCCAAAGGATGGTGACCAAGACGGTGAAAATCATCAAGATCATACCAAGAGAGGCTCTTTGAAAAGAATTAAAAATATCTAAACTGGAAAAAGATTTATTGGGGACATGATAGCTATCTTCAAAAATCTGAAAAGTTGTTGCGTGGATGAGGGGTCAGAATTGTTCTACTTGTATCCCAAAATCCCTAAATAGGATCATTAGGTAGAAGTTTCAGTCACATTTTGAATGGAACAGTGGAAGAATTGCCTAAGAAAGCTACCCCAAAGTAGAATGAACTCCCTCATAAAGGGGAATCCATTGCCTCTTAATTCTTCAGTTCTTTAAAAAAAGATTGACTGCTTGGAATCTTATTTAGATATGTATTGGACTAGATGCCTTCTTTGTTTTTATTTTCAATTTCTGAGAGTCTGTGAAAAATTTAAATGAAAAGTTAGTGCCTCTACAGTGAGTAAGAACCTTGTGAACCCCTGCCTAAATTTGTTGTGCTGTAAACCATGGTACCTTCTTTGTTTTTTTGATTGATTTAAATTCTTATAAATCAGAGGTGCTATCAAATATGATTGCCTTGTTACTCTTTATTGTAAAAATTTGTATATCTTATTTGCTGGGTCAATCAGCAAGCATTTATTAGGCAAGTGCTATATGTTAGGCATTGTGCTAAATGTTGAACTTACCAAGAAAAGTAAAAGACAGTCCCTGATTTCAAGGAATTCAAAGTAAACTGCCTTGGTTTTTCTTTCTATCAGCTCTCTGGGTCCTAGTGCATTGAAAATGGTGGGGACTGCAGCATCAGTGAAACGGAAAGACTCATCCCATAGTTCATCTCAGTCAAAAGAAAAGAAGAAGAAGAAATCTGCACTTGATGAAATCATGGAGGTATAGTTAATAGAGCATATCTTATAGAATAATGATTCTTAAGTGGGGATAAAGTAGGAAATAATTATATACTTCAAAGCTAATAAAACTCCAAAGAGAGCTCAAAGAATATTGTACTATATTATATAAATATATATCAATCTTGAGCTGGACAAGTTATATATGCTGTTTTATGAGAAGTGATTGTTAGTTGTATTCATCTGAATTCATCATTCATAGAAAACCAAAACTTTTGGTACAGAATTAGAAAAATCAGCAATAATAAATTATCATTCAAAGCTTTATATTCAGAAGGTTATTAAAGCCAACATAGTTATTTTTTCCCTTAGTCTTTGAATTGATTTTTTTCCCAGTATGCTTGTGCTTTCCTGTTGCTTCTAGCCTTGGAACATCTTGACAAATGATTGAAGATATTTAGATGAGATATTTTTATGGTTTTGGTGGAGCTCATAATGTCGACTCTTTGATAAAGTAATTTATACACTTGAACATATTTAACTAATGAGGGTCAATTTATGAGACTTTGCATATATTGTAATAAATATCTGTCCCTGTAATCCCCAGACCTTAGCTTTACCCTACTAAAAAAGGGAGGAGAAGGCCTAGAAGCAAACTGAACACTTCTTTTATTAAAGTAAAGCAACTAAAATAGTTGCTGTATTTTTTCCTTTCCATGATCAAAGAAACTTGCTTCTTTGTTTCTAGCCTTCAAAAGATTGACACAAATTATTTTTGAGGTCATTTAATGTGATCACTTTTGTTCTATGAGCTACTGTATTATATCCGCTGTTGTCCTTCAGGGATGCATTTTTATCTATGGACTTAGAAATTTCATCCCATAAAATATTTAGGTAGTACTGATAAAGTAAAATTCCTAGTGCTTTTATTTGTTGTTGTTTTCTTTTTTCTCTTGTTCAGTCTCCTCTGATGCTGAAAATTCACTCGCTATAGGACAAACTGACAGTGTGATATAAAAGAAGCATATTAAGTCATTGCTTAAATGGCATATGCACCAGATTAAATTCTTTCATTTGTGTTAGAATACATGGGAGAGCTGTTGGAATACACGAGAGCCACCTGACAGTGGCTGCTGGAGATCCAACCCAGACCTGCAGAATGGTTCTCCTCTTCTGAGAGGATGATACAAGGAGACTGAGAGGCAGTTACTCTTCTCTGACCTCTCTGACTGAGAGGCCATTGCATTATCTGACCTCCCTCCTCTTCTCTCTGCCTCCAATTTATCTCATTCCCAGTCTGCAACACCTGTGTCAACAAAGGCTGACAACTCCTTCAGATGTTATGATTCACAGCTGTGGAGGTTCTCAGAGAATTGATCTGTCCCTTAACACAATTGTAATTTGGAATCTTGGTTGCCTTTGAAATGTTCATGGGAAAAGTTGTAGACTGTAGAATTAGATTTCAGCTGGAGATATAATATTCTCATTTATTCCCAAGGAAAGTTGGAAAATCAGCGTTAACTTCAAGTTAACTTTTAAGAAAGATCTGAGTATGTGACCATAATAATAAAACAGAGTTTTGTTATCCATTCATCTCTTCCCCCCTCTGGTTATTTGTAATTTTTAGTTCTCTTTTCCTCTGGCTTTATTATCATATTAAAATAATTTCATTAGCTTCTTGTGTTTAAAACTTGCTCTGATACTGGAGTATAATTCTATTTTCACTTTGAATAAACATTATTTTTATCTTTAACAGTGGCAAAGATGGACAAAGTAGTTTCAGCAGGTACTGAAGACAGTTGCAATTGTTGCATTCCTCTTTAAAAGTTAACGAGATGAGAAATTTTAGAAATACTACTTTTTAATAGTTAATAGTCTATAGCTTACAGTCAGCCACTCAATAAACATTTATGTGCCAGGCATTCTTCTGAACCCTGGGAATGTAGAGAAAGGCCAAAACAGATCTTGCTCTTAACAAGTTCACATTCTACTGGGGAAAACAATATGTAAAATAACTAGGAACATAGGAGATGAATATAGAATAAATAAAAAACAATTTAAAATGAAAAACCACTAGTAGTTGGAGGAAGTCAGTGAAAACCTCTTTTAAAAGGTAGACTTTTAGCTGAGAAGGAAGCTAGGGAAGCTAAGAGGGAGAAGTGATGAAATAGAGCATTCCAGGAATGGTGCAAAGGTTCTGACATGGGAAATTATCTCTTCTGTGGGAAACATTGAGAAGTCCAGTATAACTGTAAAAAGTTTATGGAAAGAAATAAAAGAGATTCAAAAGGTCTGACATTGGCGATGAATTAGGGGAGGGCATTCTTATTTTGGGATTTTTCCAGTTCATGATATACCATGATCTTTGATTCTCAACTTCCTGACCATAATTTTTTTTCTTCTTTTCTTCCTTCCCTCCCCATTTCAAGTTTTCCCTTTCTTTTGGGATGCTTTTTCTGTAATTTTCTCTAAAATTAAAAAAAAATTATTATGAACTAGTCAAACTTCACCAAACAGGAATATTTCCATGTACAAAAAAAGGCCAGAAAGAGAATCATATGTAAAGTCATGAATCTTTACAGTTTTTTTTTTTCCCATGGTATCCTCTTGGTAATTAACATAATAATTAACATTATTAAGGATTTTCTGGGAACAGTATTATAAATATCTTACTTGTTTTGTAGCTCGAAGAACAAAAGAAAAAAACTGCTCGAACAGATTATTGGTTGCACCCTGTAAGTACTATTTTTTAAGTAAGTATTAGTTTTTAAGGATCAAATTTGTCTTTCTGTGAAATTTTTTTCTGTTTGGATTTATCACAAATATCTATAAATTTCCAAATACATACTTCCTTTAGTGAGTTCTGTACAATATATTTTGTAATTTTCATATAAAGACTTGCTTCTTAATGACTTCATATCTTTCAGTTAGGATCCATTTAGCACAGGGAAGTGCCAAATCTAGCAAAAGATACTTTAAATTGAAGATCGTGAATATCTCTTTGAATAGAAGAATTTTTTTTCTACCTTTTTCTAAGAGAATTAGGACTAGTCAGATTTTTATATCTGAGATTGAAGATAATTTTTAACTAAAAAATATTAGAATGCTCCTGGATTACAGAAGAAATCTGATCTGAATCTGGCAGATCAAGGATGAGCATTTGTATTTATTTATTGATGTACCTGTTCTGAATTCATTAAGCTGAAAAGGTTTCACAAAACTTTTTTCCCCTTTTAAGTGAAGGTTCAGTCTTCTAAGGAGGCAATTCTTAGAAGAAAGAAATGTGCCAGTTACAAAATGAAAGTATTTAAACTAGGAGATGGGAAATCTGATGTCATTTGTATGTTGTATCTATCCCATCTTTGAAAATCCATTGCATCTTTATTTTAGCCTTTATGTCTTCATTTTTACCTCTGTAAAATGGAGGTAATTCCCACAATTGGTGGCTGTAAAGATTAATTCAGAAAATCATTGTTTCTAAGAAGAAAATTCTTCCTGTCATAACGTAAGAAATTAATGCAATTTGTAAAACCATTCTAGTTAACTCTTATCTGATAATTTGGGAATATGTAATTTATTTGCCTAATTTGTGGGTTGAAATTTAAGGCCATTGTAAACCTTTTGGAGGCAATATCTGGGTTTATGTGAGCTTGAGGGTTTATTTTTCCTTTCTCTCTTCCAGGAGCAAAGAGATTTTCTTCCCCACCTACCCAATGGAGAATGTTATTGCATCCTGTAGGAGGGGAAAATCAACCTAGTTGTTTTAGAAATACTTTTTTTTCCTTAGGATAGGTGGTTGGTAGGTTTTATATTTTCTTTAGAGATTTTTGTCATCCAGAGTTTTGCATAGTAAAAGCTATAATGAGACTAAAACTGATTCAATCAGATGAATTTCATAGGTTTATAGATATATTGTTGAAAGAGATCTTAAAGCTTATCCAGTAAATCTTTTCAATTTGTAAGGAAAATGAGACTTAGAAAGTTTAAGTGATTTGCTTAGGGATACCCAGGGACTAAGTGGTAGAAACAGAGTTTGAATCCAGGGCTTTTGATTATGTGCTCTTTTAATCTAGGACTCTTTCCACTATGCCACTAAATCTTATTGGTGATAGTAAATTATAGTACTTTAAAGTGTTGGTTCTTTTTTTTTTTAATTTTAATTTAATTTTATTTAATAATAACTTTGTATTGACAGAATCCATGCCAGGGTAATTTTTTACAACATTACTCCTTGCACTCGCTTATGTTTCGTTTTTTCCCCTCTCTTCCTCCCCCTCTTCCCCCCCCCCCCCAAGATGGCAAGCAGTCCTATATATGTTAGATATGTTGCAGTATATCCTAAATACAATACATATTTGCAGAACCGAACAGTTCTCCTGTTGCACAGGGAGAATTGGATTCAGAAGGTAAAAATAACTCGGGAAGAAAATCAAAAATGCAAATAGTTCACATTCGTTTCCCAGTGTTCCTTCTTTGGGTGTAGCTGTTTCTGTCCATCATTTATCTATTGAAACTCAGTTAGGTCTCTTTGTCATAGAAATCCACTTCCATCAGAATACATCCTCATACAATATCGTTGTCAAAGTGTATAATGATCTCTTGGTTCTGCTCATCTCACTTAGCATCAGTCCATGTAGGTCTCTCCAAGCCTCTCTGTATTCATCCTGCTGGTCATTCCTTACAGAGCAATAATATTCCATAACATTCATATACCACAATTTGTGTTGGTTCTTTTTGGTGAAAGGCCATTATTCTTAGAATGTGACTTCCAGTTGTACTTTACCAAAAATTTCACATGGCTTTCATATATAGAGATAAAATAACTAATATATTAATGCTGCTGTTCAAGTTTTTCAGCTAGGGAGGTATATTAGATATTTTGAACTATTTCAGAAATTAATTTTGTATTCTCTTTTTACTGTGAAGCACTTTGTCCAACTGTATGAACTTTTCAAAACTTTATAAAGAAAACAATTGCATAACAAGTAAAATTTCTTCAAGTAACCTCATTTTATAGCCTTTGGTAAACTAAGCCTATTTCTTTATAGCATACAGTGGTACATGACTCAGAAAAAAATGGCTGTCCTGACATTAATTAGTTATTATAATTTTTTTTTGGAAATTTCAGGATAGTCTTGGATTAATAAAATTCAAACATTTTCTTAGGGAATAGAAAGAGTTCTAGTATTAAAAGATTCTTTTTGCTGCTTTTGCATCCTTTTCTCCCATACCAGCCTTTTAAATTTTTAAAAAATTTAGTATTTTGCTTAATGTAGGACTGATAGCTAGCTATTCTTTTTAAAAATAAATATTTTTATTTATGAAATAACAAATATGAAGTCATTGCACTGAATATAGCAATAAATGAAGCAACTGAGTTTTCATTACTAACATTTGGAAAGCTTATCAGAATCAGGAAGACAGAAGAAATGAGTCCAACTTCTATTTATACGAAGTATATAATTGCAATTTTTTTCTACCACTTGAAAATAGATTCTCAGTGATAAGAATTAATCTGAAAATTTCTAGTGAGTTAAAAATTCAAAGTAATAATGAGCTACTTTTGAACTAATTTGACTACAATATATGAGTTTATAGGCTTTTTGTGATTTTTCTAGGAATCTTTGCTAATCCTGAAATCTATCAAAAGAGAACACTGGTTTATCTCGTTTTTAAAAAAGTTTCTTAAACTTTAATAATAAATGATGAAACTTTACATTTTTTCTGTATAGTCATTTTTGTGAGTGTTAGAATATTTGAGTATGTTTGGTTAAGTGTATTTTTTAAAATTTTTATTTCATAGCTTTTTATTTATAAGTTATGTGTTTGGGTAATTTTACAACATTGACAATTGCCAAACCTTTTGTTCCAATTTTTCCCTTCCTTCCCCCCACCTCCTCCCCTAGATGGCAGGATGACCAGTAGATGTTAAATATATTAGAGTATAAATTAGATACAAAATAAGTATACATGACCAAACATGCTGTACAAAAAGAATTGGACTCTGAAATATTGTACAATTAGCCTGTGAAGGAAATCCAAAATGCAGGCAGGCAAAAATATAGGGATTGGGAATTCAATGTAATGGTTCTTAGTTATCTCCCAGAGTTCTTTCGCTGGACGTAGTTGGTTCAAGGTGTATTTTTTAAAAAAGAATTAAATCAACAGAACAATTTCTATTTACTGTAGCATAGCAATAACTTAGAAATAAAGCTCTTCCATGAATTAATATTAATTTAAAGTAAAAGAACATTATAGAAAAGAATTCAGTCTTTTTTAAAAAAAATAACTTCTTTTTCTTTGTTTTTCTTAAAGGATATTATTGTGAAAATTATAACCAAAAAACTTGGAGAGAAATATCATAAGAAAAAAGGAGTTGTCCAGGTAAGCCTATAAAAATATTGTCAGGTAAAATATTTGAAGAAATTAGGTAAATAGTTAGTTGTAGTGAAGCATCAGTATTTTGACCAGTTATAACTTGATTGTTTGGTGCTGCTTTTGGGGCCAAAATTTTCTGTTTGAATTCTTTAAGAGTAGGAAACATTTTAAAGTAATTTCTTACATTTCCTCTATTTCTCTCCATCAGCTACTTACCAAGTCCTCTCAATTCTTTTTACATTAATTCCCTTTTTTTCTGTTCTTACTGTTTCCATTGTAGTATGTAGCACTGTAATACCATTTACTTGGACTCCTCTCATAACCTTCTAACTAGCCTCCCTATTTCTAGTCCCTTACTTGTTCTGTCTTTTATATCACTTCTGAAGAATCTTTCTAATGTGTGGCTCTGATACATTAACACCCTCTTGCTCTTATTCCCTTCCATTTACATTTAGACTATTCATTTCTTCCTGTCTTTTTTTGCTTCTGTGCCCTTGTTCATCTCATCCCTCTATCCATGCCTTCTTCTACCCATGTATTAAAATCCTTTGTAATTTTTTAATTCACACTAAATATCTCATCCTTTCTAAAGCCTTCCTTTATCCTTTACCTCCTCTTTTCCTGCTCAACTCCTACCTTGCAGATGGAAGCAATATCTTCAACTCTCAATCTCTTTGTACTTTGTTGGGAGCATGCCTTTTTATTTAAAAAAATTATAAAATCGATACCTCTTTTTTTTATATCATATTCCTTTACATATGTATCCACTTTTCTTGTAAGAAAGGTTTAAAAAATTTTTTTTTAAGTTTAACAAATCAACTAATATATTTATGTGTCTGACAACATAGGAAATAATCCACATCCTTAGGTCCCCATCTCTTCATTGAAGATAGTAATGATGGTGGTGGTAGTGGTGGTGATGCTGCTGCTGATGCTGATAATGATTTGTGTAACACTTTAGAGAGGTATTTTTTTTCATCTCTTTTCCAGGACCAGTGTTCATGATGATGCAGCATTTATATAGTGCTTTAAAGTTTGAAAAGCACTTATCTCATTTGATTCTATTAGATAATAAACTGTTAGATCAGTCAAATAATCATGGTTTCACTTTCCCTTTCTATCATTTTAATGCCACATAGGTATTAAATGATATTTCAAACTTGTTTTTAATTTCTATTTCTTTAATCAATAATCATTTAGAGCATTTTTTCACATGACTATAAGTGTTTTGATTTCTTCATTGAAAAATTACCTATTTATATCCTTTAAACATTTATCAATTGGGGAATGAGAAGGATATTATATTCTGAAATCACAAAGATTTTTTAATTTTAGTGTCACTCTAGGAGTATTATTAACATACTTAGATTATATGTACTTAAATTATATGCTCTACTTTTTTTTTTTTAACTAACTATATATTAGCAGTCTGTCTCATGAGTGAATAAACAGTATCTTCACGTTGGACACAGTGAGCCCATATACTTTATTTTTGAAAATTATCTCAATTTTTCCAACCTAGTTTTCTTTAGGAGAGATGAAAATCTTAGATAAGCTTTAAACTAGGTTTGTTTTTGGAAACCTTACATTTGAAGACATTTTTGGACCTTAGAAAACACTGAAATTTGTAGAATGACTTTATTATGCTTCTGATATAGCCATATTTATTTTTTGCCTTTGTTTTTCAAAATTTGTTTGCTAAAATGTTAATTTTGTGCACAGGAAGTAATTGACAAATATACAGCAGTGGTAAAGATGATCGATTCTGGAGACAAACTAAAACTTGACCAGACTCATTTAGAGACAGTTATACCAGCACCAGGTAAATTTCTTTACAAATCTGTAACTTTTCTGCTACCAAAATGATTCATTTCATTCTTAGAATCATATTTTCATATAAGAATCATGAATGACAATTGATCAAGGATGGACAGAAGCAGCTACATCCAAAGAAAGAACACTGGGAAATGAATATAAACTTCTTGCATTTTTGTTTTTCTTCCCGGGTTATTTATACCTTCTGAATCCAATTCTCCCTGTGCCACAAGAGAACTGTTCGGTTCTGCACACATATATTGTATCTAGTATATACTGTAACCTATTTAACATGTAGAGGACTGCTTGCCATCTGGGGGAGGGGGTGGAAGGAAGGAGGGGAAAAATCTGAACAGAAGTGAGTGCAAAGGATAATATTGTAAAAAATTACCCTGGCATAGATTGTCAATAAAAAGTTATTTAAAAAAATAAAAATAAAAAGAAAAAAGAAACTTAGAACTGGGAAAAAAATAAATAAAAAGAAAACAGTTAAAAAAAAAGAATTATGAATGAGATTTTCTTTTTTTTTTTTTTTTTTGGTCAGTTTGTAGAGCAGAATACAGTGTCATAAGTGAATGAAATTTGAGTAGTTTTGTGGATTTTCTCTGCATTTTTTTTTCTTTACCAAAGAGAATTTTTTATTTATTATACAAGCTATGGCTTTTAATTTTTTCCCCAGTAAAGCTGGATACTACTACTCTCTTGCTAGGGAATTTATTATTTAACCTTATTTTTTTCCCTCTTTTAACTAGAGGTTCTGGTACAAGCTTTTTTCATAGTATGAAAAGGAAATTTAAAAGTGTCTATGTATTAGGAATTACATGTAATTTTGTCCATGCAGAATATCCTGATATGGAATTCCCTTTACTATTCACTGTTCCTTAGTAATTTGTAATCCCTGTTACATGGGGCACTGATAGGTTAAGTGATTTCTCTGTGGTCACACAATATTTTTCAGGGGCCAATTTTGAAATTATGTCTTCCTGATTCTCAAGTTGATATATGTACCATATTGAATATGCTGCTTCTCTAATAATAATACCAGTGATAATGCTACTTCTCTAATTTTGACTTGTTAAAATCTTTTTTTTTTTTGGGAGGGAGGGCTTCTCTTCCCACTTGTATTATTATTTTACTGAAAAGCCATATTCTAATAGTAAAAAATTTTCATCGAAAATTGAACAGGGAATTCTAAAGTTTTTTTTATTTTTGCACATGTGAGTCCTTTTTCCTCTTTTATGATTTCCTTGGGAGACAGATCCATTAGTGGCACTGTTGGATCAAAAGGTGTACACAGTTTTATAGCCCTTTGGGCAAAATTCCAAATTGCTCTCTAGACTGGTTGAATCACTTCACAATTCCATCAACGATGCATTAGTGTCCTAGTTTTCCCAAATCCTCTCCAACATTTATTATTATCTTTTCCTCTCATCTTAGTCAATCTTTTAAGAGTGAGGTGGTACCTCAGAATTGTTTTAATTTGTATTTCTCTAATCAATAGTGACTTAGAGCACTTTTTCATATCACTGTTGATGGCTTTTAATTTCATCATCTGAAAATTGTTCATGTCTTTTGACTATCAGTTGGGAAGTATATATAAGAATAAGTATATTCTTATAAATTTGACTTAGAAACACTGAGTCAAATTTTATCAGAAACACTGGTGGTAAAAATTTTTTCTTAACTTTGTACTTCACTTTTAATCTTGTTTGTGCAGAAACTTTTTAATTTAATGTAATCAAAATTATCCATTTTGCATTTCATAATATTCTCTAGTTCTTCTTTGATCACAGATTCTTCCCTTCTCCAACGACCTGACAGATAAACTATCCCTTGCTCCCATAATTTGCTTTTGGGAGCTTTACACCTAAATCATGTACCCATTTTGGTGTAGGATGTTGGAGGTTTATGCCAAGTTTCTGATGTTATTTTCCAGTTTTCCCAACAATTTTTGTCAAATAGTGAGTTGTTATCCTAGAAAATGGAATCTTTGGGTTTATATCTGGTTTTGTAACTATTGCTTTATAAAAGGATTTTAGGTCTAGTACTGCTAGGCCATCGTTCTTTGCATTTTTTTCATTAGTTTCCTTGATATTCATGATTTTTTTCTTTTTCCAGATGAAATTTATTATTTTTTCTAGCTCTTTAAAGTAATTTTTTTGGAACTTTGATTGGATGGCACTGAGAAAATAGACTGATTTAGGTAAAGTAGTCATTTTTATTATATTGCCTAGGGCTACCCCTGACCAATTGATGTTTTTCTATTTGTTTAGCTCTAACTTTATTTGTGTGAAAAGTATTTTGTAATCGTGTTCATATAGCTCCTGGGTTTGTCTTGGCAGATAGACAACCAAATATTTTATTTTGTTTACAGTTACTTTTAAAATTTATTTTATTTTTTATTTTTTTAATTGTTTTTTGGTTTCTTTTCTTTAACAATATGACTAATATGAAAATGTTTTGTGATTACGTATATATAAGTATATCAGATTATTTGCCATCTTATGAAAGGAGTAGAAAAAGAAAGAATTTGGAAGTCAAATTTTTTTTTTTTATTATAACTTTTATTGACAAAGCCCATGCCTGGGTAATTTTTTTTACAATATCCCTTGCACTCACTACAGTTACTTTAAATCGAATTTCTCTTTTTATCTCTTGCTGCTTGGCTTTGTTATTAACATAAAAATGCTGATCATTTGTTTAGTTTATAGCCTGTAACTTTGCTAAAGCAGTTAATTTTTTATAGTAATTTTTTTTGCTGATTCTCTGCCAGATTCATCATCTGCCAAGAGTGATAGTTACTAATCTTCTCATTGCCTGCTCTAATTTATTTAATATCTTTTTTTTATTGCTAAAACCAACATTTGTAATACAATTTTGAATTATAGTAGTAATAATGGCTATCCTTCTTTGACCCCTGATCTTATTGGCAATATTCCTAGCTTCTCCCCATTACAAATAATGCTTGCTGATGGTTTTAGATTGATATGCTTATCATTTTAAGAAAACTCCCTTTATTCCTGTGCTCTGTAAGTGTTTTTAATAGGAATGGATGCTGTATTTTCTGCATCTATTGAGATTGTCATATGATTTTATTTTTAGTTTTGTTATTGATGTGGACATTGATGCCCATAGTTTTTCTAATATTAAACCAGGTTTGTATTCCTGATGTAAATCCCACTTGGTTATAGTGTTATCATCCTGGTGATAGGTTGATGTAGTCTCTTTAACATTTTTGATCAACATTCATTAGGAAGATGAGTTTATAATTTTCTTTCTCTGTTTTGGCTCTTCCTGGTTTAGTTATTGGCATTATATTTGTGTCTATTTTTACAAGTAGTTTATGTAGTATTGGAATTAATTGTTCTTTAAACGTTTGGTAAAATTCACTTGTAAATCCATTTGGTCCTAGAGACTTATTTTTAGGAAATTCATTAATGGCTTGTTCAATTTCTTTTTCTAAAATGAGGTTACTTAAGTAACCCCATTAATTTCCTCTTCTGTTAATTTGGGCAATTTATATTTTTGTAAATATTCATCCATTTAAATTAGATCATCAGATTTGCTGGTATGCCATTGGACAAAATTGATTCTAATTATTGCTTTAGTTTCTTCACTTATGGTAAGTTCACCCTTTTCATTTGTGATGCTGGTAATTTGCTTTTTCCTTTTCATTTTCTAATCAAATTAACCAAAAATTTATCAGTTTTGATGCTTTTTTTTCCCCCCATAAAACCAACTCTTAGTTTTGATTATTTCAATAGTTTTCTTTTAATTTTGTTAATCTCTCTTTTGATTTTCAGAATTTCTAATTTGGTATTTAATTGGGGATTTTAATTTGTTCTTTTTCTAGCTCTTTTAGTTGCATGCCTAATTCAATGATTTCCTCTTTCTCTATTTTATTTATTTAAATATTTAGAGATATAAAATTTACCCTCAAAACTGTTTTGCTTGCATCCCATAAGTTTTGGTATGTTGTCTCATTATTGTCATTCTCTTTGTTGAAATTATTGATTGTTTTTATGATTTATTGTTTGACTTGATCATTCTTTAGAACTTGCTTATTTAATTTCAGATTGGTTTTTAGTCAATCTTTTCCAAGCTCTTCATTGAATGTAATTTTTATTGCATTGAAATCTTGAAAAGGGTGCATTTATTCTTGCTGCCTTTCTGCAGTTGATTGTGAGAGTTTTGATGCCCAAAGACATGGTCAGTTTTTGTGTAAGTGCCATGTACTTCTGAGAAAAAGGTATATTTCTTTCTATGCCCTATTCAGTTTTCTCAGTGGTCTATCCTATCTAAGTTTTCTAATATTCTATTAACCTCTCTAATTTCTTTATTGTTTATTTTTGTGGTTAAATTTATCTAATTCTGAGAGGACAAGGTTGAGGTACTAGAATAGTTTTGCTGTGTATTTCTTCCTGTAACTGGCTTACCTTCTCTTAAGAATCTGAATGCTGTATCACTTGGTGCATATATGCTTAATATCTGTACCACTTCATTTTCTATGGTACTCTTTAACAAGATGTAGTTTCCTTTCTTATCTCTTTTAATTAGATCTATTTTTGTTTTGTATGACATCAGAATTGCTATCCTTGCTTTTTTTTTTTTTTCCAGCGAGAGCACAATAAATTCTGCTTCGGCTTTTCATCCTTATTTTGTATGTATCTCTCTGTTTCAAATGGTTTTCTTGAATCCACTTTGCTATCAGCTTCTGTTTTATAGGAGAGTTCATCCCAGTCACATTCATAGTTATGATTACCAGTTGTATATTTCCCTCTATCCTGTTTTCTACCTTGTATATACTTTCTCCACCTCTCTTTCCGCAGTGTCCTTCCTTAGTAGTATTTTATTTCTAACCAAACCTGCCCTCATCCTATCCTATCGTCTATCACCTCTCCTCCTTTCTCTTAGCCATTTCTTCTAGTATTCCTGCTCTCCTTTCTAATCAGCCCCTCTTCTTTCTTTCCCCTTTCTCCTCCTCCTTTTTTAGAGGATAAGATAAATTTCTGTACCTCACTGAGTAAATGTTATTCTCTCTTTGAGGTAAAACTGATGAGATTAAACTTCAGACAATGTTCATCCCCCTCCCTTCTTTTCCTCTATTATAATAGGACTTTTGTGTTTCTTCATGTAATCTAATTTATCCCCTTTGACTCCCCTTTCCTCTTCTTCCAATACAGTCTTTTTCCCATCCCTTAATGACTTTTTCTTTGATATCATCATATCAGAGTCAATTTATAGTCACATACTCCATCCAGGGACGTCCTCTCTAACTACCCCCAATAAAAGATAGAGTTTTTAAGAATTACAGATATAATTTTTCTATTTAGGGATTTATACAGTTTTACCTTTAAATGTTTTTTTTTTCCTTTCCTGTTTACCTTTCTATATTTATTTTGAGTCCTCTGTTTAAAGATCAAATTTTCTCTTTAGTTCTGATCTTTTCAGTAGAAATGAGTAAAAGTCCTTTTCTTCATTGAAGATCCATTTTGTCCCATGAAAGGTATTGTTCAGTCTCACTGGGTATTTGAATCTTGGTTGTAATCCCAGGTCCTTTGCATTCCAGAATATGATATTGCAGGCCCTTTTGATCCTTTATTGTAGAAGATGCCAGATCCTGGGTAATCCTGACTGTGGCTCCTTTATATTTGAATTGTTTTTTTTCTGGTGGCTTGCAATATTTTTTCCTTGCGATTATAGTACTAGAGTTTTACAACAATGTTATTGTCGTTTTTCTTGTGCGGCCTTTAATCTCATTCCAGAGGTGATTGAGAGATTCATTAAATGACTATTTTATCCTCTGAATCTAATATATCAGGATAGTTTTTCTTGATAATCTATTGAAAAATGCTCTCTAGGGTTTTTTTGTTGTTTGTTTTTTTGTTATCGCTTTCAGATAGACCAATAATCTTTAAATTGTCTCTCCTGGATCTATTTTCCAGGTCAGCTGTTTTTTCAATGAAATATTTTACATTTTCTTCCATTTTTTTCCATTCTTTTTAGTTTGTTTGAATGATTCTTCATGTCTCAGAGAGTCATTAGATTACATTTGCCTGATTCTAGTTTTTAGTGTATGATTTTCTTCATTTAGTTTTTGTGTTTCTTTTTCCATTTGATTAATTCTACTTTTAAGGTGGTGTTTTTTTCCAGTGGACTTTTTTAATTTGGCCAATCATATTTTTAATGAATTAATTTCTTCAGTGGATTTTTTCTCCTTCCTTTTCCAAGCTGTTGACTCTCTTGCATACCTCATTTCTTTTCCCTATTTTTCTTCTATCTCTCTTATTTTCCTTTTAAAATATTTTATGATAGGTGCTGCTTATTATTTTAAGAAAAATCCCTTTATTCTTATACTCGTTAGTGTTTTTAATAAGAATGGGTGCTATATTTTGTCAAAAGCTTTTTCTGCATCTATTGAGATTATTATATAATTTGTTTATTTTGTTATTGATATGGTCAGTTATGGTAATAGTTCTCCTGATATTGAACTAGCCTTACAGACCGATCTCCCATTGATTCAAAAATTTTAAATAGAATATTAGCAAAGACATTACAACTTATCAGCAGTATAATATATTATGACTAATTGGGATTTATATCAGGAATGCAGGTGTGGCTCAATATCAGGAAAACTATTGCTATAATTGATCATATCAATAATAAAATCAACAGAAATCATATGATAATCTCAATAGATGTAGAAAAAGCTTTTGCAAATACAGCATTCATTCTTATTAAAAACATTAGAGAGCATAGGATAAAGGAATTTTCCTTAAAATAATAAGCAGCATCTATCTAGAACCATCAGCAAATATTATTTGTAATGTGGAGAAGCTGGATGCATTCCTAATAAGATCAGAAGTGAAACAAGGATGGCATTATCACCACTATTATTCAAAATTGTATTAGAAATGTTGGTTTTAGCAATAAGAAAAGAAAAAAGAATTAAATGAATTAGAATAGGAAATGAGGAGATAAAACTATCCCTTTTTGCAGATAATATGATGATACACTTAGAGAATCCTAGAAAATCACCCAGAAACCTACTTGAAACAATTAATAGCTTTAGCAAAGTTGCAGAACATAAAATAAACCCAAACAAATCATCAGCATTTCTATAACTGACAAAAGTCCAGCCGTAAGAGATAGAGAAATTCCATTTAAAATAACTGTAGACAAAACAACAATATGAACTATGAACACAGTTACAAAACACTTCTCACATAAAAGTCTGATCTAAACAATTGGAAAAATAAGTTGTTTATGGGTAAGCCAAGATTATATAATAATCGTGACAATTCTACCTAAATTGATCTATTTGTTCAGTGCCATACCAATCAAAATGCTACAAAATTATTTTATAGAGCTAGAACAAATAATAACAAACTTAATTTGGAAGAACCAGACCTAAAACTCTTAAGCAGCAGTCATCAAAATCATTTGGTACTGGCACTAAGAAATAGCGTGATGGATCAGTGGAATAGGTTAAATGTACGATACAATAATCAAGATTATAGTAATCCAATGTTTAATAGACGAAAACTGTGCCTACCCTTTGCTAGAAAAACGGGAAAATAATATGTCAAAACTTGGCATAGACCTACATTTCACAACCCCATAGTAAAAATAAAGTTAAAATGGGTCCATGATTTGCGATTAAAGGGTGATATAATAAGCAGATTTGGAGAGTAGGAATTAGTTTATTTTATTAGCTGTTTGTAGAAGAGAGGAATTCATGACCAAAGAAGTAGTAGACAACATTAGAAAATGCAAAATAAACAAGTTTGATTACATTAAATTAAAAAGCTTTCACACAAAAACAAAACCAATGTAGTCTTTCTGATAAATTTTGAATCCCTAGTTGTCTTCCTCCCTTCAGCTTTTTCTCCATTCAATAAGAAGGCAAGCAATATGATATCAATTATGTGTGAAATTAATCAAAAACATTTCCATATCAAACATGTTGCCAAAAAAAAAGAGTGAAAAAATTATACTTCATTTTTTATTCAGGGTTCATCACTTTTTCTGAGATGAATAGGTTTTTTTTTTTAATCATAGATTCTTTGGAATTGTTCTGGATTATTGTATTGATAAGGGTAGCCTTATTTCTGCATCTGCTAACTTGTCATGAGTTCATGAAGGATATCCTAGGTTTTCTGAAACCATTCTCCTCATTTCTTTTAGTATAATAGTATTATATCACAATCATATAACTTTTTTAGCCATTCTTCAATGAATGGGTATCCCCTCAAATTCCACTTCTTTGTTACCACAAAAGAAGCTGTTACGAATATTTTTGTACATGTAGATCTGTTTCTTAGATCCTTTGGGATACAGATCTAGTGGTGGTATTGTTGAGTCAGAAGGTATTCATTGTTTGATAGTCCTCTGGTATATTTCCAAATCATTCTCCAGAATGATTGAACCAGTTTACAACTCTAGCTACAGCAAATTAGTTTCCTATTTTTCCATATCCTCTCCAGCATTTGTCATTTTCCTTTTCTGTCATGTTAGCCAATCTCATAGGTGTGAGATGGTACCTTAGAATTGTTTTAATTTGCCTTACTCTAAGACAAGTGATATAGAGTTTTTTTATGTGACTATTGATAAAGTTTGATTTTTTCTTTTATCTGAAAACTGCTTGTTTATATCTTTTAAGCATTTATTAATTGGAGAATGACCCCTCCCCCCGTTTTTTTTTTTTTTAACGATTTTAGCTCAGTTCTCTCTATTTTTAAGAAATGAGGTCTTTATCAGAAAAACTTACTAGAAATTCCTTCCCCTTTGCAGTTTTTTGTTTTCCATCTAATTTTGATTGCAATGGTTTTGTTTATGCAAAATCTTTTAATTTCATGTAATCAAAAGTATTCATTCTACTTCTCATGATCCTCTCTCTCTCTCTCTCTCTCTCTCTCTCTCTTAGAGTTTGCTCATAAACTCTTCCCTCTTCTTACAGTTAAATTTTCCATTTTTCCCTAACTTGCTCATTATGTCACCCTTCTTTTTAAATCATATCTCATTTTGAGTATATGATATAATATGAGAAGTTGGTTTATGTCTATTTTCTGATAGTTTCCTCAGTACTTTTTGTCAATAATGATTTTTGCCCCCAAAGCTTGGATTTTTGGGTTTATCAAATATTAGAGTAGTGTGATCACTTATTAATGAGTAATGTCCCTAACTATTTAAATGATTTAATAACTTCTTAGTCGATACTAGATTATTTTAATGATTAAGACCTCTTTTTAATATTTGGATATTTGATACTGATACTGATTTGATGCTGATACAAATTTGAAATTTGATACTGTTAGACTGCCTTCCTTCACACTTTTTTTTTTAATTTAAATTTTATTTTATTTAATAATAACTTTGTATTGACAGAATCCATGCCAGGGTAATTTTTTTTTACAACATTATCCCTTGCACTCGCTTATGTTTCGTTTTTTCCCCTCCTTCCCTCCCCCCTCCCCCTCCCCCCCCAGGATGGCAAGCAGTCCTATATATGTTAAATGTAAATATATAAATATTATATATATATAAACAATAATAATATTAATAATAATAAATAAATAATATATATTATATATAAATAAACATATGTTAAATATGTTGCAGTATATCCTAGATACAATACATATTTTCAGAACCGAACAGTTCTCTTGTTGCACAGGGAGAATTGGATTCAGAAGGTAAAAATAACTCGGGAAGAAAATCAAAAATGCAAATAGTTCACATTCATTTCCCAGTGTTCCTTCTTTGGGTGTAGCTGTTTCTGTCCATCATTTATCCATTGAAACTTAGTTAGGTCTCTTTGTCATAGAAATCCACTTCCATCAGAATACATCCTCATACAATATCGTTGTCGAAGTGTATAATGATCTCCTGGTTCTGCTCATCTCACTTAGCATCAGTCCATGTAGGTCTCTCCAAGCCTCTCTGTATTCATCCTGCTGGTCATTCCTTACAGAGCAATAATATTCCATAACATTCATATACCACAATTTACCCAGCCATTCTCCAATTGATGGGCATCCATTCATTTTCCAGCTTCTAGCCACTACAAACAGGGCTGCCACAAACATTTTGGCACATACAGGTCCCTTTCCCTTCTTTAGTATCTCTTTGGGGTATAAGCCCAATAGAAACACTGCTGGATCAAAGGGTATGCACAGTTTGATAACTTTTTGGGCATAGTTCCAGATTGCTCTCCAGAATGGCTGGATTGTTCACAACTCCACCAACAATGCATCAGTGTCCCCGTTTTCCCGCATCCCCTCCAACATTCATCATTATTTTTTCCTGTCATCTTAGCCAATCTGACAGGTGTGTAGTGATATCTCAGAGTTGTCTTAATTTGCATTTCTCTGATCAATAGTGATTTGGAACACTCTTTCATGTGAGTGGTAATAGTTTCAATTTCTTCATCTGAAAATTGTCTGTTCATATCCTTTGACCATTTATCAATTGGAGAATGGCTTGATTTTTTATAAATTTGAGTCAGTTCTCTATATATTTTGGAAATGAGGCCTTTATCAGAACCTTTAATTGTAAAGATGTTTTCCCAGTTTGTTGCTTCCCTACTAATCTTGTTTGCATTTGTTCTGTTTGTACAAAGGCTTTTTAATTTGATATAATCAAAATTTTCTATTTTGTGATCGGTAATGGTCTCTAGTTCATCTTTGGTCACAAATTTCTTTCTCCTCCACAGTTGAGAGATAAACTATCCTATGTTCCTCTAATTTATTTATAATCTCGTTCTTTATGCCTAGGTCATGGACCCATCCTTCACACTTTTAAAAATTGATTTCCTTGATATTCTTTTGATCTTCATATAAACTTTGATATTATTCTAGATCTATAATATATTTCTATGGGGCTTGAATTGGTATGGCATTAAATAAGTAAATTAGGTAGAATTGTCATTTTTATTTTATTGGCGTGGTATATATATGTGTGTGTGTGTGTATGTACATATGTATGTATATAAACAAATATATATTTTGCTAATTGTTAGGTCTTTATGTGAAAAGTATTTTGTAATTGTGCTCATAAAGTCCTTGCATTTGTCTTGTCAGACTCCTAAGTATTTTATATTGTCTGCAGTTATGGAATTTCTTTTAATCTCTTCTTTCTGAGTTTTGTTGTAATATATGCTCATGAATTTATGTGCTAAAGTACAAGTTTTGATATGGATCACTCTCTAATAGCACCTATTGCCTCTGAACTAATTATTTTGTCCATTTTAAATTTGTATTTTTGCATGTTTTATAATAGTTATTAGTATTGTAGTCCACATATGTTATTTACAAATAAACACAGAGGTGTGTTCAAAAATTGTCTGTTGATCAGTTTTGTGTTTAACATTTTTTACTGATAGAGGTATATAATTGAAAAATGTTTAGAGAAAGATGATTGTTGTAGCCAGCACAACACAAATGGGCTAGTGGCAGTTGAAAATAAGGAGTCGGGATTGCTGATAATGACAGAGCTGTTTGAGAGAAATAAAGTTGCTTATATATATCATAATAACCATATGTTATTATGAAAGGCATTGTTCTGTAATTAACCCTGGTTTTTGTTTTCTGTGATCTAACTCTCTGAAGCATGTTGTTAGTTTCTAGGGACTCAGTCTTATTTCAAATTCACAATGCCCTGAAAATTGTGCTAGAATTTTATGTTTTCCCATGTTTTCAAGCTTAAATGCACTCTTGACTAATGTCAGGAGGAGGGAAACATCCCAGTTACCAAAGTTTCTAACTTTGGGGGAGTTTTCTAAGATGATCTTAAGTATTTGACAGGTGAGCGGTAGGCAGGCCTAGAGAAGTTAAATAACCCACCTTTGCTATATTCTGAGGGCTTGAACTGAGGTCCTTGGATCCAAATCCACCATTTTTTCCTACTATATTATATTCTACCTATTATATTCTGTAGTTGGCCTTTGTAAGAATAATGTCTCTCCACAAATTATGTTTTGGGATATTTCAGTGTTTGATCAGATCAGCTATTTCTACTTTAAGATAAAATTATTATTGTTAGCAATGTGGTGCCAGGCCAAAGCAATTTTTTGGCTAGGAATTAGGGCCTGACTTCTACCATTAATCAGATCTGTGACTTTAGTTGTCACTATGTATTTTTGGGCATCAGTTTCTGCATTTGTAATAAATAAGTCTAAATTACTGTACTCTACCTGATGAAATTATACTTTGCTCTCATATATGGGTAATATGAAAGTGGCTATTTTCTTTGTGTGAAGTTTCCTGTCCTTTTTTTTTTTTTTTTTTTTTTTTTTTAGGAAAAAGAGTTTTGGTTTTGAATGGAGGCTACAGGGGAAATGAAGCAACCCTAGAATCCATCAATGAAAAAACTTTTTCTGCCACTGTCATAATTGAAACTGTAAGTATATTTTGTCTAGAAACAGTCATTTTAAAATGTTCAAAGAATATGAAGTGAATTCTTTAGTTATTAATAACTTTTTATACATTCTAGAAATAATCCATAATGAAAATTTTTACAAATATAGCAAAACAGCAAACTATAATGTGGATTTTAAGACAGTTTAGAGAATAAAGAAGATTGAAATAAGTAAAATGAGAGAAATTAACTCCCTTCAGACTACTCTCTGTTTAATTATAAGACATTTGGTTCATTTGACAGAAAAAAAGCTAATAATTCAGGGGTATCTGATACAATAAACAGGGAAAGATAATGATAAAAAGACCATTAAATTTGCCTCACTAATTCACTTGGGAACTTAAAGAGATATATTAAAGTAATTTTCTTATCAAACTCTATTTGGGTACTGATATTCCAAATTTATCTCCTTCCCCACATTGTACCCCCTTCCTTTTCTCTCTCTTTTAAGAGTCACAAAATATTTTTAAAAAGGATTAAATGTATATTTGCTGAATTTTTTTATTCTCAGAACCCAATAATAGTACCAACAGTGTTTTTTGATATTAGTCATAATTCTTCTTCACTTGGTTAACAACATTGTTGTCAAACAATATCATGTAATATATTATGTTACATTCTGTTATGTTCCTGGAGTGTTCCAATTTATTTTTTGTACAAGTTCTTTTTTGAAAAAGAAAATTTAATGTCTTAAAGCAAAATTATTAATATAACTAGCCATTTTTTCCCCATTTTGAATTAATACAACTTTGATTCACAGTTTATAGTTTTGGATTTGTTTTTTTCTTTAAAAGCTGATCTCTCCCCTTTTAATTTGCCATTCTGTCTCCTTTCTAATGTTTTTATTGCTAATTACTCAATGTCACTTTCAGATTCTCTCTCTGTTACTACTGAGTGTTTCTTTTCTTCTTTGAGTCTTGTTTTATCCTAAGTTATATCATCCAGTCAGATTATGGTAGGTATTCTTCAATGAATTCAGTGCCTGTTAACTGTGTATCTCTCCATTTCAACTCCTACCTTCATACTGGGGGAATTCAACTTAAATATTTATATGCAAATATCCTAACTTCCTTGTTTCTGTCTTTTATTCATTTTCCATGAACTGCTCTATTCTATAGCTATACAAAGAGATGGTTATAGACTTCATTTTATGAATATATATTTTCACAAATATGTTCCACTTTTATGCTCAAAACTCTTGACATTTTTTAACTGATCATATTTTATGGTTCCATTTTCCTTTCTGCTTTATGACCTCTAAACCTGTCCTTTTTTCTTATTATAACTTCCAGATCTCTCTATCCCTTCTTTACTTCACAAGTTTTTTTCTAAAAAAAGAAATGTTTTGTAATCAGTGATCAGACTCTTTCATTTCAGTTCCTTTTATGGGCCTTGGGGGTCTTTTATTAATGATCTTTTTGTACATATATGTCCTTAACCTTTTCCTTTTTTTTTTTTTTTAAAGCTCTTTGGGATACGGATCTAGTAGTGGTATTAAGTGGTGAAAAGGAATCCATGGTTTTATAAGCACTTTGAGCATAGTCCCACATTGCTCCCCAGAATAATTGAGTCACTTCACAACTTTACTAATAGTGTATTAGTGTTCCGGTTTTCCAATATACCTTCCAACATTTGTCATTTTTCTTTCTTGTCATATCACCCTATTTGATAGGTGTGAAGTTGTATCTTAGAGTTGTTTAAATTTGCATTTCTTTAAGCAGTAATTTAGAACATTTTTTTCATGACGATAGATAGTTTTGTGTAATAGTCTGGTTAGCTCTCTGGAGGCCCTCTGAATGGGCCTTGGTTTCAGGAGAATAATCAATCACCACAAGAATAGCCACAAGAATAGTCACAAGAATAGTTCCAGAATACTTTATCTTTTGTTTTGTCATAAATTCTTCCCTTATCCCTAGATCTAACAATTCTATCTTCCCCTAATTTGCTTAGGGTATCATCCCTTATGTTTAGATCATGCACTCATTTAACCTTATCTTATGAGATGTTGATGTATACCTAGTTTTTGCCAAATTGCTTTCCACTTTTCCCAGAAGTTATTGTCATATAGTGAATTCTTGTCCCAAAAGTTTGGATCTTTGAGTTTATCAAAAACTAAATTACTATATTGTATCTCTATTGTATTCGATTGGACTACCATTTTATTTCTCAGCCAGTAACAGATAGTTTTGATGATTACCACTTTATAATGTATTTTTATATCTGGTATGCTTAGGCTACCTTCTTTTGCATGCTTTTAATTAATTTCCTTTCTTGGCTTTTTGCTCTTTCAGATAACTTTGTTTTATTTTTTCCTAGCTCTATAAAATAATATTTTGGTAGTTTGATTGGCATGTCATTGAATAAGTAGATACATTCAGATAAAATTGTCATTTTTATTATGTGGGATCAGCCATAGACAATATATCTCCAGTTGTTTAGATTTAGTTTGTGTGAAAGGTGTTCTGTAATTGGGTTTATGTAGTTTCTGTGTTTGTCTTGACAGGTAAATCCCCAAGTGTTTTATATTGTCTATAGTTATTTTAAGTGGAATTTCTCTTTCTATTGCTTGCTGCTAGACTTTATTGTTAGTATATAGAAATGCTGATGATTGATACAATTTTATTAAAGTTCTTAATTATTTCAATTAGATTTTTGCTAATTCTGTTTTTATCCAAATGTACCATACCATATATCATCTTTAAAAGTGATAGTTTTGTTTCCTCGATGCCTATTCTAATTGTTTAAATTGCCTTTTCTTTTATTGCTATCGCTAATATTTCTAATGTAATATGAAGTAACAGTTGTAATTATATTGGGAAGGCTTCTTGCTTATCCCCATTATAGGTAATGACTGCTAAGAGACTTAGATAGATATTACTTATCATTTGAAGGTCAGCTCCATTTATTCCTGTGCTCTCTAGTGTTTTTAATAAGAATGGGGACAATGTTTTGTTGAAAGTTTTTCTTGCATCTGTTGAGATAGTCATATGGTTTTTATAGTTTTAACAGTGATATAATCAGTTATGCTACTGATATTCCCATTATTTAATTAGCTTTGCATTCCTGGTATAATCCTACCCGATCATATTGTGCAATATTTGTGATATATTTCTATAATCTCCTTGCCAGTATATTATTTAATTTTTTTGGCATCGTGTTCATTAGGGAAATCGGTCTGTTGTCTTTCTTAGTTTTTGCTCTTTCTAATTTAGGTATTGGCAAAATATTTGTGTCATAAAAAGAATTAGACAGGAATCTTTTTTCCCCATTTTTCTCAGATAATTTATATGGTATTGGAATCAACTGTTCTTTAAATATCTGCTAACATTCACTTGTCCTTCATTACCTTACCTTTTCTTACTTTTTTAGTCTCCTTATACTTTATTAAATCCCAGCAAGTTCTGTCATACAGGGACACTGGTGTTCTTTCTGTTTGTACGTGGCACTTCATTTCTCTATAAAAGCAAGACTTTTGCATTAGTTGCCATATGTGCTTAGAATGCTTTCCATTCTCATCCTTTTTCTTGTCTTTGACTTTCTTCAAGACTCAATGTAAAAGTTATCTTCACATGCTTATTATTCCCTTTCTCTCATCTCTTTTCTTTCCCCTAACTGCTTCCCCTCTGAAATTAATTTGTTTACACTTAAACATGTTGTCTTGCTGGCAGATAGTAAGTACTTAATAGCTTTCTTTTTTACCTGAATGAGTTTACTATTACATATTATAGTTGGAAAAGGAAGGAACTGGACTTTTCTTTTTGCTGTCTTTTTTCTTATTTCTCTTCCAGCTATACTTACACTTTTTATTTTTAATTTCTAGGGCCCTTTAAAGGGACGCAGAGTTGAAGGTATTCAGTATGAAGATATCTCTAAACTTGCCTGAAGATGGAAATTGGTAAAAAAGACCTTTAAAATCCCCAAGCATCAAATTGGTGTTTTTAGAACAACATATGACTCTACCATGTTAGGGTGCTCCTTTTGTATATGACAGAAGAATATTTAAATACTGCTGTATATCTTAAAAATATTTGGAATTCATTCAGACTTATTAATATCTTAAGTTGTACAATTTTTAAATTTTGTCCTTGTTTTTAATTTCCTTTTGTAATATGCTTTGGAACGTTGTACCTTTTATTAAAAGAATGATATTCTAAAATGTTTTCTATAAAGAGGTTGATAGTTATTTCTTCTGGAACCTTATATGGCATTATAATAGAGTCTTCTCTAGGGTAAGGAGAGTTTATAGATTATATGATTTCTACTTTCTCATTTTTACATATGGGAAAACAGTAGCCTAGAGAGATGAATATTTTTCTGAAGGTTAGGAGGTGGTCAAGCTGGGACTGAAACTGAGATCTTCTCATTTTCCCATACTCTTTCTTTCTGCTGTATGCTACATGCAGTACATGGGGCTTTTTGAATGCAAGTAAAGAGAGGATAAAAGGAAGAATAGCAGTAGTCTAATGATAGTCATTTTACTAAAATTTTTTCTTCCGTGATTTGTTATGGTATAGTTAAATTTTATTAATTTCATCTAGTGACATTTATGCTTTTTCAAAGTACTAAACCTATTGGCACATTTGCACAGTTAATTTCTGTTCTTAAGACTGGATATGAGTGTTGTCTACTGACAAATTCGCTAGAGACTGACTTTCCCTGATACGTGTTGTTATAATTCTAACTTGTTAATTGGAATATTTCCTCCCAAAGACCTTTACCACAATGCAGTGGAAGGAATACTGGGGTTTTAGTCAGAAGACCCCTCTTGGAGTTCCAATTTCAGAATCACTTGTGAGACAGTAAGTCTCCTTTCTCTGACTTTGTTTCTCTGCCTGTAAAATGAGGGCAATTATTCAACTCATTTAAAATATATGAAGCCTCGACTATTTTGAGCACTGTGAATACAAAAATGAAAGCAGTCCCTCAGGGTGTACAATTAATTTAAAACATTTTAAAGAGAAAGCAAGAACTAAAATGAGGAAGGGGAATAGAAAAGAAACTCAAGCAGTGGTGGCCCTAGGCTATTCTTTGAAGGAAGTTAGGGATTTCATGAGGCAAAGGTGAGTGAGGGGAGGAAAGAATTCCCAATGTGGGGGCCCAACCATGTAAATATCCAGGGGATGGAAATAGAAAGTTATGTATGAGTTTGCTGGTACACTTTCAGTTGTCACCTCCCAGTTTTGTGTGGTTCAAATATGATAATGTAAAGCACTTTGTAAAATGCTTTATTAGAGAAACGTAAGATATGGATGTGCCACTTTGGGACTTTTTCTTTTTTTTTTTTCCTCCCTGGCATTTAAAAGAAAACAAAAATATCACTGTGTTTCATAGTTCTGTAAGTGAAGCAGCTCATCTCTTTAACCCTAATTGAGTGAGCTCTGTGTCACTATGAGGATAATTGTTTTCTTAATCAAAATAACTTACATAAGACATCAGTCTTTCTCAAACTGCTCCCCATTCCCAATCAGTTGCGAAGTCTTGTTGAGTCTGCTTCCATAATGTATTTAACATTTGTCCCTTTCTCTATGCTCACATGGCTATCTACCTGAAAGTTCTCATATTCTGATTCCTGCCTACTTTTCAAAATGTATTTCATTCTTCATTTTCTCCATGGTTTAGCCAAACTAGCCCCCTTACTGTCTCTTTTATACTAGACACAGTGTTTCCCATCTCCATGGGTTTTACCCCGACTATCTTCAGCCTTGGAAGTGGACTGCCTCCTCCTCAATACCACTTAGGATTTCTAGTTTCTTGGCAGTTAAGCTCAAGTCCCTTGTGGCCCCAGCTCCTAGTGCCCCTATCACCTATCACTATATCACTATCAGATAGTACTTTCAATATACTCATATATATTTTGTGTAAACACTATGTGTTATTTGTAGGTAATATGTAAATTTTTAGATATCAGAGACAGTTTTATTTTCATCTTTGTATTTTGAAGGCTAGTACAGTACCTGGCGTATAGAATACTTAACAAATCCTTGTTGATTTATTGATGCAGATACCTGAAGACAAATTTTATATTCACTAGTGTACTTAAAAGCATTGC
The DNA here is from genome assembly GCF_016432865.1 of Antechinus flavipes. Lineage (NCBI taxonomy): Eukaryota > Metazoa > Chordata > Mammalia > Dasyuromorphia > Dasyuridae > Antechinus > Antechinus flavipes. The sequence goes on from NC_067402.1 coordinate 169,919,292, forward strand.
AAAATGTTGCCTTCCATCTGACTTAGTGACTTCCTCAAGGATATACATTATTTTATTAATATTGCTAAACTAAAAAAACCTAAATATCTTAAGATTTTTAAGTTTAATTTTTTATTATGAATTTAAATCAAAGATAATTTTCATACACATAGAATACAAAGATGATTGTACATGAAATCATGAGTTTCAATTTCAGAACTTCATTTTAAAAATAATTAATAAATTTCACATTTTCAAACCTATTCTGCTTGTATTTTTAGCCGCTGAACTTCCTTCTGTTTATTTCTGTGCATTTAAAAATGTTTCAAAGATTTTTTTTTTTTTTTGACATTACTATTGGTAACTTCATCCTTTCCTTTTAAATATCCTTCCCTCCAAATTAAAATCTTAGCTAGTGGGGCAAGTAGGTGGTACAATGGATAGAACCCCAGCCCTGAAGTCAGTAGGACCCAAGTTCAAATCTGGCCTCAGACACTGAGCACTTCCTAGCTGTGTGACCCTGGACAAATCATTTAAACCCAATTGCCTAAGTAGGAAATAAAAAATCAGTATAGCAAACCAGATCTACGTAGTACTAAATCTACAAACATATATATATATATCTGCTGCTTGAATCTATTAATTCTGTCATGTAATGTGCTTCGTCATTGATCCTCTAGAGCCTTCTTAAAATTTTTCCTTTCATGATTGCTTTTTGTTCAAGAAATTTTTATGTGACTGTAGGTATGTAAAATAGATATATAACTCAAAACATTTACTGATAGTAAATCATAATTTTGCAATCCCTTCATTAAGTTAAAAGACTTTATGTGGAGTTGTGACCCACAGTTTAAGAAGCTAGGCTTTAGAGAGCTGGTTGGTCATTGCATTGTTTTAGAGTACTAAAGTCTTTTAATGCTGCTTTTCTTTACAGTATTGCTGTCTGTATAAATTGTACTTGTTTTGTTCGCTTCATACTGCATTAATTTTTATTCAGCCATGATAATGTCCATTCCAGCTTGATGAGAATTTCCAATGATTCCCCCTCTTTTAGTCAGGATTCTGCTTATTAGTCTTTTCTCTTCCTTAATTCCTCCTTTTTTATTCTTGCTTATTTCCTTTGAATTTGAACTGTTTCTTCAGTAAATGGTGTATATGATTTCAGCTTCATCCATTTCAGTTAAGTGAAGCTTATCTGACTTTTACTCTCCCTACCTCCTTCTATATGTATATTTTCACTCACCCCAATTATTATAAGTATCAAATTCTACGCCCTCATTTCTCTTTTTCACACTCATGTTTCCTTTGCCCTCTATTTTCTTTCCCTTCTGAAAACTCTTAATCCATAAGCTAAAGAAAAGAGGTAGTAGGATGAAAATTTTAATTTCAAAGTAAAATTATATATTTTTTGCAACAATTGACAAATCTGGTTCTTTTAGTATTAAAGGTCCATTTTTTCCCTCTGTAATATTAAATTCAGCTTTGCAAGGTCTTGTCTTAACCTGGCTATTTTATAGACCTCTGAAAGCATTGCTCTTTGTATCAAAAAAAATTTTTTTTAACTTTTTGAGAGCGCAGTAAATGTACCACTCTTTCTACTATACCATGAAATGATGGGAATATTTCAGGTTTGGGGTTTGCGAAGATATAATAAGCACCGAACAAGAAAAGAAGTAAAGAGTTTGGCTGGTAGTGAAGTGTAAATTGTCCCTTAGAGTGACAGATAGAGATGGAGATCATGCAAATTGGTAAGTGTGATGAATGCTAAGGCCAAGAATTGAAAGGGACATTAAGTTTTGAAGAGCAGATTATGAAGGCAGATGTTGGGGAATAACATGACAATGTGAACTAGATAATTGTTTTTGAGAGGGTGACTGAAAGCTTAATAGATGATACATTGGTGAATGGAATGAATATCAAAGGAGAAAAGATTTCTGAGTGGTGACAGAAGAGATCTAGAAATGGGGGTCCAAGGGGTTTCAAGTCTTCTAGTTTATTTGTGTCAGGAAAGAAGTAGCAAGAAGAAGCAATCGCCACAAGTATGTTTTCAAGAAATGAAATATCTTGAAAAGAGACATTTTTGTGAGCACCAAAGAATGGAAAGAATATGAGAAGAAAAGACATAAGATGAAGGGGAATTTTAATTCAATTTTTAAGAAGCAAATTGTTACTTAAGACTGGGGATACAGAAATATTAAAACTTTATGAAGTGTTTGAGTGTAGAGAAGGGAATGGATTTGAGAAATGTTGGCAATGAGAGGGAAAGGATGAGGAAAAGGGAAGAGTCAAAGATGACTCTAAAGTCGTCAGTCTAGGTAGCTGAAAGGATGATGGTGCCCTCAATAGAGATAGCAGATTTCAGAGGAACAATAACTTTTTTCTCTCTTACTAACTAAATTTAACATCCATAATATCTCTAGCAAAAACAGCAAGGTCTTTTATTTTTGGAGGAAATGTAATGGTTTAGACATATTAAGATAGAGATGCCAGTGGCTCATGTAGGTTGAACTGTCAGATAGATCTAGAAAACATCTGTAGTTCAAAAGAGGAATAGAATAAAGGCTGAATATATTGTTTGTATAGAGTTATGTCTCTTAGACTTGAGATTCCAGATAGAACATTTGAAGGAGATGACTGAAGATTGGGGAGAGATAGAATTGAGCCGGATAAAAATAATAGTGCAGTGTGTGATGATTACAGGGAAAGGAGTTTTAACCTTGCCAGAAAACAATTCTGAATCATGGGACTTAGATTAGTGGAAGTTGAGAATTTGTCAGCACAGAATAGGGAAAGGTGGATCAGAGCAAGTGTGACACAATGAAAGGACCCTAGATTTGGAATCAGAAGGCCAGGATTCAAATAACTGTGTCTATAACTTATCTATGTGATATTGGCCAGGTTATTTCATCTCTGTATCTCTGTCTTCTGATCTCTAAAATGAAACAGATGACCTTTAAATTCCTTTCTGATTCTCATTCTTTGGTCTGATACTTAGTTGATTGGAGCAGGGGCTTGAAGAGTTGATTGTAAGGGCCGGAGGTGTTGAAGAGTTTACCATTTCATCACTGTAGTCTTCAAGTTCCTCATCTATAAAATGGTGACCTTGGAATAGGGAAATTTTGAGATCCCTTTTAGCTCTGAATCTTCTATTCTGGCTCTCTAATTTTGCATTACTATTATTCTCAATCTAAAGGGAAAACTGGGCCAGAATGTCAGTAATGAAATTTCATAAGATAAAGGTAGAATCCTGGAGCCCAAATTTTCAGTGGATCTCTTATCTTTTAGCTCTCATATGTATGCTGCTAAAAATCAGGTGGTACTAGAAAAGTGTTGAGGATAGATTAGATAAATGCAGACGAATACTAGTGTATTTAGTCCAAAGAATGACGATGCCCAGTTTGGCATTAAATCAAATTATATCCTTGTGTTTGTATATTCTCTCTCTCTCTCTCTCACACACACACATACACACACACACACACACACACACACACACACACACACACACACACACACACACTCACACTCTCATACACACATCTACGTTAAAAAAAACAAAACAGGTTTATAAAAACATTTTTACATTGTTTAAATAAAAGACTGATCAAGTGACTTTTGACCATTACATTGATCTTAGTTTATTTCTTTAATTAATGGCTTTTTATTTTTCTTTTCCTTTGTTTAAAACTTCCAATTGGTCATTTTTGCAGTGAGCATGAACTCATGGTCTCCTAGGGACACCTGCAGGCAAAAGGACAGATTGCACTCTTTTCTGTGTTTAGAGTTTGTTGTATCTTATAACAACATATTCATATATCTGGTAAATGAAAACCAAAAATAAAAGCAATTGGAATCTAGACCAATGTTGTCAAACTCAAATAGACACAGAGACCATTGACCTACACATAAGGATTCCTTGTTGACTTAATTTAAAAATGTATTGTTAGATATGTTTTATTGTATTTTTATTTTGTTAAATAATTTCCAGTTATATTTTCATCTGACGTGCACACTTGAGAGTTGTAGACTGCATTTGCAGCTTCCTGGACTCTGTGTGACATATTTAGTTTAGACTGTTCAGTATTTTGTTTTTAAAATTGGAGTCAAGAAGACCTGAGTTTAAATCCTGCGTCAAATATTAAAATATCTGTATGATCCTGGGTAGGTCATTTAAACTCTTTCAGCTTCAGTTTTCTCACCTGTAAAGTAGGGATAATAATAGTATCTGCTTCTTAGGTTTGTTGTGAAAATCAAATGAGATAATATAAATAAATAAAAAATTAAAAAAATGCAATCATCAAAATGCTATATAAATTTTTATTACTCATTATGCTCCGATTGACTGAGGATGGAGAGGAAGAAAAGGAATAGGGAAGAGAATTTAACTCATCCTCATATATAATTTATGATCTTGGATCTCACTCAGTCAACAAGTATTTTTAAATTTAAGTATTTGTTAAGTAACTACTATGTTCCAGATATTGTGCTAGGTATTAAGATTACAAGTACAAAAAATGAAATAATTCTTTCTCTAAAGGAATTAATACACACACACAAACACAAACATACATAAATATAAATTGAATAAATACAAATGTATAACAAATAATTAAATACAGTTTGAGAGAAAAGGCACTGATAATTGGGGAAATCAGAAAGGGTTCTATTCAGAGAAGATGGTTCTTAAGCAAAAAGAGAGACCTTTTGAGGAGAGTTAAGAAAGGAGTGAGTATATTTGAGGCATATGGAACGACCAGTTCAAAGGCATGGATGGAATATTAAGAAGGAACAGAGAGAAGGACATTCTGGATGGATCAGAGAATTCAGGGTGGTGAGCAGTGTCCAATGAGACTGGTAAAATGGTTGTGATCAGGTTGTATAGACTTCAAAAACTAAGCAAAGGAGTTTAAAAGTTAGCCTTGAAGCAGGAAGAAGCCACTTGAGTTAATTGAATGGGGGAGGAAAACCCCCACAACTTGATACATCTATTTTTTCTTCCTTTTCTGGTTTATCTCCTAGAAAAAGTTGTTTACAGTCAATAACTTTGCTTTTTTCCCTCTCACTCCCTTCTTAATTCTCTGAACTTTGACTTTCAGTCTTATTGTTCATTTGAAACTGTTTTCTCCAAAGTTACAAATGATCTCTTATTTGCCATATCTAATAACTTTTTCACCATCTTCATCTTCTTGACCTCCTTGCAGCCTTTTATATTGTTGATCACTTTCTTCCTGATTCTCTTCTTTTCTAGGTTTTTGTGACACTGTGTTCTCCTGTTTCTCCTCCTACCTGTCTGATCTACTACTCGCTTTATTTTGTTGAATCTTTATCCAGGTCCTTCTGTCATCTGTGGCTGCCCCCCAAGACTCGGCCCTCTCTTTTTCCTCCATGCTATTTCACTTGATGATCTCATCAGCTCTTATGGTTTAAATTGTCATCTTTGTGCAAATGATTCTCAATAGAACCATCACCAGTCATCCTGATTTTTTTCTTGCCACTGAACTCAGAGCCACTGAACTTAAATCCAGTCACACACAAGTCCAAGTCATCACACTCTTGATATGTTCTCTTAGAGAACGAAAGATGAATAACATATAATTCTCAAATCTACATTTCCATCCCTATCTTCTGAGAATTACATTTCTACCTGCCTGTTGGACATTTTAAACTGGATATTCCCCATTAGATTGTGAGCTCTTTAATAACAGGGATGGTCTTTTACCTTTCTTTGCGTCCACAATGGTTAGTATATATATATACCTGACATTTAGTAGGCCTTTAACAAATAATTATTGACCAACTGACTGGATAGATGTCTGAAATCTTGAACTCAACATATCCAAAACAAAATTTATCATCTTTTCCCTCCAAACTCTTCCCTGTACTGTGAAGAATACCACTATCCTCAGGATCACCTGAGTTCACAACCTAGATGTTATCCTCTACTCATCATGTTCTTCCTTTCCCTCCAGTTCAATTAGTTTGCCTTCATAACATCTTTTGTATGGCCTCTTCTCTCCTATGATACTGCCATCACTTTGGTAAATCCCCTAATCGATGATCTCGGTGCCTGAACTCTTTCTTCAGTCAGCTATTAAAATGATTTTTCTGAAGTACAAATTTGACTATGGACACCCTCCTCCTTCCCATTCTCCCATCTTTCTTTGATTCAATCAATGGCTCCATATTACTTCTAGTATCAAACATAATATACTCTGACTTTTAAAGTCTTTCATAATCTTTTCCCTTACTACCTTTCAAGTCTTTCTCCTCATATCCTCTCCACCATCTGACATATACTATGCAATTCAGTGACATTGACTTCCCTTTGCTTGTTGTTCCCCATGTACCTCACAACTTTCCTGATTTCAAGTCTTGGCTGAAATCTCATCTTCATCAAAAATCCTTTCCCAATCTCTCTTAATTCTAGTTTCTTCTCTCTGTTGGTTGTCTCCAATTTATTTTGTATAATATCTGATTTGTACATAGATGTTTGCATATTGTCTCCTCCATTAGATTGTGAGCCCCTGAAGATCAGGGACTGTGTTCCTGTTTCTTCGTATCTCTAGCCCTTAGTACAGATCAGGAAAAGTACAAACTATTCACTATCATATTTTTAAAAATACTCTGTCCCCGTAAACAACTCTTAAGGAAACATCTCACATCTAGCAAATTGACAAAGATGACAGAAAACAAAAATAATGTAGGAATGTAAAGCTCTGAATTAGTCCAACTAGTTTGGAAAACAATTTACAGATGTTAGAAAAATGACTAAACTGTCCATACCCTTGACATGATGAGAGTACTATTCAGCATATATCTTAAGATTATAGACAAATGGAAATTTCTTATATATAACAAAATAATCATTGTAGTGCTTTTAGTAGTAGCAAAGAAATCTAGAAACAAAATGGCAATAAGCCAAATAGTGATTAAACAACTTGTGGCTAGGCAAATTTTTATTACATATAAATGTATTAGTACACCATAAAAAATGATGAATATGAAAAATTCTGATAAACTTTCAAGAACTTTTATGAACTAATTGTTATCAAAGTAAACAATCAAGGGAATGATATACATAGTTGGTTGCAAAATAATTTAATGGAAAATAACACTGAAAGGAGTGATGACTCCCTCTTTGGTAGAGAAGTGGTAGGATATAGTTATGGCAAATATGGTCTAAGGGTCAGCTTGTTGTGCTTTACTATAATTGTCACAAGGACAGGATCTAATAGGGATTATTAGGAAGCTTTTTATATATTTATATGAATATAACTATAAATGAAGAGGGATTTGTTCTTTCCCTAGAAAGCAAAGAGTAGATAATGGAGATAATTAGGTATTAATATATTAATAAGCTGTTAGCATGTAGTGATTAATTCATGAACTGTGAACATATCCAAAATTCTCTGACAAAAGGAGAAAACCATTAGAGAAGGAAAAAATGAGTCCTCTGTTTTAGAAGTCAAGCCCTAAGTTCAGATAAGTCCCAGCCAGAAATAATGTCAAGGACAAATGTGACCCCAGTGTTGCTAGAATCGAGTCTTATGAAGTTGCTTGGCAATATATCATTCAAATGATAAACTCTGTTTAAGGCTAAATATGTAATGTCATTGCAACTATTAATCACTAAATAAACAAGTACTTAGCGGGAAAGTTGAAAAAAACTTTAAAGAGAGAATTAGAGAGTATGAGACTCCAAGGCCCAAGAAAGGTCACTTTGAATTTTTCCATTTCAGGCTTCTTGGACTCCCCTTGCCCAGAGCTTAGTAACTGAAAGTTCTGTAGGAGTAGTGAGGTGGTGCTGCAAATCGTGTACCAGGCCTGGAGTCAGGAAGACTCATATTTGGAGTTTAAATCTGGTCTTTGACACTTATTAGCTGTGTGACCTAAGGAAAGTCACTTCACACTGTTTGTCTCAGTTTTGTCATCTGAAAAATGAGCTGGAGAAGGAAATGATCTATCACTCCCGTGTCTCTACCAAGAAAACCTCAATGGGGTTACAAAAAGTCAGATATGACCAAAATGACTAAATTGTAAAGCACTAGCCAAGAGAATGGAACCTATTTGGGGAGCAGTGTTACATTGAAAAAAAGTGTAAAGATATGTCAAACTGGGCAGTGATCAGAAATCTAAGGAGAAACACAATGGATCATCTTTCTAGTCCAAAGATCACCCATTCAATTCACAGACAAGTGACCAGAGCAGGAACTGGGGAATATAGACACTCTGCGTTATGCTGTTTTAGAGAGCTCAGAATTGGGCCTTAGTACTGCCCCTCTGATCCCAGAACAGGCTCAAGGATTCATCACCTCAAGCTTAGAACAAGGTTAGTGCTGTCAGTGGCTGTTTTATTTCTCTGACTCCAGAGAGAATTCCAGGACTGGACTCAGCTTATAAGTTCAGGATAAGGAAATTTTCAGAGGCTTCCCACAGACTGACAGAGTCTGAGACCAGCAACTGTCTACTGAATCTCTACTCAAGAGCTGGAAAGCAACTGTTTTGCCTAGACCCAATACAATGTCTAGAGTTCTGAAATCTCTATAGGTTAGTGATCAGATTGTGCCCTTGATCAGATGACACAGAGTTTGCTGAGTGTTTGCAATTCTGGCCCAAGATGTCTCCATGATCCTTAAAGAACACAGCAATAATGATTGGAGAACATGGTGTAAGATCCCTGATAAGTCAAGCCAAGACCATCCAAAGCCATGATAGCATATTTAGAAGTGTGCAGAAAAACTATCCATACCCAGAGAAAGAATTGATTGTGTTTGAACACAGATTGAAAAATGCTTTTTTTAAAACTTTATTTCTCTTGAGGATTTTTTTTTTTTTGGGAGGGGGGCGGGGGGAATATGTGTGGAGAGGAGATCTATGTTTTATTTTACAATTTGATTTGCATGGAAATGTTTTGCATAACTTCATTTGGATCTTCTCATGGCGGGAGGGCAGGGAGGAAGGGAGAGAATTTAGAACTCAAAGTTTTTTTTTTTTTTTTAATAACTTTTTATTGATAGAACCCATGCCAGGGTAGTTTTTTACAGCATTATCCCTTGCACTCACTTCTGTTCCGATTTTTCTCCTTCCTCCCTCCACCCCCTCCCCCAGATGGCAAGCAGTCCTTTACATGTTGAATAGGTTACAGTATATCCTAGATACAATATATGTGTGCAGAACCGAACAGTTTTCTTGTTGCACGGGGAGAATTGAATTCAGAAGGTATAAATAACCCGGGAAGAAAAACAAACATGTAAGCAATTTATATTCATTTCCCAGTGTTCTTTCTTTGGGTGTATCCCATCCTTGATCAATTGAAACTGGATTAGCTCTCTTTATCGAAGAGATCCACTTCCATCAGAATACATCCTCATACAGTATCGTTATTAAAGTATATAATGATCTCCTGGTTCTGCTCATTTCACTTAGCATCAGTTCATGTAAGTCTCTCCAAGCCTCTCTGTATTCATCCTGCTGGTCATTCCTTACAGAACAATAATATTCCATAACGTTCATATACCACAATTTACTCAACCATTCTCCAATTGATGGGCATCCATTCATTTTCCAGCTTCTAGCAAGGACTGCCACAAACATTTTGGCACATACAGGTCCCTTTCCCTTCTTTAGTATCTCTTTGGGGTATAAGCCCAGTAGTAGCACTGCTGGATCAAAGGGTATGCACAGTTTGATAACTTTTTGAGCATTAGAACTCAAAGTTTTAAAAATAAATGTAAAAAATTTTTCTTCATGTAACTGGGGAAAATAAAATATTAAATAAAAAAAGAAAGGAAAAAGTGTGCAGCAGCTGGTTTTAATACAAGATCCCAAGGCAGGGAAGTCAGATTGGAAGAATAACTAAGAAAAAGATTTCAAATATTATTTTAGATAGATTTGAATTTTTTGGACATGTAATTAAGTTGTTTTGTTTTTAATCTCTTTACGTGGCTGAAGAAAAGAAAAAGAGTTATGTCAGGGATGCTCAAGATAAAAACCAAGAAGAGAATAAGTAAAACTCCTACAAGCAAAGCACCAAAGAAAAAAACACAACTTGGCTACCAGATGTCACTTAGAATTCCTAGAAGAAGAAATGAAGCAAGAAGAAATTAAGAAGTCTAAAATGAAATTATAAATGAAGGAAATTGGTTAAAAAATGAGAACAGAGGAAAAACTTGGGGAAAAAATTAATAGTTTAATACAAGACTCTGGAAGACCAAATATAAATTAATGACATGAGATGGTGAGAAGTATTTTTAAAAGAAGACAAAAAGTTATGAAAAAAGAAAGAAGACAAAGTCCTATATGTTCAAAAATGTTTATGGCGGCATTTTTTTTGGGGGGGTAATATGAAAAAAGGGAACTAAGGGTTGGAGAAAGGTTGAACAAATTATGGTATATGAATGTAATAGAATTCTTGTTATAGTCTAAGAAATGATGAAGAGGATGGTTTCAGGGGAAATTGGTGAGACTTGTAGGAGATTGTGCAGAGTGAAGTGATCAGAACAAGGAAAAAACTTCCTATTCTAAACACATCTTTGTAAAAACAAACAATTTTGAAACTTGGGAATTCTGAATAACATAGTGATCAACCATGATTTTAGAAGACCAATTAAGAAAAATGCTACTTGCTAGAGAAATAGTGGACTAGATATGCAGACCTAGTCATACATTTTTAGGCATGGGAACAAATATGGAAATTTGTTTTTCTTGACTGCATATTTTTTACAAGGACTATTTAGCTTTTCTTTTTTTTTTGGGGGGAGGGTAAGGGGACTGAGGCCAGTATAGGTGGGAGAAAATTGCAAATGTTTGCTAATTGGAAAATAAATAAAATTTAATTAAAAAACTTTTAAAACATGTCCAATTTTTGTGTACTCAATGAGGTTGCTTCCTTTAATTCTTTCAGGGAATTCTATTCACACTTCATAATGAAGTTCTTGGATGTCAACACTTCATTAGCACATTAACACCTCATTATCTCTATTATTTATTCTTTGTTTTCTATGCCTATATCAATAAAAAGAGGAAACCAAATCTTCCCTTCCTCATATGTGTCTGTGAATTCATGTGTGAATTTTTTTTTCCATCAGGCCTATGATTACATTGATGTAAGGAACTTTCCAAGAGGAAATTCCCTTTATAAAGCAGGTGGCTTCTTTATTCTTTTATACATATATACATATTTATGTATATAATAAAACATTAACAAAGAAAAATGTTCATTTTGGAAATAGATCCATCGTGGAGAAGGATTTTGTTTGGAAATTAATAAATGGTGAAAAATTTAGTTATAACTAATGTATATTTTTATTTTTTCAATAAAATGTTAGTAACTCGGGACTATAATGGAGGTTTAAAAATTGTATTTTTTGAAATAATCAGTTTAACCAGATCTTATTTTGACCACAACTTGGTAATTCAATTTATTGAAAAAAAAAACAATGTCAAACAATACTTTTAAAGACATATTAACAGTATTATTCTTTTATCTTGTGTAAAAATTATGCTGCAAAAAAAGGACCAACACAAAGAATTTGTTTCAAATATTCTAATGGCTATTTTTTCCATTTAAAACCCTGAAATTTCTTTGAAAGATAATTCTTTTTCTCCAACTTTCATTAGTTTGTACAGTTTTAGTGACAGGTTTAGCTATTTTTGATATTCCCAAATGCAAAAAAAATTTTTAAAGATGACAGAAATTAGGGATGAGAAGAAATTTTTACCTCTTTATATAATATTCAAGCTTTTATTTAGACATTTTAAAAAGGTACTTTGAGGAAGCTATATAGCTGAGGGACAAGGTAATCCTTATAATGTCCATCAAGAAAACCTTTCCCACTGTTGTGCACAAACCAGCAGGGAACATCTGTTCCCAGCACCATATCAGTTCTGTAGTCTTTCTGCAAACCCCTGTAAAGAGAGACATTAATTGCAGTTAGGTAAGGGATCAGAGGAAATCAAGAAACATATTTCTGCCATGCTTGATGCTAATTAGAAGATGCCCTTATTTTTACTGTGGTCACTCTGGTGACATAGGGCATCTGAGCATGGAGTGAAAGTGAGGGATTGAGGGATGGGGAAGATGAAAAGGCAAAGAAAAATTAAGTGCCCAACTGGTTTGTTTATATTTTTGATACAGAGACATATGGATGTGAACCTTTCCAGTAAAGATAGGAAGATTAAATAAACAAGAGAAATCAAATTTCAAGGGATTATGGACAGCTCTTCATGAATTTTAAGAATAAATCTGAGTTCTTGTACTTTTTTCATTTCTTCTTTCTCTTGTAAGTAGGTATAAAAGAACTAATATAAGACACTGAACACTGTGTTCACTGATAAGACAACAAATTCAGGAGTTATTCTTTGTAAGGAAGATAAATATGAACCGCATTCTTAAAGGTTATTTCTTGATTATTGCTAGTTTTCATGCTTAATGAAACAATTTGTTTGCATTTTATAAATAGGTTGAATTTTACAGCCTGCACAAGTCACTGTTCAGTCAGCTCTCTAATATAGGAAAAAAAGAAACAAAATCCCAAATTCTTATGGACATATAAGGCAGAATTTAGACTAGCTTTTACCCTGTGAAGAAAGAATAATTGAATAATTTGCTAACTGTTCTTGTTATTTTATAATATACAAATGTATCTAGTCATCAAAGGTGAGCTGTCAGTGATTCTCATAACTGCCACAATTTTAAGCTTTCTCTCTCTCCATATATGTATTTTTCTGTGTGTGTGTGTGTGTGTGTAAGATTTGGTCAGTTTAAGGCAAGAAAAGTTTGATACCCTTTTGTTGCCTCTACTTTATTTTGGAGTGGAATTCAATTCTATTAGGGCCCAAAATGGTTCAATCCAAATGCCTACCTGGTAACAGTTAGCTTGTGTCCTTTCACTTCCATGCTAGCTTCTGGCTTCCCAGGGTGTTGACCAGGTCTCTCGTTGAAGATCCGTACTTTTGGCTCATGCATGAACTGACCTAAAGAAACAAATGCCAAAGTCTTATGTGTTTAACTAATCCTTGTTGTGTTTTTTCAGACTTCATCAGCTTGGGTTGCTATGTGTGAGTCCTTTTAGTTTGCCTCATTCCTTCCAGAGTTTTTAGGGCAGAAAATGGACTGGCAAAGAAAGGAGTAATACTGGGGAAAGGAGGTGACAGGTATTATTTATCAGAGAGCTAGAGCCCCATGCTTCCCTTTTGTATTTGCCTCTGAGTATACAGATCTGAGTATAAAATAGGTTTGTGAGGTCACAAGTAAAAAGTAAAGCATTGATGGGTACATGAAATTTAGGGAGCCAAAAAAAGGGGTAAGAGAGTCTGCAAAATACAGATTTCTGCAGCCTGAGAAACAGAAATAAATTTTCTTTAGGACATGAAATGTAGATAATCATTGAAAGACTAAAGGAAAACAGCCAATCTCATTATCAATTGTTCCTAACATAGCCTTAATTGTCTTTTTGAGCTAACTTATCTGGCTCTTAAATGAGCAGCAGCAGACAGAACAGTCCCTCTGGAGTTAGGAAGATCTCAGTTCAAATCTAGCTTCAGACACTAGCTGTGTAATCTGGACAAGTCACTTAACTCTGCCTCAGTTTCCTCATCTGTAAAATAAGCTGGAGGGGGAAATGACAAACCACTCCAGTATCTTTGCCAAGAAAATTCCAAATGGGGTCATGAAGAGTCAGACATAAATGAAAAACCTGAACAACTTGTTAAATACTTTCAATGTAAAACTTTAAGCTTTAATATTAAAATTCTACCTGTCCTTTAAAAAGATTATCAGATCTCAGGGATAGAGGACTTCAGAGATTGTCTAATCCAACCAGTACTTCAGTAGTAATATCTTCAACAATAGTTCTGATAATGAACATCCAGCTGAAAGATGTCCAGTGATGAGGCATATAGCATTCCTCAGGCAACTCATGCCATTTTAGGACTGCTCTAATTGTTAGGAAATTTTTCTGAATGACCAAAATCTGCCTTTCTGCAACTTTCATTCATGGCTCCTATTTCTTCCCTTTAAGGCCAAGACTGTGATGATTCTAATTTAATAAATTTAATACCTTTCTCACAAGGGGTCATATATTTGTAGCAAGAAGGGAACTTAGAAATCACCTAGTCTAATCTCCACTTAAATATTATCTAATTTTTCATTTGTGGAATAAAACAAGTATTTCCAAAACAAATTATATAAAAAAAGATGTTTTTACACAAAGCTGCAAATGTGTTATGTACATTTATGCAAATGTTATCTGTACAATTTGCTATTCCTTTTAGATTTATAATAAAGTTATCATGTAAATTTCTTTTTTTCCCCCTCTACATGCATCTCTCTCCCCACCCTAGAAATATAACCAGGATCAGAAGGGAAACAGAAAAATGCGGAAAAAATTTTATCAGAGAAAGATCTCATATCTAAAATATCTAAAGAACTTTGTAAATCTACAAAAAAGGTTTATAGATTTATAAAATCTGTAAGAATGTGAGTCATTCCCCAATTGATAAATGGTCAAAAGATAAGAACAGGTAGTTTTCAGATGAAAAAATCAAAACAATTTGTAGTGGTATGAAAAAAACAGTTTCCACTTTTTACAGTTAAAGAACTGAGACCCACAGTCCTGAAATGACTTGCTCACAATAATGCAGGATTTTAGAGCACAGATTTTAGCATATATCCCTTTCTCTAATTCAAGACTCTTTCCATGGTACTACTGCCTCATATAAATGAAAACAGTCATTGTACCTCCTATAGATCTCTCCTATTCAGGCTAAATAGCCCCTTTTTCTTCAGTCAATCTTGGGGGTAGTATGGGCTCTATCCTAACTATCCAGGTTGCTTCCTCTGTACATCAACATTCTTTCTATAGTATAGTACGCAGAACAAAACACCATACTTTGGTTATGGTTGGGCAGGTAGCTGGTACAACAGATAGATGCCAGGCCTGGAGTCAAGAAGACCTGGTCACAATACCTGTGTGACCCTGGGCAAGTCATTTAACCCATTTCCTTCAGTTTCTTCATCTGTAAAGTGGACTGCGAAAGAAAATGCCAAACCACTCCAATGTCTTTGGCAAGAAAACCTCAAATGGGGTCATACAGCTTAAGTGACTGAATTAACTGAACAACCAGATATGATCTGGACAGGGAGAGCTTCCTGAATACTATGGCTCTTTAAACTATTCTGTTTTGTGACTGTGGAATCTTGTCTGTGAGGAAACTGTTTGATCTTTGAAATACCTTTCATTCATTCTTTTGAATCAACAGATTCTTCCCAGAAACATAGAATCTCAGAAAAGACCTTAGAGTTCATTTGGCCAAAGGTATATCTGAACAAGAGTGTTCTCCATAATAAAATATATATTTAATTTATTAATTTATTAATAATCAAGAATATTTAATAATAATATTTTCAAAAAGAGCTGTAGCCTTTGTTTGAATGGGATGAGTTTTGGGGAGTTTTGTTTCCCAAGGCAACCTGTTCTCCTTTTAGTAAGTTTTCTTTCTTACATCAAGCCTAAATTTATGTAATTTCCATATTTAATCTTCATGATCTCTATTATGATCAATAATTAGTCCTTGGTCTTCTCCAACTACAGCTTCTAACTTAAAGAAAAAAGCCATTTAAAGTCTTAATAATCCCTAGAGATTTGGTGGTAGCTGACATTTTCTGACAAATACTTTACCTATTAGTCCATGGGCATTCGGTGAAAACTTGTTTGTAGGAGGAATATAAATACCCAAGAAGTCTACATTAATGGGATGTTTCTTCCAAACTCGATGCAGTAAGACTGAGAAGGACATATCTCCATCCAGGGTAATGTTCACAGTCTTTTCTTTTTTCATTGAGACAAACAACCTAACACAGCAGTAAGGAAATGTAAGATTAATTTTACTTCTGGACAGACCTAGAGAGCAGCTATCTCAACCCCCACAACAGCCATGAGCATTTCTCCCCACTGAGCCTCATAGTTTTTGTGTTAAAAAATATTAGCAACACATTGTTAATGTAGTTGTTACTTAAATCATTATTTCACATTTAGGTCAATGAGATACCAATACATTGGTTTTGATTTCCAAGGTGAAGCACAAATGAAAAAAAAAATTGGGATATAGGGGTACTTACTTCTTATGAACAATGTGAACTGTGTCCAACCATGACAAAGTGGTAGTATGGAGACCATTTTTCAAGGTGATTGTTTCTGTACTAATTTCAATTTTTATGTCGTGGCTTTGGAAATAAAATGCTAATTTTCCAAAATAGGTACTTAATTTTTTATTCTTAAGCCTCTTGGCACCAATGAGCTCTCCATTTACCAATACGCCTATAAAAAAGAAAAATATTTTTCTATTGTATATGTTTTCTATTAGTATATTATATACATATATTATATATTAAAAGTAATATTCCCTTTATTTTCCTTCTTTTCTATAAACATTTAATAGAAAGAAAGAACATTTGTTAAGTGTAGTATATACTTGGCACTGTGCTAAGTGCTTCAAATACAAGTACAAAGGCAACAAAACAGTCCCTATTGAGGAATTAATGTTCTAATATGAGAGGAGGAGACCTAAAATAGGGCAGTTAGAACCTGTGTGGGATGGGAGTATCTGCGGAGCAGAGAAGGTAGTGAAACTTAGAGAGCCATTGAGTAGCAGAGAAATGAGCATGGCTGGAGTCTCTTATGTAACTGGTCTGAATGAGAAAGTCAGTAGGTAAGAGAGTCTCAGGGCAGAGGTTTCTCCAGGTTGGCTGCTGAGGAGGCAAGGCAGTGAAGAAATTTGGAGAGTGAGTTGAGTAGAGGGAATAAAAGGGTGATTAGCTGGGACTCTTCATGAAGTGTGTTCCAGGTGAAGAAGGGCAGGGCTTCAGGGCAAAGATTTCTTCAAAGTGGGAAGACAACTGATCAGGAGATAAAATCTGGATAAGGCTGTTGAAATTGCTAATTTAGGGACTTTCCCTCTCTTTATTACAAACATTTAATATTCTTTATAAGTAATGTCTCCTCTCATAAAATCTTTTCCCAATGCTTTCTTGTGGTGCAGAGGTAATCCTGCTTGGAGCAGAAGGTCTGGTAAGTTCTGCGTAGTGAAAAGAGCTTCAGGTAAGGTCTTGGGAACAGAATGGGTTCTCAATTAAGCTCAATTAAGGAAAGAGAGGCTCATTGTCAGCAGGCTGAGAGCTAGGAGTCTTTGACCAAAGCAACCCATGAAACAAGGAAATAATTTAAAACTGCCCTCAGTCCTGTACAGCCTCTTTCCATTTATGCAATGATGATAGGGAAATGGGTCCAGAGGGTCCAGAGAAGGTGCTAAGAATTACATCATGTTTTAGAATCTATTAATTATTGATAGTATAGATGTAGAATAAAAAGAATAGCAGCATTTATACCACAGGTTTTTGTGATGATCAAATGTGATAATATATGTAAAGTGCTTCACAAATCTTTAAATGTTATATGTTAATTATTGTTATTAATGAAATAAACACATATATTTGACCTGAAAAAGAAAAGTTACATAGATCATATGCAATTATAGTTTAAGTGTTTCGTAGATATCTAGATAGGTGTTATATAAATATCTGTTCTTATTATTAATAAGTTACATTATTAATATATAACAATATTTATTAGCGATAAGATACACATCCATATTTGACTTGAATAAGAAGCATCTTATAGGCCATGTGAAATTATGTTCCAAATCACAGATAGAATAAATGTAAATTTAACATTAACTCTGAATTGTCACATTCCTGAGACTCGACTGAGCCAAATTGTTCCAAATATTTATAAAAAGAGAAAAAGAGAACAACAAATATAGGCAAAGTTGTCAGCATTTTTATAAGGATTTTTTTATAATCAGTAATAAAAGAAACTATATTTCAATTCTAGTATTTCAATCTTTAATCAGCTCTATGAAGAAGATAAAATATCACTTAAAGGAATGAAATCAAGAAAAATACATGGACTATGGCAAGTATACACTAAAGAAGAAGTCTGTGCTATAAGCAACACAATTCTGAAAGTCTTAAAGGCAGCTAGGTGGCCCAGTCTGTTGTGTTGGGCCTGGATTCTGGAAGATGTGAATTCAAATCCAGACAAATTAGACAGTTGCTACTTGTGTGATTCTGGGAAAGTCACTTAACCCTGTTTGCTTCAGTTTCCTCATCTGTAAAATGGGCATAATAACACTTATTTCCCAGGATTGTTGTGAGGATCAAACAAGATAATAATTATAAAGTATTTAGTATATCACCTGGCACAAAGTAAGCACTATAAATTTTATTATTAGTAACCTATA
The DNA here is from genome assembly GCF_016432865.1 of Antechinus flavipes. Lineage (NCBI taxonomy): Eukaryota > Metazoa > Chordata > Mammalia > Dasyuromorphia > Dasyuridae > Antechinus > Antechinus flavipes. Next base: position 169,937,571 of record NC_067402.1, read on the forward strand.
AATGTGTATAAAGTTATCAAAAGATACACATAGGGTATCTTTAATAGGAAAAAACAGGAAGGCAACAAAGAATTTGGCTTTTATAAACGATTTTCTACTGCAGATTTTATCTTTGTAGTCATACAAGTGACTGAAAATTTTAAAGAATTTTAATAAGTCTAATACTAATGATTTAACATGATAGATTTAATACTAACGTTATCAAGTGGGCCCAAGTCATTATTTGTGGGTGAAATTGTGGAGATAGCATCCAGCTGCAGAATATTATAAGGTCTTTTCATTGAGATACATGATTACTCAAGAGATCAACGGAGAGGAAAAAAAAAAACTAGATGGGTGAAAAATGCTTATTATCCAGATGAGAACAGCTACTAAGTGTCTGAAGCCAAATTTGAACTCAGGAAGAAGAGTCTTCCTGATTTCAGCATTCATCCTCTGGACCAACTAGCAGCCCATCATTACAAGCCTCCTTCGAGTGATGCTATATGCCTATGAATCTTGGAACATATCAAAGACTAAGAGAAAAAAGTTAAAGATGTTCAAGGGTGGGTGTAAGTAGGTTTCACTATTGGTGCCCTTTGGGAAATGCAAGATTGGAAGATAACTCATTTTATATGAGAGGGAGGACAGCAGAGGGACAGTTCAAGTGTGATCCTAGTATCCTTTGGGAAATCATGTATAAGAATTGTCCAGGATGAGAAGGCATACTTAGTTGGGATTTTTACCAATGGAAAGAATATCCATATTGATTAGCTCCACTAATACATTTAAGTATAGAAAAAGGTGAAATCTCTAAAGCTCATTACCCATAACTTGATATTTGAAAATGATAAAAAGCTTTTTTCCAGTATTAATTAAAGTGAATGGAATTGATTACACAGTTCTCAGAATGTTTTTCCTTCTAAAACCTCAAAATTTTTAGCAATGTAATTGAAACAATGGTGAATTTTGAATTTTAATTACGATTCCTATTATTAACCATATGACTTTGAGCATATACCAGTCTTGCTAAGCTTCTATAAAACAGCGACAAATATACCTCACACAGACAGTTATGCTATGCTAGCTAGCATACATTATTTTATTTGAAATGAAGTATGAAAAAATGATTTGGAAACTATAAAGTACTATATACAAAGATAAGGCATTACCATCAATAAATCAATGAACAAGAATTAATTAAGAATCTCTTATGTGCCAGATACTCTGGTAAGTACAGCTATACATTCAGGTGATTTAAAGAATGATGCAGTTCCTCTCCTTGGGGAACTTATGTTCTATTATGTTCTATCATGTGCACATATAAATGGATGTAAAATATATGCAAAATAATTATCGCAATTTCCCAATAATTCTGTGAGCTCTAGGGAAATATGAAGTTTCTATAATGGTGGCATTTAAAAAAATGATTATTGAGTAATGGTGATTAAGTATAAGAAATGCAGCATTTAGTTTGACTGGCTTAAATGTAATTTATTTATCACTTACCTGTCTCTGGATCAGAAACCAAGTTGAGAATTTTACCAGGTTCTGAATCAATATTGAAACAAATGTTCTTTTGACTCTTCGGGAGGTAAATGATGAAATGTGGGTCGTTTTCAACTGAAAAATAAACATAGAAAGTAAAAAAGCAAATAGGAAAGGAGCAACACTAAAACTGTGTTTAGTATCTTCCCAAATAGTTTCACTTATGCTTTATAAACAAGTTATTATCTAAAGCATTTTTTAATAAAAAAATTAAATATGTCCAAAGCCTTTTAATGCTGCAACATAGGAGATAGAGGATTCTGGGTTATTTGACTTCTGGCAATCTGTTTACAGAACTTGATAGATTTTATTCCTACTGTCTATGAAATAGCCTTGAATTTGGAGAGGCTCATCTCCAGGTTGTCCAAAGGTGATATTGACTTTGTCTCAAAGTCTATCTGCTATGTTATGTAGCAGTTGTAGTTTTTTTTTTTTTGTGTGTGAAAAGAATAACTATACCAAAATATTTAAGTACTTATCAAAATAAGTAGAAAATGCGTATCATTAAATAAGCTATTATGACCTCAGTTGCAGTTTAATTATGTACAAGAACAGAAATGAGGAAACTACATTGACAGGACTTCTTCTGTTGTTGCTGTTCTCTATGATGCTACATTGGTTTTATATCTACCTTTTTGACTAATTCTTGTCCATCTCCATTTCTTCCCATAAGCCTCTCCTCTCATCTATGGACATTTCCCAAGATTTTGATTTTTGTCATCTGTCTTCTTTATAAACTGTTCTCAAGAGAATTTATTATCCTCTTAGCTTTAATTCAATCAATAACAACTATTACTGACAAGTATAAAATATTTTCTGCCTTCAAGAAGCTTACAATATAATTAAGGAGATAAGATGTAAACACATACACAAAATTAATGATTCAAGAGATAATTGTCAATTCAGTACAACTGCACACAAAATATCACAAGATAATACCATATATAATTGATTGCCAAATAATGATACGAATGTATTTATGCTAATGTAGTCAACATTAAAAAAAGAATGAATTCTGAGAAAACTCCAAAAAAGTAGTTGGAGCTTGAAGTATGAATTGGATTCGTATGAGGAAGAAGAAAAGGACACTTTTACAAAAGTAGTAGTGCAGGGGCAGCTAGGCGGTGCAGTGGGTAGAGCACCAGCCCTAAAGTGAGGAGGACCTGAATTCAAATGTGACCTCAGATACTTAACACTTCCTAGCTTTGTGACCTTGGGCAAGTCACTTAACCCCAGTTGCCTCAAGGGGAAAAAAGTAGTAGTGAAAAAGGATAAAACATGTTTATAAAATATATTAAAGAGATGACTATCTCTGTCTAGTTAGATGAGGGTACTGAGGAATGGAAGCCATTGGAAACCTCTGTTTGCCTCAGTTTCCTAATTTGTAAAATGGGGATAACAGTACTTACCTCACCAGTTGTGAAGCTCAAATGAGATAATATTTGTAATGTGCTTGGTATAGTGTCTGGCACATAGTATTCTCTGTCAAAATGTTAGCTATTATTATTAGCATAATAATAATAGTAAGTCCAGCTGAGGTGGACTTTTCTGTCTCCTATATAAATTCCATGTTTTTGCTAAGTGATTCAGTGGATAGAGCATGGGGCTTGAATTAGAATGATCTGAGTTCAAGTCCAGTCTCAGATACTTACTAACAATGTGACCCTGTTACTCATTTTCTGTCTGCTTCATTTTCCTCAACTGTAAAATAGGGCTAAAAATAGCACTTACTTCACATTATTATATTAAACGACATAATATTTGAAATGTGCTTAGTGTAATGTTTGATACAGTAGGCTCTATTCTCCTTTCCTTACATATTTCTCCTAATATCTGGAATGTTCTTCTTCTTATCTATTGAAATCTTGTCAATTATTTAAGGCCTAGTTCAAGTGTTTTATGGTCTATGAAGCCTTCTTTGATCCTTCAGACTGTAATGATCTTTCCTACACAGGAGCTTTTTTCATACTTCCTCTATATTCTTAGATATTATTTTGTATTACAATTGTTTGTATGTGTCATGTCCCCCTTCTAGATAACCAGTTTTCTGAGAGATTCAATTAGACTCTGATTTATTTAATTTTTCTATCTTCCCTATTGCCTATTATGCTCATCTGCTCATAATAGTTACTTAATAAATGTGTATTGAAGTCTATTGAAGTGGATTTATCTTCAGATCAGAAAACTTAATACCCCTAGATTTTTTAGTTAAAGGCAGCTATTTCTATTTCAAAAAAATCACTACATTGTTATATATTTGGCGTAGGATTTATCTCCTTTTTTTTTCTAGAATTAAGTCATGTTGAATTAAAAAAAAAACTTCTAGTTTTTTGGAATATGAATCCTGGCTTGCAAAATAAAAAAGTTTTATAAGATTATACTTGAAATGCAATCTGGGAAGTGAAGAGAAGGGTCCAAAGATATTTTACCTCTCATTACATGAGGAGGAGGAGTTGATACAAGCACTTGAGCTTGCTTCATGCTCATTGGACCAATTGTTGGTGAAGGTTTGGCCCAAGATGGAATTGAACTTTGAGCAGTCTTCTTGCCACTCGATAATAAGACACCTGTATAGATAGAAAAATGGATTCTAGTTACCAAGGAACACACTCCAAGAATACACCATAAATCTTACCTATTTAATTTGCAGTATCCCTTAGCTATAGACCCTCTCTTTTCATTTTTACTTCTCTATTCCTTTCCTTTTTCAATCATGTTTATGTGTGCCAGCAACTATAGTATTTTTAAAATTATCATTTTATTATTAGATGTAGTTATATAGTTATATATCTAATAATAATCTTCCAATAAAGATGATAATATGAAGTCATTATACCAAATTATTTCAAAGGGCCTTTGTTTCTTTAAGATTCTATGATTCTCCAATTCTAAAAAGATCATTCATTGTTGGATCTCAGCAAAAGTTAAAACCAGTTATCCAATTATGCATACTTAAATAAGTATCTCTTTTTAAAGATGATACATAGGTTCTTCTTGCAACTGGTGCTATTAGGAGTTGTCCTGCCCCTAAGATCTTGAGCCTCAATTAGACACCTTTATTTCTTGACTTTTGGAAACTTGACTATTATATAAGGGTAATCCTTGTTGTTATTATAGTCATTTCATTTGGGTCCAACTCTTCATGATCCTGTTTAGGATTTTCTTGGCAAAGGTACTGGCGTAGTTTGCCATTTCTTTCTCTAGCTCATTTTATAAATGAGAAAGTTAAAGCAAACAGGAGTGAGTGATTTGCCCAGAGTCTCACAGCTAGTAAGTGTCTGAGGCCAGATTTGAACTTGGGTCTTGCTGACTCCAAATCTGGTACTCTCTCCACTCTGCCACCCAGGGGTGATCTTTGGCTTTCCTTGAATAATCAATGATTATTTCCCCTCAAACCACCACTGGTATGAGAAGTCCTGTATAAAACTGGGGAGGCAAACTCAATGTAATTCCTTTCCACTGTAGATTTGAAACAAGTAAAGAGAATTCATAAGCAGAGAAGAGGGGCACATGGGAAGAGAAAAATATACTTGCTTTCATCTGTTTAGTTAATTGCTAAGCAGCTCTATATTTGAAGCAGAACTGAAATGAAGACAGAGTTGTAGGCTGGGGGGGATCTAGAATTTTAGGCCTGGCACATAGTAGGTACTTGAGTGAGTGAGATCACAAGATCTCTTCTTGAATATCAAACTACTACCTATCATTTAGCACTAACAAGGATGAACATAGATAGCATTTACTATGATCTGTGCAGAGTTTTTCAAATGTGTTTCACAGATATCAATCACTAAGGAGGGGAAATAAAAAGGAACAATAGAGTGACTATTCTAAAGTTCACCCCATTGAACAGCTAGATCAGTGATTCTCAAAGTATGGTCTAGCTCAGGGGTCCTCAAACTACAGCCCGTGGGCCAGATGCAGCAGCTGAGGACGATTATGCCCCTCACCCAGGGCTATGAAGTTTCTTCATTTAAAGGCCCACAAAACAAAGTTTTTGTTTTTACTATAGTCTGTCCCTCCCACAGTCTGAGGGACAGTGAACTGGCCCCCTATTTAAAAAGTTTGAGGACCCCTGGGAGAATCCTGGGGATCTCTGAAACCCTTTTAGAAGGTCTACAAATTCAAAAGTAGTTTTTATTTCCAATATGGTAAATGTCTATAAATATAATCCAGATAAACAAAAACTCTTTGGAGAGATCCTCAATAATTTTTAATAGGATAAAGATACTGAAAACAAAGTTTGAGAACCACTGAGCTAGAGAATCTATTGACATAGGCCAAAAATTGCAACAGTGGAGCTGAGCCTTGTAGTGACACAGGATGCCCTAGCCTTTGATCCAGGATCAAAGAGAGAATCTGTATGCTTCTGAACTAAATGGAAATACTTACCCTGACAGCAAGGTCTTCGTTGGTCCATTGGAGAGTCTGCCAGCATCCTCTCATCCCCATCAGCACTTTCAATCAGCATGGCAGTAAGTGGACTTACAACATGGTGGTCCAAAGACATCTGCAGGATGGTTCTTGTTATTCTCTTTTTGTCAATATTTGTGGTAGCCAGACTCCTATAATCAATGGATAGGGGAAAAATCCAAACAAACCATCACCAAAACATACCAGATTGAATTAGAAAATTGTTTCGGGGATCCAAATCTGGACCCAAATTGGCATCTATGTTTGTGGGGAAATGCTCAGTTGATTGCTGTCATAACATAATGATATAATGCTGTATCAAGGTAGCCAAAATTCTATATGTGCTACAAATTTATTGGTTAAACTTCAAAAAATTTAATTGCTGTTTTCTTTTGTTATATCATTATAGTTATCTCCAGTATCCTTCTTCTTCTCTCTTGTAGACAGACATTCCATATAACAAATGGTACTTTTTTAAAAGAAGAAAACAATCAACACAACTGAATAATACTTTTAAAAAGCCTCCAAACATGGGGAAACAACAACCACAAAGGGGTAGGATTAGGGATGTCTTCAATTTTTTAAAAATATGAGCCCTACTTGTTCTCTAAAATTTTATGTTAATTATTATTATTATTATTTTTTTTGGTGTTTGGTGATTCTTTCTATTTATACTTGTGGCTATTTTATATATTGTTTTCTTAGCTTTGCTAGGTTCATCAGTTCATCAGATCTTTTCATGCTTCTTTGTATTCATCAAATACATAATTTCTTACAAGACAGTATTATTCCATTAAATTCATGTAATTTATTTAGCCATTCCCCAATCAAAGGGTATCTACTTTGTTTCCAATTCTTTGCTATCACAAAAAATGCTTTATAAATATTTTTGGCATATATGGGGATTTTCTTCTTACCCATACCTTTCTTGGAGTATAAACTCAATAATGGAGACTCTGGCTCAAAAATGGACATTTTAATTACCTTATTTGCATAATTACAAATTGCTTTCCAAGTGATTGTATCATTTTACAGCTTCACAACAACATATTAATGCTCTCCAAGGTTGATTATTGATATTTTGTATTATCTTGCCAATTTGTCATTTTACATGGTATAATATTTATTAATCTTCAGTCAGATCATTTTGCCTTTATAAAAGTGTTCTTCACCTTGATTTCATCAAGCTTGTGGTTCATAACCTTACCTTCATCACAGAGTTACTCTGTAGTGCTTTAGTCAAAGAACTTCCAATTTGCCTGAGTTATTTCCTATATTCTAATTCACTTTCACTTTGACTATTTATAATGGCAATGTTTAGAAACAAATATATGCATTATAAAATGTATAGATTGAATGCCATACCATTCCAACTACCAAAGGGTTATTTTGTAGACCAAACTAAATAATAATGACATTCATGTGGAGAAGTAAAAGGTCAAGGTTCTCAAGGGAAATAATGGGAAAAAAAGTACAAAGGAAGCCAATATCAATATCAGATCTTAATATCAAAGTCTTAATTATCAAAACTATTTGGTAACACTAGTAATAGGTAACATTTACATGCTGCTTTTTATATACTGAGCACTGTGCTAAATAATGTCTTGGTATAATGACATTACATAAAAACAAAAACAATAACCCAAATTAGAAAAGTTGAGTGGGGGAACAGGTTAGAAAAACAAGATCCTGAAGCAAACATAGCATCAAAGTTCTTGATAAATCAATGTCTCTACTTTTGACAAAAACTGCTAGAAAACCTGGAAAACTATCTGGAAGAAATCAGGTTTAGTTAAAAAAATTTACACAACATACTGTAATCAGTAGCAAATGGATACATGACTTAAATAAAAAAAAAGGTCATATAAAAATTGGAGGAGAAGGAATGGAGATGCCTTTTACAATTATGGTTGGGGATAAAACAAAGGATTGAGGAAATCATAAATAGCAAAGTGCATAGATTAGATTATACAAAATTGAAAATTTTTGCACAAGCAGAATAAATGTAATTAGAAATAGAAAGGAAATAATTAATTGGAAAAAAATATTTGCAGCAATTTCTGATAAAGTCCTAATAGCAAAAATAAAGAATTGATGCAAATATACAGAAGAAGTATACCCCTGTAGATAAGTGGTTAAAAGAGATAAACAGGGAATTTTTAAATAAAGAGAAGAAAATTTTCAATACATAAGGAAAAAAAAGTTCCAAGTCATTGATACAAGAAATGCAAGTTAAAAAAAACCCCAAGTTTCCATTTCATACCCATCAGATTGAAAAATATGACAAGAGAAAAAGAGAAATCAAAGACCCTTTGAGGATGCAGATATGGTAATAAACTTGTTGAAGCTGTGAATTGGTTCAATTTCTGTGGGAAATAATTTTGACTATCTTAAAAGTTATGAATCTGTATAAACTCCTTGACCTATAATTCTTATTAGTCACATCCCAGTGAGGTTAAGGTGCTACTTATAGAAGCATATTTTATTATAGCAAAAAACTGGCAACAAAATTGATATAATAGCCTGTGGGAACTTTTGAAGTCATGATCAGTCTTTGCTTTTGTCAGAATTCAGAATATAGCAATTTTATTACTATTACCAGATGAGAAAATGCATATCCTTCCCATTTTTGCAAAAGTGGGAGAATATAAGTATGGAATATCATATGTGCTGTATGATATATGTTACTTAAAATTTTTTTTCACTCTTTTTAAAACAAATCATTGCAAGGGATAGCTTGCTGGTTAGAAAAGTAGGTTTGAATATATTCAGAAGTTAAGGTGATGTTAAAAAATTAAGGATATAAGTAGAAATGTGATTAAAATGGAATTGAATGGGAGTAGCCATTAAGATAAGATAATAGTATAATGTGGGTTTGTGGAATCTCCTTCCCTGGTCAACTCCAAGACTGTGGCAGATGCTCATATGTATGGATTGGAGAGTATAGATAGAGTCCAAAAATGAATAGGTGAACACTGGATACCCTGACAACCTTGATCAATAATTTTCTGATATCAGAATCCTATGTCTTCAGCATCATATAGTGGCAAGAGTCCAAGGTACAAAGTTTGATGATTTGGGTTCAAATCCCCACTCTGACTCTTCTTTTTGACCATAAAGAGAACACTTCATCTCACTCACTGACTTTTAATTTACTCATGTGCAAAATGAAGACAATAAAATTTATACTACCCATCGCACCAAGTTGTTCTAAGGAATATACTTTGTAAATTGTAAAGTGCTGTATAAATATTAGTATTCAAGAATGAATCCAACTCAGTAGTAGTTTGGGGTTTAGCTTCAATCATCCACAACCATTTGTTAGACTCCTATGTGTTATGTGCCATACACTGTGTTGTTAAGTACTAGGGGAAATACTTATCCAAACTGTGTGATATCAATTTGCAATTTTCCTGTTTACCTTCTTGGGAATCACTGAAAATTTCTGATCTGTATGTCAAGAAAGTACCCTAAGAAAATGGTTATTCATTTAGGAGATGCTCTTTCTTGCTTACCTTTCAGCTAGAAGTTGGTTTATGGTTAGATAAGCCCATAATTTCCTGGTGAAATCAGGGTCTGCATGCTTGTCCTTTGACAAAAAGGCATCCAAGCCATCCATTTCTGTGAGAGTGTCCATGACTAACTGGGCATTGGCCTGAAGAATAAAAAGTTCCATTGAAATAAGTCTAAGAAGTCGATCCATCAGTTGACATTTCAGTGTCTACGGTGTGTAGAGTCACTATGGGTGGTGGTAGTGGCAGTAATATTCTTTTTAAGGGAAGTCTTTAAGGGAGCAAATATAATCAACCATCTCCTACCCCATTAAGAAATATTGAAAATGCTATATCAGTAAATTAATAGATCAGGATGCTAGAAGCTAGAAAATGCTAGATCAGGATTTAGTGAGAATTCTAGATCAATAAATGTTAATTTTTAAAATTTCCCTAAATTTTGAGTACCCATTTTAGATTTTCAGTTCTTCTCAGAAGTATCAAATAGTAGCACTGGTCCTTTGGCTCAGACCTGTCATTTCAGTAAGAGTTGGAATTCCAGGTGAGGAAACTCCCTCTATCAATAGTAACAATAATTATTCTGGAATTATAGACTTAGGGGGAGCTAGATGGTGCAGTGGATAGAGAACCAGTCCTGAAGTCAGGAGCACCTGAGTTCAAATCTGGGCTCAGACATTTAATATGTCCTGGCTGTGTGACCCTGGGCAAGTCACTTAACCCCAAATGCCTCAAGGAGAAAAAAAGAGCTTGGGAAAACAAGAGGTTAAATCACTTGCCCAAGGGAACAAAGCTTATATGAGCCTGAAGAAAGACTGAAATCCAGATAGACCTGATTCAGAGATGGGCTTTCCATCTTCCATCATAACCAATCATTGAATCCCAGGAATCCTGAGAACTTTCTCTGGTGAGTCTTGATGATTCAATTAAACAGTTATGTCAATCAGGTGTGAACTGGACTGTTTAAATAATTAGGGGCATATATTAAAGTAGGAGTTTGGAATCAGAAAAGTGCTGGTGGAAGAGAGAGTACTTCAAGAGCTGAACCAGAAAAAACTGGTAGCACAAGGGTCTCAGACAAAGAGAAAGTGAAGACGGAGATGTGGCAGATAAGAGAGAAATCAAGAAGGGCCAAACCAAGCCACAAATAGGTAAAAGTAATTTTGAGGGTTCAGATGTTTACATAGTCCCCGGGGGGCAGGCAGAGACTAGCTGTCTGTGTTCTAGAAAGGAGAGGAGAAAAATGGAATGCTTTACTGGACACCAACCAGGTGGTAAAGTGGATAGATCATCGGATTTGGAATCAGGAAGACCTGAGTTTAAATATTGCCTCAGACACTTGCTATAGTGTGACCCTGGGCAAATGACTTAACCTTTATCTCAGTTTCCTCAGTAGCAGTAAGTATTTTACCACAGATGCAATCTCTATCTTCAAGTGAGTCTACTTCATTTGCAGTGTCACTTTCTATGAATTCATTTGTCGCTACTTCAGGACCTTTGTGACATCTTCTATAAACTCATTCTAGACTACTTTCAGAGGATCAGAAGTCACCAGGAAAATATAGCTCACTGACTCTCGAGCCAGAGGCCATGGGTTCAAATCCTAACTAGAGCATCTTGCTTGTGTGACCCTGGGCCTTTGGCCTTCATTTTCCTCCACTGTAAAATGAGGATCTTTTATTGAATGGCCTCAGGGCCTCTTGTGTGCTTTGATTTATGAGCAGCTAGCTCAGTATCCAACACTACAACACTTGCAGTTCCTGTCACCTATTATAGTCCTTCTACTAAAGGTAGTGCAGTTTCGAGCAGTCTGTTTACTAGACTAATCAACTTTTCTCCTTACCCCCACCCCATAAATGTGAATTATCAAAATTTAATCCAAGTGACTCATTGATTTGACTCTATACCCTATTTGGACAAAGAAGCTAATGGTTACCACTCCTTTTCAGTCAAAATGTAGCTGTTCAAATATCTAGTAATTCCTTTGGGGTGGTGCAACAAAAAGACCATTTCTAATAAGAATTTGTTATCCATCAATTCTTTCTCAAGCTTTGCAGACACTTTCACAATGTCACAGAATTACAGAATCTTAGAGTTGGAAGAGGTCTCCATGACTAATCCAACCTATATTCAAAAACTCAAAAGGAGTTTATCTTTGCCATGACATTCCTGACAAATGATCATTCAGACTTTGTGTGAAGTCCTTCACTGAGAATAAGCCTGCCACTTCCTGAAACAACCCATTCTCCTTTTTGGATAGGTTTTTTGTTAGGAAGTTTTTCTTCATTTTGTCTCTCAGTTTGCTTCTTGGTGACATTCATCCATTGCTTTTGATTTTACTTACTAGACAATAAACTAAAGAAACCTAATTCCTCTTCCATATGACAATCTTTCAAATACTTGAGGACAGGTATCACATTTATACCTCTGCAGGGTTAAATGCCCCTTCAACTTTTATTGGAATGAACTTTTATATGATCATAAAATTTCTGTCTTTTGCTCTATGGTTTACTAATAAACTTTAAACAAAGGACAAATATTTTAAAAAGTCTGCATCATAGATTAGACATCAGGTAATATGTATAAAACATATGACTGGCAACAACTTTTAAGATGTGAATTGGCTCAAAAAATGGTGGTTAAAATTGGTTAATAAGTAATTGCAATGTGCAATCTGTCACATATGCTGTTGTATCATCTACATTTTTTCTTGGAAATTAATTTTTTTGGGGATATCAATGTCTATTTAACATTGTTATATGAGAAATATTATTGGGAAATAGATTGGTCAATTTAAGGTGTCATATCTCTTGGTATTATGAATAAACTAAATTATTTTATCTCTTGTTCCTGGAAATTATAAAAGTAACTGGAATGTTTTATTTGTACTCCAGTTTTTCTTTCCTTTCCTAAGGAGATTTTCTAATAATATAATCCAAAGTTTTAAAAAATGTAATAGAATACTCTTTTGTTCACTAAAGTTGACCATCTTTTGTTATAATTTAGGTGAAAAAAATTGGGAAAAGATGGATAATATCTCTTCAGATGTTGGGATTGGTGTTTCATGGAAGGATTGACAAGAAGATATGTATATTCTTGTTCCTTTTTTCAGTTCTGGATGGGAAAGGGCATTAATTAGTCAATCAATCAATCAATCAACAAGCATTTATCAGGTGTGTACTATATGCCAGGCACTGGGGATACAAAGACAAGAGAGACAGTTTCTTTCCTCAGTTGTGTTCTGTCTGAGGAAATAGGATAGACACATAAAAGTATATGCAAAATAATATTGCGGGGTTAGGGTACTAGCAGCTGGGAAAATCATGCATAGAAGGTGGTACTCAAACTGAGTCTTGAAGGAAATTTGAGATTCTAACAAAAACTTTAGCATCATTGCATAGAAAACATACCGATGTCGCTGTGATGATACTTTCCACATGGTCCAATTTATCAGGTTCCACTTTTCCTGCCACCACTATTTCTGAGCCTCCAAAATAGTTATGGAAACTGTTCTGAGTAACATCTGTCACGGATTCCTGGGGATAGTTAAACTGAACATTTCGTAGCAATGGTGTAGATACCTGGTTGTAGAATTGCTGAAAATTGAAAAAAAAAGAAAAAAATCATTACTTTCATATGTCTATAGCAATTTTCTGAGGACTTTCAGTCAATATTATCTTATTTACATTCCCACAGCTCCTTCACTGCTTCTGTCTCTGTGACATGAATAGGGTATGAAGAAATACATATATACTGCTTGGCGTAGTAGCTTAGACTCAAAGCCAGGAAGAATTGGGTTCAAAGTCTTCATAATAATTTCTAGGAGCAATGGATAAAATAATAAAATAACTTGGCTCATTCATAATACCAAGAGAAATGATGATACCCTAGTTGGATTGATCATTTCCCAGGAATATTTCTCATACAATAAATCTGTTCCTCTCTGACACATACTAGCTGGGGACTGGGCAAATTACATTATTTCTTATGCTCTAAGCCAGGGCTTCTTAAATTTTTTCCACTAGTGATCCCTTTTCACCCAAAAAATTTTTAATGTGACCCTGGGTATATAGGTATATAAAATAGCTAGATAAATAAAACATTTACTGATAATAAATCATAATCTTGTAACTCTCATATTATGGGGTTGCAACCCAGAGTTTAAGAAGCTTTGTTTTTTGTAACTCAAGTACTATAAATTGTTGAGTAGGAGCTGATCTGCATTTATAAAGGGAATTTCCTTTTCTGGAATTTCCCTAACTGATGAAGTCATAGATCCAGTTCTTATTTCTGGGGACAATCTTATGTTTGATACTAAAACTATGTTTGATATAGGAAGGAGATGATGAGACTTAACAGGGAACATACCATAGAGTAAATGATAAAGATTTGATGAGATCCTTATCTGCCATTTACCATCTCAGGATTGACTCCATTGAATCAAACACAGGAATCTATTGATATGCTAGCATGTATAAAAGGAAAATCATCTGGAAAAAATTTCCCTAAATGGATGCATTTTATTTTTTCCAAAATGAAAAATAATTTAGGGCTTGAAACTGGGCATTGCTAAGGAAAGGTATTTTCTTTGTTTTGTCAGTCAGTTTAATTTTAGTAGTAATCTCCAAAAAGCTTTACTCCAAGATAAACAAGGAGCTTTATTTTTTATGCTTAAAAGATTTGACAAATTGAAATTTCATCTTTTTTTACATTGACCTTAATAATAACATGGCCTTTGAATAAGAACCATGGCTTTCTCATCATTGATCTAGAATTGCAAGGGACCCCAGAGACCATTTAGTCTAACTCTTCCATTTTACAGCTGAAAAGCTGAGCACTAGGGATTTTTAGCAACTCGCCCAATTAATTTTCCTTTAATTCTTTTTTCCTGTTTTGTGATGATGTAAAAGATATAGGAGCAAGGAGCAGTACTTTTATTTCTAATAGGGTTTTTTTTTTAAAGATGCTTTCTTTCTGCACTTATTTTAGAAACTTAACATGTTACTGAAAGGTGACGAGACACAGGAGTGCACCAGAAGCTGCAGGTTCCGGCAGTTCTTTTGGACTGCTTAGGAGCAGTAGGAAACAGCTTTAACCTGGCATTATTAAATAGGGTTGAGAATTGACCTGGGAGCATAGGAGATAAAATGTTTATTATTGGGTTATAAATTTCAGTGAGACTGAATGAGAATATGGGCTTGGGAGAATAATTTCAGTCTCAGGATGATTTGCAGGAGAAACTGAGTCAGAAAAATACAATTTGACTCTTTGCACGAGGAAGACTAAAAAGAGCTAAAGGGTAGCATTAGTTGTTAATGACATCTTTTGCAGCAGGATGCAAATAATCACAAAGATAATTTTTTTTTTTTTTGCTGAGGCAATTGGGATTAAGTGATTTGCCCAGCGTCACACAGCCAAGAAGTGTTAAGTGTCTGAAACTGGTTTTGAACTTGGGTCCTTCTGAGTCCAGGACCAGTAACCACTGCACTGCAGATTTTGTTATTTACAACATGGCTGAGATTCTCTTGGCTTGAGAAGTTATTGCCTAGGGAGGGCAGGCGCCTTTTTGACAGCAGTATAACAGAGCAGTTTTATGCCTGTGTCTTGTCTCACTACAGCAAATACTTGCTGGCTTCCTATTCATCACTCCATGCCATCAGTGTAGAAGTATAAGTGGGATGAAGGAAGCCGAAGAACTGAAAATTCTTCCATGGGACTTGAGCTAGGACCTCAGAAGTCCTTGATTTCTAGACTTGAGGTGGCTATAAGGTATAATGAATGGAACACTCTTTGGCTTGGAGATAGGAAAGCCTGAGTTCAAATCCTGACCTAATGGTCTCCCTCACATTCTTCACCTGTAAAATGGGGATAATTAGAGCACCCAAATCACAGGGCTGTTGTAAATATATGCAAAATATATGCAGAGCAATATATGCAAAATGTTTCTGAACTTTATGTATAAAGTACTATAGATGTTATTTATTATTTTAGATTTCATGAATTTGACAAAAAATATGGCATATTAAGAGTTCCATTTGATTCTTTTCTCTTAGGTATGGGTTGTTTCTTCTTCAGCAGACAAGATTACTGAGGAAAGAAAATGGGGTTAAAGGGTACCTTGAGCTGTATAGAAGTATCCTGGTTTCCATAAATCCTTTGAGCAACTCCATGGTTTTCTTGAGACAGCCTTTCCAAGAAGTCATAGTCAACATCAAAACCAATCCCCAGACTGAATAGGGAGATGTTATCTTGCATGCTTGCCTTAACATTCTTTTGGATGTTGGATAATTTCAGCTCTCCTGAAATTGAGGGTGTGAAAGAGGGACGAGAGAGATGAAATAGCTTTATTGAGTCATGAATTTTGTTTTAAAAATATAAATTATAAATTAAACCAAAAACATTGTAATTACTCATTTTAATTTCACCATAAGGAAATTTTTTTTCATATTATCTTTTTTTGTTTAAATTTTTTCTTTTTCAAATGACACATTTAAGAAAAATTAATCTTGATTGCATATGTTTAACACATTTTGGATCACTTGCCATCCAAGGAAGGGAATAAGGGGAAAGGAGGGAAAAAATTAGAACATAGGGTTTTATAAGGGTGGATGTTGAAAATTATCCATGTATATATTTTGAAAATAAAAAGCTTTAATTTAAAAAAATAATCTTGAGCAAAAAAAATCCCAAATAAACCCAACCCTCAAATAAATCTTTCAATACCATATCTATATTTTTTGGCAAAACAAAATTTTAAATTAGCCATGAGGGGAAAATAATGTCTTTTTCTACATCTCAAATTCATCATCTTTTTGTCAGAAAGTGATTGGCTTATTTTATCCTCATTCTTTTGGACTCCTAGGTTATCATTGCATTGAATAGAGTTCTAAAGTCTTTATCCTAGTTCTGTTCACAACAACATATTTTCTACTATTTTCTCCATGACCTCGAATGTCATTGAAAGCCATTATTTTTAGTCTTTTATTCTTCATCTCAGCTATGTGGGAAGTAGAAGTGGTAATCTTATTTTGAAAGTAAGTGACCTTAACTATACCATCCAGAAGCCTCAAGTCTAGAAATCAAGGACTTCTGTTTTCTCCATCTAATACTCATTGTAGGATTTTTCATTCCTCTCTTAACTCCTAACTCTCAGAGCTGCTAGGGGGCACATTGGATGGAATGCCAGACTTGAAGTCAGGAAGACTCATCTTCCTGAGTTCAAATCTGACCTCAGACACTTAGTAGTTGTGTGACTCTGGGCAAGTCACTTAACCCAATTTACCTCAATTTTCACATCTGTAAAATGAGCTGGAAAAGGAAATAGTAATCCATTACAGTATCTTTGCTAATTAAACCCCAGTGCTAATTAAACCACTCATGAAGAGTGAAATGACTGAACAAAAGACCTTTACCACATTTATACTTTGACACTGTTGGCATGGTATTATAAAATGTAAGGCCATAAAGTACTCATCATTCATTAGAGAGACAACTTTATAGATATGAGAGAAGACATATACATAAACAACTATTGTTGTATCATTGTCTCAAAGCTCAGTTTCTTGTATTCAGCAGATGAAGAAGCTCCCTCCAATATTGCTGTTTGGCTTTTTATTTGCAATTTATACTCTTAACAGTTTGCTTAGGGAACCTAGGGATTAAATGATTTCCTCAGGATCAGGGAGCAGGATGCATCAGAGGCAAGATTTGAATTTAGTTCTTTGCTTCAAATCTTACTCTCTAGCCCCATATGCCAAACTGTCCTGAATTTCATAATTCAGTTCAACAAATATTTGTTAGAAACCCCACAGCTTAGATTTAATAAATGTTGAACTGAATTGAACAGTATTGGCCGAAAAAAGGCAAATGCCACCAGAATTTCTCAATTCCAGCCCTTTGCTCTAGAAAGTTTGAGATGACCATCAGTGGAAATATTCATCATCATAGAGTCCCCATTAGGACTTACCTACTGTTGGATCTCCATCAGAAACTAAAATAATCAAAGAGACTGAGTTGGGGTCCAACATCTTTAGGTTGCTGGCTTCATTCAAAATAAAAATTGCTCTCAAAAGAGCTTCATTAATATTTGTGCCTGTTTAAAAAGACAAAAACAAAAACACTGTTTACTTGTATACTCTCCCTCATTCAAAAGCAACTACACTGTTGATTCTAGTTTTCTTTTGTGATTATTCATGAATAACTTATCCTTTGTTCAAATCAACTGCTCCCGATTTCAGAAGCTGGGCAAACTTCTACTTGAGAAGGGAATTCTCCACATCTTTGTATTTTCTCATAGCTTTAGAATTTCAGTAACCCCTACTGGGCCACTTTTTACCATTTAAAGTACCCTAAATCAGAGACCTCAACAATTTCCTCTCAGCCCCCCATTCCCACTCTTAATAGAAATTGTGTAAGTCTTTTGTTCAGATTACTATATAATGGCTTCAAAAGGCTTTTGTGAAGAATCAAAATATAGATCACAGTAGTGAAAATAGGTGAATGTTGTAAGTATTTAAAAAACCCCATGAAATTCAGATCTGAAACCACTGATAATTTCTAAATTTTCACCTTTCTGAGAGGAGTAACATTTTTCATGTTGGACAAGTAGTTAAGGATTGTAATTTCATTTATTATACTATTTACATAGAAGAGTTAGTTCCTCCCTCTTTCTATCATACCTGTGAGACTTCAGTCAAAGTTGAAGGTCTGAAGGAGGACCAAAGGACAATTATTAATATAAAGTGGATATGGAATGGAGCTTTTCAAGCTTTAGCTTCTTCCTAGGGTGGGAATGTCTATTTTGCTTCTGAAGATCTCTTTATGTTTCATTGTTTCTGTTCTTTAACTTCCTGGGATACATACATATACACATACATATGTGTGTGTGTGTGTATATATATGCGTTGTCTATATATGTGTGTGGATACATATACATATATGTAATATGTATTTGTGTGCGTATATACACATACATTATATATGTGTATATGTTCTTTTTGAGAAAAGATCACATTTATTAAATATTTTAATAAACTAGTATATTTGTTCATTCTAGATAACTATAGACTGTACTTTAGTACTCCATTGTTGAAATACAAAATAAGGCACTGACTATAGATAAAAGAAATGTATGTATAATGTTCCACAATGCCCTCTGAATCATCTAGGATTTAGATTTTGTTGCTATTTTTCACAAGTCAAATCCACATACCACCATTGGGTTGGATCTTCTCAATGTACTTCTTAGCATCAGTGATCTGTGCATTAGTGGCTGGAACTAGCTCATCTCTCCAGCTTCTGACATTGTGATTGAAATCCACCACTGAGAATTGGTCTTCCGCTCTTAGGTCATCCAATATAGTTTTCATTGCTTCAACAGTCTATTAAAAATAGGAATGAGAAATTTCCATCCTATAAGTCAAAAACCTGGGTGACATTGAATCCCTTTCTGCCTGTCCTTTGAGAAGCTTTTTATGACAACTCCAACAATCCTTTTCCCTGAGTAATTATTATCTATACTGCTCATTGTAGTATTGTTTCATCTGTATGTAACTTAACTATCCATGTAAGCAGTGTACAGATTTTGCAGTCAAAAGACCCAAGTTCAAATCTTGGCTCAGATTCTCCTAACTTTGTGACTTTAGATAAATCACTTGACCTTTGCAGTTTTTAGTTTTCACAGTTCCTTGTAAAATAAGAAGCTTGGTCAAGTCAACCTTTAAATTCCCTCCAGCTCTAAATCTGTGATCTTGAGAGACTTTTGGGGATAGCCCTCCTTTTGCCAAATTTAGTGTTAAGCATATGATTGGTGAACAATTAATAGATACATAAATTAATGAATTTTACAAGTCTAAACTCTCTTCTTTGCAATTTTCACACATTATTAAGACTGCATCAGCTTACACTTCATATTATTAAATAATTATTCTCTCATTGTTTCTAGTATATATATATGTGTGTGTTTTTTTCCTCCAGTTAAATTGCTTTGAGAGGTAATATAGGAGAAAGAGCCCTAGATTTGGAGACAGAAGACCTGAGATCCTATTCCAGTCTTACCATTAATCTGTAAAGTGACTTTAAGGAAATTATATATCCACTCCAGATCTTCATTTTCTCTTTTGTAAAATGGGGGAAATATTTATATAAGTTTACAAGGTTGGAGTGGAGCTTAAATGAAGTAATATATGTAAGTTGCTTTAAAAAGCTTATAGATGTAATAATTACTAGAATTTATATAGCATACACATTCCACTGGAATTTATGTATCACTTTAAAGTTTGCCATAGTAAGCTTGTTGTGAGGAAAACTTCCTAGAAATATGATGTATTCAAAACTGGAATCATTTGCCTTGGGAGGTAATGAGTTCCTCATCAGTTAAAGTTATTAGAGGCTGGATGACCATTAGTTGAACAAGTGGACTTGGAGATCTATTTAACATTGAAATTCTATAATTCTGAATTCTTACTAAGTGTGAGGGGAAGTAGAATAAAAGAAGAGTAAGTTAAATGGAGTCATTTGGGGATAACGTTTTGGAGAAGATGTATTTTGAGCTTGGGAAAGGTTAGTGAAAAGGAAAAAATATTTAGGTGGAGGAAATTATTTGAAAATTGGCTTGGCTACAATAGAAGTGTTTTATAATCCGAAGAAAACAATTAACTAATTTTATTCTTAAAATTCTTCAAGGAACAGAATTTGCATATTCACATATTTGCAGTGATTGAATCTCCATGTCCAATAGCCATTTTGGATACGTGTGTGTGTGTGTGTGTGTGTGTGTGTGTTACTCCTTATAGAGATGGGACAATGAAGGGCAGAGATATGTCCTTGCCCACGCACCCATGATTTGCCTTGTAGTCACTATCTATAAAATACTCACCTGTTTCATTTTAATTCCCCACATTGATCCACTGACATCAATGACAAAAAGAATGTTTTTAGGAATTGGATCCAAGTTTTCAGGAGCAAAGAAGTGAACAAAATAACCATTGAAGACCTGTAAAAGAATGAAGTTCCAGTCATGTGGCCTGTTTTCAGGGATAAATAATGATCATATCAACAATTCTGAAACACTCAGTTCAGTTCTGCGGGAAACAGTCTTTAGGAGGAAAAGCCATACTCCTTTGGAATAATTTACTCCTTAGTTCTGATGTGTTCTGGTCTAGGGCCAATGAATTGTTTTTTCTTAAGGAGCTATAAATACAATAAGTAATAGAATGAGAAAGGATTTTGAGTTTTTATGTGGGTCTGATCACTCTATAGAGATAAAATCTGCATAATTGCATTGCATTCTGTTTTTTAGATAAATGTCTATTGCTTCCTTTTGAAATTAAAAAAAGCTTATGTATAAGAAATGGACATATTGGGAGAAATGGACCATTATTCATTAATCTTCTCAGCAATTCTGTGAAGTATTACTTAAAATGTTAATATATTGCATACTTATCATAATCTTTATTGCTTTAGATTTAATACAAATCCCCTTTATGATAGGTGCTAGCCACTCTGTTTTGATCTAGTATTCAAGGAGCCTTTTTCATTATTACTTACCCTAGTTACAAAAGAAAAAAAATCCTTAAATGAACTAAATTCCACATTTTCACAAGTAGTCATGCTACCTCTTCTATGTTAAGTCTCTTGGTACTCAGAAAGACTCCTTGGGAAATGGGAGACCATTCTACCAAGTATTATTTTGTGAGTGTCTCTCCCCCATCACTTTTCTGAAAACTTTTTTCAACAGTGACCTCCTCATTGCAAAGGCCAATGACTAATTTAAAATGAGTTCATCAGACCATTTCATTCCATTCCATTCCATTCTATACAACAAAGGTCTATTAAATCTCTACTTTTTATAATGAATTCTTGACCGTTCTTTAAAATCCAAGTCAAAAGCTCCCTCTTCCAAAAAACCTCTCCTGATCCCTATAGTCAGTAATGATTTTTCCCACCTAAAGCTTCACAGAACCTCACTTGTATTTTGATGATCAAGAGGTCATTAGTGGGAAGTTACTTCACCCTATCCCACATTTCATGACAGAGACTAGATTTAAAAGGAACTTGACAATCCAGAGCATGGGACTAAATCTAACCTGTTGAAACTTAATAAAGAACTTTTAAACTTTTTAACTTTTGTAAAAATGTTATTGTTGCTCTTGGGTACAATCAACTTTATGAGTATGATGTGAGGTAGGTATGTCTAGATTGCAATTCTGAACAATATCAGGGGTTTTAGTGGATAACAAGCTCAATATGAATCAGCAATCTGATATAGCAGCCCCAAAAAGCTAATGTAATCTTGGGCTACATTAAGAGGAATGTGGTTCCTAGGAATAGGAATGAGATATTTATCCTCTAACTTCATTAAATAGAATATAGGGGCAGCTAGTGAATAGAGCTCTGGAGTCAGGAGGATCTGAGCTCATATCTGGCTCCAGATGCTTACTAGCTGTATGACTTAACCCTGATTGCCTCCAAAAAAACCCAACAAAACAAATCCAAGGTGCATATGATGTATTGTGTTTAATTCTGGGGGATCATAGGTTAAAAAGGATATTGGTAAAAGTGTGTCCAAAGGAAGGTACCCAAGATTGTGATATATTAAGATTGGTTAAAAGAACTGGATATGTTTAGCTGGGGGATAAATTGGAGACATAATTGCTGTTTTCAAACAGAATGTCATTGTGGATGAAATAATTGATTTTCTTCTGTTTGACCCCACAGAGTATAAATAAAAATAATATATAGAAGTTTCCAAGAACAAATTTAGGTTTGATGTGAGGAAAAAACTTCTTAAAAAGAAAGAGACATTAAAAATAGAATAGTATATCTTGAAAAATTATGGGGTTCTTCCTCTTTGGAAATTTTCTATCAGAGGCTGAACAATAACTTGTTGGGAATGTCACAGTGAAGATTCCTTTCATATATGTGTTGGTCTAAATGAGTGCTGAGGTCACTTCCTGCTCTTAAATTCTGAGATTCTGATTTCTTCATGCACTTACCATGTATTGTGTATTATCCTGTTGTATATGCCTACCTCCTAGAATGTGAATTCCATGAGAGTAAGTACCAAGCTTCATCTAAACTTTTTACTATCCTTATGCTTAATAAACAGTGAGTATATGCATATATTAGACATTAGATCTATCTTTATTCAATTGAATTGGATTTGATGAATTATCATTTTTAATTTTATTACCAAATTTGACCTTTATCTATACAGCATCCTATAGAGAATATAAAGAACCTCATTATCTTCAACTATAACCTTCTGTCTCTATTATATTTCCTTCAGACCTCACATTAGCAAATCTCTTAATATGAAAAATCTTATTTAGGAACCAAAATAGACAAATGCAATTCTAGACCTTTCTCTAAAGTCTATGGACCTAGTAATTCTTTGAAATGGAATTTTAAGTCACCAAATCTGTGGTCTTTTTACACTGTAAGAAATTTCTTGACTTATTATTTCTAGAAATTTCCCAAAATAGAAGAATTGTTATATACTTACTTCAAGTTCACCAGCTTTTTTTTCTCTAGTCACATCATACTTGATGACCAGTTGTCCATCGACTGCAGTCTCAGAACAGCTGGGGCATTTTCTTTGTTGAGCTACTGTTGGTTTAAAGGAAACATGCGCCTAGGAAAGAACAGCAACATAAATGTAAAGTCCTTCCCAACCTGGACTCTTGCTACCTTTCTAGTCATCTCAGGATTCTATTTTACCCACCTTCTTCTATGTACTTTACATTTCAGTGACACTTTCTTCTTTGCTCCTATGTCATTTCATCTCCTGATTCTGAGTATTTTCTTTGGTTGTCCATCATGTCTAGAATGTTCTTTCTTTCTTATTACTTCCCCTTTCTGACTTCCCTAGATTCCTTTATATTTCACCTAAAGTCCCACCTTCTGCAAGAATTTGTTCCCCATCCTTCTTAATATTAGTGCCTTTCCTCTAAGATCATCTCCAAGTAATTTTGTATGTTATGTTTATTTGTATATAGTTGTTTGCATATTGTCTCATTAGACTATGAGCTCTGTAACCTCATTTGACTATTTTTGTGGTTGTTGCTATTGTTTTTTTCCCTCTCTTTGTATCCTCAACACTTAGTACAATGCCTGACATAGTAGATGACTGATAAGAGTGGATGGAGGATCACTTCTTGTAGCTTGCATGAGTGGAGTGGTTCTGCTTAGTGGCCATTCCACATATGAAGTGGAAACAATGTTGGACTTTGAGTCAGAAGAACTGAATTTGAATCTTGGTTCTGACATTCATTAGCTGATTGACTATGGGTAAACTACTTAACCTCTCTGAGCCTTAGTTTCCTTATATGTAAAATGTGAAAAATGTTTATATTACCTACATCATAAAGTAACAAACCCTGAGCTTGTAAGAAAAGCACTTTGTAAATCTTAAAGAAGTAAATAGATATTGATTACTATCATAGCTATGATATCCCTGCATAAATTCTCTAAAATGCTGTGTATGGGGAATATGTACAAATATATATCAGTTTTCTCCATCACCTTCTAAAGGGTGTATGAAAACTATTTTTACTGATGGCTATATTGTCTTTCTGAGAGATGTTTTTTCTGCTGATCATACTGGGGGAAAAGCAAGTTGCATGACTGCTATGTAGTTGAAAATCAATCACATTTTTAAGACAATTTAAAGTTTTATTAAAGCTATAATCAGCCCACTGACAGGAATATCCTATTGGGAAAAACTGAGACTCCCAAATAGAGTGATATTGGAAATAGATTTCTGGGGATTTTGTTCTTGATTTCCCATTGTGATCTAGACTAGACTACAGACAGACCTCATTAATTCACATTAGGCAATTCACAGTGCCTAGAGGAAGAAAAATGACATTTAAATATTATCTTGCCTTGCCTTGCCTTGAACTTTTCTTATTTTTTGCAGGGCACAAGAAGATAGACAACAGATAAACTAATAGGCACTTAGGTTATTTGATACCAGTGCAATGTTTAACTTACCTTTTGTTTGCCTTTAGTTATAACTGGAATTCCATCAAAATGGTCTCCAAGATTTTCTGGAACATGAAGGAAACGAAGCCCTTGTGGCTCAACAATCCATACATCTACCTAGAAGCATGAAAAAAGGGCATTTAAAACATTAAAAATACTTAAAAAAACTTGTAAGAGAATTTTCAGAAGATGGCAGAATAATTTGCAAGAGAGCACTGTTTCTCAAAATCCTCCCACAAAAGAGCCATAGACATGCCAACCCCCACCCCCAAATAAAATACAAAAACCTCAGAGTAATGTATTGCATTTTGAAGGTAAATTGGCTCTCAGAAAATGAAAAGAACAATTTGAGAAATGAGTAAAAAAACTAAAAGTTCAAATACAATGAATTGAAATTGAAGGAAAGAGACAAAAACAAAATATCAGGAATTAAACTATGGCATCAGAAGTGAGACTGAACAAGACACATTAATGTGGATAAGTAAAAAGCCAAAAACCAAAAAAGGAACAAGACAAGATAATAACAAATCTTGACAATGGGGAAATATTCATGAACAATACAAATAAAACTGACTTCACTAATAAATAATTTTTATGCTAGAGAACAAAATTGTGAAAATGGTGGGAGAAATGGCAAAACAAGCAAAAAAAATTTATCAAGGTGCAATAATGTTTGGAAGCTTTGCAAACAAAGCTGATGGATCTGGAGGACAGAACTTAGGGAAATAATCTAAAGGTTGCCTAATTCTCCTAAAAATACAGAGAAAGTGTTTGACTACTACATATTAGGAAATCACATCAGAAAAGTACCTGGAAAAATAAATCAATGAAAGACTACAAATTGTTAGAATTCATAGTATGCTAACAGATAGGAATCCTAGATTCAGTTCATCACATATCACAGAATAATAGAATCTCAGAAGTAGAAAATATTCTGTAGGCCATTTAGTCCAATCCTTACTGGACCCCTTTGAAAAATGCCTCTAAAGTTGTTATTCAGTATTTGCCTGAAAACTTTTGGTAAAAAGGAACTCATTATTTTCCGAGCTATTTCCTCCTACTTTTGTTTAGCTCTAATTTTTAGGAAATTTATCTTTGTATCAAGCCTAAATCTGCCTCTTTATTCTTAATTCTGCCCTCTAAGACCAAGCAGAACAAATTTAATGTGGCTGGCAAGTCTACCTTCCATATGATAACCCTTCAAATGCTTGATCTTTTCTTCTTGAGACTAGGCATGTCTGGTTTCATCAAGTGATTCTCTTATGCATAATCTCAAAGTATGATGATGAATCCTCTTGTGGTTTTTTTCTTGACTTCCTAATTCATATTTCCCAATCATACTCTTTGAAAAAGCACTCAGGTCTCAAAATGAATGAAGTTTAAGATATTAAATCTTTAAAAATTTCACAAAGGCTTTTTGGGCACCATGTGTCTATTATGTGAGCAAGCTCTTACCTCTAAATGTTTGGCTAATCGACCAGGCTTCAGATAGAGCCTATGTTCATAGGATCCCAATTTCCTCCATTTGATTTCTTGGTAATGAAGCTCAAACTGCACATTAGATCCTGGGAGGACATTTACTTCGATTTTGAAATTCTCCATATCAAGAGTGTTACTGCTGAAAATGTTATCCATAAAAATAAACATTATTCCAAGTGCTGCAACACAGGACAATTCTTCAATTTGATGCCATAATGGATAGAGTTCTGGGCTTAGAGTCAGGAAGATATGATTTCAAATCTGATCTCAGATACTTACTAGCTATATGATTCTGAGCAAATCACTTAAGCTCTGTTTGCTTCAGTTTTTTTTTTAAATCTATGAAATGGGGATAATAATAACACCTATTAACAGCACCTACTTCTCAGAGTTGTTGTGAGGATTAAATGAGATAATATTTGTACTTAACAGCACAATGACTGCACATAGTAGTTACTTTAAAAGTTCATATTTCCTTCCTGAAATAGACCACTTTACAAAAAAAAGGAAATAGATGAGGAACTCGGGAAATTAATCACAAGCTTAGCAGAAAGGCAGGATTTATTAGTGATAGAACAATTCAGTCATATGCTGGATCTCTGTCAAAAGCAGAGTAGGTAGGGCCCTGAAATATAGACGATGCTGAGAGGACTTTGCTCTTTGGAAGGAACTAAGCTTAGCATATGGCCAGTAAGAATAATTCATTAAAATAGGAATTTAACAAAACATATTTTTTCCCAGTAGGGCTGGACCCCAGTTGAATTCTACCCTATTTGATCCTGCTTTTTGCTTCACTCAGTAAGAATATTGTGAAAATCCAGCAGGTTTTAACACTTTATTCCACTGGTATTTTAAAAGACTTGGTTCCGTCTTCCTTGACTGCCTTGTATTGCGTGTGTCATATTTATTATTCAGTCCTTTCAATTATATTTGACTTTTCATGTCCCCATTTGGGGTTTTCTTGGCAGAGATACTGGAGTGCTTTGTCATTTCCTTCTCCAGCTCATTTTACAGATGAGGAAATAGAGGCAAACGGGTTAAGTGACTTGTTTAGGGTCATAGCTAATAAGTGTTTAAGGCTGGACTTGTATTCAGGAAGAGAAGTCTTCTGGACTCCAGGCTTGGCATTCTATACACTGCACTACCTAGTTCCCCATATTGAAAGTATTTTTCTCTCAACAAAGCTTGTTTGCTTTATTTTCCCTGTATTGGTTTCTATATTGTACTATGTTTTATCTTGTGATTTTCTGCATCTCAGTCACATCAGTATTACTTTAGAAGCATTATCTATTGACCAGGTCTAGGGCTAAGGGCTTGACAGCTATCCTTATATTCTAAGCCATGGCCAAAAAAATATAGAATGCTATAGCTAGGATCAAGGACCCAGTATCCCAACTAGAGGGTCTTCCTCCTTCTGGATATCACAGCTGTGAGAAGGGGCATTTCCCCAGCTTTCTAAGTAGCAAATAAGGAAAATTGCTGGTCCCTCCTTGTACTGTGACTTAGAATATCAAATTTCACTCAAACTCCATTAAGACAGAGGCATATTCTCCCATGGAGTCCATGTCCCAAAGTCTGATGTCCAAGATCTCTGAGGTATTTTTAGGGTTTTGCTCCCTTTCAATTACATTTATTTTAGAAAGTTGATTTGGGAACACCTTTTATGATGCTTGCTTCTGGTGACCCAGTTAGTTTAGGTATATCTATGCCCACTTTTGGAGCAGACTTAATGGAGAGATTTAATGACATAGGTGAGAAATAGGAGAATATGATATTCTCCTATATAATAAGGGATATAATATCCCTTGAAGGGTCACATAATTTGTAACTGAAGAAGAGGATAATCCTAAGAATGGGGTAACAGAAAGAATTTTATAACTAGGGATAAGAGAAAGACATAAGCTCTTGCCTTGCCCTTACCTCACCCATCCAGCAATTTTGCCTTTGGCTCTTGCTTGAGCGTAGAGCCCTCGAGCCACAGTCCTTTCTCTAATGGTACTGGTAAATGGTACTCCATTCACAATCCTAAAAAAGAAGAGGAAAAAATATAGTTAGGGAACAGACACAATGAGACCAATCTAATAATAACTACTTTACATTTTTCATCTCTAAGGCATGATTATTTTAATCTAGCAGGTGCTATCCTAGGTCCTGGAATTAAAAGACAACAATGAAACCATATCTTGCTCTCAAAGGAACTTAAAGGGGAAAGAACATATGTGTACATATATAAACATATGCAAAATATGTGAGGATAGCAGTAGCATCTGAGGGAACCAAAAAAGTCTTAAAAAAGTTGTTGCTTAAGTTGAATTTTTAAGGAAATCAGGCATTTTAGGAGGTAATAGTGAGCAGGTAGTGCATTCCAGACATATGGGACGGGAAAAGTCAAGATATTAGAAGACAGAGAATAGTGGGTGAAAAACAGCAAAAAGTGCAATCTGATTGAATAAATAAGTGCATAAACAAACCATAAGAGCCAAGACTCGGGGAGAACATTTTATGTCTGGTGTGATTTTAAGGTCCCCTTCCAAAAAGCCCAAACTCTTTAATGCCCTATTTTATTGCACTGTCTGTCTTCTTGAAGATACCTGAAAGCTAACTACTGGATTTCTTGCTGTTTTACAAAACATCAATATGCCTGGGAGGAATTATTAAGTCCTCAACTATTAATTGTGAATTTATTAGGTTTCCTAAGGTTCTAGAGGAAAACAGAGTAGCATGGGAGCATTGGATGCTTGAACTGGAGGGAAAAGGCCTTTGGAAGGGTTGTATAGGGAACTGGTGCAGAAAATGTGTGTACAAATAACTGAGCAAAATGTAGGCTAAGTTTATCTCTTGCTGTCCTCCCTTTTAACCTAACTTCTTCCATTTATTGATCCCTTTGAGAT
The DNA here is from genome assembly GCF_016432865.1 of Antechinus flavipes. Lineage (NCBI taxonomy): Eukaryota > Metazoa > Chordata > Mammalia > Dasyuromorphia > Dasyuridae > Antechinus > Antechinus flavipes. Next base: position 169,966,372 of record NC_067402.1, read on the forward strand.
TATAAAGGATTTCTTTACCCCCACCTCCTGAAACTGTTCTAAGCCCAGTTGACTTCAATTCTTACTAAAACATTAGAAAATGATGATGATTCCCTTCTTCTTAGAGATAAAAAAATCTTCAGAATCCTAAGGAATAAATTTCAATGGTAAAATAAGACACCTTGTTGGGCAAAGAAGATATTAGCTAGGGTCCTTACCCAGAACTCCTTAAATCTCAATAAATAGGTAGCCATCCAGCTTTGCATTCAAAATTAATTTTACTTACTTCACAATTTGTCCTAGAGTCATCTATCCCTTAGAAAAAAGGATGATTTCTTAAAGATATAATCACATTTGAATTTTTCACTACTCAGTAGGAAATGAGTATAGGTCTAGTAAACATAAGAACTGATCATTCTACACTCTCCTGGTTAACTAGGTGGCTCAGTGGATACAGTGCCAAGTCTGGAATTAGTTAAATCTAGCCTTTAACACTTATTAGCTATGTGACCCTGGACAAATCACTTTATCCTATTCACCTCATTTTCCTCATCTATAAAATGATCTGGAGAAGGAAATGGTAAATCACTTCAGTATCTTTGCTAAGAAAATCCCAAATGGTGTCCATGAAAAATCAGATAGGATAGAAAATGACTGCACAAGAACACTTGTTACTTTTTTCTTTCTTTAAATAAATGGACCATTGGCTTAATTAGTAATGTGATTTCTAGTATGTATTTAACTTTAAAAATTTTCTTCCATTTTTATTTAAAAAATTGTAGAAGTGGAGGGCTAAAAAATTTAAAGGGTTTCATGGGTCATTTTGGGCTATGAAATAATTTTAGAACTTTTTTTAAGGGAAATGCATCTTATACAAAGTCACATTTTTTGATATGGGAATTTATAATAAGAGCCAATATAATAAAATGGGGAAAGAAAGGCAATATGAGACAAGAGAAATTGATTCAAAAACATGCTTTGCTACTAAGTCACTGTTTCACCCTAGGCAAGCCACTTTCATTTCTCTTAGGCTTGGTTTAATCCTCTGTCAAGTCAATACTATGTTTCTATGGTAATTGATTTTTTTTTTTTAGCATTCTCTTCTCACCATTGGTTACCTTGTTATATGAGAGAACTAAGTTTCATTAAAGTCTATGGGAAGTAAATAATCTTTCTGTCTTATTCAATGTGGAGCCATAGAACAGAGGAAATGGGAAGTCCTGGTGAAGGTTTACTCACATGGAGAAGTTGGTAACAAAGGCTCCTTTGGGTATCTGAACTTCTAACTCTACATTCTGTGGATCTGGAGAATTATTCACCACTTTGCTTTGGACAACAGTGTTGGCCACTCGGGATGTAACAGTAGATCGAACTTTATAACTGTAAAGAGTTATTTGGTCATCAACATTTTCCTGTGGTTGAGAAAAAAGATTATAAATATCTGAAATGATTAAGAATGAAATAATCATACTTATAAGAAAAGTACATAGTATTACTATAATTATTTACATAGTGTTTAACTATGGTTTATTAAGATAAATTTTAAATAATTAATATAAAAGACATTAAAAACAATTATAAAACATATAATCTAATGCATCCTACAGATGTCTTTTCAGAATAATTTGTTAAATGCATAAAATATAATGCATAGGATTACAATAAAAAGCAACTATCAAAAATATTTTTTTAAAAGTTCATGGACCCTAGGTTAAGAATGCTTATGGGAAAGTTTTACCTGTGACAAGGAGAGCTAGAGGAGGATAACTTGAAGAACTCCTTGAGCTAAAGGGAAGTTTGTTTTTTTTTTTTTAAAAGATAGAGAAGAACAAGTCAAGTTTGTAGGAAGTTAAAAAGGAGGCAGTAGATAAAAAGAAATTGCTGAAGAGAGATAGGGCAATTAGGAAAAATTGCCAAAGCAATTGCAAAAGGATAGGATCAAGGATACAAGTTTAATGGTTGTTCCTCCCCTCCCCCACTTCTCTGGGGGAATAAAATAAAGAAATGGTCAGTTTTAACCACAGAGTTCTTGTATGTGATGTGATATACCATAAGCTCCTTGGGGACAAGGACTATCTTATTTTCCTATTTATAGCTTATTACACATATACTATGTGCTTAATAAGTGCTTGTTACTTAGTCATAGAGACTATGGTAATCTTGTTGTATGAGAGAACTAGATTTGACCAGAAAGAGAGGAAGTAAACAATTCTTTAATATTATTCAATATGGTGAATTAGAGGAAATGGGAAATCCTACTCACAGTTAAATTTAATTTTCATGGAGAAGTTAATGTAAGCTAATCTCACACACAAAAATCTCAATGAATTCTTGTTGACTGATTGGTGACAACTTTCAGTCATTTGTTTACTATAAGCAGTGGGTCCCTAGACTGCAAGTACTAAAAAAAAAAACCCTCATGATTTTAATTTTTATTTCACATCCTACAAAAGGCTTCTCTAGATATCCTTCTAGATCAGAGCTCTGAGAATAATTGAAGTAATTTTCTTTTGAAGTCTTCTTATCATTTTAGGGCACTGGATTATTTAATATTAAAAAGTACTATTCCCATTTGAAGCTCTTGTCCTTCCAGGTAACTGGTGCTGTTTTTATTTAAATCAAAACCATAAGTTAAATTGGAAAATAAGCACAAATATATCCATAGAATATTTGGGTCATTGGCAAACCTGAAGATATTAAACACATTACTAGCATTTCTCATATTCACAAATTTCTCACACTATATAATTCAGCACTAAATTTTATAATCTTTCTCCCAGGTTATGAAAGGAAACGTTTCAAAAGTCAGGTAAGTGTCCTGTCAGTAATAAAGACAAAGAAAACAACAGAATTGATTTCCAGATAATAATTTCCAGCAAAGTCATTCTGTCCCTGATTCCTAATGCACTTCTGTGGAAGTAAGATGAACTTACCATTACTTCATCCAATTCATGATCATTAAATATGCTTCTCTGGGGAAAGAAGTTAAAAAACAAGTTACATTTCAATAATATGTTAATTAAACAGGTCTCTAAGTATAAGAGTGATTGCTCTGCTATAATTCTCTGGTATGGTAAGTAGAAGAACCTCATTCATTGTCAGCCAAGCAATAGATATTGGCTTAGATGAGCACTGGATAGATTTCTCAGCCTCTTTGTGATCAGTTATCCATGATTCCAAAAGTAATGGTTGAAGAATGAAAATACAGTAGAACAAATTGATACCAAACAGACAATCTGATTAGGGACTCTTTCCCCATCCCTTTCTGATTTGAATAGTTGCTTTGGAGGACCAGGTTTCAAATGCCACCTTGATACTTTAAATCCATGTTGTCTTGGATTGATCATTTAAATTCTTTGAATTTCAGTTTCCTCATTTGTAAAATGGACCTATACTAGGTGATATCTTTTCCAGCTCTAAATCTATGCTCTCTTCATCCTTGACCCAGAGAGTGTCTTAGTTCACTCAACTATGGCATTGGGTCAGTGGGTCAAGTTTAATGGTTGACTAATTGGCATGTTTAGTATGTCAGATCACAGACATAAAGTGAGGAATTTAATTTGTTCCACCACATCTCGAGGTAATGCACAAGATCTACCAAATTTTCAGTCTTCCTTGCCTCACTATACAGGACTTTTGACCATCCATTTTTAGTTATCTGTTATTCCATCTGTCGTTTTTTAAGAGAACCATGCTATCTTGTATTTTCAAACATCTACTGGATCCTGATGCCTGGAATGCAAACAAATCTTGTTTTTAACTTCACATCATCTCTTGTATATACCCACTTATCTCTATCACAACAATAGTTCAGGCTTATCACTTCTTGCCTGGACAATTGCACTAGCTTTCTGTTTGGTCTTCCTATTTCAATTCTCTCCCTACTCCACTCTGTCTACCACTCAATTGCCAAAGTGATTTTCAAAAAAGCTGGTCTGACTATATCATCCTGTACTCCCCTGGCTCTCTCCTTCCATTGATCCTAGAGTGTTCCTGCTATCCAACCAATCAAATATAAATCTCTCTGTTTGAAATTTAAAGAAAACCCTCCATAACTTGGACTCTTGCTATCTTTCAAGAGTCTAATACTGTGCTTCTTTCCACATATTTTGTGATCCAGTTATATTGGACTAATTTGCTTTCTTCACATGAGACACCTTGTCACCTGCTTTTGAACATGAAATGTTCATTTTGTATTAACTTCCTTGACTTTCTTTAGAACTTTGCTCAAATTTCAATGAGTCCTTTCTTGATCCATCCTTCTGCTAGTCCCTTCCTGCTTCAATTACCTTCCATTTACACTGTACAGATTTTTATGTGTAAATAATTACTTACCCATTGCCTCCCCTATTAGAATATGAGCTCTTTGAGTGTAGGAACTATGTTTTTGCCTTTATTTATAGCTCTGTATCTGCCTGACTCTTAGTATGTACTTAATAAGTGCTTATTGGCTAACTGGCTGACTTGAAGAAGCCTTCTGTGATGCTATCATTTGCTTTAGAACTACAACTTCCATTAGGGTAGTTTCATGAGAATGCATAGAGAACAGGTTAGGTATACTTAACTATGGTGAAATACTTTCAGGGAAGTATTACCTTTGCTCTTTCATTTTCTCACTCAGTCCTACTTTCTATGTATTCCTATAGATATCTGCTTTCTGCCACTGGCTACAAGTCAAGTCATTTCCATTTCTAACCCTAGTGATACAATAAGGATGACAAGAAGATGGTATTATGGGGAAGCTTTGGGAATGACAGGAGATCCCTATTATTACAGTGCTTCTGTGACCAGTAGCAGTGGAAAAGGGGGATACTTCATCCTGGCTGTTAGGAAATCCTTCATTTTAAGGCATGAAAAAAGTCTTTGAAAGTTTAAATGCTCCAAATAGTAATTAATAGCATATACTTTATTTTTTAATAACAAAAGGCATTTTGAAGGAAATGAGAAGTAACAGGTATCTTCTTTTTTAACATTATATAAAATACTAGAAATAGAATGCTGGAGTCTAGGCTTTGTGATAGTAGAGGGCAAATAAGAAATAGAGTGGAAGCTAGAATTAACCATTCAGTAATTCCATTCAACAAACTTGTATTAAAAATCAATTATGTATAAGGTGTGGTTATAAATGGGCAGCTAGGTGGCACAGTGGATAGAACTAAGTTTAGCATCAAGAAAACTCATATTTGTGAGTTCAATCTGACTTCTGACATTTAATTATTTTTTGTGACTCTGGATAAGTCCTCTGCCCTTGTTTGCCTAAGTTTTCTTATCTGTAAAATAAACTGGAAAAGGAAATGGCAAACTATTACAGTTTCTTTGCCAAAAAAAAACCCCAAATGGGGTTACAAAGAATCTAACATGACTGAAAATAACTCAACAGTGTTGGTGATAGATGGATGCTATAGTACTTACTCTCAAGGAGCCTAAATCTGCTTCAGAGTTCTCTAATCAATCAAAAAGTAATTATTATCTCTTTCATTGATTTTCTTTTTTGATTTCATATTTATTGTACCTGATATCTTCTATTTTCAGTAGGAAAAAAGGATTTTTCAGGATCCAGTTCCACCAAATCTTCATAGTCCATGAACTGAAAGAAAGTTTAGGACATACTTCAAAAGTTGACTCATTGACAACAGATAGGACAGTTCTGATACGGACTAGGTGGGGAAATAGCTTCTAGGCTAGACTACTGAGGAAGGTTTTGAATTCTCAAGAATAAAATAAAGGACAATTAATTTTTAGTATTACAATATGAGATTATATAGAGTCAGCAGTCTGAACTAATTGACTTCTTGAGAGCCCTTAAAACATAAAATTTCACAAGTATGACATTACAAGAATCTTCCACACCATCATTGGTGCTTTAAATTTTAAAGTGCTATACAAATATCAGACGTTATTATTAGAAAGCTTTAGTAGTTCATCCGTAGTTAAAGAAAAATCTTTATTGATATTGTAATTACCTATGAAAGTCTAGGAATAATTGGAAACTGTATTAGAGAAAGTTCACATAATGTTAGAATTGGAAAACTTCTAGTCCAAATTCCTCATTTATACATGAGAAAAACCAAGATCTAGAAAGTCTGTTTTTTCCATGATCATATAACAAAGGAATTACCTCCCAGGTAATCACACCTGCCTTGGCCATGTAATCACACTCCTAGTCTGTGCATAGCTTGCTATTTCCAAGTGGTACTTTCCCTGGCATTCTGGCCTACTCAATCTGCACTCAGTTTGCAGTGTGCAGGTCATTCTGACCTGGCACAAACCCCCATTCCAGTCTGCTCATTAGCTGGCAGAGGCCAGGAAGCTTCGGGAGTACTGAAATTTTATGAGAACAGAATTTGCAGGAATGATAAGCCACTTGCCCAGACAGGAGGAGAGACAGTTTGAGAATGCTAAAGTTTCTCCTTGAACCCAACTTTCTCATAGTCCCTTCATATACTTATTTATCTCCTTTTTGTTTTAATTTGTGTTTTCTTAGCAACATTGTTGTTAGAAAGCAGTTAAGGGTACATTTAATGTTAATAAAGCTCTCTATTCTCTTTTTGGGAGAACTTTCATTTTGGAAAAACACTGGTGTCTGTCTTTCTTTTCTCTCACTTTTCATGATCTCTGTGAGAGCCATAACAGCTGGTCTGATTTCTATGACAATTTCGTAGGTCTTCTAGGATAATGTATTTGAGGATACTCCATCATAAAAAGAAGGTGAATAGGTAAGCATGACAATTGTCTTAGTTGTCTGCCTAAAAGATTTATTGATTGCCAGAAAATCAGTCGGAGCCAAAATTTTCTAAAGACTGGGGGTGGATCTCAGGAAAATTAGATATTTCAAATTGTGTCTAAACTGTACATATCTGTCTATGAACTGACTCCAAATTAAATGTACATTATTGATCCAAACAATGAGTTTCCAAGAAGTTTAAAATGTCATTGTGACTATTTCCAATAGGAACAAATGGGAAAACAATTAATTGGGAATCCTGACTTCTTTACCTAAGCTATAGATATTTTCTTATAGATACAGGTTCTTTTCTTTTCTCTCTCTCTCTCTCTCTCTCTCTCTCTCTCTCTCTCTCTCTCTCTCTCTCTCTTTTTGTTTTGATCTCTTTGAGTTATAGGTCTAGTAGAGGTATTACTGGGTCAAAGGTATGTGGTAAAAGAAATGATAAAATGTTAGTTTCAGCAAAATCCAGGAAAAAAGATGAAGTGATACAGAATAAAATGAACAGAAACAGGAAATTATTATTATTGCTGTTATTTTTACTATCACAATAACATTATAAAAAATGAACAATTCTGAAAGACAAGAATTCTGATCCATGAAATAGCTAACAATGATTCCAGAGGACCAATGATGTTAAGAAAGCTACTCATCTCCTGATGGGGAGATGATGGTGTACACATACAGAAAGAGACATATTTTTGGCTAAAACCCTCCAATTTAGATTTTGTTTGTTTGACTATGCATATCTGGAGGGTGAGAAGGTGGGGAAGTCAGAAGAAGAGAAAATAAATACTTTTAATTGAAAAAAATTCAATTAAAATCCTTAGCTCTGCCATATTTTTCAAGTATAAAGTATTCCGAAAATTGATCATTTCTAAACAGATAGTGAATTAGTTGCAAAACTGCCAGAATAGTATTTTAGCAGATAAAAACTTTTGTAGCTAATGTACTCTGTCAGTATAGAAAGCTGTGAAGAGAGCCTCAGTTGATTGAAAATAGCTTCAGTCCTCTGCCAGCCTGCTCCCCCTGCTCAATGTCCCCACATGCCATTTAAGGTGCAGAGGGCCTGGAACTTTGGACCACAGCTTTTCCTTACAGATGAAAACACTGGTGCTTTGAAAATGGATTTTCCTAGCACATTTCTCTTTCATCACTTAGTGTATGAATGAGAACAATGCATTTCATTCGGCTTACCTCTCATGCAAAGCATTTTAATGTTTTAAGAGATATAAAATTCTCCATAGTAATCATGAGACAGTCTGAGAATGTGGACTGAATTTTACAAGAAAGCTTCACTCCACACAGAATTCAGTTAATGAATAGCAAGAGCAGGAGGCAATTTAGAGAGCAGAGCTTCAGATGTTCAGAAAGGCACTCTATGGAAATACTCACTTCAGGGAGTCCATTTGTAGGGAGATCCAGGCTTCGTGCTTCGGAAAGTAATAAAAAGAGAAGGAAGCCCATGAGCCGTTTCATTTTGTTCGCCTGCTTCGCCCAGAGCTGCCAGTGTGGGAAGAGCTACACTCCTATGTACTCTGCCAAGTTCAAAGGAGAGACAGGGAGGTGTCTCTCTATTTAAAAAAAATTTAAAAAAGAAGAAAGGGGAAAAATTCAAACTTTGTTCAGAAGTGGAACAAATATTTGTTCTAGAGCTGAAATCTGAACTGTGGGGGTGAAGGAGACATCCAGGGGTTATCCAAACAGCAAAACTCTGCCCTGCACCTTGTGATAACAGGTCAGCTTTGGATGGGTGTTCTTTGTTGATTTTAGGCATGGAGCCTTTGGGTCCTCTTCATTTGTTCTGAAGTCCTGATGCACAATTACTCAGGGAAAAGGAGGCGACCAAAGTGAAAAGTTTCTGGGAATAAAGTGCATCAGTACTAAATGAAGCCAAGCAAACAAGCATTTATGATAATAATAATTATTATTATTATTATTAAGCATACTCCAGAGACTGTGCTAATACAAACACAAAGAATCTGTCTTCAGAAAGCTTATAATCTAAGAAGGGAAAAAAAGAAAGATAAAATGCAATTTGGAAAGACAGGGGGTGAGGAAGGTACCTGGTATAGTGATATGGTAGAAAAAGTCCAGATAGTCAGGGGGGCAGCCTGGAGAGAAATAAAGACATGGCTCTGTAGGATGTCCTACATAAAATGGTGATTCTGAAAAGAAACATCCAATTGGAGGGAAAGACTTTAGAGGTGGCAGATACTTCCAAAGAGTGTTGTGCAGAATGAAACTTTCAGGGTAAAGACATTTCTGGGGCATGGCACAGAAAGTCCAGAGGGTCTGGAGTTCTGCCTGGAGAGGAAGCAAAGCTTGGCCGTGCTCCTTAAAATGGAGGATTTGAAAACAAGTCTGATTTGAAATAGATTACTGAGCAAGGGACTGGGCCTTCTGCTCTCTCCCCTACTTCCACCTCAATCCCTACCCCTTAGGATTAATTCAGCAGCATGGCACAGCAGGTAGAGAGCAGACCTTCCATTCAGCTACCCATGGATCCAAATCTTACTTTGTCTATGGTTCTGGACTTTGGATAAGTTTCAATCTGCATTACTGAACACCTACCAGACATTTCAAACTGGGTTTCCTAGAGACATCTCTAACCCAATTATCCAAAACAGAACTCATTTTCTTTCCCACAATCTTCTCTTCTAAACTTCTCCTATTTCTGCTGGAGGTCCACAATTCTTTTAATCTCCTAGGTTATCTCAGCATTATCCTGGATTTATCACCTTCCTTCCTCATCTCACCTATTCATCAATCTGTATCACTGAACACCTACCAGACATTTCAAACTGGGTTTCCTAGAGACATCTCTAACCCAATTATCCAAAACAGAACTCATTTTCTTTTCTCCTAACCTCCTCTTCTAAACTTCTCCTATTTCTGTTGAAGGTTCACAATCCTTTTAATCTCCTAGGTTCTCTCAGCATTACCCTGGACTTGTCATCTTTCTCCCTCATCTATATTCAGTTGCTAAATCTTGCCTTTTCTACCTTCATAACATCTCTTGCATAAGGCCCTCTTCCTCCATGAATACAGCTACCTCTTTGGTTTAGATTCATATTAAATCTCTCAGATTATTGGAACAGTCCCCTAATTGGGATCCTCTCTTCCAGTCTTTTGCCATTCCAGTTCATCCTCTAGCAACTGTCTAAGTAATTTTTCATGAATATTTCTATAAATCTAGAAGAAACATAAGAAACACAGAGCAATAAAACTTAGAATGACAATATGTCAAAATACAGTAATTTTCATCACATGTGCCCATGTGATTCCTCTTCTTAGTCAGTTCTAGTGACTTCCTACAGTCCCCAACTCATCTAGCACTGTGTCTGGCACTTGTAAGCACTTAAATACTTCAATGATTGATTAAATAAAATAATCATAGATTTTGAGAGATAACCAAATCCCCCACTATGCTTTTAACCCCATGTTTCAACTACATGAGAATCTATTTCCCCCCCATATATTTTATGTAGAAAATGCAAGAGGATTAACAAAACAATTACTTGAAATAAATAGCTTTTAGCAAAATAACAGGCCGTAAGATAACTCTAAATCACGAATACTTCTATAAAATCCAGAAGAAACATAAGAAACACAGAGCAATATAACTTAGAATGACAATATGTCAAAATACAGATTCTGAAAGACCATATAATGCATTCCAGATATAACAAATTAGGGACAACACCCTTACAAGGGATGGTCATCCCCCTCTTGAACTGATACTTAGCTTATTATCTTATTAATTTTCATCCAAGATAGAATCTGGTCTTTAAAGAAAATTTGAATTAAATTAAATTTTATATTCTTAATTTATTTTATTTTCAAAATTTAAAATTTAATTTAAAAAATTAACCAAAATCTGTTTTCTCTCCCTTTTATCTCCCCTGGCCAAATGATAAAGATAGAAAAATAAAGCCCTGTAGCAAATATGTGTAGTTACAAATACTTGTAACATATTTGTTACAAATATATAACAAAAACCGTGTAGTGTGGTCACAGTTTTAGGGCAGAAAAGAGTCCTTGTGATCAATCACAGAGCAGAGCACAGACAGGACAGCAATGACCCTATCTCTCCTTAGATTATAACATCTTGGAAGAACTGAAACCTTACAGATCTCTAGAACTAGTTTTGAAAACAGCTGCACAAAACAATCAATCTACCTGATCACACTAATGATGGTCAATAGCAGTTTTGCTAGTCTAGGACTGTTGGTTTTTTTCTTTAAGTTTTGGAATGTATTATATAATTCATATTACTACAAAGCATTACTATGCTTTATTTTGTTCTGAACTGTGTCCACATCACTTGCTTGTTATTTTCAAATCATGCTACCATGTGTATCCTCTCTCCTTTTTTATATTTTATTTCCCTCAATCAGAATGTTTCTTTTTCAAAAGCAATTATTTATATATTTATGTGTATGTATATCTATATATTTAAACACGATTTATGAATCATGTTGGTAGAGAAAAATTAGAACAAAAGGGAAAAATCATGGGAGAGATAAAAAACAGAAAAAAGAAATAAACATAGTATGTTTTGATTTATGGAATATTCCTTTCTTATAGAGATTGTCTTATTTGTATTTGTATCACTTAGAAACAATGTTTCACACATGGAAAGCCCTCAAAATAGTTTTAATATTCATGATGATTCACTTTCTCTATATTGTTAAGGAAGGAGGCAGAAATATATTCAGAAATGAATTCAACATTTTCTTAAAATGATATATAAAGAAAATATTTTAAAAACAAAGTGAACAAAAACAATTCACACTCCAAATTATGCTTTTTTAGATAATAATTGAAAGGAGTTTGCATTTAGTGAACATACCACAACCTATTGGGTGAGGATGGCCCCAAAATAATATAATTTTGCATTGGTATAGAACTGTGTATTTTTTTCTTTCATTTCAACTCAACAATCATTTTTTAATAAATGGCAACTGTGTGCCAGGAGATGGGAAATAAAGATAAAAATGAAGAAGCCTACTCACAATATATTCTATTGCAAAGAAACATGTACCTAGATAACTAAATACAAAAGACAGAAAAAAAAGTGATTTCCAGGAAAAGTTACTAGTCTGTCTGCTTGTCTGTCTGTTTTTCTGGGTGTAGGATAGAATGGAGGGGAAATCAGGATAGGCTGCTTGTAGGAGGTGTCAGAAATTGACTTTTAAAGGAAACTCAAGATTCTATGAGACTGAGGTGAGCACGTTTCAAAGCACATTCATATTCATTATCTCATCATGTACACATGAGTTTTACCACACAAATCTCTCTTACATTATACTTATGTTCTGGATATGAAGAGAAGCCAGTTTGGGAATTAAAATGTCATATAAAAATATACAACTGAAAATTAACTGTGCTCTTTAGTCTGATTATTCCTCTTATCTTGGGAATTTCATGATAACATGATAATATATGTACATATATCTAACACAAATTAAGGAAGAAAACTGATTCCGTTTAGACCACTTGGACTTTAGGTGAAACCTTGACTGATGGTGGTGCCAGAGTGCACTTATAACTTTCTTCAATTGAAGCTGATTTTTACATAGGGCTTTAAAAACTTTGTTTTTAAAATGTTTTCTTTTCATATCACTTTAAGAAAGTTGAATTCATTTCTGAATATATCCCTGCCTCCTTCCTTAACAATATAGAGAAAGTGAATCATCATGAATAAATTAAAAATATTTTGAGGGTTTTCTATGTGTGAAACATTGTTTCTAAGTGATACAAATACAAACCACTACATTGATTATCTAGTGGTTTGCGAAGTGTTTTACAAATATCTCATTTGATTCTCACAACAACCTTGGTAGATAGTAACTATTATTATTCCCATTTTACATATGAGGAAATTGAGTTAGTAGTGACTTGCCCAGTTACTATTTATACAGCTAGTAAATATCTGAGGCAGGATTTGAACTAAGGACATGGGAGACTCCAAGTCCAAAACTTTATCCACTTTTTCCAACAAAGTGCCATTTTTTCTGCAGGAGCCATTTTCTTTCCCCTTTAATTGTTAGGACCTTTTCCTCTAAGATCACTTTCCATCATCTTTATATATATCTTCTATGTATTTATTTACATAGATATTTTCTCTTCCATTAGAATGTAAACTCTTTGAGGACAGGAACTATTTTTGCTTTACTTTGCATACTTCAAAACAATACCTGGCACTTAGTAATAGGGATAGAGATTGGATCTGTAATTTCATTGGTATAGGGAATTTCCAGGTGAGGGAATTTCCTCTATCAATGCAGATTGGCCTGCAATATGGAGAATTGCTAAAGTACCAAGAGCTTAAGAAAATTGCTCACAGTCACATATCCAGTCTGTGTTAGAGGCAAGACTTGGACCCAGGTCTTCCACCTCTGGAGGCTAGTTCTCTATCCACTCCACCACTCCACCATGTATCACTGGTACATGTTGTTGTCATTTCAGTACTGTTTGACTCTACCTGTCTCCATTGTGGGGTTTTCTTGGCAGAGATACTGGAGTGGTTTGCCATTTCCTTCTTCAGTTCATTTTATAGATAAGAAAACTGAGACAGGTTTAAGTAAATAAACACTTAAAAAATGCTTGTTGATTGATAGTAATTAGGTACATAGATACCTCATAACAATTGTCTCCATAATCATATCCTTGGTACCTAAGTATCCTTTTTTTAGACAAAGTATAGAGAATTGTTATGTCAATTCTCTGAATATTTTTCCTCACACATGATTATGAATATTATCAGTAGGTTATTTTAAGTGACAAAGCCATTGTCAGAACATAAAATAAGGAAGGATTCCTGTTCTCTTTAGAATGAACACTGAAGAAATGAAGCAAAAGATCAATTGGGTTACATTTCTCTCTTCATTTGATTAGCATGTCATCTTTCATTCCTGGGGTCTTTGGAAATATATCTGATTTGACTTCTCTCTTCAAAAGGTCCAGTTGCTCCCTATCAGTTTGTGTATTCAGGTCAGAGGATTTTGTACTATGTTATCCTTCTGTATGTCTACTCTTTGATGAACTGTATCTTTCAGTGTTTACTTTTCAGTTCAGTTAAGATGAAATGCCCCATTAACACAGTAAAAAAAACTTGGTTAACTATTCACTTTTTTTTTATACATAAGCAAATAGGGTAGTGGGCCATCCACAAAGGAAAAAAAGCCATCATAACTTATTATTCTTTACTATGATGGTTATATATCCATTTCTCACTTTAAGAGCAAATCTGAGAAGTATTCATTTATATGAACCTCAGATGTTCAGCAGAGCTGGAATTCAGTTATATCATAAGCTGAACTTTGTATATATCTCATCTTTTATGATATAGCTATGGTCATACCTTTTTTGGTAATAAAAATGTTTACATAAATCTGATAGTTTGAGAGGAATAGTGATAGGGACTAGAACTGTGATTTCATTATTATAGATATGTCTAGGTGGGGAAACTCTCCAATTAATGTACATTGGCACCTTTCCTGCAATTTACAGTCTTAGCAGATTGGCTTGAATACTGAGATATAAGTGATTTGTCTAGAGTTATGTGGCTAAGATGTATCTGAAGTGGGATTTTTAGCTGTCTTTTTGGCTTTAAGACTGACTTAGACGAAATGACATTACAGGTAGGAGATAGAAACAAGGATGACCTCAAAGGCCATATCTATATCTTTTCATGACCAGCTTTACTCCATGGATGAAAAACAGTTTAGGCAGATCTGCTTCATTGACTTTATCTCATTCAAGTCTTTATTGTCTTAGAACATGAAGGTAGTTGAAATTGCTTAATTTTTGTGCATAATGACTATTTTGGACAATTTTGAGAGGTTGAAAGAATTGGAGTAAATGTCTAGTCTTCCATCTTGTTTGTCACATCCACATTGATTTAGATTCAACTGAATATTCTTCAAGATCTTGGCAGTTCTTTTTATTGGGGAAAAATGTGATGGCTAAACCTAAAAGTTATTAAGAGGTCTTTAAAAATTTGCATAGTTTTTTGGGGGGATTGTTATCCTACAATATTGACTCTTAGAGTTTACAGAACATTAGACCCCCTCAGACTTTTTCAAGTGGATAGTCATCTACTTGATAGCCACCCACTAGCTATAGTGTGTATTCAGGTCAGAGGAAGCTATATCTTCCTCATATGTAATGGATAGATTATTTTGACTGGTGTCAAACCTGAGTTAGAATTTGGCCTCAGATCTTTACTAGCTATATGACCTTGGGCAAGCCACTTAAACTCTACCTGCCTCAGTTTCTTTCATTATAAACTAGGGATAATAATAGATCCTACTTCCTAGAGTTGCTGTGAGAAATAGTTGTGAAACACTTAGCACAGTATCTGGCACATGTTCTTGTTCAATCATGAGTGACTCTTTGTAATTCCATTTGGGGTTTTCTTAGCAAAGATATTGGAGCATTTGCCATTGTCTTCTCCAACTCATTTTAAAGAGGAAGAAAATGAGGCAAACAGACCTAAGTGACTTGCCCAGGAGGATCACACAGTTAGGAAGCATCTGAAGTAATGAAGATGAATCTTTCTGACTCTAGTTCTAATACTCTATCCACTGTACCACCTAGCTGCCTTGTTTTTCCCATCTTGTATTTGTTTTAGAGCTAATCTATCCTCTACTTATTTGAGGTAAAGAGTGCTTTTCTTTAGTATTGTGTGTGTATGTATGTTTATATGCATCTATATACATACATATATAAAATTATATATATACACACATGTACATAATATACAATAAATATGTGTAAAAATACAACTTCTTACCTTAGACAATATATATATAGTTTCCTTGGCACACACACATATATTTTTCTTTAATCTAAATGAAGTATATGTATGTGTATAAATGTATGTATAGCATATATATAAAACCAAATATATATAAACATATATATATGAAAGTACCACTTCTTATCTCTGACAAACATAATAATATATATGTATATATATATAAAGAAAGAAGAAAGGAAAAAAAGGAAGAAAAATCTTCTTCCTTCCTTCCTTCCTTCCTTCCTTCCTTCCTTCCTTCCTTTCTTCCTTCCTTCCTTCCTTCCTTCCCTCCTTCCATCCTTCCTTCTTTTCTTTGTATGTATGTATGTATGTATGTATGTATATAGCAGGCCCTAAAATCAATGCTTATTGACTGATCAATGAGGTGAAACGACTATGTCTCAGTCATTCTATTCTAAACTAACTTAAGGATCACTTGATTTCCCAGCATAATCCTCATTGCTTTCCTTATTGGTATCCCTCATGCCAATTTCCAGGACTTTTTACTTTGTAAAAAACCTAATAAAAATTAATTGAACTGAATTGCTAAGCAATTTGTGCTTTTTGCCTGTGTTTCTGACATATAATTGCAAGTCAGTATCATTTAAGGGCAGAGGCTGGAAAGAACTTTGAAGACTTTCAAAGTTGTAGAAATCCAATGCAAGTAAAAAAAATATGGAAGTGGATAATGGTGAACTTTTTTTAGCATTTGAAACATAGGCGCTTGACTTCATTAATGAGTCTTTTTTTTTTTTTTTTTTTGTCATGCTGTCTTCTATTTGTTTCATCTTGATGATGTCTTTCTCAGGACTAAGCTGATGGAAATATTTATTAATAGGGATGTTGATGGTGATATTGTAGACAGGGCTTTCTAATCAAACTGCAAATAGCTCAATTTGGTTTTCTACAAGACAATGACTTTCAATAGGCTCCTCAGTTAAAGCCTGCAAACATTTCTGGGAAGGGAGGATATCAGAAGATCGTTATGAAGATCGTTACTTTAATGATAACTAGTAGTTAACAATTCTATTGTATTTTAAGGTTTGCAAAGTGCTTTAAATTTATTATTTCCTTTGGTCGACCACCTGTGAAATGCTGCTTATTATTATGTTCACTTTACAAATCAGGAGACTGAGACCAAGAGAGGCTGAATGACTTGCCTGTGGCAGAGGTGTACTAGAACCAGCTCATTCTTGCAGGTGAATTGTCAGTGTATTTACACCTCCTAAATCAGCAAAGGCTTTCAATTAGGGCTTGATTTATTATTTTATTTTTTGTCTAGACTTAAAAAGTGATAGAGAAAATGTTTCCAAGCTTAAAAGTGGGTACATCTTTTCTCTCTAGAGAGAGTCCCACTGCTGGGCTTTGGTTCGAATAAATAGCATCTGATGCTTGATATGAAATCAGCTTGTTCTAATGGTTGAAGAGCAAGCAATCATTTCCCCTTATCTCCTCCCCAAATTTCTTGCATTTCTTCATCCTTCTTCCCCGCTACTTCCTTCACATATTGATTGACTTTTTTAGGAATAGTAGATTTTTCCCCAAAAAGGCTAGGGAAAGGGATGGCTTGGGGTTAAAAACATTACAGTTTTAAATTATCACTCTACTTAGAAGTCAAAGCCAATAATGTTCTTTGAAAGCTTCATAATTTCTTGAGATGGTATCTTGGAATAAATCCCTTCTAAAAAGTATCACCTTCACTTGGGCAAAAACATTAATCATCACGAGAACTATGTCTCATGAAAAAGTTGAGAATTATGCCTTAAAAAAAACCTTAGGCCCATGAATGAAAATATATCATATAAAACCATCACAGAACACACACACTCTTTCTCTGTGTATTTATATATATATGTATAAATACACATGCATGCATCTATATGTATATCAATATCTATATCTATCAGGCGAACTACTTTGACTACTTTGCAGTTTGTACAGCAATAAGCAATTTCACACTCAAAAATTTTACAATAGAAAATCTATGTAATCTTTGGTTCAAAGTCTCCAAGAATCTGATATTACATGAACCTAGTCTGATGCTGAGGGTTGACCCCCCGAATACTCTTTTTTGCTTTATTGTCCCCTCAGGAGTCTTCTTAGGGAAAGTCCCCAAATATAATAAATAATGAAATATTTCTAAGTTTCCACAAATGTAGCTTATTTGTTCCCAATTTGTGAATGAAATCTTAAAGTAAAAATATATTTTAGATTCAGAACAACTTTTATTTCACCACTTAGATTACAATTACTATTGCAGTTGATCTTCACAACAATTCTGGAAGGTAGGTGCTATTAATATCCCCATTTTACAGATGAATAATTGAGGCAAACAGTTAAATGACTTGCCCAGTGTCACACATTTAGTGTCTGGAGACTGGATTTGAACTCAAATCTTTCTTACTCCAAGCCTGGTGTTCTATTCACTGTACCATCTTTTTGTCCCTATTCATTTTGATTTGTAGTTAGTCATTTCAGTTGCATTTGACTCTCTGTGACACCATTTTGGGATTTTCTTGGGAAAGATACTGGAGTAGGTTACCATTTCTTTCTTCAGCTCATTTTATAGATGAGGAAACTGAGGCAAGTTGGGTTAAGTGGCTTGCTCTAGGGTCACACAGCTAGTAAGTATCTGAGGTCGGATTTGAACTCATGGAGATGAGAAGTCTTCTTGATTCCATGCCCAATGCTCCATCCACTGATGTGGTCCAGAGAGATTAAATTCACATAATTAGGAAGTAGAAGAACTATGAGCTGAAGTCAAGATCCTTTGATTCCAAATTCAGCACATTTTTCCATTAAACTGTACTGATCCTGCAACATGAGACACTTTGTAAAATGCTTTTCTAAAATTCAGATAAATTATATCAGTGACAATCCTTTGCTCTATGACATAGTAACTGAGTCACAAAAAGGAAATAAAGTTAGATTGATTGAGCTGTTCTTAAATAAAGATATACTCATTCTTTTGATTTCCTTTATATGTTTGCTAATTGCTCTTTTAATAATAGACTTTAGGATTTTGTTAGGAATCAATGGAACTCATAGCTTGCGAACTATATTCTCCTTCATTTTTTTTTAAAACTTGGACATTTCCCCTTCTATAATTCCATTCTCTTTCAAATATTAAGAACAGTAACACAGCAATTACCTTTTTTAATATATAGGTTATCTGAGCTTGTTAATTTGAACTCATCCAGAGCATATAAGTGCTCTCTATGTTGGATATCAATTCATTATTAGCCATATTTTATTCTGGCTTTTCCAGTCCAAAATTCATTTTACTTTGCAGAGAAAACAAAAGTAAAATATGAATCAATCAGGTCTGTCATTAGTTATCATCATCCCATTTCTTCAAAAAGTGGTCCAAGTTTTTTTTCTTTGACCTTCTTTGTTGAAGAGGAACATGACATCAGGGAGGTGATGCCAGGACATGCAAATGAATTTGATTTAAGTGAGGGAGGGCTGTGAGAAATCACTAGTCTCATTTTCTCCTTGATGCATCTGGATCCATGGCTTTGGATATAATGGAAAACTTGGCCTTTTTCTCAATAGTGTTTTATTTTTCCAACTACATGTAAAGACAGTTTTCAACATTCATTTTTATAAGATTTTGTGTTTCAAATTTTTTTCTCCTTCCCTTCTTTCCCTACCTTTCCAAGATTTCAAGCAATCTGATATAGGTTCTTTGGCCAAAACAGGAACAATTGCTATTTACATTCTATCCAACGAGGCCAGTCCTTATGAGCCTGCAAAAAAGTGCATCAGTAAACTTGACCTCCAAAAAGTTGATTTCAAGTCAAACCCATAACCATTATAACTTTCTCAAAAAGATATTAGTAACAATCATTACATAACTTTGCCATAGTTAAATCATAGGTTTAAGCCCTGTATATCTTATCATGCCTTATCCCTGATGCAACTCCCCATGTAGAAGAGGAGAAAGAGCCTGTTTCTGAGAGAAAGTGGTAATGACATTTAAGATTGGAAAGATTCTGGAGCCTTTGTA
Source organism: Antechinus flavipes (assembly GCF_016432865.1). Taxonomy (NCBI): domain Eukaryota; kingdom Metazoa; phylum Chordata; class Mammalia; order Dasyuromorphia; family Dasyuridae; genus Antechinus; species Antechinus flavipes. The sequence continues at coordinate 169,985,893 of NC_067402.1, forward strand.
GACATTCTAGAACTAGTTCTACTCGATTAAACATATGTTGAATAGCAATCTATTTGATAATTGGGGTCCCTTCAAAAATGCATTAGTTGTCCTTGGCTTTCTCTGGGTTGGATTTTTTCTATTACTTTGAGTCTGTTGATGATGGCGTCCTATGAGAAGGGAGAAACTGTAGAGGACCAATATACTTGAAACAAGTAATCTTACAACAAGGTGTTAAGAAAGAGGGAGATGTAGAGGGCCAAGTATACTTGAAATAAGTAATCTTACAAAAAACCTCAGGCCTTTTCCCTATTCAAGATTAATGTGTGAATATGGACTTTGATTCTTTTCTGGCCTTGGATTTTTGAACTTTCATTTTAAGTAGAGGATAAAAAAATCACAACTTTGTGAGTTTCAAAAGGTTAGGTGAAAAAGCCGTATAGGCATCTAGGAGTCCAGTAAGTTGGGTTTTACAGCTATCCCTGTATTGATAATCCAAGGAATGAAAAGTCAACTTTAAAACCCACTCTAGTAATATTTGGGAGGGCCCATCTATCAACAATGACATATTTGAATATGAACTGGGTGGGAGTAATGTTATGCAGAGATTATGCTATGTCTGAATCAACTCTCTCCAGAGACTGAAGAGGTAAAGAGGAATATGTGCTTCCAAGACACTAGGGTGATATGTCTATACTAATGTTCTTGCTATATACTTGAAATAAATATCCTTTTGTAAAAGTTAATTGATTTAAATGAATGGGAGCTCTAGTCACTGGCAGCTAAAAGTGAAAGGATCACATCTGTAATCAGGGTTTAGCTTGAGCTGATTGTAATAGAAAAGATATCTCAACCTCTTAGGGATGCCCCTAGAATCCTGGAAGGAAGATAAAATTGGCCAGACTTTAGGAAAGCTAGGCCAAAGAATACTAGACATTTCTTCCCAGACTAAGCATATTGAAAATATTAGTACTTCTGATACTTCTTACAGGACCAAAAAGACATCTTTTCATTCATCTTTTGTTATCTGATCTCATTTCCATCTTCTGTACATGCCTTTTGAAAATTTAAGCTAGAGCCCTTTATATAGTGGCAAGGAACTGGAAACTGAGTAGATGTCTATCATTTGGAGAATGGCTGAATAAGTTATGGTATATGAATGTTATGAATATTACTGTTCTATAAGAAATAATCAGCAGAATGATTTCAGAAAAGCCTGGAGAGATTTAGATTAACTGATGCTAAGTAAACTGAGTAGAACCAGGATATCATTGTACATAGCAATAGCAAGACTACATAATGATCAATTCTGATGGATACGGCTCTTTTCAACAGCGAGGTGATACAGGACAGTTCCAATGGTCTTATGGTGGAGAAAATCATCTGCACCCAGAGAGAGAACTGTGGGGTCTGAGTATGGATCACAACAGAATATTTTCACTTTTTTTGTTGTCTTTCCATTGTGCTGCGTAGGGATTCCCTCAGGCACAGGTTGAAGGATGTCTGGAATGTTTTATCTTTAGCCTCATTTTGGTCCTTATTGGGGTTCATAATTATCATAACTATACATGTGGTTATATAGCTTTATGTTATGGGTTTACATGTAGTGCAATCATGATAGAAGAAATGATCTCCTAACTAATAATGGTCTTAGTCCTAAAGAATGTGAGAAATATCTGACAGATTTGCTTTTTCCATCTAAAATGAGGGAGTCAGAGTAAATAATAGCTAAAGTTCTTTATAATTCTAGATTGATGATCCTATGAAAAAGAATAATTTCTTTTTTAGGAGGGCAACAGAATTATCTCCTTTAGTTATCCATTCATTATTATTTCTATGTATGTAGCGTCATGCAATCCTATCTTCTATCAAAAAGATTCATTCATTCAACAAAGATATTTTTGACTTCTAAAGTTGACGCTCTCTGAATGCCTCTCTTTTGTCATATTATATAGGATATTTGAAGATGAATGTTTATTCAAATCCTTAGTTTTGGCACTTTTTGGTGGTGCATGTAATTCAACGCCAATACTAATACTTAAAAATATCCTTGTTTTTAAATCAACAACCACTAGATGGCATAAAGTGTTCATCTATTCTGAATCAGTCTAGTGGATACCGTGTTAGGGTGACTGATGAGGGTACACAATATATGTATGTCACTTCCAAGCATATTATGAACTGATTATATAAAAATTTGTGGTAAACCGGCAGAAGCAGAAATGAGAATTGATACTGTAGAAATGTAAACAAAGCTATAAATAATATTACAAAATCAAGGTCTTAATGGTTTTGAAAAATCTAAATTAGGAAGTTTTCTTCCAAATTATATATAGTTTTAACATATTTATTTGTTAATGTCATCATTAGCTATTGATGAACCTTGCTGAAAGAAAGTTCAATGTTATTGCCTTTGTCAGCCTGATACTTAAAGCCCTCTATTCTCTGGCTTATTCCTCTACATGTCTGGAAATGAAATGCAGATATTTCACTCATTCTACTTTCCAATCAAACTGGCTTACAAGTTTTCCTATGAATTTTATTTATCACCTTTTATATCAATGCCTTTTGCATAATACAGGCTGTCTTCAGTGTGCCTCACTCCTCCTCACTCTGCCTCTTGGAATACCTAAGTTTCCTTCAAGATCTAACTTAAATCTCCTACCCAAGGCTTTCCTGCTCCCACAGCTCCTTGAAACTCATTTGCATTTACTTACCTGGGTACATGTTGTATTGCCCCTGGTAGAATGTAAGCAGCTTCCCTTGTATGTATGTATGTGCCTCTAACCCTTGGCATAGTTCTTTATACATAATAGCTGTTTAATATGCATTTACTGAATTAATGAATTGATTAGATATTCATATCTGGATCATAGAATTTGGAGTTGGAAACTACTTTAGAGAATAATTAGGCTAAATCCTTCATATTAGAGATAGAAAACTGAAGCCCAGAGAAAACCTGACTGAGGTCATTCAGATATAATTTATTTGATGATAAATAAGATATGGTGTAGATTATCTAAAAGTATAGAGTTGACTTATAGATGGCATGAATAAATATCATCTGGGGTCTGGTCTGTCTCTACTTCCCTTCTCACTGGAGGGGAAGATGAGACAAAGTCCAGAGACTAAAGTTAAGTAAATCTCTCCGCCAGTCTCCAAGAAGGGTATAAAGTTAGGATTATATCTCTATGCCATCGCTTAGATATCTGTGCTCTAGAGCTAAAGTTAGACTCATAAAGAAAGCTGCTTCCCTTATCAGTCTTAAAGAGAAGGCACTCCTTACATTTGCTAGATTAGTCCCTTTCTGCCAAAGTTCTGGTTACAAATAGCAAAAGTGAGCAAACCCATTTATCCAAGCAAACAGCAAACCAAAATCAAAGACTTTAGACAGATTACATTGTATCACAGAATTGTTGTTTGTCCTTCATGCTTGAAGAGGACCAATGACAGTGTGATGTTAGAGACAATGTACAATGTATCCAGCTGTGACTGATCATACCAATATGAGCTCAGAAGGTTCTCCACAGGTTGGGTACAAATAATATGACCATTTGGGAAAAAGATGTCTCTAAGTCTATATGTCTTGTTTCTTTTAACCTACTGTAATTCTACTTTGCTCATAAAGCACAGTTCTTTCTTTAATGTGGCAACAACATGCTGGGTGGCTTGTGACAGTGTCTTGCCCATCTTGCAGCTGATACCAAAGTTCTACAGAGAAACTTTGAGAAAAACCTTTTTCTGACCAGGATATGACCACTTGTCTTATGTGAATTTTCCATAAAATAATTAAATGTATATATAGCTTTCAGACAACACAGTCAATGCTCTTTGTAATAGAATTTGAATGTTTAGCAGTTCAACTTGAGAAAGGACCTCAATCTCTGGTACTTATCTTTCCAGGTGATCTTCAGAATCTTCCACAGACAATTAGAAAGGAAGCAGTTCAGTTTTCTGGCATGATGCTGTAGAATATTCAGGTTTTGTAGGTATACAACAATGAGGTCAGCACAATGGTTCTGTATACTGACACTACTCTTTTGGAGCCTCCCAAACACTGAGCTAATTCAGGCAGTATGTGTGTCAATCTCATCATGTATCTCCCTGGAAAAAATATAGCCATGGTAAATGAATTTATCTATATTAGGAGAGAAAGGAAACTCTTACTAGAAAAAGTCCAATCTAGCAGCCTCTACAATATCAAGCAAGTTCAAAACCATCATGGGTCAGCTTCCTAGGTTTACTGTCTTTCTCCTGTCTCCTTGTATTATCTTTCTCTATATGCCTCTTTAGAAAAGTTTAGGACCGATTCATCAGATTGGTTATGTAGTAATGCAGGATTGTATTCGGTATTCTTTTTGCTATCAATGAGTTGTTTTCCTCTCTACATGTACACTAGGATGCAAAACCTTTCAGGCTTGAATGGATAGGTAATAGGTGGCTTCTGAGAGACTCAAACTCAGGTTCTCTGATTCTAAAATTCAGTTACCTCTAATAAAGCAAAATCTTAGGGCAAAAATATTTAGAACTAGGAGGGCAAGAGAGATAGCTCACAGCACAGTGGTCAAGGCTGTGTCCTGCCTGAGAAAATGGTAGATTTTTTTTAACTTTGTAGATGAGATGCAGAGGCAGCTAATGATGTGGGATATGTTGCCTTCTGAAGCTGAAAAGGCTGACTAGGTGGTGGACCTCCCTGTTGGTAGTTGAGAGTTGGAGTTAGTCACAGACAGAAAAGGGATGTTATATCCCTCTTGAGACCAGATGGACCCTAAACATTCACATTTTCTGGGGTGTCTTCACCTGCTTAGTGAGATAGACCACCAAAGATGCTATCAGGGCTGTCACAGGCTCTTGTATAGGGCACTGAACCAGGATGCCATTCATGTAGTGCCACTTTTAGACTCTAGGAGGCTGGTTAAATACTTCCAAGATCTGCTGGCCTAAACTACAGGCAATTGAGGATCATTATTGATTGTTCATTATTGATCAATTGGGACTAATTTGGATCCTCTCATTGTTGAAGAGGGCCACGTCCATAAGAATTGATCATCATATAGTATTGTTGTTGACATGTATAATGATCTCCTGGTTCTGCTCATTTCACTTAGCATCAGTACATATAAGTCTTTCTTTGGGGAGTTTTTGTTCAGAAACTGAAGAGGCTGCTGATATTTTTGTTTTTGTCTATAAAGGGAACACTCATGATCATGAAGGTCTGGGTACCCTGACAGGTAAATACTTTGGATGTTGTGTCCTTCTCATTCTTTTCAATGAGGTCTAGACAAGTTTAATAGGAATTGGTCAGTTTCAATCTGGAACCTTATGGGAAGGAAGACTTACTGGTATTTTTCTAAGGCAGTGTGGAAGAAAACTATTCTGATATCATTAGCCAAAACAGCTTCCTTAGGACTTTGTCATCAAGACTCTTTCCAGATGGGGCTGATTGGTTTCATAATAGACCCATGGCATCATCCATTCCCCAAGCCAGAGTGTCCTCTTCATCAAGAATAGTCCAAGAAGCTTCTATATAGGCAGTAATGAACAATAGAATAGGGTAGGCCATATACTCTGCCCAAAATACTCATTAAAGCAAGGTAGAATTTTCTTCTCTTACTGCCAGGTAGACAGAAGTGAGGAGGTACAGGAGATTTTTTTAAAAGAAAACTGATTCCCTAGTGTCTTGGAAGATGGCAGTCAATTTCCCATTGGGCTTTGGGCTAAGCTAAAGCGCTTCTTTGATAAGAAACAAATGCTATAATCAAAAAGTGACTTTTTCCTCTTGGCCGTTACTGGAGATTTTTTAAAAGGACCCAAAATTCTGGTCATGTCATAGGTTCAATCTCATCAGGAGTTTCAATAATTGGGGAAGGAGAGCAATTAGAAGGTAAGCCCTCCCCACTCATTGCATTTTACTCTTCCTTTGGTGATCATGTTGTATTTCCATTATGGGGCAGGTGAATATTTCCTCTTCAGGACTTTCTCATCTTACTCTAGTCTACATCTTCAGTTCTGGAGTCAAGAGCAAGTCTCTGGTTCTTCAGGAGAGCTGGTAAAGGGGATCATTTCCAAGGATTTGGGGCAGAGATGATGATGAACTTCTGGTAGTCTTTATGAGCAGCTGTTTAAAGGCAGAGCCATCAGGTATTCTGTGGTGATGGTATCATTGGGCAGGTACCTTTTCTAATTCTTCAGGACTATGAAGGGGAACTGGGACAAAATATTCTTTTTTTATATTTTATCGGACAGGTTCTAACTGGGCCAATAGCCAGAAGGACTGGTAGGGTGGGACCAGCAATGGAGAAAACATGATAGACAACAGGACATCAATAGCTACCTCACCTATACTTAGAGCACCAGGGCCTCTCCACTGGGTGCTCATTTTAACAATGGGAATATGGGGGAGGAAGCATATCTCCAAAGGGCCATCTTTTCTACCCAAAGCTTTCCTTGACAAAGGAGTCTCTTTTTTTGGTCATTTTGTTTCTAAGGGTGAGGAGGAATTCCTCTGACCAGCAGAGTAGACATCCCACCCCTCAAAACACTGTGGCAACATCCCTTAAAATATCCCTATATCACTCACAGGTTTTAGGAAAAAGAACCCAGAAAACCCAATGAAAACAAAATAAACAACAACAATAGATAGCCCAAACCATCCAGATGACTCAGAATATGTCCCATATCCAGTTAAGTCATAATTTGATCAAGTCTCACAGCTTTTGCCCAAATTAGTCAGAAGTCAGTCACTTCAAGGGAATTCCATCTTCATTGCCATTGTTTTAGAAATATCTGGTCAGGGCCTGAAATTCTTGTAAAACAAATCTAGTCTCTTTAATCAATCAGTACATCAGAAACTCACTATGTGCCCAGCACTGTGCTGAGTGCAGCCCAAAGAAAAGAGCCAAATAGTCCTAATTCTTCATCTCCAATCGTTCACTAGACATTTTTACTTTCATAACTTGCTGTCATTTGAAATTCAACATATTATAGACTAAACAAGCTCTTTCCCCAGTACATTATTATTTTTGTGGTTATAAATTTTTATTTTGTTTTTAAAATAATAACTTTTTATTTTCAAAATACATGCAAAGATAGTTTGTGTTCCAAACTTTTCTCCCTCCCTTCTCCCCACTCCCTTTCCTTGGATAGAAAGTAATCTAGTACAGGTTAAACATGTACAATTATTCAAAACATTTTCACATTTATCATGCTGCACAAGAAAAATCAGATCAAAAAAATGAGAAAAAAGTAAGCAAACAACAAAAAAGCGAAAATACTATGTTGTGATCCATATTTAGTCCTTCTTTATAGATATAGATGGCTCTCTCCATCACAGATCTATTGGAATTGGGCTGAATCACCTCCTTGTTGAAAAGAGCCATGTCCATCAGAGTTAATCCTCACATAACCTTGTTGTTTTTGTATACAATGTTCTCTTAATTCTACTCACTTCACTTAGTATCATTTCATGTAAATCCTTTCCAGGCCTTTCTGAAATCATCCTGCTGATTGTTTGTTATATTACAATAATATTCCATTACATTCATATATGTAGTTATGTATTTTTGAGACTATCTTTGATAGCCCACATTGTATCCTAGCATCTAACTACTTACCCCCAATTGTCCCTCTTTTTCTTTTTAAATTGTTTATATCCATTTCCATTACCCAACAATCATTATCTAGGCTTTAATACCTTGTAGTTGGACTATTTGTTTCCATAGCATTCATGAGATATCTGTCATCTACTTATTGTCACCAAATCTTCTTATTTCTATCTTGTATATAGTTTCTTAGCCTTTTGTTGCATGTAATTTTTATTGCATCATGATCTGAAAAAAATGCATTTACTATTTCTGCCTTTCTGCATTTGATTTTTGAGGATTTTATGCTCTAATACATGGTAAATTTCTGTATAGGTTCCATATACTATCAAGAAAAAAAAATATTCTAGGGCAGGTAGTTTGGTGCAGTGATAGAGCACTGGCCCTGAAGTCAGGAGGACCTGAGTTCAAATCCGACCTCACCACTTAATACTTCCTGGCTGTGTGACCCTGGGCAAGTCACTTAACCCCAATTGCCTCTGTAAAAAAAGAAAAGGAAAAAAGTATATTTCTTCCTGTTTCCATTCAATTTTCTCCAAAGATCTATCATTCCTAACTTTTCTAGGATTCTATTTACCTACTTAACTTCTTTCTTATTTATTTTGTGGTTTGATTTATCTAGTTCTGAAAGAGTTGAGATCCCTTATAATTTTGCTGTCTAATTCTTGCAGTTCTCCTAACTTCTCTAGGAATTTGGATACTATGCCACTTAGTGCATATATGTTTAGTATTGACATTACTTCATTATCTATGGTATCTTTAAGTAGGATGTAGTTTCCTTCCTTATCTCTTTTAATTAAATCTTTTTTTTTCTTTTGCTTTATCTGAGATCAGAATTGCTACCTCTGCTTTTTTTTTTTTTTTTTTTTTTTTTTTTACTTTAGTTAAAGCATAATAGATTCTGCTCCATCCTTTGACCTTTGATCTAAATGTATCACTCTGCTTTAAATGATTTTCTTGTAAACAATAAATTGTAGGATTCTGGCTTTTAATCTGGTCTGCTATCTGCTTCTGTTTAGTGAGAGTTCATCCCATTCATATTCACAGATAAAATTACTAACTGTATTTCTTGATATCTTATATATCCCCACTTATATTTTTCTCTTCTGTTTCTCCCTTTCCTTCCTGCTCAGTATTTTGTCACTGATTAGCCCCTCTCAAACAGCCCTCTCCTTTCACAGCCCCTCCCTCTTTCTTATATCTTTCCCTTTCTTCTTCTGTTCTCCCTTCTATTAGCCGCCCCGATTCTTTTTCCTCTTCCCCTTTTACTTCCCTATAGTGTGAAGACCACGTTAGTACCCTGGATACTTTAGAATCAGCCAGAGTCAGCATCAGCAAAAGTCCTTGTTCTTTATTCTTTTTGGACATGAACAGAATGGTGATACGAAGTGAGAGCAATTGCGACACGATTCCGGCCAGGAGTGACTCTGGCTTTTTCACTCCACCCTTTCAATCCTCCACCCAATCTCCTGTACAACAGATCAAGCTTGCACAGAGTAGTGGGCAGGGCCATTCTTTCTCGAAGCACATACTAACAGAGTATTGTCCAATTGGTAATTAGTCTTAAGTGCTCAGATCTCAGTGCATAAACTGAGTTTCAGCCCATTACACTATAGTGTGAAACAAGTTTCTCTGTGAAGCTAAATGTGTCTGATATTTTCTCTTTGAGCTAAATCTGATGAGAGTAAGATTTGCACAATGCCCATCCTTCTCCCCTCTTTCCCTCAATTGCAGTGGTCTTTTTTTGCCTCCTCATGAGATGTAACTCAAATTTCCTCTTTTTCCAGTAGAATCACCTTTCCTCCTCTAGTTTCTTTTTTTAAATCATCACAATAAAATCAAATTATACCTGCACCTTCTAAGTATGCCCATAACAGAGATACAGATCTTGAGTTAACCATATCATCTTTCCATGTAGAGATATAAGATTTTTAACTTTTAAAAGAAATTTTTTATTTTCTTTTTACTATTATATGCTTCTCCTGAGTTCGAATAGGTAGCTTTGGAAAACAAAGTACTACATAAATGTGTCAATTTTTGTAACAGTGAAGGACTACTATAGTTGCTGAACTATTGGTTAATGTAAAAGCTTTTGAAAAATGGTTTTGATATTGAATCAAAGATAAAAAAGATTAATTGTAAAACTAAATGACAAAAGTGATACATAAATAATGCTTTAATGTTATTCTTATTTTGCTCTTCAGTTTTCTCAAACTTCCTTAAAAATACCATTGATTTCTTGAAGCCTGTGCATAGTTGATGCATATCTAGCATGAAAGTCTACTGGCTCTATATTCAAAGCTTAAGGGACTACTTTAGATAATTCAGATGCTATTTATACTTAATTCTTATTGCACAATCTCTGAAGACTTTGAATTTTGTTGTTGTTGTTTTTGTTCAGTCGTTTCAGTCATTATTAATATGAATCTAACATGTTAATGTGATGGTCTATTATTGTGTCATAAGAAATGACATTTATGAACTCTTACATTTGGATTTTAACACTGTAGCATCTGACATTCCACATAATGAGATAGAAATAGTCTTTACAAAAGTAGTCAGGATGTGTAGAGGAAAAATCATTGGCTATGGAATCAGACATCTTGGGTTCAAATCTCACCTGTAACATTGAGTAACCTTGGGCAAATTATGTCATCTCTATTGTACAATGTGAGAAAGTCTAATGTCTTCATTCACTCATATATTCTTGTATAACTGATGTTCAAATTTAATTTCAATTGAAGTACCAAGATGAGAATGCTTGAGATGAGATTGACCTATGACTGTCACTAAATGCTGGGAATTAACTTTCTTAACAGGATAATTAGGACAATATTAAGGCTAATAATTTTGCAGCTAGGATTATGGGTATATGTGTGTGAAAGTCTGATATAAATAAATGCTTGAAGTGCTTGAAGATTTCATCCCTCAATTAATGAATATTTCATAGACCCAGTAAATCACCAATATGCACACAACACATTTCAGAGACATAACCTGAGGAAATTGCTCTGAAGACAGACTTACTCTGTTTCCTTATTGATTCTATAACTTCAACCCAACATGATTAAAAAGCAAGCTTATATCTGCAAGTGTCAGAAATCAAGACAAAATACTATGCAAAGACATTGTTAGTACAATGCCACAAATTAACATTGTTTGGGCTAGAAAGTTGGGGAAGACAGATGATATTTTGCCAATACTTATGGCTCCCCTCTATAGAATGCTCTTTCCATCATGATGCTGCTACCAGGGACTCCTTTCTTCACTTCCAACCCCTTTGTGTTCCTCCTCCTCTCCCTCTCCTCCCCCTGACTTCAGATATCTGCTTTTAAGACTATTCCTATCTTCAAAGACTGTTTTTGAACTTCATATTTTAAATAAACTTTGTCTTGACCTATTAAAACTTCTATTTTTCTTTTACAGCTTGGATCACACAAAAGAGAGCATCCTTTGGTAATGTAATTGTCCCTCTCAAAGGGTAGAAATCCTTAGATTTCCCTAAGGAGATATATTTCCATGTACTCTTCCCCTTTCTCATTTCCTAATTAATTTCCAATTATAAATTTATTTTAATACACTTTACTATTGTCACAGTTCAATTGGTCATTTCTTTGCAAAGTTCTATTATTTATTTGTAGCTTACCCTTTTAGCCCATCACAAAATTCCTTTTGTAACCTTGAACTTATAATTGTCCCCTGCCCAGTGTAACTGGGATAGTCTAGGTGCTATATTTTTTCAGCACTATGGTGGGGTAGAAGCTTTGATTTCTCTTTGGTCTTCATGCATAAAATAAAAATACATTAATATTGTAAATATGAAATATAGTAATATTATAGATGGACTACCTTGGCTCAGCAGACTGTGCAAATTCCTACACACCAAGAAACTGGGTGGCTCTTACAGGTCAGTGATTTAGGAGTGAGACGGTAAATTTAATATGCTGTCTTTAGACAATAGGGTTTCAGATAGTAAACAAGATGGCTTCTCTTTTCCATCTTCTCTAGCTAAAAGTGTAAAATTTCCTTGATGATATTAAACACATCCTTGAAAGACTTCTCACATCCTATGACTGACAGCAATAAATATTAAGTAAATTGTAGTAATTTCCCATGACATTCTCAGCAGTTCTTAAAAATAATAGCGAAGACTATCATATATGGCACATACATATTATAGACAAACTATTTTATTGGTTTCAAAAATTTAATTAGATCCCAGAATGTTAATAAGAAAAGCATTATGTGGAGGGAGAAACATATTGGAACATGTGAACATCTGAATAAAGACCAAATGACAAAAATTACATTGGGCATATTTTATAGCCTACTTCTACAGAGGAAATGATGATGAGTTTCTGAAGGAAATGATAAAGTTTGTGGAGGGGAAGGGTATATTAGATGGAATGCTGGGCCTGTAGTCAGAAAGTTAATTGTTTAGTAGAGTATTTATGTTTAACTCTTCATGACCTCATGGACCATCTCCAGAAGTCTGTCCAAGTTAATTTCATTGTTTCCATGACACTGTCTATATTCATCTCATCCTTTCATCTCATCACATCCTTTTCTATTTGCCTTCAGTCTTTCCCAATCTCAGGGAAGTCCAGTCTTTCCAGTGAATCCTGTCTTTTCATTGTGGCCAATGGAGTCAGGAAGACCTCAGTTCAAATCTTGCCTGAGACATTTACCAGCTGTATGACCTTGGGCAAGTCACTTAATCTCCGTTAAAATTGCTTTAGTTTCCTTATCTATAAAATGGGAATAGCAACAGTGTCTACTTCCTAGTGTTGTGCTAGGATCAAATGAGATAATATTTTATGATATCATTCTATATTGATAATATCAAATAACAAATATTAATTATAATATTATCAATATTATTAACTATCCAGACATTAGTTTGTAAAGCTCCGTGTGAAAAACTAAGAGTTAAGAAATGTCAACTTGAACTTTCCTTTCTATTTTTTTCTCTTAAAGAATTGTATTGAGATCTTTTATTTTGATATGACCTTCATTTCCAAATATATTCTTCCTGTTCCCTGTACCTAGAAAGCCATTCCTTTGAAGCATATCTTTTCCACTCATCACCAGATTCTAGTTGCAACCTAATCTCCCATCTGTTCCCTGCATGGTATAATTGTGGCAGTTCAGGTAACTAAAAATAAAAAGAAAGAGAGAAAAAATTAACTCAGCAAAAGTAGTTAATGCATCACTAGGGTCTGATGGTATATGTAACTGCCACATCTGTAGAATCTCTATCTCCAAAGAAAGGAGGGGAAAAATTTTAAATGTTTAAGTTTTTTATAGTTTTTGTAATTTGGTAACAGTACTGTTCTTTGGGGCCAAACAAAATAAGCTTTACTTACTTTTTATAGTTTTATGTTTAATAAATAGAATCAGCAATAAGGAGGAGAGAACAGTAAGAAAAACATTTATTAAGTGTCTTATATTAAACATTGTACTAAGTACTTAGTAAATATTATCTCCTTTGATCTTTATTACAAACTTGAGAGACAGGGACTGTTATTACCCCAATTTTACAGATAAGGAAACTGAGGCAGACAAAAATTAAATGACTTGCCCAGAATCACATAGCTATTAGGTATATGATCACCTCCCAAAAGAGATCCCAAAATGCAATTTCTGGAAACATTATAGCCCCATCCAAAACTTCCAAGTCAAAGAAAAAATACTGCAAGAAGTCAAAAATAATTCAAGTGCCAAGAAGTCTCAGAGTCACACATAATTTACATAGCCACCATTATACAGAAGCAGAGAGCTGATAATGTAGTATTCCAGGATAATTTACCCAGAAAAAACAATATAATTGAAGAGGGGAAAATGTACCTTTAGGATCGCCATGCTTTTCTGATGAAAACAGAATCTTTCAAGTTCAAACATAAAAAGATAAACAAAAATTAACTATTATAGGAGACTAAATAAGAATCTGCTGTTTACATTCAAATTTTTGTTGCTCAGTCATTTTTTTTTCAATTCTATCTGACTGATTCCTTTGATCTTTTAAATCATTGGGATTCAAAAATTTCCAAGAAAGATAGTGAGAGATCATTTAATTTTTTCTGTACCCTCACTTCTAACTCCTCAGCCAGATTCTTCATTGTCACAATGCTAGACTTTCAGTTACTTATAGTCTGGAAAAGGCTATTCATACTTCATTCAATGTACCCCAACTAAGTAGGGAGTATTGCTAACACTGTGTATAATTCAGCAAGAAAGGCAAATCCTTATCTGCTCTAAGACCTAGACCCTCAATGACCACTATCCCCAGGGTACTAGGCTGGTGTTTGGACAACAATCTGTTGTTGGAAGTATTCTTTTTTCATTTTGTAAGCACTTTTTTTTTATAATAGCTTTTTAATTTTTCAGAATACATGCAAAAAGAGTTTTCAACTTGCAAAAGCTTGTGTTTCATATTTTTCTCCCTCCCTCCCCATCTCCCTCTTCTCCCAGATAGCAAGTAATCCAGTATAAGGTAAGCATATGCAATTCTTCTAAACATATTTGCTGGAACTATTCTTAAAGCCTTGGCAACTGGTTGGTAGAAACTTTGAGAATCAGGATTGCCTGAACTCCAACATAAGATTTTGAAGCAATATTTTTGGGGAAGTTGCAAGATTCAAGAGAGAAAATTAAGGCAAAATTAGATTGCTTCATCAATTCCCAAATAAAAGGGTAGTGCTCTTTCCAATAGGGGATTATGCTCCCAGTTTTTGTAGAGAAAGAACATCAATATTTATGGTCATCTTGCATAAAACTAAATTTAGTAAAGCTCTATAGTTGAAGAGCAATAGTAGCTGCCATTGTGGCAAGCTTTTGTGAGGCTAGAGATGACTATTAGTTGTTTCATAGAGGAAAAGCACTCAGCATACCTGCAATGCAGGAATCATGGGGCTATCCTGTCCCCATTCCAATTTCCAAGATAATAAGGTTGAATTCAGCATGGGGCTTTGAGAGCAATTCTTGGCCACATTTATTGGGAGAGATGAATCACTGAAGAAGGAGTCATGATGAAGAACAATACTTATGCCACTTGTAGGGATCATCTTTAGAAAAGGTAATAGGAGGAGCCTGAGAACACTTGCTGTAAGCAGTACGGAGAGAGGACTATATGTTTAAAACTATAAGTAGCTGGGAATCTATATTGCTCTTTTGGAAAGGGTAGCTTGTGGTAAGTGATTGTTTTCTGAAGTTCCTGTTTGGAACCTTTCCCTTTTCTTTTTGCAAAGCAATTGGGGTTAAGTGACTTAACCCGGATCACTATTAAGTGTCAACTGTCTGAGGCAGAATTTGAACTCAGATCCTCTTGATTCCAAGCCTGTGTTTTGTCATCTGTGCCACCTAGTTGCCCTTCTTTAATTTTCTTGATAGTGGAAATGATCTAAGTACATGAGTTTCATAGTGATGAAACTCTGAAAGTTAATTTGCCTCTGATATGAATGTGAAACCAATTTTTATTAATCCTCATTAGATATAATCAATTCTTGACCATGATTCTTATATATGAGGCACTTATCCCCAAATCTAAATATTGTTCTTTGGCACCCTATTTAACCAATTGTTCTTTCTCTGTGTCTTCTTTTCTCTTCTGAATTTCCTGTTTTCCATCAGCAATAGTGATTAATTAAAATTACATTTGTGCCTAGGATCTTCAGTTTTTTCTTGGATTTCATTATTCCCAACTATTTCTCCTGGTTCTTCTCAGTGATATCATTTGTCTTCACGCCAACCTTTCAATGTAGGTGTTAGTCATTTGGTTGATCAATTCTTGGATTTTTCTTCAACGTGATCTTCTGAAAGATAAGGTGCCTTTTATATCCATCTGTGGGTAGTAAAAGACCACCTTGGTACTCCTTATAAGAACCACTAGCCACCATGACTTGTCAAATATTTTTCTAATCAACACTGAATTTTCTTTTCTCTCTTGGCAATAGCTGTGAATATTTATTATACTTTTATGGAGAAACTGTTTCCTCTTTAGAGACAAGAGCTCCACAGTCTATGGGAAGAGCCTCAATTCTATTGTATAACAAAAAAGACTCACTGGCTTTTCTTCTTTCTTTTCTTTTTTAAATGTGTAAAGTTCTTCTATTCTGGATTCTCCTCTGCTTCTTCAGATTCTTTTCTCTTTTTACTATCCCTTTGAAGCACTTCTGTCATCCTTCTGAGGAATATCTCATTCTCACCGATAAGTCAGAGAGAAAATAGAGGTATTATACAAAGCCTTCTATCCATCATCTCCTCTAGTAGGGACTAATCTACATTTTGAACACAAATAATTGCTCCTTGGCACTGGCCAAAACAGAATCATAATGCATTTTCTTCAGGTTAATGGGATATTCCATTTTCCTTGCATACCTACTAAAATTGAATTCTTTAGCTCCTGATCATTTTTTTTTTCCTCTGGGCTAACTTTCATAATGAAATGCCACAGTAAGCTTTCTTGTCCCCATGTCTGTAAATTGTAGCAAAAGTTTTATCACTGGATTCTAGTTAATGGGAATTTTATAAAGGAGGATGTCATGCCCTTTCTGTTACTATCTGATTCTACATATTCAGTTGTTTGACCAATAATTAATTATATATAAAATAAATCTCTAGTGGGGTAGATTGGCCAATGTTAATTTAAGAAAACTTAGTAAATGGATTTTTAGGGATGGTCTAAAAATTCTTACCATGTTCTGTTCTTTTTTCAACAGTATCGAAACTGTAGAAGTAGAAGGATATGGGTTTTCTCCCATAGTGCTCTCTGGCCCTAAGAGCTTCAAGGGAGGTGTGAATTCACAAAGTTACACAGTTAACTTTGTGAATCTCCCATACTTGTGAATTCCAATGAGTAAAGGTGTAAACACAAGCATTGTATTAATTAGTTCTACTTAGTACCTTGTTTCAGGTTCTGGCCCAAAACATCAACAACTTAGCAGTGTGTAAAGGTTCCAACAGGAGGACACACAGAATTGAGGCCCATTTTATATTTTACTCTGTTTCACAGGTTGTTTTAGCCAAATAATTTACCTTTAGTGAGTGTCTCTATATTTACTTAGGTTGGGTTTTAGAAAGTACACTTGATCTGGTGTTTGGACAACAGATGAATCCTTTCTGGAATGATAGGGACCCAGCATAGGTTATGTAACACTAGAATATCTTTCAAAAACTCAATGATACCTCTGACAAAATGGGGATTGGAGTAGGAAACTGTCAATGTTAAGGTAGAGAAATTCTTTGAAGAACTTATCAAATCGCTCCAAATTACATTAACATATATTTTTAAAATTGATGGCTTCAATAAAAGGGTGGGTATAGGGGAAGATTACCAAATATAGGGTTGAAGAGTAAGTGAAGGGAAAAAAGTTTGTAGACTTCAACATTCAAGCCTAAATATCATGAATACTTTCTTCAAGAAGAGTCAGTCATTGGACGCTTCCAGGATAAAAGGCCATCATCATAAATGAAATTGATCATATTTTAACAAACAAAAAGTGACTTGCTTATGCAAGGGAATTTGATTATTAATTTTTAGATCAAAGATAAAAATCAACACCACATTAAATGAAAAAAATTAAAAATAAGATATGATGTAGAATTAAGCTAATTTATTCAAATGAACTATTTTCTCTATTCAGATGAGTTATTGATGTCAAAATATTGAGAATGAGAAAAGAAAAGATGTCAATAGAAACTATCACCATTTCCAAAGGAAGTTTAGCCAATTTAAATTAGTTACTACACAAAAAGAGCCTATAAATTGTCTCAAGGAGCAAACATTTGAGTTGTTTGCTAAACAGAGGGAGATGACAATTTAAAAATTGACTTGTAAAATTTCATAGAAGAGGATAATGGAAGATTTTAATTAGAATTGTTTCAATTCTATCTTTCAAATTATAGTTTCAAATTATCAAAAAGAAATGGAAGGAGGAATAAATTTGTAGAAATATTGATTAGAGCGCCAACTAAGCCAGATCATCCCAATGGAAATAGAAATGGCACTAAAGTGCAGAGTATGTGTGTGTGTGTGTGTGTGTGTGTGTGTGTGTGTGTGTGTGTGTATGCATGCAAAGAAAACATATGTTAGAGGTGATAACAGCTTTGGAAACTTTGAAGATTCAATTAAGATGTTTGAAAAATGAGAAGATATCAAAAGTTCAGAAAAAAAAATCCTAGACCTTATTATTGTCCAAAAAAGAGAGCTAAAAAGGGTATTAAAACAATTCTGACTCATATGACTTCTTTTTAATTTCTAGAAATTAAAGGCATTCTTTTAAACTTTTTTTAAATCAAATTAATTTTTTTCAATAAACACAAATCCATTTTCTTTTCTTCCCATCTTGCTTCACCCCTCATTGAAAAAAGATAAAAGAAAAACATAATTCTTTTTTAACAAATAGTAATGGTCAAGTAAAAAAAATTCAGAATTGCCCACGTCCAAAAAACATGCTTTAATTTGCATATTGTGTTTATTATCTCTCTGTTGGGACATCGTTAGCTAATGTCAGTTAATTGTCCATTCAAAGAATCCATCCAAGATAAATGTACTGTTGGACCATCTTTTTGGGTTATCTTTCCAATTGGATATTATTATTAAAGAAATAGATATTCTTCATTTGTTTGGTTTTTCCAATGGAGATAGTTAAGGCAAATTCTTTTGAGTGGTTATGGATTTCATTTAATAGACTAAAATATTCTGGAGCTTAATGCAACTTGCAGAGTATCATCCCCAAACAGGAGCATGTAGAAGATCTCATGAGCCTGGGGATCACTTGTCCACTTGTAATGTGAGCTGAAAAACTTGCATGAAAACTGCAGATGACTTTGACAAGCATACATCTCCCTATGTTATGTTTTACATGATATTAATATTCATAGTATCATAATATAGACACAGATGAAACATGCTATCCACATTTAGATAGTGAAGCCATGAACTCAGAGTAGAAATTGAACCACAATTAATTTTCTAATATTCTTTAGTGTATATATATATATATATATATATGTATATATATTAATAGTTTTTGTTTTGCCTTTTTCAATGGACAAAGAAGGGAGATAAGGGAGGGGAGAGAATTAGAACAAAAAACAAAATAAAGTACATTAAAATAATCTGTCATCATGTAAATTTGTCTATATCATTAGATATTCCAAATAATTTTTATGATTTAGGCATAGATATGGAAGAGAATGTAAAGTTCTAAACAAAACAAATATTTATTTGGGCTTTTAAAAAATAGGCAATAAGCACATTGGGGTCTTATAGTCACTATCATAAAATACCATTAATCAAAGATTATTTGTCCCTATCTCAAACTTCCAACTCATGTAGGACAATTAGCTGGTCTCAGAAATGGAAAGGAATATAATAGTCTTGAATGTGGTTGGAAACTTTTGCAGTTTTTTCTATTATCTTAAATTTTTTGCCAAAACAAAGTCCCATCTTTTAAATATAAATATTCTTCTAGCTATGAATCATAATATATGATATTCTCCAAAGAAAAGTTGGGAGTCATCCAAAGTCAATGAAGGTGAGAATCAGTAGGCTGTAACATATTACTAATGAAAAATTTCTTAAAGGAAGTGCCATAACAGCTTTCATTAGAGAAATAGAGACTAGGAAAAAAAAAGTGGATTAACCATGTACCCATAGTAGGAGAAAACCAAAGAACAGTCTAAATGATTCATTGGTATTTATATGACTTCAAGAAATCTAACAGAATGGTCCTTAGTATGTTGGTTGAGTAAAACTCTCTGTGAAAGATTCATGTGAGGGCATGAACAAAAGTTAAACAGATAAGAAAGCATAATTTGGTTTCAATCTGCAATGTTAGTGAGTGAATCCTCCTAGATGAGATTCATCAAAGTATTAAAGTAAGTGTTGATAAGTTGGGATGTATACAGAGAACAGTAAAAGTGAAGGGATTGCAACTATCAAACAATCAATAGAACAGAAACAATTTGTTAAGTGCTACTATTTGCCAAACACCGTGTGCTACATGTTAAAGATACAAATACTCATATATAGAGTGCATATATAGTATATAATGAGGTTGGGGGCCAGGTTATAAAGAGCTTTAAATGATGAACAGATAGCCTCTATATATTTATCCTAGAGGCAATAAGGGGCTATTGGAGTTTATTGAGTAAAAGAGTGACTGGTCAGTCTTGGAATTAAGAAAAATTACTTTGGCAGTTGTGTGGAGACTGAATTGGAGAGGGCTTATATCTGAGGTAGGTAGATCAATTAAGGAGAATATTGTAATAGTCCAGGTAAGATAATGAGGGTGTGAACAAAAGAAATGATTGTGAGTAGCGAGAAGGGGTTGGTCACAGTGATGTTATTGAGATAGAAATGGACAAAATCTGACAACCAATTGGTTATGTGTGTTGAATGAAAGTGAGGAGTCTGGGATAATGCTAAGGGTGTGAAACTGGATTACTGGAGGAATGATGATGATATACTGTAATGATGATATTTATATACTCTCTCCAATTCTCTAACCTCCCAGTTCCTCAATTTACTAATTTCTCATGACTTAACTTCTCCAATCCACTGTAAACAGAATTGGTAATCCACTCTATCTTTTTGTCACCAAAAGCATTCCACTTCCATGTTCATGAAAACGGAAATTCACTTATACAATCTCAATTTGTTGATATTCCAATCCTAACTATACTTTACTATTCCAAATCCTGTTCTTCATCCATACAATAGTCTTTAATTCCTCCCCTTAGTTCTTTTCTAAGTTATCACCCTTGTATTAGTTGCATTCTCCTCCCATTCCTATTTTGACCCCTTGGTGAATCAGTTTAACTTTATACTTCTCTTTTCTCTTGAGTGTCTTGTCTTAATATCCTATCAAAAACTGATTTTTTTTTTGCCAAAGTTTAATCTTGGATTACTTTCCTTCCTATTGATGTGTTGTTGAATGAAGCTGGAGAAAATCAGAAAACTGTGTTGAATTAAATTTACTACAAATTGCTACTTATGTAATTTCATTTGACACACAGACTATTTTATACATCCTTAATTTATTCCACTATCCCACTTACTATGAAGCCTATTCCAAATCTTTCCATCTCTCCTCAGATTTCCCATGGCTTCCCCTACCCCTACCCTCTCAGCTGAGAATTTTTCTTAATATTTCATTTAAAAAGTTGAAACCCAATTTATCAAGTTCCCATTTGCAACTATCTCACATCAACTCCTATCTTACATAGAGAAACAGTTCTTTTCCTTGCCAAATCTAACTCCTCTAAGTGAACAGGTGTTCCCATTCTATTCTTTCTTTTCTAGCAGATTTCCCTCGCTATTGTCCCTACTCAATCACTAATCTTCAATATCCCCCTATCTCTACTGGTTGCTTCTCTGCTGTTAAGAAACAGTCTCGTATTTCTCCATGCTTTAAACACTGCCACTTGATCTGTTCATCTCTACTAGCTTTTGTTCTTTATCTCTCCTCCTTTTTGGGCTAAACTTGGAAAGGCTTTGTACAATTTATACTTCCACTTCTTTTCCTTTTACTCTTTTCCTAATTTTCTGAAGCCTGTCTTCTGACCTGATCATTCAACTCAGTGTTCTCCAAGGTTGCCAGTGATCTCAAAATTATTAAATACAATAATCTTTTTTCAACCCTTTCCCTTGTTGAACTGTCTGTAGCCTTACTATTATTGATCATTCTACCGGTAAAACTTTCTCTCCTCTAGGTTTTCTTGACACTGCTCTTTCTTAGTTCTCTTCCTACCTATTTAATTGCTCCTTTTCTATATCTTTAATTACTCCTTTTCCATCTCTTTTTATGAATCTTCATCTAGGTCATGCACACTAACCACTTTTGCGATCCCAAGGTTTTATCTTACCTTCTCTTCTCATCTCTATACTAGTTCACTTGGCAACTTTAACTCCTATGGATTCAATGATCATCTCTATGTAGATGTTTTTTATATCACATATATATATATATATCACATATATATGGGAAAAAACATACTCTGTTTCTGCCTAAGAAAACTGTGTTGACAACTTGGAAGAGGCAGCTTCCAGCTCATCAATTTTCTTTGACCAATGAAGTTAAAATTTTTTTTTTTTTTACAAATTACTTCTCCTATATTGCCCAAGTACATTGCCATCAAAGCCTTCTTGGTGTTCCTTGCACAGAATACTCTATCTCTTTTTGGGTCATTTTCATTGTCTGTCCTCTAGTCAAGAAATTCTTTCCTATCTCCAACTCCTGTTCTCCCTGACTTCCTTTGAGCCCCAGTGAAACTCTCTTCTTGATTTCCCTTAATGCCAGTACCTTCCCTCTTTTGATTATTTCTAATTTATCTTATCTTATATGTACCTAGTTTTTTGTATGTTGGTTCCCTTATTAGATTGTGAGCATCTTGAGCATAGGAACTATTTTGTGGTCTTTTTTGTATCTCCAGTGCTTAGTAAAATGCCTGGCACATAATAAGCATTTAACAATGCTCATTGACTTGATTTAATTTGGGAAATACAGGAAAATGGAGTATGTGGATTGTGTGTTTCTAAAAGTGGAAAGAAAATATTTTGTGTGATACAGTAGAGCACTTGGGTTAAAAGAGGTAGAGGTGGAGGAAGACAATATATAGGCTTGAAGTTACATTATACTTGAATTCAAATCTTATCTCAGACACTTAATAGCTGTGTGACCGTGGGTAGATAAATCCCTTACTCTCATAACCCAAGCCCCCTAATTTACAAAATGAAGACACTGGACTCTTAGGTCTCTTTTAGTCCTAAATCTGTCAATCTATGATTTTCCTTCTCTTGTGTTATCATTGTATGTTTTCAAGGGTGCTTTTGTTGTTTTGTGTACCAGTATAATCTACACAAACAATGATAAAGTTGTGGAACCAGAATTCAGTCTATGAGTATTGATCTGAATGATACTAGTTTAACTTGTTCTTGGTTCTTGTCTCTAGAGCAATATAGCCAGAGACAATGGACAACTTGATGGAACTCAGGATTGAAATTAAGATAGCAATATGGATCATTTTTAGGCTCTAATCCTTGACTTTAGGGTCCAGAATTCAGAATTATTATAAGATAGTTGTAACTGGAAGAGTATGTAGGAAGTTCTTCTATTTTAAACCCAGGGTCCTATAACATGTTGGGAAACTATCAATTTGATGCAATAATAATTTGTTTGAAACAACTCATGAAACATCACATGAATTTTTGGAAATACTGAACAAATGTTTAGAAAGAATGGTTTTCTCACATGGGAAAAAATCTCTGAGAATATGCAACACATCTACAGGAAACCCCGAGGCATCACATTTTATTTTCTTCAACTCTTCCCTTTAGCAAACTCAGCCAGCATTAGACATCACTGTGACACAGGAAAGACAAGTAGTAAAAGGCAAACAAAAATGATGAAATGGTTTCCAAGAGAGCTGATGGATTTAATGGTGGAATGATGATAAAGATTGCAAAGCATCCAAACTTCTGATACTATTATAATATTAATGATGTTGTCAATGCTTCCTGTATTTGTAAAACACCCTCATGAGAAAAACTCAAAGTACTAACTAAACTATATTATTACATAATAGTATAACTCCTAAGCGAATTACTGTTTCTAAATAAAATAAGATATACAATTTTGTTTTTCCTTTGCAAAAATATTTTGATAGAATTTTTTTTTTGGCTAAGGTAATTGGGGTTAAGTGACTAGCCCAGGGTCACACAGCTAAGAAGCATTAAGTGTCTTGAGACTATATTTGAATTCAGATCCTCCTGACTTCAGGGCTGGTGTTCTAACCACTGTGCCACCTAGCTGCCCCTTGATATAATCTTATATCCAAGAAGATATTTAACAATTCTAAAAGTATAATTTAAAAACATATATAAAAAGTATTCTGAACTCAATAGGACTTTCAGTATCACAGGACTTCAAAATTGGAAGCAGGACTCAGAGATCATCTAGTTTAAATGGTAGCAGAATAATAATCCTCTCTATAGTATACCAAAAAAAATTAATATCCTATCTTAGCTTGAAAACTTCTGCCATTTCACTTTTGAATAGAAAGTTTTCCTTTATCTTGCGACTATATCTGTCTTGCTGAAGGTTATGATAATTGTTCATAGTTCTGTCTCTATATAGATCAAGTCTAATGTTCTATTAATACAACTATCTATAAAAAAGGTAAAAGCAACTATCACATTACATGATTATAGATTTAGAGCTTCTCGACCCTATTCCTCTCTTAGTGTAGACTGTTCACACTAGTTTTTCTGAATAGATGAGATTGAGCTTGGAATTCATTAAAGTCCTCAGATCTTTTTCAAATGAACATCTATCTAGTCATTCATCCATAATCTTACATTTGTAAAAATGGCTTTTTAAAGCCATGGGTAAGATTTTAAAATTAATCTTTATCTAATTTTATCTTACTAGACTTGATCTTATATTCCCACCTGTTGAGATCTTGATGAAGGGAGCCCCAAAACTCTAAAACTCCTTGAAGGACAAATTCTCCTTGAATCCTGCCTCTGTAAAAGACCCCGCCCAAGGACACACAGTTTCATTCTGTTATCTAGGTGGGCCTGATTGAGTTCAGAGCTGGAGATACCAATCCTATTGAATTGAAGAGAAAACCCATTCAAATTCAAGATTGTCTATTCTGAGTCCAGCTGAAACTCCACCCACTAGCCCCCACTAACCTCCTTGGCTTGTAGCCAGAAGCTTCTATTATAAAAGAGCCAATTTTAAACTTAATCCTTGCAGAGGAGCTAATATGCCATGCCAAGGAAACTCTCTCTCTTCCTGGCATAGCATCCTCTGCCTGCTGAAATAGTATTCTCTTTCAGCATTACCCTCTCTTTATCTTCCTCACCTATTTCCCTAATGAGACTTTATATCTCTCTGCTGGGATTTCTCTACTAGAAACTTTACTTCTTTGTTAAACCTTGCCACTAAGGAATTCAGCCTTTCTATTCATGCACAGCAAAGGCTGACTTCCCAAAGCCTAAAATAAACTTCTTTTTACCAGTCCAGTTTTTGGATTCATAAATCCCTTTATAAAGGACCTTGGCACTGCCAGAAGGGGATTCCTACAACTCCATACCTAAAAGGGATTTAGGGGAGCCAAACCTCTTCATTTGGTTCCCTGAACCCCAAACCTGCCACTAACCTCATCATTTAACTCCCTGACCACTGATTACCCTAATCTCATTATTTTGGCTCCTTGCATCTAATCTCATTGGTTCCTTGATTGGGAACCCCAAAATCTAAATCTCATCAATC
Organism: Antechinus flavipes; assembly: GCF_016432865.1. NCBI lineage: Eukaryota > Metazoa > Chordata > Mammalia > Dasyuromorphia > Dasyuridae > Antechinus > Antechinus flavipes. The sequence goes on from NC_067402.1 coordinate 170,010,755, forward strand.
TTACTAGATCTTGATTCATGAATGCCAAAGATAGATCTAATGACAGATAAAGATCTAAAGATAGAAAGTCTTCAACTTTGTATCATCTGCACATTTGATAACTCTACCATCTATGCTTCAAGCTATTCATCTGCACAGATGTCAACCTGTTAATCTGCACAGGATTTAGGACAGACTCTTAGGGAATACCATTATAAACCTCCTTTCAAGTTGATATGGGTCTATATATCTGCTTTTTGGTTTTGGTCATTTAAATAATTGCAAACTCACTTAAATGCATCATTGTCGAGTCCAGTGGTATCAAACTCAAATAGAAACAGATCATACATTGACTTAGAAAACTAGAAATTAACATCATATAGGTTATATTGTGTTTTAATTTATTTTGTTAAACATTTTATTGTTGGAGTCCAGGTCCTATAGTGAATTAAGGGTGTGAATTTACCAGAACCAGGAAGAGAGAGTCTCAAATGTGAATTCTTCAAAGATTATTGATCAAAGACAAATACATATACCTCAAATGCTCATAGACTTGATACAAAGTACACTTTTTGAAGTTGCTATAGTTCTCTAACAAACAAGATCTACTGAAATGTAAATGATTAAGCCCAGGATCTTGGCCAATTAGAGATGCAAATAGTTGAGATACATATCAGGGTAAAGTTTATCATACCATTGTCTCAAGTATCTTTCTCCCAAATGCCTTTAGTCTCTATTGTGAGCTCTTTTTCCTGTCCTAAGTTCAAAGGTTTGCCTTTAATCCAAAAAGTAATGTTTGAATTTTGCTTCAGTTGCTAGTTATTAATTTATTATACTGACAAGCAGTCTCTGCTATTTCAATAAGAAAAGGGAGTTTTGGTGAGCCAAGTTACTGTAAGATTTAAGACCTGGAATGAATTCTTACCTCCTGGCTCTCTATATTTTGTAATTATATTTTAATTTGATTTGGACTCTATTCTAGAATTTTGTGGACTCTGAGTTTGACACCTCTGGTCTAGTCCATACCTCTCTATTTTCCCACAAAGATAACATGAAAAATTTTGTCAAATGCTTTGCTGTTATCTAAATAAACTATATATTTGGTGTTTCTCTGATCTACAACGCTAGTGGCTTTGCCAAAAAAGTAAAAGGGGTTAATCTGTTCAGCAAGCTAGAAAAATTATCTGTTTTTTGGGGGGTCTAGCTTTTTTACATTTTCTCTTCCTTTCCCTCCCTCCTTCCTTCCTTCCTTCCTTCCTTCCTTCCTTCCTTCCTTCCTTCCTTCCTTCCTTCCTTCCTTCCTTCCTCCTTCCTTCCTTCCTTCCTTTCTTCTTCCCTTCCTTCCTTCCTTTTTTCTTTTCTTTTTTTTCTTCTTTTTTCTGGTGATAGACTGTTTCTTTTTCCTCCTGCCTGCTACTCCCTCCCTCCCAGTTCTGGAATCTGCTATGCCTGGCACCTTGAAAAGTTGTCATGTGGAAGAGGGATTAGGTTTCTTTTGTCTGATCGAAGAGGACAGAACTGGATGGAACAATGAATAGAAATTGCAAAGAGGCACATTTAGGTTTGATGCAAAAAACCCTCTAACAATCAGGGTCACATCCAAAAATGGAATAGAACATTGTAGACAATACTAGGTTCCCTACTACACAAGGGCTTCAAAGGCTAGATGACCAATGATCAATTGTGCCATTGGTATTACTTTTCTAGTTGTTAAATGGAGTAGGAGGCTATTGACAACTCTTACAATCCCAGAATTCTGTGCCATGGTATAAACTTTTATCTTCCACATAGGTTTATAAACTTTTATCTTCCACATAGGTTTACTTATTTTTGTCTCTGTGCCTGAGGTGATAGTGATAGGAAATCAGTAAGACTCATTTTGGTTATTCAGTCAGTTCATAAACATTTATTAAGTGCCTACTGTATGCCAGACATGGTGCTAAGTACTAAGATGGTCCCTGTTCTCAAGGATCTCGTAGTCTCATGGGAGAGACAACATATAAACAATTACACACAATGAATCTCTATTTAGGATAAATTGGAAATAATCAATAGCATTAAAATTAAGGAGGATTAGGAAAGGCTTCCTGTTTAAAGTATTTTTTTTAGTTGAGACATGGAGAACTCTAAGTAAGTCAGGAGGTAGAGATGAAGAGGAAGAACATTCTAGGGATGGAGGACAACCTATGAAAATCTCTGGAGTTGGACATGGAGTGTTTTACTCAAGAAACAGCAAAGATATTAGTGTCACTGGATTGTAGAATTAGTACAGTATTATATATAAGGAGTCTGAAGATGCAATAGAGAACAAATAATGAAGGGCTTTGAACATCAAATACACACATTTTATATACCCACCCATCTACTCACCTTCTCCAGATAATTCACTCACATATATACATGTACACAAACACATGTATGTATGCACATATACATACATGTCCACACATATGCACACACACATATATCTTTGCAAACCTTAATGCACTGTGTGTATATATATATATATATATATATATATATATGTTAGCTATTATAATAGCTTTAGCTAACCTCCTTTTCTTCCTCCTCTCACACACTCTATAGTGTGATCATCAATGTACTCAAGGCCCAGACCTTATGTATCTTGCCCCCTCTGGATTATGGTTTTATCCTTGTTCCACCAGGAAAAATAATCTCAACATATGCTCTATTGCCTGTTCCCAACCCCATGCCCTGAGGTGTCCAATGTTAAGCCAAAAAATACCCATTGTAAATTAAGATTTGCCCCTATGGTATGTTGCTGTGTATGAATCATCAGACTAATTCTTTTGCAAAGATCTCCTTAAGAACTTGCAATCAAGTATGCTCTGTTCTTGATGAAACACTTCTGGCTGGCTGTTTTCTTTTCTAGAAATTCAGAAACTATCTCTTTAATAATACATTCTAGATTTTGGCCAGGAATTAAAGCTCACTAGCATAGACTTTGCAGGCTGTATGGAAACTCCAGACAACATTTGTCCTTATGTAGTCCTGTGGTACCTCTCCTATGCTCCATCATCTTTGAGAAATCACTTTTTCAGCAGTCACAACCACCAATTCTTTAAGTATCTTGAGATGTAATTTATTTGGACTTAGTCATTTGAACTCCTTATTTTATTAAATACCAACCACGAGGTAAAGAGTTTTTATTATTTTCATTTCATAGATGGGGGAAAAGTTTAGATAATTTTCTCAAACTCACACAACTAGGAAATGTGGGAATCTGTGCCACAATTCATATTTTCTTTCCAATACAGGTCTCAAACTGCACTGCATGCCAATTATCTCAATATCAGTGAAACTTTTTTATACGATTACTTTAAAATATTTACTTAATATCTACTCTATGGAAGGCACTATCCTAGGCATTATGGGGGATTTGGAGAGATATAAGAAATGATTTCTTTTCTGAAAAAAAAATTGTAACTAGTTAGGGACAAAAAGAAGCAATGTGACAGAGAACAGAAGGCTAGTCTTGGAGTCAGAAGTCTTGGTTTTAAAATCAACCTCTGACATTTTATAAGCCCTGTGAATTTGGCCAGTTCAGTGTTCCAGGCAACTCTCTAAAAGTATAAATTAAAGAGTTTGAGTTGCTGATCTCCACTTAGAGCATTTCTACATTGATAACATTTCACAAGTTTAGGCCAAAACAAGAAAGTGGGAATGGGGAGATGACCTCTGTAGGAATAATTGCAATCTAAGAGAATACATGATAGTGTATATCATAAATCCCAATCTAAAAGACTTCAGGAAAGAATGCTGATTAAAATAATTCTGGAAGACAAAGAGAAATTCCATTCAAAATAACTGTTGATAGCATAAAATATTTGGGAATCTTATCTACCAAAGGAAAGTCAGGAATTATATAATCAAAATTACAAAACACTTTCCACACAAATAAAATCAGATTTAAATAATTGGAAAAATATTAAATGCTCTTGGATAGGCCAAGCAAACATAATAAAGATGACAATACTACCTAGACTAAGCTATTTATTTAATGCTTTACCAACCAAACTCCCAAGAAACTATTTTAATGACCTAGAAAAAATAACAACAAAATTCATATGGAAGAACAAAAGGTCAAGAATTTCAAAAGAACTAATGAAAAAAAAAAATCAAATGAAGCCGGCCTAGCTATACCTGATCTAAAATTAAATATATAAAGCAGTGGTCACCAAAACCATTTGGTATTGGCTAAGAAATAGATTAGCTAATCAGTGGAATAGGTTAGGTTCACAGGACAAAATAGTCAATTACTATAGCAATCTAGTGTTTGACAAACCCAAAGATCCCAACTTTTAGGAAAAGAATTCACTATATGACAAAAACTGCTGGGAAAACTGGAAATTAATATGGCAGAAACTAGGCATGGACCCACACTTAACACCATACATCAAGATAAGATCAAAATGGGTCCATGATTTAGGCATAAAGAATGAGATTATAAATAAATTAGAGGAACATAGGATAGTTTATCTCTCAGACTTGTGGAGGAGGAAGGAATTTGTGACCAAAGAAGAACTAGAAATCATTATTGATCACAAAATAGAAAATTTTTATTATATCAAATTAAAAAGTCTTTGTGCAAACAAAACTAATGCAGACATTAGGGAATGCAGACAGAAGGGAAGCAATAAACTAAGAAAACATTTTTACAGTTAAAGGTTCTGATAAAGGCCTCATTTCCAAAATATATAGAGAATTGACTCTAATTCATAAGAAATCAAGCCATTCTCCAATTGATAAATGGTCAAAGGATATGAACAGACATTTTCAGCTGATGAAATTGAAACCATTATCACTCATATGAAAAAGTGTTCCAAATCACTATTAATCAGAGAAATGCAAATTAAGACAACTCTGAGATACCACTACACACCTGTCAGATTGGCTAAGATGACAGGAAAAAATAATGATGAATGTTGGAGGGGATGCGGGAAAACTGGGACACTGATGCATTGTTGATGGAGTTGTGAATGAATCCAACCCTTCTGGAGAGCAATTTGGAATTATGCCCAAAAAGTTATCAAACTGTGCATACCCTTTGATCCAGTAGTGCTACTACTGGGCTTATATCCCAAAGAGATACTAAAGAAGGGAAAGGGAACTGTATATGCCAAAATGTTTGTGGCAGCCCTGTTTGTAGTGTCTAGAAGCTGGAAAATGAATGGAAGCCCATCAATTGCAGAATGGTTGGGTAAACATATAAATATATATGGAGTATATATATAATAGAAATGGTATATAAATGCTATGGAATATTATTGTTCTATAAGAAATGACCAGCAGGATGAATACAGAGAGGCTTGGAGAGATTTACATGAACTGATGCTGAGTGAAATGAGCAGAACCAGGAGATCATTATATACCTCACCAACAATACTGTATGAGGATGTATTCTGATGGAAGTGAATATCTTCAACAAAGAGAAGATCTAATTCAGTTCCAATTGATCAAGGATGGACAGAAGCAGCTACACACAGAGAAGGAACACTGGGAAATGAATATAAACTACTTGCATTTTTGTTTTTCTTCCCAGGTTATTTTTACCTTCTGAATCCAATTCTTCTTGTGCAACAAGAGAACTGTTCAGTTCTGAACACATATGTTGTATCTAGGATATACTATAATATATTTAACATGTATAAGACTGCTTGCCATCTAGGGGAAGGAGTGGAAGAGCGAAGGGAATAGTTGGAACAGAAGTGAGTGCAAGGAATAATGTTGTAAAAAATTACCTATGCATATATTCTGCAAATAAAAAGTTATAATTTTAAAAAAATAAGAAAAAAAATAATTCTGGAGGAAGTGACATTTGAACAGGACCTCCTTCAAAGACTGGTAAGATTTTGATAGATGGATAGAGAAAATTATCAAGGCAGAAGGATGTACTGTTGGTTATTCAAAAGGAAAACAAGATATCAACAAATGGTCTATGTTGAAGGAAATGTGAGAGAGGAAATAAATAAATATTTAAAAAACCCACTCAGTCTCTCTACTCAAATCATGTATATGTCTTAAGTAGCCTAAAAAATAAGCTATGTATGTTTTATGTGGAATGCTAGGTGGCACAGTGGATACAATAACAGGCCTGGAGTCCGGAAGACCAGAATTCAAATCTGGCCTTAGGCCCTTACTAGATATATGAACCTAGACAAGTCACTTAACCCTGTTTACTTCAGTTTCTCCATTTGTAAGATGAGCTGGAAAAGAAAATGGCAAACCATGCTAGTATCTTTGCCAAGAAAACCCCAAATGGGCTCACTAAAAGCCAGACATGACAGAAAAATGACTGAATAAAAACAACAAATGTTTCATGCATATATATAAACTTTTTATCAGTGTGGATTGTTTTGTTTTTTGTACTTGTGTTCCTAGCTTCTAGCACAATGTCTGGTATATTATAGGTGTTTAATAAATGCTGATGATTGATATGTCTAGGTGTTTTTACAATAGTTAGCTATATATATGTATGTATACTTAATATATACACCTAGAATATATTATAACTTCTAAACATACATATTTACCCATGTAATAAATGTTCATCCTGGACATCAGGATGTGAATTCAATTTAAGTGAAGCAGAATTTCCTTACTTTCTGTTCCAGAGACACTGAAATCCAGTGGCAGAATAAAAGTCAAGATGAGTGGAGATGGTCCAGGATGCAGTGAATGACCTTAACATATTTGATGTCTGACCAATCTCTAAGGTATTCTACAGTGTCTGCTTCAGGTGCCTTCATGGCCATTGAAACAAATTGTTTTCATCCACTCATTCCACCAGGGATGCCTGGGATAGACATCCACCTATCTCATCTAGGGGTTTGAGGCCCGTAGATTACCCTCAACTTGGTTTAGCCTGCCTGCTGAGATGGATTTACTGGGCTATGGCCACTGCACATGTTATAACTTTTCGGAGCCACAAGTGAGAGTTAACTATGTATATACTTAACATATACACCTAGAACTGTGTTTTATACATACATTCTTATACATGTAATAGATATGTATATATTACATAGCTAAACTATTACACATAAATATATACACACATATATACAAATACATGCATGTGATAAACAGAATAGGAATGTCATCATTTTACAGTCCAGGAAAGCAATTTCTTCAGAACTGGATAAAGAAACTGCCTAAAGCATTTGTTATTAGATCCTGATTATATATCTGCCTACATCTAACACAAGCATGATGCTTAGATTTAGCCAAAGTCCTTCCAAGGTTACACCTACAGTTTTGTTTCATATCATCAGAGATCTTCACATGTTTGCCAGGAAAATATCTGGTGCTTCTGCAGATGGAAAAAAATATTGAGTTGAAAACTGATACCCTTTTCTTAGTACTCCAGAGGTTTTTTTTTTTTTAATGAAAAGAGAGAGGGACTAATATTTGGAATTGATAGTGGATGAATTTGTTTTGAAATTATATTTTATACTAGTTCAGATTATTTTGAACCCATGTCAGTACTCCTATACATCCAGATTAAGAGCATCAATTTGAAGTGAATGTGAATTTGCAAGAGAATTTGGAGATACCACTATACACCTCTCAGATTGGCTAAGATGACAGGAAAAGATGGTGAATGTTGGAGGAGATGTGGGAAAACTGGACACTGATGCATTGTTGGTGGAGTTGTGAACGGATCCAGCCATTCTGGAGAACAATCTGGAATTATGGCCAAAAAATTATCAAACTGTGCATACCCTTTGATCCAGCAGTGTTTCTACTGGGCTTATACCCCAAAGAAATACTAAAAAAGGGAAAGGGACCTGTATGTGCCAAAATGTTTGTGGCAGCCCTCTTTGTAGTGGACAGAAACTGGAAAATGAATGGATGCCCATCAATTGGAGAATGGCTGAATAAATTGTGGTATATGAATGTTATAGAATGTTATTGTTCTGTAAAAAATGATCAACAGGATGATTTCAGAGAGGCCTGGAGAAACTTACATGAACTGATGCAGGAAATCATTATACACAGCAACAAGAAGACATAAGACGATCAACCCTGATGGACACGGCTCTTTTCAACAATGAGATGATTTAAACCAGTTCCAATTGTTCAGTGAGGAAGAGTCAGCTACACTCAGAGAGAGAACTATGGGAAATTGAGTGTGAACTACAACATAGCATTTTCACTTTTTCTGTTATGGTTTGCTTGCATTTTTGTTTTCCTTCTCAGGTTTTTTCTTTCTAGATCAAATTTTTCTTGTGCAGCAAGATAACTGTATAAATATGTACGCATATATTGGATTTAACGTGTACTTTAACATATTTAACATTTATTGGACTACCTGCCATCTAGGAGAGAGGGTGGGGGAAGGAGGGGAAAAGTTGGAATAAAAGGTTTTGCAAGGGTCAATGTTGATAAATTACCCATGCATATGGTTTTTTAATTAATTATTATAGCTTTTTATTTACAAGACAATGTTTTTCTTTAATTAATTAATTCTTTATTTATAAGACCTATGACTGGATAATTTTTCAGCATTGACCCTTGCAAAACCTTCAGTTCCAAATTTTCCCCTTCTTCCCTCCACCTCCTCTCCCCTAGATGGCAGGTAGACCAATACATGTTAAATATGTTAAAGTATATGTTAAATATGCATATGTTTTGTAAATAAAAGTATGATAATAATAAAAATAAAAATAATAAAAGAAAGAGAATTTGAAACTTATCCTTCATTCTGAATTGTTTCATTTTTGTCCTTGATGATTATGATTACAAGTCCTATTAATCAACACTGAATACTTGTTATGCACCTGACATTGCATAAGGCATCGATGTTATAAAGAAATTCTGTGAGCCTCTGTTTAAAAGTATGTATTTTAGCTTATTTCCCCTATTTGATTAATTTGTTTTTATTTTTTGAAACTTTAAAACTCATTTTGATTTCCTTCTCTCACCTCTTTCTTCATTGAAATTATTATCTTTACAATCTAGGATTTGATGTTTTTGTTTCCCATTGGAATTCCCTTGGGTGAGCATTTCTTTTGATGTCCACTGTATCATTGGTTAGAGCAGTATTACTGGTATTTATATGTACTTCTTGGAATTATATAATGTTGACTGTGCACATAGCTATCTTGTTGATTTCAATAATATTAAAAGTTTTATTCTATGCTAATTGTCTTTAGGCTTTTTAATCCTAATTTTTATATGATATAGGAGAAGAACTAAGGAGTTAAGTTTCTTGTCCAAGGTCCTACAGCTTGTATATGGTTAAAACTTGCACAGGTGTCTACCTGATCTATCCAGTATACTATGTTTCTTCTTGTTACACAGTATACCACCTGTATATTATTTGTTTGCATCTGCACTATTACTTTGCTGAGTATATTTCTTAATTAAAATTTGAGCAAAATGAGGCTAAATTTTAAGCAATGTGCAGAAGACTTTTGTTATTAGGATCAGTTCCTGAGCATAAAAACAAAGATGTTATAAAAATATTGAAAAGTATTATAAAAGATTTTGGAAAATACAAAGTGATCATTTATAGGTAGATTTTCCATTTCCCACTTCCTAAGGAAGTGCTTAAAGTTACACTGTATGAGTGGGTAGATGTTTGCTATTAAAGGAAGCTGACAGTACATCTAGCTAGTGCAATGGGGACTTACACATTTTTAAAAATATGTATATTTTATTTCCTCTGTATTTATATGTTAAAACAATTTTTTTAAACATATGAGCTTTTTCTTTTTTTAAGTTTTGAGTTCCACAATCTATCCTTCCCTCCCTTTCCTCTTTCCTGAGAAGGTAAGCAATCAGATATATGCTACATGTTTATTCATGTAAAACATTTCCATATTAGTCATTCATACGAGAAGACTTGAAAATAACAAAAAGAATAAAAGAAAATTAAAATAGCATATTTCAGTCTGTCTTCAATCAATATCAGTTCTTTCTCTGGAGGCTGATAGTAAACTTTAGTATTAGTCCTTTAGGATTGTCTTAGATTATTGTATTGTTGAGAAAGCTAAGTCATTCATGGTTCTTCATTGAACAATACTGTTATTACTGTGTATTGTTCTGGTTCTGCTCACTTCATGTTTCAAGTCTTTCCAGGTTTTTCTAAAATCATTCCACTTGTAATTTTGTATAGCACAGTAACATTCCATTACAGTTATATACCACAGCTTGTTTAGTCATTTCCCAACTAATGGCCATCCTTTTGTTTTTCAATTCTTAGCCACCCAAAAAGAGTTATTATAAATATTTTTCAAATATGTCCTTCCATCTTTTTGATGTCTTTGGGATATAGGCCTAACAATTCTATTTCTGGATCAAAGGGTATGAAAAGTTTTATAGCCCTCTGGACTTAATTCCAAATTGTTCTCCAAAATAATTGGATCAGTTCACAACTCCATAAATAGTGCATTAGTGTCTCAGTTTTCCCTTCCAACATCAATCATTTTACTTTTTTGACCTATTAGCAAAGCTGATAGGAAATCATATATTTTTTAAAAATTGTATTCTCAGCACTTAGCATAGAGTCTGACATAATTTAAATGCTTAATAATAATATTATATATGTAATATAAATATAAAAATAATAATAATAAATAATTGTTGATTGACTGAATAACATACTGGAGTCTGTTTCCTGAAGTGTTCCAGCAATAAATACAAAATGCTCTGTTTAATATTCAAGGCCAGTATCTTTACACCTTATTCCCTGACATATATTCTTCAGTTCAGTGATACAGATCTCTTGACTATTCCATGAACAAGATGCTCTATCTCTTAGTTCTGGGTTTTCTCTCTGACTTTTTCCCATGGTTGGAAACTTCCTCCTCTGCTTTGATTTCTGATGTCCCTGGCTTTCTTTCAGTCCCAACTCAAATCCCACTTTCTATATGAAATCTTCCTCAAGATCTTTTAATTCTAATGCTTTTCCTCTATTGATTATTTCTTATTTGTCCTGCATATCCAGATTTCTTTGTATATAAATGTATATATGCTTATATTTGTCTTCTCCATTAAATTGTAAACTCCTTGAGGGCAAAAATTGTCTTTTGTCTCTTTTTATATCACCACCTCTTAGCGCAGTGCCCAGCACATAATAGACACTTATTAAATGTTAATAGATTAATTGAGTGATATTTAATGAAAGTACAATGGAAGTGCATGTAAGTTCTATAGTTGTTTCTGGTCTGCTAACCATGGAGTTAGAAGTGCTTTTTTGTTGTCTTTGTAGCCAGAACAGGGAGATGCCTTAAAAAGGTGATCAGAAATTCAATCATTCTTTTTAAATTTATTTATTTTTAATATGTATTGCTTTATGAATCATGTTGGGAGAGAAAAAAAATCAGAACAAACTTTGGAGAGAGGGAAAAAAAAGCAGAAAAAAGAAGAGAACATAACATGTATTGATTTACATTCAGTCTCTGTAGTTCTTTTTCTGGATGCAGATGGCATTTTCTGTCCAAAGTCTATTGGGTTTGCTTTAATCACTGAACCACTGAGAAGAACCAAGCCTTTCATAGTTGATCATCATACATTCTTGCTGTTATTGTACACAATGTATTCCTGGTTCTGCTTGTTTCCCTCAGCATCATTTCATGTAAATCTTCCCAATCTTTTTAAAAATCAGCTTGTTCATCATTTTTTTAGAACAATAATATTACATTATCTTTATATATCACTAATTATTCTTTTTAGATGATACATTCCTTGGTTTGACTTCTTCACTGTTGTTATCTGGCAAGAGACAATATTATAATGGGTGTTGCCTTGTTCTTTATTCCTTCTGAGGCCAGGTGTGTTGTTCAGTTGTATATGACTTTTTGTGATTTGGAGGACCATATCATGCCAATACTATCCATAGGGTTTTCTTGGCAAGGATATGGGAATGGTTTGCCATTTTCTTCTTTAGTGGATTAAGGCACACAGAGATTACATGACTTGACCAGAGTCACACAGCTAGCAAATAACTGAGGCTAGATTTGAACTCACATCTTACTGACTTTAGGTTCATCTAGTTGCTAGGCAGCCTCAGGAAAACAGGCTTTTTTGCGTGTCTTGGTTTTCTTCTGTTGACATTTAGCTGAAATAAATTAATTTGGAGGTTATGATTTTGAGGGTTTTGAAAGAATAGGAGAGTAATCCTCTGAGAGCCTAGCAAACTAAGCCCATATTAAGGGAGAGGGAATGAACTTCAGAACCTAGCCCATGCTAGCTGAGATGAGATACCAATGCTGCCTTTGAATGTGAATTTGGGAGGATCAATGCCATGTTGGAACTTAGCTAAGTTTGAGCCCATTTTCCCCAAATACTGAAGTGGAAAAGGAAAGAGGTGTTGTTTTTGTTAAATGTTTGGAGTAAATATTCTTTTGCAAAAGCTAATGATGTTAAGTTGTTAAATGGAATTGAGTTGCTAGTCAGTCACTGGCACCTAACAACATATGGGAGTAGGAGAGGGTAAGGAGAAGATCACAACTAATGGATTCTTGAGCCAATGACAAATCTTCAAGAGACTCCAGGAACTTTGAGGGGAAGATGTAGTCAGAGAGATACATTGAAATTAAGAATGGAAAGAAATAACTGAATCATTTTTGTAATTGCTTTTGTTGAGTTGTTTATCAATTATGTTAGACATTACCTCATTTGGGGTTTTCTTGGCAAAGATAAAGGAGTAGTTTGCCATTTCTTCCTCTAGCTCATTTTATAGACAAGGAAATTGAGGCAATCAGTGTTAAGAGACTTGCCAGGGGGGGGTCACACAGCTAGTGTCTGAATTGTCGATAGTTTTCAGTATGCCATCCTGGAATAAACTCTCTCTTCATCTCTCCCTAATAAACTTCCTCTCTTCCTTTGCTCAGTTCAAATGCCACTTCATCTGCTCTTTTCTGACTGCTCCCTATATTCTCCAGGTGAAAGTGATTTCTTTGATTTCAAATTTTTCTACAGCAATTTGTTTATATGTCTATTTTCACACCATACTTATCTGTCTTCATGTTGGGTCACCCAATAGATTATAAGCTACTTGAGGGAAGGGACTATGCCATTTTTTTATCTTAAATCTTCATTGATTAGATCAGTATCTTCATTAATTACTTAAAATTCATTTGCTAAATGATGAAAAAGAGAGGAATTCATTTTACCATTGGACACCGACAAGAACTACTGGTAAGAGGATCTTCAAAGGACTTTGTAAACTGGTTTTCAATAGATTATTGAATATGACACCTTCCTTCTTTAGGAGAAAAGGGCATGGAGACAGGAGAATCCTACATACAATTCTAACCTTAGTAAAGGGAAAAGGTTGAAACAACAGTTGCAGTTGTCTGTATTTTACTTGTTTAACTTCATAATTGCAAATATCAAGAAGAGGAAGAGGGTTGTGGAGCAGATTGCTCCCAGATTTATATCTATATATAACTATGTCAATCTAACTTTATTAGATAATCCTTGAGGACAAGGTGTGTCACTTATTTATATTCCATAAAGCATCCAAAGTAGTATGCCATTTTCCCTGCAGTCAGACATTCATTTAATTTGTACGCTTAACATATCTGCAAAAAGAAATATTTGACACTAAGATGAGTCATTAATTAATAATTTCCCACCACTGACATCTTGCAATTGCTGCTGTTGCTGTATTTTATTTAATGGCTTTTAACTTATTTTAAATAATTACTACTTAGAAAAATAAAAAAATGGGTATACAATCTGGAAAGGGTGAAATTTTCCCTAATATGGTAGAGATATCAATAAGCAGTTTGCAAATATTCCTATTGTAACAGCATTGGCTATTATTATTAATCATGTCCTGAATTCCACATATCTTGTCAGGGCTAATCTGATACTAAATCTCCCACTGTTTGAAGAACTAGTGTTTTATTAAGGACAGTAAGGGAAGAATTTTGGCAGTAGCAGTAGATAATGTAGTATTGGATTAGGAGTGAGTTTTTCTAATACTCTGCATTCTAGGATTGGGTGCCAGATGCTGAAGGGAAGGAAAAGGACTACATCCCAGGGTAAAATGGCATTTGCCCATCTTGGGTGGGAGAAAGGGAAAGTATGTTGTATTGGATTCAGGAACAGTGGACGAAGGGAATAGGTAAAAAAAAAAGTAGAAAAAGCATGGCTAAGTTAATTACCAGCAGATGAAGAAGCAGCAAGATATATTGAAAAGCATTTTTTTTCTGTCATCAGAAGAGCTCTGGTTTGAATATCAACTTCAACATTATAGGCAAATCATTTCATCTCTCCAAATCTCAGTTTTACCTTAGCTCTAAAATGGGGATTTTAATATTTATCCTATATCCTTTACAAGGTTATTATAGTGAAGGTGTGAGCTTCCCCTCCCTTTCTTTTCTTTCCTTTTTCTCTTTGAATTCAGATAGGGACTTTGATTGACTTAAAGAACTCCTGGTGATGAATTGTTAGAGCTTTCAAATAGCAACACTTCTGTAATTTGTAGTCTTAGAAAGTTGTCTTGGAAAACTAAGAAGATAAGTAATTTTTGATGGGAAAACCATTTAATTGCTGACAGTGGTGGTAGAGATCTGGAAGGAAAGAAAGGAAGGAAGGGAGGAAGAAAGAAGGAAAAAAAGAGGGAGGGAGAACGAAAGGGAGAGAAAAAGAAAAGAAAAAAGACCGGAAGGGAGAAAGAAGGAAAGAAGGGAAAAAAGTCTGATAAAGAATGGAAGAAAGTACTTGGTGGATATATGGAAAGTTTGACTCTGCAAACTTAATAGCAGAAAAGTTCTCCACTCCACTTCTCAGGCAAATACTTTTTTATCCATATGATTCAATTAATTCGTTTCCTATTGCTTCTAAGATAAACTGAAAACTCTGTTTAACTTTTTAAGACCTATATGATGAGTCCCCAACCTATCTTTCCAGCTTTCCTGTACATTACTTCCCCTCCCACACTCTGTCCTACAGCCAAACTGGGCTTCTTTCTGTTTCCCACATATGATAGGTCATTTCTGTCTCTATTACTTTATTCTTACTACTTTGGAATGCACTCCTTCCTTTTCCTTTGCCCCAGAGTTCTTCCCTTAAAAAAAACCAAAAAACCAAAACAGACTATATTTTGCATGAAGCCTTTCCTGATTCCTGCTATGCTCTCCTCCTCCAGGTGCTATCATCCCTCATAAACTATCTTGTATTTAATTACTTTGCATATAATTGTATTTATTCTCTTGATAGTTACACAGAATATACTTTCTGTGAACTTGTTGTCCTCATTAGAATGTAAGTTCCTAGAGTGTAGAAATTGTTTCATTCTTGCATGTCCAATGCCTACCACAGTTACCTGCAGGTACATATTAGGTTTCCTGTAAATACTGGTAGACTTTTGAAAAACACTCAAGGGATTAGATGGACAGAAAGTTATGTCTGGTTGGGATGGGAACTGAGTTCCCAAAAAATTGAAACAGAGGAAAAAAGGAGAATTTGGACAAAAGGGAAAAAGGAAGGGGGAACCACAAATGTCCTTTGTAGACGATGAAAAAGTGTATGCAGGTAAGAGGACGTAGGTGGTTCTATATTATTTAGCTTCTTGGGGATTGTGCATTTGGAGGGAGAGTCATTCACCTGAGAAGTCACCTAGTCCAATAGTCTCACTTTGTAAATCAAGCAACAGAACACCCCACAGATACTGTGTCCCAATCGGAATTCGGACTCAGGTCCTTGACTCCAAAGCACTATTTCCTTCGCATCACACAGTGTTGGAGTAGGGGGAGCGTCAAACAAGCTTTGTAACTTTCCCTCTAGACTGTGTGAGTATGTACGCGTATTGGGGAGAGAGTCGGGTAGGGTGAAGAGTGGGAGTGGTCTTCAGGTCCCAAATTTAAACAGTTTTCAGTACCAGCGAGTATCCTTCCAGGGGTGTCCCTGCCTGGCTTGAGGTCGTCTCTGACTCAGTAGAGGGGCTGGATCGGTCAGGCGGAGAGAGAAGGAAAGGGCGGGGGCCGGAGCTGGGGATTGGGAAGAAGGGGGGTCGGTGGAGCTTTTCCCACCCAGTTTGCTTTTGGGCTGCCTCTTCTCCAGCTGGGAGGCAGAGGCCGAAAGACTGGGAGGAGCCAGAGCCGGGAGCTGCAGCTGCCGCTGCTGCTATTACTGTTGCTGCTACTTTTCCCAATCTCCCAGCCTCGGGCAGTCTCCACGGATCTGCCCTCTCGCTGCTGCTCCCCGCTTCAGGATCTCTAGCTGTCTCTCCCCTTTCCAACATGCTTCTGATCTTGGGGCTCTGCTTGGGCCTCCCGCTCTGTATAGGGCATCAGGACCCCCTGGTGTTGGCGGAAGATCTGGAAGAGGCGCTAAGATGGGACGCCCCGGTAAGTATGAGAACTTTGACCGAGGATGGTGGTGGGAACCGGTGGAGTGGGGAGTGGGGCGGTGAGCCTTCTTATAATCCGGCCAGTCTATTCCTCAATCTCTGTTTCACTTGCCTAATTTTCTCATCCCTACCACTTGTTTTGGAAATTCGAATGCCTGGTCCCCCCATCTTCTCCCTTGATCTCGGGGGGTCTCCCCTTATGAGTTTGCTGTCTGATAATCAGGTGCATTGCATCTGGCTCGCTCTTAACGTTTTCCAGTCTCTCAAGCGAAGATCCTTTCCCGCTCCTCCTCCCCACTTTCCATTTCAGTACTGGAACTCCAGGTTGAGTAGACTTCTTGGCCCCACTCACCGGCTGCCAGGGTAGTGGCAGCTTTTTAAGCCCCAATTCTGATTTTGGAGCAAGAAAAATTCCTCCCTATATTCTGGGACATGTGGGATGTGGCCTCTTATTTGATCCCCGGAAGGTAGTCTCATTTGATTGCTTCCTTGCAGGGCTCTGGGAAATGCCACCAATCTCCTACAAACGGGGGTACCCTAAATTTCCCACCTGAAAGGTGGAGAAAACATAATACCCATTCACATAGTGTCATGAATAGCTTTTGCCTATCTTAAACTACATGAGATATAGTGACTAGAGCCTTGGAAGAGGAGTCAATAGACAAATTGGATACCTGGATTTGACTTCTTATTTTGCCATTAACTAGTTGTGTGATTTAGAGCAAATCTCTTAAGCTCTCTGTTTAGTTTCCTCACTCTTTCATTTGAGGAGGTTAGAGAAAGGATTTCTAAAACCCTTTCAGCTTTAGTATTTCATAACTTGGATTAATGAGCATTGCTTCTTGAGAATGCATCTGCAAACAGAAAAGATATAGGCACTTAACAGATGACTTTTGGGGTGTTCTTAATTTTTATTGGTATCTTTTATTTTATAACACCTGCCTTTCCCTCCCTCTCCTCCCAGATAGCCATACTTATAATAAAGAATTTAAAAAAGGGAAACTAAAATCAAACAAAAAACTCCACCTTCAGCCAAATTAATCAACACTCCAAAGAAGTTTTATAGTACACACAGTGTTCTGCATACATGGCCTCCTACTTCTAGAAAGAAGCTGGGGGTGTTTTTCATATCTTTGGGAGCAAGGCTTGGATATTATGATTTCAAAGCATTCAGTTTCTATTACTTGGTATTATTTTTTCCATTTACCTTAATAGTCATTGTATATATCTTTTTTCCTGGTTCTGTTTATTTTACTTTGCATCAGTTCATATAAGCCATTTCTTTCTTTTGTGTTTTCTTCATATTCATCATATCTTGAAGTAACATGTCATATAATTCTCTCTCTGGAAGAGATCCTCACAATAACTCTGTAAAATAGGTGCTATTTTAAAATTTACTCCATGTTACAGGTGAGAAAACTGAGGCAAATAGAGATTTAGTGATTTGCCTAAGGTCATACAATTAGTGTCTGAGGCCAGATTTGAATTCAGGAATTCCTGATTGCAAGTCCAATACTCTATCCATTATATCCATTATATCACCAATTACATCCAACATTTATCTGCTGCAAATTATTTAACCATTCCTTGACAAATCAACATCCACTTGGTTTTCAGTTCTGCTATAAATATTTTCATCTATATAAGTCAATTCTTTTTTTCCACAAACTTCATTGGAGGGGGGGAGGTGTTATGTCTATCAGTGGAAATTCTGGGTCAAAGGGTATGGACATTTTAATCACTTTTGTTGCATAATTGTTTTTCAGAATGGTTGGATCAGTTCTTAGCTCTGTAAACAATGCAGTAATGTATCTATCTTCCTACAAATTCTCCAATGTTAACTATTCTAATCTTTTGTTAAACATATTTTACCATCTCTCTTACTATTTGCAATTTTTTTTCTGTAAAAAAGAAGCCTTCATATGTTACTACTGGCTGCCAGCATAGTGAAAATATCTTTTGCAATTATAAGGATGTGAAAACTCTTTGAAAAACATAAAACAGTATGAGAGTATAAATGTAAAATATTTTATGCTTATAGATATTAAAATATATAATGCCACTCTAGGCATCATCAATAATTATATTTGGGAAAAATACATGGGTACCTGTTTCTTTCTCTAGAATTCCATAGTAGATACTGAAGAAAAACCCATGGAGATATCATGATGGATATTTATTTATTTTAAAATAACTTTTTATTGACAGAACCCATGCCAGGGTAATTTTTTTACAACATTATCCCTTGCACTCATTTCTGTTCCGATTTTTCCCCTCTCTCCCTCCACCCCCTCCCCCAGATGGCAAGCAGTCCTATACATGTTGAATGGGTTGCAGTATATCCTAGATACAATATATGTGTGCAGAACTGAACAGTTCTCTTGTTGCACGGGGAGAATTGAATTCAGAAGGTATAAATAACCCGGGAAGAAAAACAAAAATGCAAACAGTTTACATTCATTTCCCAGTGTTCTTTCTTTGGGTGTAGCTGCTTCTGTCCATCCTTGATCAAATGAAACTGAGTTAGGTCTCTTTGTCGAAGAAATCCACTTCCATCAGAATATATCCTCATACAGTATCGTTATTGAGGTATATAATGATTTCCTGGTTCTGCTCATTTTACTTAGCACATGATGGATATTTAAATGTTGCTTTTTCTCAATGGATGTAATAATCTTTAAAGGATAGATAACTACATGTAATGTTATTTATCTTTAAGAGAGAGAGAGAGAGAGAGAGAGAGAGAAGAGAGAGAGAGAGAGAGAGAGAGAGAATGTAGACATATGGAAAAGGTATAAGACAAAGGGAGGGAAAATGAAGACATATGGAAAAAGTAAATTTTCAGGGAGGACCCCTGAAAATTACAGGACTCCCTAAAGAGCACAGTGTAGTATTATACTTCTAGTTTGGGTGTGGAAATGTTGAGGAATCCAGAATGATAAGGTAGAGCAGGCTTTCTTTCTTTTCCAATATTCTCCAAAATGCTCTGCTGTGTTGTTATTGTATGGCTGAGTTCCATCAATTCCTCTTGTAAAGATCCCCAGCAGGAAATTCAGAAATATTTTTGTATCAGAGGGGTGGCATGGCATAGCTAGTGTGTGGGGCCCTAAAGTGGAAAAACTGGGCTCTCTCCATTCTATTACTCACTTGCTGTTTGACAGTAGGCAAATTGTGTTGTCCTTTTCTATTTTGTTTTCCCCAAGGCACAAAAATGAGTAGTAATTTTCTATGGGCAAATAATGATGTATCCTTCGTATCTCCCAGGAAATAATCTGAAATTCTAACCTACAAATACACCTTCCTATTCAATGAAATTAGTTAACTGCTGAACAACCTGTAGGAATAGTATGCCAGCCGAAGGAAACATTTTGCATGGTTGATGTGTAATTACTCAAATTGGAATATGTCCAGACCACTGTGGCTGTATTATTCCTTGACACAGATGATAGATGACAACTCCAATGGGCCAGTAATCTCTAGCCCTTGGTTAGGTTTCAAATTTGAAACAACTCTATTTGGGAACTCCCACCATGTTGGGTCATGAACTCTCTCAGGAGGAATGCTAACCCCTAGATTATTGCATTTTCATACAAATATAGAATCTCTGGATTAGGAGCATCAGAGATCACTTAGTCCAACTTGTGCATGGACAGGAATTTGCCATCCAATCCCTACCTCCATATAATTTCCCTCTTGGGGACTATACCTAAATGTTGGGGTAATTATCTCTTTTTCTCCGTCCCTCTCTTCCCTCTCTTTCTCCCCCTCTCCTTCTCTCCCATCTTCCTATTTCTCTTTCTCGATGTTTTATATGTCTGTCTCTGTCTTTCTGTCTGTCTCTCTTCTCTGTCTCTCTATTTCTTTTTCTCTCTCTGTCTCTCTGTGTGTCTCTGTTTCTCTCTCACACTATTCAAATAAAATTAAATCATCACACATTTAGTGCTTATGATCTGAGAAGCACTGTGCAGGGTCCAAGGCCCTATTTTTAAAGAGTTTACATTTCCTGATGTCCTTGCATGGTCTTTGCATGTTCTCAGATTCTGCCTAATTCTACTTTAATTCCTGACTCAGTCATACCCTAATATCTCCTTTTCTTTGGGGTTTTAGGAGAAAAAAACTCATATTTATTATCAATTACCAACTCTCCTATTCCACTCTCCTTGCCTTTCTTCTTTTTATTTCTTCTCTTCCCTTCTTATTTCTCTCCCCTCTTCCTTCCCTTTCACTCTCCATCTTCCCTCTCACTTCCTTTTCATTCTCCATCTCTCTTCTTTCTTCTCTTTCTCTTCTCAAAGCTTCCTAGGAAGGATCCAACAACTCAGGCAAATCTTGACTATAATGATCTGTGGCGAATCTAAATGAACAGTTATTGAAGGGAACTCATGATGCCTCTCAGACCCATTCACTCCATTTATTTTCTCTCCTTTCTGATCCAAATCATTTCTGCCTTCCTGACAGAGGAGAATGTATTTTTTCTGAACCAAAACATAAAGAAGCTTAGATCTTCTGGGAAGAATAGAGTTTCTTCTTTATTCTCTTTTTATGTTCTCTTCCACCATTTAGATCTTTTAAATGTCATAAGCTGTCTCTTTTCCTTTCCCCATCTCCCATTCAACACTGGTGGTCCTTGAGTTTGTCAGAGGGAAAAAAATTCCCTTTAATTGAGTTTTTAAGGTATTTCATTGTACCTGATAACTTCTTGTAATTGAAAATGTTTCGAAGAAGAGAGAAGAGTCTAATGTCTATGGCCTGGATGCTATTACTGCTCTTGCTTTGATCCATGGGAGGGAAAAAACTTGGTCATTCATCTCTATGTATCCACTGCTGCTTCTGCTTTCCATGGGGACTGAGGTTCATTGAGCAGCAAACACACATTGATTAGAAAACACTCCTGCATTGGTAGTCATTGTCATAGACTTTTAGACCTGTAGGGCCTATTTAGTCCAAATCCTTTATTTTAAAGACGAGGAAACTAAGATCTTTCTTATTTTTGTCTATTTTCTTCCTTTCTCCTCTACATAATCAGCTCCAGTCTGGTGCCTGTTATTTAATCAACAATTTATTAAATGCCTGCTATGGAATAGGCACAGTACTAGATGATGGAGATAAAAAGAGAAAATGGAATCATCTCTCTTCTCAAAATTCTATCAGGAAAGGCAACATGTACATGAATGTATACATGTATGTATGCACACATACATATTTAAAATAAATAAATGTAATGAATAATTTGGGGAGAATCACCAGCAGCTAGGTAGGATTAGTAAAGGTTGTTGTTTAAGTTGAGCTTTGAATGAAACTCGTGATTCTAAGTGGTGGTGGTGAGGAATGAATACACTTAAGGTATGTAGGAAAGCCTGTGGTGAAGAATCAAGACAAGTGATGTGCAACAAGAAGGCAAATTGGACTATACTAAAGAGTTTGAATGAGATCAATAAGGCTAGGAAGGTGTGTTGGAGATAGGCTGTGAAGAACTTGAAATGTCAGTTGTTATTGTGTCAATCAGTTATTTGTGACTCCATGGAACATAGTATACTTGGACATTCTATCTTCCATTTCTCTCAAAGTCTGTCCAAGTTTGTGTTCATTATTTCCATGACATTATCTATCTCATTCTCTGCCACTCTCTTCTCTGCCACTCTCTTCTCCTTTTGCCATCAATATTTTCTCTGACATCAGGGGCTTTTCTCATGAGTCAAATGAGTCTTTTCTCATTATGTGGTCCAAGTATTTAAATTTTAGCTTCAGATTTGACTTTCCAGTGAATAGCCTGAATTAATTTCTCTAAGTATTGACTGATTTAACATTGCTGTCCAAGGGATTGTCTTCTCCAGTACCACAATTCAAAATTGTTGATTCTATAGCACTTCTTATAGTCCAACTCTCACAGCCACATATTACTATTGGAAAAATCATAGCTTTGATTATATAGACCTTTACAGCAAGATGATATCTCTGCGTTTGAGTATGCTGTCCAAAATTGCCATAGCTTTCCTTCCAAGGAACAAGTGTTTTTAAATTTCATAACTGCAGGTACTGTCTGCCGTGACTTTTGAGCTCAAGAATATAAAATCTGACACTGCTTCCATTTCTTCTCTCTCAATTTGCCAGAAGGATTTGCATTTGATATTAGAAGTAATAGGGAGCTCTTGGAGTTTATTAAATTCCAAGTTTATTGAACAGGGCAATGACATGGACAGACCTATGCCTGTGGAAATTATGTGAAGAATGAGTGTGTGTGAACTTGAGATGGGGAGCTTAATTAGGAGACTATTTTAATACTCCAGGAAAAAAGTTAATGATGGCTTGATCTAGGACCATTTACATGAGTGAGGCAAAGGGAATGAGTTAAAAAAATGTGGAGGTACAGTTGACCAGACTTGGCAAGTGGGAGGATGTGGGCTGAGGGAGTGGGGAGGTGAGAATGACTCCTTTAAGCTAAGTTGTCCTTGCCTCATTTTGTCCCTAGTGTCTCCTCTTCCTTTTATTTTGTTGTCATTTAAACACATCACTTATGATCTTATAAAGGAATCCTTTCACCGATCCATCATCCCAAAGAACATTTACAGTTATTGTGGATTCATTTCCAGGTCCTATCAGGGTGATTTGCCTGTATTGTTTTATTAATCTTCCCCTTCTAATCAAACACATTCCTCTCTTTTTCATTGTACTTTCAAAGTATAAAAATGTATTCTAGTGGATAGAATACTTAGTAACCATAAAACCTGGAATCAGTTCCTGCCTCTGACATAATTGGTAATATGATCTTGGATTAGTCACTTAACTTTTCAATGCTCTACACTAGGGCTTTTAAAACTTTTTCCACTCAGGAACTCTTTTTTCCTAGTAAATAGGTATATAAAATAGGTATATAAATCAAACACTGATAATAAGTCATAATTTCATGACCACTTCTTATGAGACCCCATATGAGGTCACAACCCACAGTTTAAGAAGACAATTCTCTAAACTATAAATTGTAGAAACAGTGACCACCTGCCTTGACAGAAGGAGATCCCTATATCAATGAAATCACTGATCAAGTCCCTATCATCTTTTCCATTGAGTTTCAAATTGCCAAAGCACAGCATGCTTCATTTTCTTGTCTAGACTAAACTCAGTCCCTGTCAGCTTGTTGGATGGATTGATGAATAGAAGCAATGGGAAAGTACTCACAGAGGACTTCTAAGATCAATAATTTTGTTGACATGCGTACATTTTCCCTTCTACCAGTCCCATGGAAAGGACATGATTACCTTGTACCTACCAACTTAGGATAAGCCTCCCAAACCTAGTTTGGCTGTTCTTTAGATAACACTTGGACTGTGTGTGTCATAAATACCTATCCCCAGTCCCATTGTAAATGCCCAGCTCATTTGTTAGGGAACTGTCAGAGCTTGTGCTGTACTGAAAGAGCTTTGGAAAATCCAGGATTACCTACATAATGCAATGATACACTAGAGTAGGGGTTTAATGGAGGAACTTGGCATCCCATATAATACCTCTGGATCTTCACATTGCCCTGACTTCTCATTTCTGGCTCTTAGAATCATTCCCTTCACTAAGGACCAAATCAAGGCCAGTTTCTATGGATTTTGTCCATCTTAGATTATTTTGCATTAGTATTTTTTCTGTGTCTATTTTAGCCTTCAAAGGAGAGCTTAAAGCTGGGCCTGGACTCAGGAGCGCTTATCTTCCTGAGTTCAGATCTGGCCTCAGATATTTACTAGTTCTGTGACCCTATACAAGTCACTTATCTTTTTGCCCCAATTTTTTCATCTGTAAAATGAGCTGGACAAGGAAATAGCAAACCACTTCAGTATCTTTGCCAAGAAAACTGCAAAATGAATAGTTGGACATCATTAAAATGACTCAATGATAAGAAAACTAGAGCTCTTTAAGAGCCAGGAGTGTTTTTTTGTTTTGGTCTTTGTATTCCTAGAACCTATCACTGTGCCCTGTAAATAGAAGACAGTTTCTGAATATTTGCTGAATTCATGAAATTGAATATTTAACTAGCAATAGCGAGACTTCCCAATGGGCACCAAAAATCCATGTATGAAAACCACACACACAATATGTAACCAGCACTTTACCTTTTCAAACAAATTTTGATTCTGTTCATTTTAAGTTTGGCCTGAAGTATAGCTATAATGATCCCTCAGAGAGACCTAGATAGTCATCTCAGAAGCAAAAGGCCTACTTCTCTTATTCTCTATGAAATCTGTTTACCAGAAAAATATATTTTACAAAGGAGAGACTTCAAAGAAAATATTTTAGATCAATCAAGCTCCAAGTAAGTCCCAAAGGGGGTTGGGCCCTCATATTGAACCATAGAGTAATTTTAAGTGGTTCCTGACCTCTTTATAATTCCAGATAGAAAAACCTTATTATTAAAAAAGACTGAGACACTGGAGTAGAACTGGGTAAGTAGCTGTTCCTTTGGTTTTTTACAGGTATTTGAAGAATTCTTCTCTATCCCTACTCATTCTGGGGGTCAAAAATTACCATGCAGCCCTGAAATTCTCATTGGGCATCTATATGACTGTCAGCCTAGATACTATGTCTCTTTCCTTTTTTTTTTTTAATCATGATTTGGGCTCTCTTTTATGAAGATAGCTCCATAGTGACTTTAGTATTCTCTAATCATCAGATAAATGTTAGCCTATGGGTAGCATAAAGTGCTGAACTTGGAGTAGAGGAGACCTGGATTTAAATTCTGTTTTAGAGATTTAACTACCTATAAGATGTTAGAAAAGTCACTTCATCTCTCTAAGCCTCAGTGTTCCTATTTATTAAGTGGGTATAACAACATACCTTTCTCATAGGATTGTTGTGAAGATCAAATAAAATAATAGGGGCATTCTGATTGGTAAACCTAAGAAAACTGCACAAACATTAGTTATTATTATTATTTTTATGACAAAAATGTTTTATCAGCAAGCTTATAGTCACAGAGCTACAATATTTCAAAACTGGGAGGAGCCTCAGAGGCTATGTAGTCCAACTCCTTCTTGAACAAGAATTTTTTCTACAACATACCAGACAAAGGGTCATCTAACCATTGCTTGAAGACCTCCTGAGGGGGAACTCCAAAGAAACCTATTCCACATTTGGATAGCTCCAACGGTCAGGAAATTTTTTTTCACATGAAGCTTCTCTGCAACTTTTATCCACTACATCCTACATTAACTCTGAAGGGATTGCTGATGTTCAGTATTCAGTAACAACTGAAATATGTTGCTGATGATCATGATTGTGGCTAGCATTTCTATATCACTTAAAGGTTTTAAAGCACTTTGCAGATATCTCATTATTTTCACAACAACCCTTAGAGGTAGGTGCTATTATTCTTTCCATTTTGTAGATGGAGAACTGAGGCAAATAGAAGTCAAATGAGTCGCCCAATTAATATGTGTATGAAGTCGAATTTGAACTCTTCTTGCCTCCAGGCTTAGGGATCTGTCCACTGCATAACTCACATTTATGTAAAGCTTTTAAGTGTACAAATCAAATTCTTCAAAACAAACCCATTTTTAAGCTTCCTTTTAAGTCTTGTCTTTCTCTTTCATCTAGCTCCATCAATCTTTAGAGTTTTTTCCTTTTTTAATGTTAGGAATGTCCAGTACGTGTCTTCCTTTTTCTCTCAGGGGAGAGACTTCCTTCCCTATGATCATCATTTTTAATATCTTATTATGAAATGTTTATTGTTAACTATTATTAGTAGTACTTAATGAAAAGAAAACAAGAAAACATGATTCTCTTTGGCTCTTCCATGGAACATAACACTCAAAGTTGCTTAGTACCAGGATGAGAAAAATGTTTGTAGTTAGATTGTGAACTCCTTGCATTCAGGGAATATTTTTCTCTTTACTTTTACTAACTTTTACTAACACTCAGCACAATGCCTGGAACATAGTAAGCACTTAATAATTGCTTGTTAACCTGCGAGGCTTGGGCTTTCCCAAGAAAATTTCTTGCTTCCTCTAACATACTTTGAGTGAATATTTAACATTTATATCTCTAGTGAAGATGTTTCCTGATATTTTGAAATAAACTGAATATTGACCACCAATCCATCAAATTTAGACATCTTTATTATATATTAGCTATTAAAAGTCAGAATAGTGTTAATTTCAAGGCAACAAAGAAGTGACATAATTTTCATTTTCTCTGTTACATGTTGCCTTACTGGTTAAGCATTCATCTGGGTTTAAGTATTTTGTTATAGCTTTAGATAACAGCTCATTTAACTTTTGACATCGAATTTGGTATCCCTACAGCACCCAGAGTATGAAGAAGTATTCTGAATTTAAAAGACAGTTTTTCTAGAATAGGATTAAACTAACTCATAAATATAAAGAATCTTATCAGTCATTCATGCTTATATTTCATGAATTCTTTTTTTGTTGTTTTTGGTTTTTTTTTATTTTTTTTTTATTTTTATTTTTTACTTTTAGCAGATTGGACACCGAGTCCCAAGACAGATCAGGCTACAACAGAGGCTGGTAAGTATATTCATTTGGCATCTGCAAAACAGATTTTCTTCACTGTACTAATTCCTTTGAACTAGTCGTTGCCTTTGATTAAAGCTCCCTGAAAACTTATAAAGAAGCACTTGCATTAATGCTAAAGTTTGATAGTATTAAGCTTTGAAAACCATTGTTGTTTTATCAGGCTTTTAAAAAATAGATGTGAGCTTTCCTTTTTGGCAAAGGAACAGATCATGTCAGTAGGAAAGCAAGGACAAACTACTTTAAAAATAATCTACTACATAGGGTTTCAAAGACCTTTTTACAAAAATATAACCAAACATGAAACTTTTTTTCCTTTTAACATTTCTCTTCAATTCCCCCTAGGGGCTTAAAAACAACAAAATCTTCTTAGTGAAGTAAACAAATGGGAACATCCACAGATGTAGGCTAAAGCTTCATGGAATGAAAGTTGGGCAAGATTTTGAGTGAATTTTGGAGATTAGCAGATTAGGAATTTGGGAAAACCTCCAGAAATTCTAATAATTTATTTTGGAGTTATCTGTTAACCGACTACTGTGTACTCAATGATAAATCATTTCAAAACACTGAAAATCCATCACTCTCTAGGGTCTTTTTTTTTTTAAATGCTAAGAATGTCCAGTATGAGTCTTTTTCTCCCTTAGGAGAAAGACTTCCTTCCCTATGACTGTCATTGTTTTTATTGTATTATGAGATCTTCCTTCCCTATGATTGTCATTGTTCATATTGTATTATGCGATTTTTATTATTAACTATTGTTAATAGTACATATGAAAAGAAAAAAAAATACATGATTTTCTTAGGGCCTCCCTTAGAATGATGCAGTCAAAGCTGCCTAGTACCAAGAAGAGAGAGATGTTTGCCATTAGAAATCCATCAGCATCCTTTGGAATTGACCATCCTTGACACTCATCTCTTGCTAACTAGCTTTCTCTTAAACTGTTAATCTATTATTTTAAAGGTAATAATATACCTTTCTTAAGGTATATTAACATATACCTTATTATATAAGGATTTAATATATAAATCCTTATGTAATATAAAGACTTAACATTTTCTTAGGTCCTCCATAGTGAGCACAGTGTTGAGTAGCTATACTGAAATATCTATTATTTCATGAGTATCCTCCATTGTTGCCAACCCCTGCAAGCTTAATTAGATAGTTTCATAAACTAAAGATCAAGGCATATGCTTATAATTCCTCTTACTCAGGAGGCTGAGGCTGGTAGATCACTTGAACTTGGGAGTCCTGAGTTGCAATGGAGTTAAAGCTGATTTGGTGTTCACACAAAGTCTGGCAATCAATTTAATGAGCCTCTGGGATTAGAGGGCTATCCCATTGCCTAAGGAGGGGTGAAATAGCCCAGGTCAGAACAGCAGAGAAGGGCAAAGTATTGGAATTGAGTCTGTGATAACCCAAGGTCATGTAATCAGTAACTGTCAGAGGCAGGAATCAAAATCATGTTTTCCTGACTCCAAGGGAAACTCTGTTATATCACATACATGCTGCCATATATTTTGTGGATGTTGTTCAGTCATTTTAGTCATGTCCAAATCTTTGTGGCCCCATTTCGAGTTCTCTTGATAAAGATAGAATGATTTGCCATTTCCTTTTCCAGATCATTTTACAAATGAGGAAACTGAGGCAAACAGTCACGTCTCAAGTCTCCAGTTCAGTCAGTTAACAATTTAGTGGCTATCTAAGATTATAAGTTTCAAAGAAATGCTGACCTAAATTAAAAGGTCATAGAACTGGAAGGAATCTTAGAGTTAAATGAATCAATTCTTTTCCCTTTCCTCCCAAATTTGATGTTCCCAACTCAATAATAAGCCAACAAGCATTTTAAAACAACCATCTGTCAGGTCCTATGCTAAGTACTGGGGATACAAAAAAAGAATAAAAACAAACAAAAAACCCACAAGCTTTCATAGTCTAATGAGGGAAATAACATCCAATGACCTCTGTACAAACAGGATAGAGATAGGACAAACTGGAGTTATATACAGAGGGAAGATACTAGCATTAAGAGGCTTGGGGAAAACCTTGTTGGGATTTTAGGTAGGATTTGAAGGAAGCCAAGAAAGCCAGGAGACAGAGATATTAAAGAAGGGAGTTCCATGCATGAAGGACAGCCAGTTTTTGAAAATGCTTAGAATCTGGAGCATCTTGTTTGAAGAACAGCAATGAAGCCAAGGTCATTGGAGCACAGAACACTTTGTGGGAAGTATGATGTCTCCCTTCTTTTTATAAATGAAGAAATTGAGGGCCAGAGTAATGAAATGACTTTTCCGTGGTCACACAGTTAGTGTCTAAGGTGGGATTAAACCTAATTTTCCTGCCTTTTCTGGAAACTTCCTCTATCAATGCAATCACAAATCAATTCTTATTTGAGAAAAAAGTCAATGAGACCTGAGCATAGATGAAGGCCTGGGTTAATTCAGGTCATCTTTTTGTTACTTGATTTTAAATAACTCAGTTGAGTCATGTTGAGAACTTTGGTTCATGGATTCCCAAGGTCAGACTGCTTTTCAATCTGTTTTAGCTTTCCTAGGAAATAATGAAGGAGAAATTAGATTGTGTCACAGGAAGAACTTCCTCCACCCTAATTTTCCATTTTTGTTTCCAAATTAAAAAAAAAAATAAATGAGAGTTTGGAAAGGGTTTTGTGCCATTAAGGAATACTCATTTTGAAATGATTGAAGCAACTTTTTATATTTCCTTTGTTCCCATATACTTATCTAGTCTCACTTTGCTAGGCATTCAAAGGTCTCTGTGATCTTGTGTCTCTACCTATATGATCTGTCTCTTAAAATATGACTCCATTCTAATCAGCTTCATTTTGTCACTGTCCCAGGACAGGTTATTTCTATCTCCATTATTTGCTTATATCCTTTCCCCTTCCCTTTTTATGATGTCCTTTCTTTCCCTTTAAACTTATCTATATTCTCAAGATCTAGTAGAACCATAAAGCTACGTTTGCTTATCACATTTCTCAATAATCTCTAGAGAAAGAAGGCCTGGATTCTAATTACAATTTTTACTTACTGCCCAGGTGAGCTTAGTCAAATCTCTTTGCCTCTCTTCATATATGTTGTCATATGTAAAATGAAATAAATAAGATAGCTTTTAAAGAACCTTCCTGAGATATAAATCCTTTTCTCTAAACTCTGATAATATTTAGAGTAAGTACCACACAGTATAATATTTAATTTATGGACATTTCTTTCATTTCCCCAATTGGATTGTATTCAGGGAAGAAATCATGTGTCATTTTCCCCATGTCTACTCCCATTTCAATATATGTTATATGAAGCATGAGGTGGAGTATGAAAAAGTTAACTATTTTGACTTAAAATGCCTCTCCTTTGCCCAACATTCAAAGACCTCTCAAGTCTATTACCAGCCTATCTTTCTATTCCTTTGTTACCAACCTATCTTTCTAGCCTTATGTTATTTTCCTCCATACATTTTATGCTCAAAGAAAATTTGTTTGTTTTCCTTCCACAAATATTCTTTATACTCTTTCACCTCCATACTTTAATGCTGTTTTGTAGGTCAGCAGTGATGTTCCTCTCTCACTTTATTAATTTTCATGTAGTTATGAAAAAACAATTCACAAATCCCATCTTCCCTGAAGTCTTTCTTGACTCTCTTGGTTGTTTCTCCCTCAGGTTTCACATAGTTCTTTGTTTTATAGCCCTTTTAGTGCATTTATCTGTGTGAATAACTTACTTCTATTAGAATCAAATAAACTCAATGAAAATAAGGACCATAATTTATTAAAACTTTTCATTTCCCTACATTTAGCATATTGCTCTATATACAAGCACTTAACAAATGTATGCTAAACAAATGGACCAATGCTCTACCATGAGTAACATTGAAAACTTTCTGTAGTTTTGGTTCTTCTCAATGATTCAGTGATCCAAGACAAGCCCGATAAACTTTGGATAGAAAATGCCGTCTGCATTCAGAAAGAGAGCTATGGAGATTGAATGTAAATCAACACATGCTACATTCACTTTTTTCCTGTTTTTTTTCCTTCTGTCATAGTTTTTTCTTTTTGTTTTGATTTTTCTTTCCCGACATGATTCATAAAGAAAGGTATATTTAAAAAGTTAATATGCATGTAAAAACAAAATAAAATACATATATGGAGAGAGAGAAAACTTCTGCAAACTGATGTTTTAAACTTTTTTATAGAATTATTTTTTTTAATTAAAAAGAGTAGAATTTCTTAGTGTAATCAGAAAAAAAATTCTCTTCCTGTGAAATGGATGTTCTGTTGTTTTAAACTTGAAGCACCATTTTTAATAAGTGCTAAATGATGGCCTGAGAAGTAAGGACAATATGTCCATATATGATAATATTTCAGACTATTAAATAATGTAGATCTGGATTCCAATCTATTTGCATTTCTATTTTTTTCTTCTTTGACAATATTTTATAAAATCTAAATATTAAAATTTGAAAAAAAATTATTTTTATGTACCAAACTCTTTAGCACTTCTACATGGTTCAGAACCAGAAGCCCATATGATTTTATCAGTGGGAATTAAAATTACAATTAAAAAATAAATATTAAAGAAGAGGAATTAATCAGCTGCTTTGCCACAGAACCCTAAGGAGCATGGGATCTTTCCATCCAACCCTCAGTTGTAACTTTATGTATTTGTTGCCTTGGCTCATTGGAATATGAATTCTTTGGGGAGAAGGACTCTACTACTTTTCTGTTGTATTTCTAGCATTTACACAGTGCTTTGTGCAGAATAAGTACATAAAAATACTTCATTCACTCAGAAATTTTATTTCTTAAAATATTTTATTTTTATAGGTGAGTAGGACTTTAATATTTATAGTACTTTTGTTGCTTAATTTTCAGAGGACTTTTGTGAATTAGTGCCATCATTGCTGATAGGATGAGTTTTAGAGATAATCCCTAATGGAAGGCCTCAGTGAATATCTACTGAAACAAAAATAAAAGCATAAAGCATTCTTTTAATGGATTCCTTTATTGAAATGTGTAACCAATTCAGTGGTTTTTGATTATCCATATCTTTTAGAGGAATCCTGAATTGCATTACAAAGTTAAAACAACATTGATCACTTTGTTCTTGGAATCAGAAAGACTGGGTTTGAATTTCAGCTCTGATACTGACTAGAAAAGTGATCAAGAACCAATCATTCCAACTCTTTGATCATCAATTTCCTCATTTGTAAAATGGGGATAAATTTCCGATGATATCTGTATCACAGGGTGGTTGTGAAAAAAAGCAAGATTTACTCTTTGGGGAAAAGTGGATGGGAATCATATGATTTAGAATTGAAGAAGAGGAATGAAGGGGAAAAATAAGAAAAGGCCTCTAAATTACCCCCAAATTTTCCCCCAAAAATATTTTTTTGAATTATGAACCAACCAAGCATAGAGAATAATCAGTAGTTGTTTTATTTCCCACAGAAAACCAAGCCCTTGATGACGCACTTTTCGGTGAAATCTACTATTATCTCTCGTTATGCCTTCACCAT
The DNA here is from genome assembly GCF_016432865.1 of Antechinus flavipes. Taxonomy (NCBI): domain Eukaryota; kingdom Metazoa; phylum Chordata; class Mammalia; order Dasyuromorphia; family Dasyuridae; genus Antechinus; species Antechinus flavipes. The sequence goes on from NC_067402.1 coordinate 170,043,108, forward strand.
GGTTTCCTGTAGCCTGTTGAATCGGGCATCAGAGGACAAGGAATTTGAATTTCAGATGCAGATCCCAGCTGTAGCCTTCATTACCAACTTCACTATGTAGGTGGTACAAATGTCAAAAGCTTAACACGAATCTTGTACTGTAGGATGCTCAAAGTCAGCCCAAAATGATACAGATGATTTAGACAATGGTGAAGATCTATGGCGATGCTGAGAATGGGTTGAGGATATTAGAATGGAAAGTGTATATGTTTCTGTGCATTTGCATATATACTATATACATACAAATACATATATATGTATATATTCTACATATATAATATAGACACACAAAATATATGTGTATATATCCTATATATAAAATAAAATATACACATATGTATTTATGGTAGTTCAAGAGATTTGAAAACTGCTTTAAACTATCTAGAGCAGCAGATCTGTTTTGGGTCTTAAGTCAAACTCAAAAAGTTTACAAAATAGGGTGGTGTTTGGGGTTTAATTTTAGATCTGGGCAAAGGTCCAAAATGGCACCTATTTTTTTGTGCATTGTTCTGGTCCTATCCTGTCTTGTGTATTTGAGACAGATGGCATGATTTACTCCTGCAACATTATTTAGATTTTATGGGTTGAGTCTTGCCATTCAGACCTGTTGAAAATTGCCCAGGAGAGAAATGAGCAATCTGTGGGTAGCATCCTGGAACTTTTTCTTTCTGTACATTGACAAGAAAAATAAAAATATTTTTCTAAGGTTGCTATGGTTACATGTACCTTATCTCAAATTGTCTAGTAACTTCAGCTTTCTTTTCTGTTGTAGGGTTGTTGGAGACAGAGTTTATCAGGGTGAAGTTATAGAAAAAGAAAAGAAACATGGTGATAGGGCAAAAAAACAAGACAATAAGACCTTGGAAGATAATGGGTAAGTATCATTTTAAAAAATGGGTTAGTTTTACATTTGGGAAATCTTGAATGGAACAGCATTCTTCTAACCTCCCATATTCAGTTTCCCTCTTTCTCAGTTCTGTTTGTTGCCAAAGTGTCTTGAGTTTATCAGTGTAATAGCTTTATCAGTTCACTATTCTTTATCAAAAGTGGAGAGCTAATATTTTTTCAATTTTAAAGTTGTGTGAGGTATCAAAAGCCATTTAGAATTCTTAGCTGAGTAAAGAATGAAATTTATATCTTGACTCCAGGTCTTTTGACCTATCAACTGTTTAAAATTTCTTTTCACTGTTTTCCCTTTTGTTTCTCTTGCAGAGAATGGTGTTGGCTTTTTGTGTTATCTTTCATTTGTATAGTAGCATGATTTGGCAAGGGTCCCTGCTAGGGAGTAGATAAGGATCTGGCTTTGGAATCAGGATGATCTCAGTTAGAATCTTGTCTCTTACAACATATAGGCTGTGTTATCCTGGGCAAGTCCCTTCACCTACTTTGGGTAAATCTTTAAAATTGTAGGTTGCAGAGAAAAGAGAACAATACATCCATTTGCATAAAGTCACAGGTCTGGTCCCCTTTGCCACTGGTCATTATTTGTTATCTGCCCAGCCACTTTTTGTCTTTATCATTTGTAATTCTCTTCTTCAGGTTTCTTGTCTTCTCTCTTATTCCACTTAGTGCTCTCATTGGAAGGCTAGCTAAGAAAGAAGAGGAATATGATGAGGGAGGCTAGGGCAACAAACAGCTCTGTGGTGAGATGGTCGAAGGCCATGAAGTGGGTATTATGGTGACTTTGGTTTGTCTTTACAGTGAAAAGGGGACTGAGACTTTCAGTGCCTCTGTCAATATTCCTAGCAAGGAAAAAGCTGCCTTCTTCCTACATTATGAAGAGCTTTTGCAGAGAAGACTGGGAAAATATGAGCACGTGATCAGTGTCCGGCCCCAGCAACTTACAGGGAGATTGCATATAGAAGTGAATATCCTGGAAAAGTCAGGCATCGTGTCCCTTGAAGTACCACCCCTGCAAAACAGCAGGCAGAAGGGCAATGCAAAAGCGGAGGGTAAGTAGTGGCTATGATGCTAAACCTTCCAGATTTTCATCTCTACTCTTTACTATGCCAGGGCAATAAGCAGTATCCATGTTATACAAGGATGACTACCTATGTGGTATGATTTCAGGATTGCAGGGAAGGATTCTCATGCTATAGAATACATTTTTTATTTATTTGTTTTCATGAAAAATGAAATTGTTTAATGAGAATTGAAAAGTCATTAGGACAGTGGCACCTGAAATGTACAAAAGAGGGCAGGTAGGATCAGTTAAAAGAATTGATTACATTCAAGAGATGATTTAAAGGTGACCTGATAGAGCTATCTTCAAATATTTGATGAGCTATTGTATGTAAAATATGGGGAGAGGAAATGTATGATTCCTCCTTACCACCCTCCATAGTAGTCACAGAAAGCTTGAACTTTAATCACATAAAATGTTGTCATTTTTCAAAAATAAATTTTTACTTATTTTTTAAATTCTTACATTACCATAGTAATGCCCCCATCTTTGCCCTTCCCCTCCCAGAAAGCCATTCTATATGACAAATAGTATTTTAAAAGAAAAAAGAGAATAGAATCAGTTCAACTAATCAATACATTGACACTGTTCAAAAACATGTGTAATGTTGAACATTAGGTTGTTGAAACACCTTTGGATCTCTCACCTCTGTGAAGGGATGGGTTGGAGGTTGGGATCTCTTCATGGTTGTCCTTTAAAATATTGCAATGTTTGCTTTTTTTGTATGTAGGTGGTGGTTCTTTCAATTTCCTTTATTGTAGATGTTGTATATATTGTTTTCTTGGCTTTGCTTATTTACTGTGCATCAGTTCAAGTAGATCTTTTTAGGACTCTATATCACATTCATTATTTTTTTCAACACAATAAAATTCCATTCCATTCATTCATGTATCAAAATTTCTTTAGTCATGTCCCATCCAAAATGCATTTATCTACATTATTTCTATTTTTCTATTATTACAAAAGTGATACTATGTATAACTCAGTGCATATGGAGACTTCTTTTTATCCATGGCTTCCTTGGGGTATAATTCCAGTTAGAAGAATTGCTGAATCAAAAGGTATAAACATTTTAGTCACTTCATTTGCTAATTCCATATTGATTTCCAAATTGGTTGTCCCAGTCCTTAGCTTTACCAACAATACAAATTGCCTATGATCCCACCTTTCCAATGATGACTACTGTCATTTTTTATCATCTTTGCTAATTTTTAAAAATATGTAGTAAAACTTCAAAATTGTTTTGATTTGCATTTTTCTTATTATTAATTATTTAAAGCATTCTTTCATGTGATGATTAATACTTTTTTCATTTTTCTTTTGAGAATTGTTTGTTCACTTCTTTAAAGAACATTTTGTAATTGTAATCTACACAAGTCTTTTCTGTACTTTGATAAATTAATTCTTAGATATTTTGTGTATTTAATCATTATTATGTAGAAATGCAATTGTTTTTTGATAGGTTTTTTTTTTTTTTGGTCTGTGAACTTTCTGAATTATTTACTTGTTTCAGTAAATATTTTTGCTGATTCCCTAGTTTTATCTCCTCTTCATCTATCTTTGTCTTATTATCTTATCTTTGTCATCTTGTCTTCTTGCTGTTGCCAACATTTCCAAAATTATATCAAATAATAGTGGAGAAAGTAAACATCCTTATTTTGCAACCATATTATTAGAAATATTTTAGTGCATCTTCATTGCCTATGATGCTTGGTTTTAGTTTTAGGTAGATGCTTTTCCTTCCTTTCTTCTTTCCTTCCTTCCTTCCTTCCTTCCTTCCTTCCTTCCTTCCTTCCTTCCTTCCTTCCTTCCTTCCTTCCTTCCTTCCTTCCTTCCTCCCTCCCTTTTGTTTTTTCCAATTACACAGGAAAATAATTTTTTAAAATTTAAAAAATTTTTGAATTCCAAATTCGCTTCTTTTCTTCCCTTTGCCTACTGTGAGAAAATAAGTAATTTGATATAAAATATATATGTGGAGTCACACAAAACATATTTCTATATCAGCCATGTTGCAAAAGGAAACACAGACAAAAAAAAAACTCCAAAAAGAATAAAGAAAGTTTTCTGTAAAAAAGTATGCTTTGATCTGCACTCAAACATTGGTTGAACTAGAGAGATAGCTCCCAGTTAGTTATCAGATTAGATATTAGAAGATTGACCTTTGAAAGAATAATCTCAAGGGATTGGATTTGTTCTATTTAACCCCCAAATATACAATGAAGAACTATAAGTGGAAGGTGCAGAAAGGGCAAATTTAGGTTCAATGTAAGGAAAAAACTTACAATAATTAGAGTTTATCTTTTCTGTTTTTATTATACATCAAATACTCTATACAGTGCCTGGAACTTAGTAAGTACTTAATTATTGCTTATTAATTGATGGGATGGGTCCCTTTTACTGGACTTCTTTAAGAAAGGGTTGGAGGAATACTTGTTTGGCATATTGTGTTGAGATGTTTGGTATTTGAACCCCCAAAACAAATTTAAAATTTTACCATTTGAGTTTCATCCTTGTTCACTTTGACTCAAATTGAAAAAGACATATCCCTGAGAATGACAACCTGTTGAAACTTATCCTTAAATTACACTTTTTTTGTAAATTGGTGAATTAATTCAGCAGATCTTTTTTGAAGATTGATAAGGAAAGAAGGCGAGAAGGGGAGAATTTGGACATACACTGGTGGTTTTTGGAGGGGAGAAAAGGATTGGTAAAGGGAACTTTGACTTCATAATTTTGCTTCTTCCTGTCATTATTGCTTATATACTTGTTCGTTATGAAGATTAGCCCTAACTATAAACTTTAATTTAATAGTCAAGTGTGAGAGGAAAGTGGTTTGTCAATTGTCAATGTCAACTGAACTAGCATTTCTAGGTCTCTCTGTTCTGAGAAATGTCTCTCCTAGAGATGATGAGGGTCTTGTGGTGGTGGAAGGAGTGGTTCTATGCAGCATAATTTGATGATAATTCAATTAAGCATTACACTGAAGTTTTAATAAAGCCATTGGCTGATTTAGGCTCATTAATTTAGACCAAGGAATTTTTGAGTACTGTTAGGCTTGCCGCAGTAGTTTTTACTGAATTATTAGCTGTTTCTCATAACTTTTGCTCTTTTATCAGGCATATTTAAATGTTATGTGTCGATATGATATGAATTAATAAGGTCTTTTGTTTTGGTAGAATGGTTGTTTATTCAGGACCCCTCAGCCTCTCTGGAACATTCTCCTAGAGTGACTATTGATCTCTTAGGAGCTCTTTATTTTAAGAATGTAATTTTATTTATTAGTTGTGTCAAAACAGATAGGTTAGTCTGTCTCCCAGAATATCATGGGTTTTATAAGAATGAACTGAGCCAGATGACATAGCAGGTGCAAAAAATAATGCCTTTATTACAACTTCCATTGGTCTCAAAGTTCAGACATTAATGTTTCTGTGAAATTGTAACATGATAAAGACGAAACACAGGATGTTTTGAATTTGTCTGAACTTTGCTTCATGTTTCAAAAAAAAAAAAAAAAACAACCTCAGGGTTGGTTGGAAATCAAACTGCTTGGCCTAATACCAGGACATTTGTTGGAAAGGTATAAATATGGATTCAAACCAACAGATTCTTCTGATGTTTGGAACAACATCAGCCCCTTCCCTGCTGCCTACGTGCACAGGACCAACTATTCTTCATTCTTTTTTACTTGACCCTTCTACCTCCTCAAGCTATTGCCCTATTTTTCTCCTTCTCTGTGTGGCAAAAATCCTAGAAAAAAACATCTTTACTCCTTTGCTTCCTCTCACTTGTCAAATCCTTGGAATTTGGCTTCTGGGCAAATTCCACTCAGCAGGAACTGCTCTCTTCAAAGTTATAAATTATTTCTTTATTTTTTGAAGACAATTGGGGTTAAGTGACTTGCTCAGGAACATACAGCTAGTAAGTTTTGAAGCTAGATTTGAACATGGGTCCCCTTCACTCTGAGGCTGGTCACTGAGCTACCTAGTGCCTTTTAAATGATCTCTTAATTACTAAATCTAATGAATTTCTTCTAGTCTTTGTCTTTTACAGTGTTGCATACGATTTATCATTCCATCCTCCCCAAATACTCTTCTCCCTTGGATTTTGTGATACTTGTTTCACAATTTTTTTTTCTCTGTCTGATAGCTTTTACTTAGTATTCTTTGCTAGATCTTCATCTTGATTTCACCTACTATGCATGGACTAGCAGATCTTTTTTTTCTGGATTCTCTTTCCTCTACATTCTCTCTTAATGATGTGATCAGCTCTGATGGGTTCAATTAAATGTATTAATTATAAATGGTATCTAACCTACATGTCCAGTGCTAATATTGCTCTTGAGTTGCAGTCCTGCATTAACAATTTCCAGTTGGAAATCTCTATCTGAATGTTCCATAGGCATCTCAAATTCAACATGCACAAAATAGATCTCGTCTTTCTCTCCAAACTCATCTCTCTCCCTAAGCTTTCTGCCAGGGTCCTAACCCTTCTTCCAGTTTCCTTAATTTGGAACACTAAAATTATCTTCAACTTTCCTTTCTCCATCACTTATTCCTACTCCTACATTCAATCAGCTGACAAATATTTTCTAGCCTATCCCAGGAAAATGTCTCATGACTTTCCATTTCTCTTCATTTACACAACTACTACCCAAACTTAGGGTATCAATTGCTTAGACTACTGTTACAGTCTCTCCTTTGATATATCTGCCTCAGTTTTCTTCCTTCTCCAATTTTATCTCCATATATGACAAATTGATTTTCCCAAAGAAAGATTAAAACATGTCATAGATTTGGATATGTCAGTGAGACTCTTTATTATAAATGGCTCAGTCATTTTCAGTCATGTCCAACTATTTGTGATTGATCATATTTGGAGTTTTTTTTTGGCAAAGATATCAGAGGAATTTGCCATTTCCTTTTCCACTTCATTTTATAGATAAGAAAACCGTGGCAAAAAAGGATTATATGACTTCCTCAGGGTTACACATCTGATAAATGTTTTGAAGCCAGATTTGAACTCAGGAAGATGAGTCTTCATGATTCCTGGCCCAGCACTCTATTATCTCTTAGCTAAAATACAAACTTCTCTTTGGCATTTGAAGTTCTTTGCAACCTTGAATTTAAATTTTCAAATTTATTACACATTACTTCCCCTCATGTATTCTATATTCCAGCCAAACTGGCGTCTACTTCTTGTTTCCCATAAACAAAATTTCATTTCCTACTTCCACACCTTTGCATAAGCTGTGCTCCTTGAAATCTTCTACCTCTTTGCCTCTAACTCTTGGAATTCCCATTTAGAGTTAATGTGAGCTCATGAGTCAGTTCCTACATAAAGACTTTTTTTATTTCCCCACTCCTCAGTTTTTAACTTTTCACTCAGAAATTATTTTTGTGTATTTTTAATATTTATTTATCTGTGTAATGTTTGTTTACCCCAGTAGAATATAATCTCCTTGAAGTCTGGGATTTTTTTTTGTTGTTGTTGTTGTTTTATTTTTGTCTTTGAAACCTCACCACATAACGGAGTTTCTGGAAAGTGTTAAATAAAGGTTCATTTAAATGACTTAAATAGAATAAGTGATAAATTTAATTAAATGCATGGAGAAGGGCACCAAAGCTGTTCAATTTCAGACTGTTTCCCTCCTTTATCCTTTCTGCAAATATAGTATTAATTGTAGGGAAATTGGAAGAGGGCAGCAATGGGGGATAAATGGGCAGAATTCTATTAGAACTCAGCAAAATCCAAGTTAAAGCAATATGATAAGTGTTGTGTTCTTAGGCCAAACTCTTTGATCTCACTCCCAGGATGAGCTCTCTGATCTTACTCCTAGTCTTTTTTGGAAGGCATATTTACTTTAATTTTTAATTTTAATTTTCAGTTCCAAGTTCTCTTCCTCCCCTCTCTAATCTCTTCTTCATATATTGAGAAGGCAAGAAATACTTTATCTATTATAATATGAAGTCAGGCAAAATATATATCACATTAGCTATGTTTCAAAAAAAAAGAGAGAGAAAGAAGAAAAAAATGTTTAGCCATAGTTAGATGCATAAAAATAACATTACCTTATGTAAAATAATGGATTAGTTAAAATTGGAGCACATTCTCACAAATTTCAAATACTTCATAAGATATCTCTCATGACTGCTTATCTGTCTTTGTGTTGGTTCACAAGTTATTTCTTGTGGTCAGTGGCCTTTCTTTATGTTGCCTGCAGCTGTGGGTGCCTTTCAAAAGTGCTCAGATAGTATTACTTTGACTAGCCCTAGAAAAACCCAAAATTGATCTGAGAGCAGCTAAATAAAATAGGTCAACTCTATTAAAGCAAAAACAAAGAAATAAACAAATGGGACTTGATGGAATCTAGAAAATGAAAAAAAAGGTTCTGTGTTTATTAGAATGAAGAAGAGTAGAATCTGAATGTCCCTGAAGGAGGAGAATTTAGGTGAAGTTTTTCCTTCATCATTCCATGAAACAGAATAGTATACAAATGACCTGGAGTTTAAACTTCAGAAGTTTGTCCTAGCAAATTTCTTAATTATTTTATTTTTAGGGGCATAATATTGGTTTGACTAGCAGGTAATATATGCAAAAGATAGGATTTTAATTCCAGCCATGTCCCTACAATTTAATCATGTATAACTTGCCTCCCTTGTTAAAATGTAAGCTCCTTGAGGGCAGAGACTATTCTATTTTTGTATTTTCATCCCAGTATTTAGTACAGTGCCTGGCACATAGTAAGTGCTTAATAAATACTTGATTGACCTTATCAGAAACCTCATTTATATGGACACATAAGAAGTAAATTATGTATTTTAAGGACAACCTTAATATCTTACTCTCTGAGTAATCCTAGAAACTCCCCCAAAGAACCCATAATCTCCTGTTTAATTTTTACTGTCTGAATATTTGATATTTGATTCATATTTAAGGAGGAAAAAATTGATGTATGGGAAGAGCTAATGAGTGTGGGGAAAACAGTCAATGAAAGGAAACAAAAGTGATGAAAAAAGGACATCCTACTGAAGTTTTACTTCTCTCCTGTCATCTACTTTCCCAACAATACTGGAAAATCATATTTTTAAACTGACAGAAAACTGTGAACTTCTGACCCATGTTATAGCCAGGACATTCTGATGCTGGATTCCCTGCTATGACATAGGTTGTCCTTATTTTCCATTTGCAGTGTTGTTGATTTTTTAAAAAAACTATTGGAGAGGAGCCAACATAGAGTTGCTCATGAAGCTGATGGAAACAGTCTTTTTCCATAACCAATTCATCATCATAGAAACCAGTATATATCAGATGATCATAGTCTTTGCTCTCTTCCTAGAAGCTAGCTTAAATCAAAATGGTAGCAGTGAAGGAAGTGCTCATACAGGAAAGGTCATAGATCTACTATTGGTATTGGAACATCTTTTTTCCCTACTTTTTGCAAAAAAAAAATTATTTTTTTATTTTTGCCTTTGGTAAGCACTTTTCTTAAAAGTGTAGTTTTAGCTACGATTATAGGTGCACACCTGTAATCTTAGCTGTTTCCCAGGTTGAGGGTGTCACATCTTGAATTTGGGAGGTCTGAGCTGTGACGGCCTATGAAGGCATGGGGGACATTGGGCTTGCAGCCTTATAAGTCCATTGAAATCATTTAGTCTAGCCCTGCCAAGGCAACTGCTGGTAATGATGAGCTGAAAGCTAGATACAACCTCCTACTGCTTGAATTTTTAAGTTTAAAATTTTGTATGGCCACAAATGATGGCCCTTGGCAGAAAAAAGGTTTCTATCCCTGAAGAAAATGTTCTTCAGAAGTTTTGTAACTAAGTTCTTTAGAAGTTTGTCCTAGCAAATTCCTGAATTATTTTATTTTTAGGGGCATAATAATATCATAATATTAAGATATTGAGCCCTCAAGAGGGGAGAGGAAGGGCACCAGGTTATTTAAGGAGGAACAAACCTGCCCCAGGTAGCAGATCAAAGCTCCCTTGCTAATCAGACTGGAATTGAACCAATACAGCTTCTAGCTTATGGGAGATGGGGGAGGGGTGAAAGGAAGGAAAGAATGAAGGAAGAAAAGGAGAAAAGAAAGAAAGAAGGAAGGGAGGAATGAAGAAGGAAAAAAAAAAGAAATAGAGAAGGAAGAATAAAAGGAAGGGAATAAAGAAGAAAGGAAAGAAGGATATTATTAAGATGGTGGTGTTCTTCACAGTAATAGGAAAATTAAGAAGAGACCTCGAGGGAAAAGGTAATAATTTGGATATAGTGAGTTTAAGATGATTATGGGACATAGTTTTGCAAGTGAGTTTGTAACAGATAGCTGATTCAGAATTGATTACAAAGTAGTTAATGAGAGTCTGTCAAGGTAGAGTTAAGGTTCTGTTCTAATGATTTCTACTGCTGCAATCCTCTCCTGATTGTCCACAATTGTTAGTGCTGTTCCTTTGAAATTATTGTGTTGACTAACCTGGATCCATGTTATTTTTTCATAGTAGGATGCAAGCTTCTTGAGATGAAGAATTATTTGATTCTGGTTTAGTATCTCACTCCCCAAGAAGGAGATCGTGGATAAATATTTAGTGAATGATGCATGAAGATTTCATAGAATCCATAAAAAAAGAAGGTTTTCTTTCAAAAAATTAAATGTTTAATTTGTTTAAGGCAACATACTATGTTCTGGGTACTAACATGGATCTTGACATCAAGAAACTCATATTATAATGGGGGTTACAACCGACAAAAAAATTTTACATCTAAGATTCAGTGTGGATAGAAGGTAATTTCAGAGGATAAGCACTAGTAGTGTGGGGGATTCTTATAGAAAGTGAGATTTTATCTGAATTTTGAAGGAACCCTGGGAAGGACAGACTTGAAGAGGGAGACTATTCCAGGTGTGGTAGAAAGCCTTGCAGTCTTGGAAACTCTAATTAGGCTAGTGTAGCTGGATTGTGAAGTACTGGAAGGAGTGTAAGCTGTAGGAACAATGGGAGTTTCAATGGTCTGCGTTATGAAAGTAGTGAATGCCAAAAAGATGGTTTTATATTCGATCTTGAAGTAATAGGGAGTCACTATAGTTTATGGAATGGGGGTGAAGTGATTCATGTGATCACATTTTAGGAAAATGACAGCTGAGTGGAAGTGGAAAAAGATCAGAGGTAGGGAAAGACTAAAGAAGATTATTTCAATTCTCCAGGTAAGAAAAAGAGTAAGCACTGTATAAGTAGAGAGATGCTGTGAAGGTAGAAATAGCAGCACTTGGTGCAGGTTGGATATTGGGAGGAGGAGGAGTCAGTGATATGGAGGAGTAGAAGATCATATCTAGATTGTGAGCCTGGGAGTCTGGATAGGATGGTGGTACCCTTGACAGTCATGGGAAAGTTCAAAAGAGAAGAACATTTGGAATGAAAGAAATGGAGTTCTGTTTTGGACATAATTAGTTTGAAAGGAGAATCAATAATGGAGGGAAATTCTATAGCTTGATATACTACCAATAGAACTACATTTTTTCTAATCAGGATCCCTGCTACACAGGAAATGAATATGGTCTATGTGCCATTTTTATAAATAAACTAAATAAAATTCGAATACTTGTTTATCACTAATTAATCTGTAGGGGAAAACCTCACTAGTTATTAAATTGCTGAGTTTGTGTGGGGAAGTCCTAATAATAATTTATTTATTAGGAATATAACATACATAAATTTGCTTTTAAAAATATTCATCTTCTCCACCTCAGTCCTCCCATTGATTTCCCCATTAAAAGCTTCCTCATCATTAGCTTCTACCAGATTTCCTGCTGTGATAGTTACTTCTTAAATGTTCCTCACTCTGGATGCTACAGGAAAGGTATGTTGCTGTTTGGTCCATGTGAAATATTCCTGTCCACTTGCCAGGAAAGAAAGTTGCGGGTGGTTCCCTGACATTGTTCAACTCTTAGATTGTTCAGGTGCATATCATTCAACCCCTTAATTTCTTGATGCTGAAAGCAGATGGAGATCACATGCTTTTGCTTGTCCTGCCTTTGGCCCTAATATTGTCAGGGCCAGCTGTGTATGGAGTGACTCAGAAATACCCTTATGTGGTTGTTTTGCTTGATTAGAACAGATCACCAAAAAAAAAAAAAAAAAAAAACCAAAAAAAAAAAAAAAAACCCTGGTATTTTTCTTGCTACTATATCACTGGTGAATAGTAATCCTTTATGCATGTAAATTTGCTCTTCTCCCTTTATTTTTCCACAAATTTATTTTTTTAAAATCTTTTCTAGTAGTTAATTTAGTTTCTAAGTTCTTTCTTCACTAGGTGATCTATTGTCATGTCCAGCTGAATGAATGAATGAATGAATGAATGAATGAAAAAGCATTTAAGTCTTTACTAAGAGGCAGCATATGCTAGATTACAGATAGGAAAAGTGAGATAGATCTTACTCTCCATGAGAACACACTCTAATAGAAAGAAGTTAACACATAAAGGAAAGTTTAGCTTCAGGGCAGATCTGTAAGTCTCTGCACAGTGTTCTTTTTTTCATGTCCAGTGAAGTTTAAGAAATTGTTCCAACGGTGTCACTTTAAAAGATGTCAGCTTTTTACAATAAGTTAAGTCTAATTTTGTCCATAAACAGGATAGTGTAAAGGAATTTTGGAGATATCTTTTGTAACTAGGATTTGTAATATTGATTTAGGCCTCAGCTTCTTAAATTGTGGTTCATGATCCTAAATGGGATCTTGTAACCAAATATGGAGGTTATGAAATTATGATTTATCATCAATAAATGTTTGATTTATGTAACTTTTATATATTTATATTCATAGGGCTATGTAAAAATTTCCCAGTTGCACATGGAGAAAAATTGAAGAAACCCTGCTATTATAGGCAAACCTTTACACCCTCTGCTCCTATCTCCTACACCTAACCAGATCAATTCCAGGAATACAAGCATAGTTTGTAAGTGAGACCCTGGCCCTTTAGTAAGCAAAGTTGTATCCAGAAAGGTTAATCTGTGTCCCAAATGGGGAAAAATTTCTGGGTTGAATAGATAGGTTGGTGAGGCTGCCTTTGTTTAATTTTTCAGAGGGACTTAACATAATGTGGGCCATTGAGAGAGTCATCAATATGAGAAAAGAATCTATCAATAATAATACAATTATCCTAGCGCCTTTGACCTTTTTTTGCTTGAATCTGATTTTGCACTTCAATTCATCCATCAAAAGTTGTCTAATTATACTGCAAACATAGCTCTCCAAACTCTGCACTAAAATCCACCTGTTGAGAATACAATGATCTCAACCCAGTTGTGGTTGTACCTAGGTGCTTACTTGATTTTCTTTTAACAAAATGGCTTTTTAGGTCCCAGGTGAGGCCATAGTTAAAATGAATTATTTAGCTGTTTTTTTTTCCCCCAATGGGAAATGTATTGACATATGTGTTTGAAAAACAATATTCTAATGACACCGGATGTTGACTACTGTTCTCCTACAGTAGATCAGACAAAAGGGACCGCAGTAAAGAGCAGTCAGTAAATCCCTCCTTTTAGTTGCTCAAACTCGAACAGCTTTCCAGCTGGTTCCCTAGAGTGTCATTCCCCGGGACTAAATTGTTTTGTACCTCTAGTTATTCCATATGGCCTTTGGCTTCCTTCTTCCTCAAACTGATGACTCATCGCTCAGTATAAGCATCTAGGAAAAGAATTAGTTCTTCTCTGCCAGAAGCAGCTGGTGATGTGGTACACAGAGCATTGGGCCTGGAGTCAGGAGGACCTGAGTTCAAATCTGGCTTCAGACACGTATTAGATAAGTGGTCCAGACTTAAACTCAGTTTCTTCAATTGTTAATTGGGGATCATAACAGCATCTACATCACAGGGTTGTTGTGAGGATAAAATGAGATAACATTTATTAAATATTTAGCACAGTGCCTGCACATAGTAGGTACTATCAAATGTTAACTATTATTATTATTATTATCAACTAGATTTTAAACTTCTTGAGGGCAAGGACTATATATGATTTTTCTTTGTTTCTCCTCCAACCATCTAGTGTATTATACACAAAGCAAGCATGAATGAGTGATAATGAATAGTATGATTTTCTGTCACTAATAGAATATGACTGCCATAAATACTGAGAACTTCTGTATCGCTTCTTGGTTCTAATAGAGCACATTATGTTAAAGAAGCACCAGATTTATAGTAGTCAGCAGGATTGGCTTTGATTTATAGTGGGGAGAAGGAGATCCTAGAGGGCTAAAGTATATTAGTTTGCTTTGGGATTTCTGATAAGTCACTTAATCTATTTGTTTCATTATTACAGAAATGAAGGATCTCTTAGTTGGAAGGGACCTCAGCAACCATGTCTTTGACTAACAATATATCTCTACAAAATCCTCAATAAGTTACCATCTGGCTTCCCCTCCAACTTTGGAATAACTCTAAATATTAAAAATGTTTCTCTTCTATCAAAACGAAATCTACCTCTCTGAAATTTCAACCCACTGCTCCTAACAGGCATCAGGATGGGAATTCAAACCATGTTCTTTGGTTACAGGTGAAAGGAGAGATGGGGACAGATTTGAGAGAGACATTGCAGGGAAAAAGCTGACAAGACTTGGCAACTTATTGGTTATAGTTAGGTGATAGGATTTTTGAAAGGATGATGGTATCCTTTGTAGAAATAGGATTTGGCAGGTTTAGGGGGAAAAAGAAATCAGTTTCAATTTGAACTTCTTGAATTTTTGATACCCAGAGGATCACCAGGTGGATATCTGAAGGTAATGTCCATCCATGTTTTTTAAAATGGAGTTTGAATGAAAGCACACTAGCCTCTCCTCTCATTTTTCTCTGCTTCTTGTGCACTGTTTTTCATAGTAATTATAATCCATTAACAGGGAGCCTACTAATTAGAAGAAGTGTTAGAAAATAGGTCAATTCTAAGAAGATAAGCTACCTGTTTCACAGTATTTATAATACTAATATTAATTTACATTTATTCAATGCTTTTAAAGTTACTAAGTTCTTTTCTCAGGTAGAGAGTAGAAACAGAGCTTCATGAATTGTGAGAAATACAAAGGATCTCAGAGATAAGCCATTCCAATCTCCTCATCTCATAGACAAAGAGATTGGGATCTTGGGTAGGTCCAAGACCACACAGCCGGGTAATGAATGGCAGAGATGAGACCAAAATCCAGTTGTGATGTCATGGAAAGAGACCTGACACTGTAGTCAGAGGACCTGTATTCAAATCTTGCCTCTGATGCTTAGCTGTGTGACCTTGAGCAAATCACATAAGTTTGCTTGGAATTCAGATTTTTCTTCTATTAAATAAGTGAGTTGGTTAAATTGTTTCTGGGATGCTTTCTAGCCCTAAATCTGTGATTCTATGATTCTGATTTCTAGTCCTATCTTTGTATCATATCATAATGTCATGTGAGAAGGTTAAGTGATTCCAGAGACCTCATGATGAAATATGCTATCTCTTGACAGAGAGACTCAGGATGCAGAATGACATATAGATATATAAATATATATTTTATATATGTATATTTGTGTGTATAAATGTCTATGTACACAAATATGCACACATACGTGTATATGTATATGTGTGTATATGTATAATGCAGCCAGCTAGTAAATGAAGGGAAAGAAACTTGAGTTGGATTCAAATTATAAATATTTATAACAAGGAATTTAGAATTTTTTTCTTCCTCCCAGTGGGATAGAGAATGAGAAGAGAAAATAGATACTTATATTTAATAAGTATTGCAATAAAGATTTGAACCCAACTCTCCTGATTCTACTATTCTTTCTACCACACTCTATGGCCTTTCTGCCTTGAAGAGACTTGAAGAAAAAGAAAAATCAAATTTCTTTCCCTGACTTCAGTGAAGGCTACATATAAACTGTCCTTGAAGAAAAAATGTCTGTTCTCTGAAAGGAAATGTAGTTTCCTTTAGTTCTAGTGTAACCCTTAGGAGTAGGAAGTTTATTTTTAAAAACAAATTAAATTTCCTTAGTATCCATTTAAATCTAAAATCTATTGTATTCTGATAATTAGAGTTGGAAAATAATTAGGCAGCCTCTCCCACATAATCATCTTTGGTAGATTTTAAGCAGGTGACCAAACACTTAGAAGTATTAAAGCCAAAAAAAAAAAATACTTTGACTTTGTTTCAAAATCTAGATTTTTATTTCTTCTGCAACCTTTGAAGATACATGGTTTGTAGGGTGTTAGGTATCATACTAATTATAGTCTACTAAAAGGAGCTTAAAGGAACAAGCTGTAAGACTCACCATTAGAATGAAATTCTGAGTGCTATAGTTGTAGAAGAGAATTGGAAGTACCTGGAGATGCCAAGTCTAACTTTGTTTCTATAAGAAGAACTGTACCTGTTACATCCCAGAAAGATAGTATTCTACCAACTTCATAATTATGTTTTCTTTTTGTTTTCCAGATGATGTTGGCCCACCTCCTTCCACAGTCATCAACCAAAATGAAACTTTTGCCAGGATTATTTTTAATCCTAGTATCATACAGCAAGCCAAGATTGCCCAGAATGGGATTTTGGGAGATTTCATCATTAGATATGATGTGAACAGGGAGCAAAGAGTTGGGGAAATTCAGGTAATGAGTTTGTGATTTCAGTTTTAATGTTTTCTGTCTACAAGTTTCAGTTGAATTCATCTATCTAAATTATATTTTGATTGTTATCTCATGTTCTTATTTCTGGGTAATGTTTAAGTCTCACAAAAATCTGTTTGCTTTCTCAAGATAGATCTGCTATTGTGACTCCCTCTCTGTGGTCAGAGGTTCTCATTCCCTATTTCCATAAGCAGAAGACCAAGTGGAACCAAACAATCACTTTTGTTCTCTACTATAGGTCATGCAGTTATAATTTTAAGTTTGGTATAGATATTAATTAAAATGATTCTTCTGTGGCTAATTTAGCTTGAGATTTTCTTACTCTAGAGCAGTGGTTCTCAAACTTTTGTTTCAGTATCTTTATCCTATTAAAAATTATTGAGGATCTCTCCAAAGCTTTTTTATTTATTTGGATTATATTTATAGACATTTACCATATTGGAAATAAAAACTATTTTTGAATTTGTAGACCCTCTAAAAGGGTTTCAGAAATGCCCAGGATTCTCTAGACCATACTTTGAGAACCACTGCTTTAGAGAGTTGGTGAACATGTCAGAATGTGTACTTAGACTAAGCATAGGATGCTCAATATGTTAGATGATAAATGAATGTCTACAGACAAAAGTATAGTGTTCCAAAGGACATTGCATAACCCTGTTTATCAATCAGGATTTATTAAGCTCCTATTATGGGCCAGGCATTATGGTAGACCTTGGAGATATGAAATAGTTCCTACCCTCTAGTAGCTCACATTCTATTAGGGGAAGCAGAAAGTACACATTTAAATTTGTAATCTGTCTATATCTATACATATAGATAGATATAGATAGATATATGTGTGTGTGTATATGTGAAAATTACAATTCTTGTTTAAAATTGTGGCAGTTAGTATGACTAATAACAAAGTGATTCTATCTCCACACTGGTTGAATGATCCTTTCAGAGGGATTTGACTGGAGTCCAATCTGAATATTAGGAATATTATACATGATAATAATAATGAGTTCCAAGAAAGCTGAGTCAGTGGCACTGGAAAACTCCAGAGAATTCGTCTATTTTTGTTTTCCCCTCTATATGTCCTAGGTTTTGACATGTCTTCCCTCCTTTCCAACAGGTTCTGAATGACTACTTTGTGCATTACTTTGCTCCCAAAGACCTCCCTCCTCTACCCAAGAATGTGGTATTTGTCCTTGATAGCAGTGCATCCATGGTGGGAACCAAACTTAGACAGGTGAGTGAGGGGCAATTGACTCCTTATCCTTGGTTTTCCTCCACACTAGCCTGTGGACAGTGGTCTCTTCTGAGTAAAATCCAGTAATTGCTGAATATCATTATAAAATTACAGCATACAACTGATTTTGCTTAGAAACAACACTCCATAACTGATTGGGTTAAACTGTTATGTCATCATTTCAGCATAATGGGATTGGGAAGGGTGGAAGGACTAGCTGAATCTAATTTGATCGTGCTATGGCAATGCAAAAACCAAGGTGACTGGTAGCACGAGGAATGTGATTGTGATAGAGATGTGGAAGTGGGATTAGATTTGTTTTTCTTGGCTCTGGAGGGCAAAACTAGAAGCAATGAGTGGAAAGTGAAGTTTGATATGAGAAAGAAAACCCCAATCATTAGAATTAGCTGGAGAAGGATGGATGTCTCAAGAAGTGTTGGTTTCTTTCTCAATGGAAATACTCAAAGTTGAGTATATATCTTTTCAAAGTTGAAAGATCACTTTTGAGGATGTTGTAGGGAGAATTCTTGGTCAAATAGAGATTGGAATAGATGGGTTTTGAGGACCATTACAACTGGGTTTCTGTGATGATGTGATAGAGCCAATTGTATTAAACGTAAATGAAAGCCTGTTGATCCCAGACATTGACTTAAAAAACCATGAATTAATGTTATTTATGTTACATTTTTATTTATTTTACTACACAGTTCCCAATTACATTTTAATCTAGTTCCTTCCCCTTTGGACTAGACCATTGTATAGGAAATAATTATGCTTAGTGATTGGATTCAGAGAATGTAGGTTTCAAACTCAGTTCTGTCACTTATTATCTATGTGACTTTGGTCAAGTCACTTAATGAAGTGATAGACTTGGAGTCATCAAGATTGGAGTTTGAATCCTGTTTCAGATATTTACTGCTGTGTATGGTGGACACATCATTTAACTTCTTTGAACCTCAGTTTCCTCATATAAAATGGGATAATAATAGAACCTATATCACACAGGGTTGCTCTGAGGATCAGATGAGATAATATCTGTGAAATGCTTTGAAAACTTTAAAGTATTATTATGTTAATGTTAGTTATTAATTTCTCTGGGCTGTAAAAGAAAAGGGCCAGACTTGAGGATCTTTCACCTCTAAATCTATGATTCTGGGATGTTGTGATGTTTTCTGGAATCCATCAGAGTATGTCATCTTACAGCATGATCTCGCCACCATGTATATGCTCGTATCTCCCAATGCTCCCACTCTCCGCCTTTTGCTTTTACTCTGGAATAGTAATTAGATGGGGCAACTAAATAGGCAGTAGATAGAGCTCTGATGTTGGAATCATGAAGACCTGTGTTCAGTTCTGGTTTCAGACACTTATTAGCAGTGTGACCCCGCACAAGTCACTTAACCTTATTTTCTCATCTACAAAATGAGGTGAAAAAGGAAATGTATATTTTCCAAGAAAACTCCAAATGTTGTCATAAGGACTTGGATATGACTGAAAACAGTTAAACGATCCTCTTTTCCCCTTTGTTCCCCAATGTGACCATCGATGCATTTTCCATTTCAAGATTTAGATGAAGATAGGCAACAGAATCAGTCATTTATTAAGTATCTGCTGTATATCAGGCACTAGAATAAGTGCTGGGGAACAAAAATAAGCAAAGAACATTCTTGTGGAGGTTGGGATAACAAGCAAACAAATATGCACAAACAAGCCATAAAAATTCCAAGAGGAGATTAAAAGAGAAGAAGCACTAGAATTAATAGGGGTTGGGAAGTACTTCTGGTAGAAGACTCCATATGGTTTGGTCTCCTTCTTCTTTGGTCACTGAGTTATTAGAATGCCATTCTTTTCTAATCCCCAAAGCCCCGGCATGTAGTTTTGGCTATGAAGTTGAAGGGTGGCTTCTTTCCAGGAGAACCACCCCAAGCTAGCCAAAAATCTGCCAGGGATCAGTGAGTAATTCCTTAATATAATTGCTGTCTTGAGTGGGTTTGAAAACTGCTTACTGTTTTAGCAGCTTTCAGCTTTTCTGAAGCTTCAACAATTCAACACTGTTGTTCATTTGTACATCCTGGGGTAAAATGCTGCCATCTCTACTGAAAAGAGCATCTTCTGAATTCTCCAACATGAAAAGTTTTTATATGTTGAGACTTTTAGCATTTCATAAAATTATGGAGATGGAGGGAACTCCAAAGGTCATGTACTTCAACTCCTATTAAAGTAACATTTCTTCTGTAACATCCTAGGAACAAATAACTTGGCTGGCTGATATTAGTGAAAGGCATGGGACATATTTCCAAGCCTAGTATTATATAGCATTAGGTGCAGAGGACACTTGGTCCCTGTTGGGTACATTGTTTTTGGAAAAGGGTGGTACTTTTCCAAAGCAGGACCAAAGACTTTGGACCCTTTCCTCATCATTCAACACCTGGGAGGAAACAAATGAGAGGAAAGATGATAAATAGTAGATGAAGCCCATGAATGTCCTGAGGCAGGTCCTGGGAGAGGAACAGCACAATGAGGAATCCTGGAGGTGGTGGTACAATGTTGGTTAAAAGAACTAGGCAATGTCCCCATATCAGCTCTTTGGG
This sequence comes from Antechinus flavipes, assembly GCF_016432865.1. Lineage (NCBI taxonomy): Eukaryota > Metazoa > Chordata > Mammalia > Dasyuromorphia > Dasyuridae > Antechinus > Antechinus flavipes. The sequence goes on from NC_067402.1 coordinate 170,063,555, forward strand.
CGAAAGCCCAGGCTGCCCCTTTTGATGTTGTTCTGAGGGACAGGGACTGCATCAAATTTTACTTTTTTACATTCTAACCTCTGTTAGAATGTTTTGCCTTATGATGAACTGGAATTTGCCTCCTTGCAGGTTTCATACATTGTTCTTAGTTTTGTCCTCTCGGATCCAGGCAGGACAAATTGAGTTTTTCTCCTTAAATATTTGCAAGCAGCTATCCTACCTTAATACTTTTGCCAAAAGGTTATCCATTTCCCCTCAGTCTTATGAACTAAGTTGAAATGTCTCATTTTGACATGCCCTGAAATACTTTATTGTGACTAATATGGTCACATATTGGTGTGTGTGTGGGGGTGGAAGTCACTGGAAAGACTCCTGGATCAAGTGTTCTAGTTTTCAATAATTAACCATAGCAGGATTGTGAATTTGGAAGAAAAGTAGAATTGGCTGGGAATTAATTTTTCAAAGATTTTTTTGGTTATTCAACACATTTCATGGCCATGTTCTTCCACATGATTCCATAACAAACTTGCTCAGGAAGTGAGTTTCTTCATTCTTCATTTTGTTGACATGTAAAGGCTGTTTTTTTTTTTTTTTAAATTCTGGAACAATGACAAGCAAAGGTATTTTGATCTCATACTTCCCAGGAAAGGTGGCAGAGAGATGGAGGGGGGGGTGCTGAAGCAAGTAAAACAAGAAAGAGAAAATGTCTTTTTTCATGTTACCATCTTGTTGAAAGCATTTACCTTACTCTCAGTAGAGTGTGCCCACAGGAAATATAAGAAGATTGCCCAGACTAACAAGTGCTCATTTCTTTGATCAAGAAATTTATTCTTGGACTCTCACTTTCCGGGCTATCTGTACCAAAAGAATGAGCACTGGTCCACCGATATTAAAGTCTGCCTCCCAAAAAACCCTTCTTGGCAAGTGTGGCGTGATTAATATACCTTGTAGGAGATATTTTACTTGCTATCGCTTTTCAAAAACTCATAGACAATCAGTATGGTTCTAAGATAATACCAGACTGGTTTCCCATACAACTTTTAAAAGGCTTTCTATTTTATCTCTTCAGTAAGGTTAGGGGATAAAAACTGAATAATCAGTCCTGAGTTTCAGGTCGGTAATTGCTAATCTAAAATGAAGAATGTGGGACTGAATTGATTATAATGGATTCAATGTTCATTATTTTTCTCTCCTCCAGTGATTTGCAATACTTCCTAAGGTTTTAGTTTCTTTAACAGTAAACAGAGCAGGTCTCTCCCAGAAGACATTAAGAAATCTCCTCTCCCTCTTCTTTTCTCCTCCTTCTCTCTTTCTTCTCCTCCTCTCATTCCTCCTTTTTTCTCCCTTCCTTCCTCTCCTTTTCTTTCTCCTTCCTTTCTCACCTTTTCTCTTCCTTCCCTTCCCTTCCCTTTCTCTCCCTTTCCTCCCTTCTCCTCTTCTCTTTTTCCTTTTCCTTTCATTTCCTCTCCTCTCTTGGATGTCCAGGAGCTACTCATGGGCCAATCCCAATCTAATCAAAAGTGGAACTTTGTCTTGCTCTATTTCTGGTTTGGGCAAGTCTGCCTTGCTTTGGTAACCTGGTGACCCTCCTTAACCTTACCCATATTCAACCCTTCATATCTCCTCCCAAAGGCTTGCCATATTAATACTAAGCTTAGTGTGGGCATCCAGTTAGCTTAGCCCACTGCAGCTCAGAATTCCTAAACTAAAATAAGCCACCAGTCTCAGGGATTTACACATACGCCCCTCCATTTTTAACTGTTTTGTCATATTGAAAGAATTGGGCAATACAACCTTTAGCTTGCCAAGCTCCATCATGTTCATGTCTCCCTCCCTGCCCCAATCCCCTGCCAAAGAAGATTCAGGCAGTTTAGCATCCTAATAATAATAATATTATTGTTATTATTAGGGATAATATGGGATATGGCCCAATCTCTGATAGAACACTAATAGTTTTTAAACTTGATGACTTGACATTTATAAAGCAATATTCAAGTGTATACACACTTGCCTCCCACATCCCCTAGTTTAAGATTCAGAGTTAGGAAGTGAAAGATAAATAGAGAGAAAATAGGATGCATGATTAGCATCAGAAGTGCATTTCCAAGGCTATTACATTAAACGAGCAAAGAGGATGTCAGAGAGATGAAGATATTCATCCCACGTCCATGTCTACTAGTTAAATGGTAGCATTGAGGTTACATTTTTGTTTTTTCCAAAACCAAACCCAGAGACATCCTGGGAGGCTGATGAAGGTGTGCATCGGGAGCAAGAGCAGCACTTGGAAGGGGCCAAGTGGATATTTGTCTGATCCACTTAAAAGAGAATTTGATGAATGAACATAAGGAGAGAAGAGAGGAGGAGGGTTGAAAGGGTTTGAAGATAAATGGATATTACTTGAAAATTCTTCTGAGAACCACTGAATATTGGCAACACAAAAATGATGCAGAGTAATTCTTATCACTGTAGCCCTCTTCCTCCTCCCCTTCACCCCTGCCATTAACTGTCAGGTTGTTGGCTCTTGATTAACATCTGAAAATGAGCCCACAAGAAGAGAGAGAACCAGCCACCCCTGTCTTTGTTCTAATCTTGCTCTCTAGGGCAATGACTAATTGGAGAGTAATCTGAGGTCACTCCAGTTGACAGCGACTCTTCAGAAAAAGGGTGAATGCCTCTGTCAACACTTGGCCACCGACAGATCAGTGTTGTAGAAACATATCACAACTATGAAGAAATGTGATTTGGGATGCATTATAGGCAGCAGAAAGAGCTGAAACCTCCCAGCTATGACTCAAAGACATGAAGTAATAGATGGAAGACCGAGAGCAAAATTCTTTTTCTCCTAGCCCATTAGCACAGATTTGAGTTTTTAGTTTCAAAGAAACTTTTTAGTAATAGAAATATGACTTTTCTAATTCAAGTCTGTATAGCTTCTTTTTTTTTTATTTTGCCAGGTAGCTCCTCACATTTTTTTTTAAAATTTTATTTTATTTAATAATAACTTTGTATTGACAGAATCCATGCCAGGATAATTTTTATACAACATTATCCCTTGCAATCGCTTATGTTTCGTTTTTTCCCCTCCCTCCCTCCACCCCCCCCCCAAGATGGCAAGCAGTCCTATATATGTTAAATATGTTGCAGTATATCCTAGATACAACTGTATAGCTTCTTAAAAAAAACTGAGAGACCAACAAAAATGTTCTGAACAACAATTAGCAGGATATGATTTGCTAAGAAACATCTTGAATCTTGAATTCTATTTTTTAAAATAACTTTTTATTGATAGAGCGCATGCCAGGGTAATTTTTTACAACATTATCCCTTGCATTCACTTCTGTTCCGATTTTTTCCCTCCCTCCCTCCACCCCCTCCCCTAGATGGCAAGCAGTCCTATATATGTTAGATATGATGCAGTATATCCTAGATACAATACATGTTTGCAGAACCGAACAGTTTTCTTGTTGCACAGGGAGAATTGAATTCAGAAGGTATAAATAACCCGGGAAGAAAAACAAAAATGCGAGCATTTTATATTCATTTCCCAGTGTTCTTTCTCTGGGTATAGCTGCTTCTGTCCATCTTTGATTAATTAAGGCTCTCTTTATCGAAGAGATCCACTTCCATCAGAATACATCCTCAAACAGTATCGTTGTTGAGGTATATAATGATCTCCTGGTTCTGCTCATTTCACTCAGCATCAGTACATGTAAGTCTCTCCAAGCCTCTCTGTATTCATCCTGCTGGCCATTTCTTACAGAACAATAATATTCCATAACATTCATATACCACAATTTACTCAACCATTCGACAGTTGATGGACATCCTTCCATTTTCCAGCTTCTAGCCACTACAAACAGGGCTGCCACAAACATTTTGGCACATATACAGGTCCCTTTCCCTTCTTTAGTATCTCTTTGGGGTATAAGCCCAGTAGAAACACTGCTGGATCAAAGGGTATGCACAGTTTGATAACTTTTTGAGCATAATTCCAAATTGCTCTCCAGAATGGCTGGATGTGTTCACAATTGAATCTTGAATTCTAGAGAAAAAATTGAGTACCTAGTTAATCAACAAGTATTTATTAAGTGCCTACTCTGTGTGAGGCATTGGAGAAACAAAGACAAAAATGAATCAAATCCTGCCCTCAAGGAACTTATGGTCTATGAAGGGAGACAAGAAGTACATATATTATAAATTTACAGTATATATCTATATGGCTGTCTTCTCTTGCCTCTCTCTCTCTCTCTTTTTCTTTCTCTCTCTCTCTTTCTCCCCCCCCCCCCATATAAATACAAATTAACTCGGGATGGGCAAAGGTACTAGAAGTAGAGGTAGCTAAATGTTGTAGTAGATAGAGTGCCAGACCTTTTGTTAATAAGATTCATTTTTGAATTCACATCTGACCTCAGACAGATTTTATTATCTGGCCAAGTCACTTTAACCCCTTTTGCCTCAGTTTTCTCATCTGTAAAATGAGGTGGAGAAAGAAATGGAAAACCACTTTATAGTATCTTTGCCAAGAAAACCCTAAATGGAGTTGCAAAGAATCGGACATGATTGAAAACGACTGAACACCACCACCAGATATGAGAGAAATCAGAAAAGGCTTCTTGTAGAAGGTAGCACCTGAGTTTTGAAGCAAAGTAGGGATTTTAAGTGGTGCAGGTAAGGAGGGATGACTTTTAGGTAAAGGCAGATGGAAATTGGAGTAAAAGTATGAGGAACAGCAAGGAGGACAGTTTGGTTGAACTACATGTAGCTGACACAAAGGAAAAGCTTGGAAAAATATATTGTGAATCCATGTAGTGAAGGACTTTAAATACCATATAGAAGAAGTCTTCATACCTAATTCTAGATTAATAGATGGAGGAGACCCTCAGACATCAACTAGTCCAAGCCTCTTGTTTTACAGATGAGAAAATGGATATCAAGAAAATTGAAATATCTTGGCCAAGATCACAAAATCCACAAGTAACAGAGTCAGAATTTGAAACCTAGTCCTCTGACTCCAAATTCTGTGCTCTCTACTCTCTATCATGTTGCTTTAAGTTGTTAGCAGAACCAAAGGCATATACACAAAAATAAGAACAGTGTATTCATGGGATAGTAAGAAAAGTACTGGCTGAAAGACTGAGGTATATTAGTTGTAGAAGTAGATGGACTTAAATTATGTTGAATCTTGAAAGTAGAAAGAATTTGGGATTTTATGTTGAGGGAAATTGGGAATAGCTTTTGAACAGGTGATCAATACAATGAAAAAAAAAGGTTTTAATAACTAATAAGTTTAAACTGAAAAACTGAAAAAATACTATCCATCTCCAAAGAATTGATAGAGTTTGTCCTCCCTTTGGCTTTTTATCTGGAATCACCCAGTATTTTTTATTTGAATTTGGTCAATATTTGTTTTGTTCCATCCTTTCTCAGTGAAACAAAAAGCAATATTGAAAAGTTTAAGCATAACTTTTTTATTGCTTTCCTCATTTTTCTTATGTGTGTTTTTGTCTGTTTTCTTTTGCAACATGGCTATTGGAAAATAGATTTTTTGCAGAACTGCATATGTATAATTTACATCAAATTAATTGCCTTCTCAAGGAGGGGGAGTAGAAGGAGGAAGAGAATTTGGAACTAAAATTTTTAAAAATGAATGTTAAAAATTGTTTTCACATGTAATTATGGAAAAAACAAAAAAATTTAAAGTAGTTTAATTTTTCAATGGTAAAGTCTGTAGATTAGAGTGGGGAAAGAACAAAGTCATGCAGAGAACTTTGGAGGCTATTTCAGTAAGTTTGGTGAGAAGGGATCAGGATTTGGATGGAATTATGAAAAAGAAAAAGGAAAGAAATTGATGAATATGAGAAATATTCTCTCCCTATTCCTCTCTTATTCTTTCAATAGTTAAAAAACTTCAAGATATTATTTGACACATTTCCTCTTCTGTGGCCACTTTGCCCTGCCCCCTCTTTACCCAGTCACATAAATCTTCAGGCTATTTCCCCAGACCTCAGCCTGCCAAGGGAAAACCAGACAGCTGATGGGGGGGAGTGACAGAACAAGTGTTCTTCTCAGTCAGTACTGAATACTGTCCAATGTTTGTTTGATAACCTCTGTACCAAGAAGGCCTGGTTTTGGTCTGGTTTCTGGTGATTAGCACATACATGAACAAAGCTGTCATCTCATCGGATACTAGGTATTGCCAGACTCAGCTACCCATAATTCTCAAAGCACAGGGAGATGATGTTCTGTAAATCACAACTGAGCTTTTATTTAAGACTGATATGTCCTACCTCTATTTGGAGAGTAATATAAAACATTTTTCATTTGCTAAGTAGAAAATATTAATATTTTATCATTCACAAGAAGTTAGAAATTTAGTATATGATAAGTTAAAAAAATGAAACATACATAAGACATTAGACAATAGGTTTTGCTTTCCACACTAATGTCAATATAATGATGCATCAAGTGGTATGGGAAGAAAAATAGAGAATATTTCATAACACTGGGAGTAATTTTTTCCTTGAAGTGAAATTTGCCAAAAATGCCTTAAAGTTCTTAGTTTCTGACACTAAAAGTCTGAAGTAATTTGTGAGGTCCTAAGAAAAGACAGGGAGGACTCTTGCAAATATTTAGTCTCTTCTTATATATTATAGCATTTCTCTAGTTGCTGAATAATCACAAAACATGTCCTGTCATCATTGCCAAGTGTTCAGGCCTGATTTACAAGAAGGGAAATTTGACTAATGTTCTTATCATTGAAGAGAGCATTCAAGCGTCAAGAAGAGTGCTATCCAAACTCTGTCCTTCCTTTAGCACAGATAAGGGTGCTTTTTATCTGGAATCACCCAGTATTTTTTACTTGAATTTGGTCAGTATTTGTTTTGTTCCGTCCTTCCTCAGTGAAACAAAAAGCAACATTGAAAAGGGAACTGAAGGGGAGAGAGAGCCATGGCCCTGAGCATGTAGCAAACAGAGAAAGAATAGATTGTCTTTTCAGGGGAAAGGAGACAAGGCGGAGGAATTGTAGAACAAAGACAAACCCTCTCTGGTGAAAAGTCCTGACTTTGTATTCTTGAGAAAGGGACAGATGGCCTAGTGAATAAAACTAAAGATTAGGACTGAGACCTGTTACTCTGCTCCCAGCCTTGCCTTACTGTGGGAGGTGACAAGTTATGGGGACGGGGTGCAGATTCAAGACAGCTCAGCCAAGGCAAGGCTGGGAGAGTAAAGGATAAAAATTTACCCACACTAACCTTGTTCTGCTTCCCCTTGTGTAGACTATCAGGAGTTTCTCCAAGCTATCCCAGTCTCATTCTCAATGCTCAAGGCACCAGCTTGTACTTTTCCATGGTATTATTTCCATAGTCATCAGTCGACCAATTAATCTGCAATCATTTATGAAATATGTGTTATACACTAAGCATTATGCTAAATTCTGAAGAAACAAAGAAAGGGAAAGAAAAACACCTCACTAGTTTCTGTTTTCAAGGGAGAACTTATAAAAGTTTTGTATAAACAAGGGGCTACTGGGTAGCACAGTGATTGGAGGGTCGGACCTGGAATCCGGCAGCTTCATCTCCATGAGTTCAAATCCAGCCCCAGACAAATAGTAGCTGTGTGACTCTGAGCAAGTCATTTAACCCTGCCTCGGTTTCTTCATCTGCAAAATAAACTGGAGAAGGAAATGGCAAAGCACTCCAGTGTCTTTGCCAAAAAGACCCAAAATGGGGTCATGAAGAGTCAGATACAACTAAAAAATGAGTGAACATCAACCACAAACATACAAACAAGATCATATATACAGGATAAATTGGAAAAAATCCCAAGGAAAGACTATCCTATGGTTAAGGACTGGGAAAGGCTTCCTGTGGGACATTAGTCAAGATTTGAAGGGAGCAAGGGAAGCCAGGAGGTCAAGATGAGAATGGAAAGAGTTCCAGATATAGAATAAGGGGAGTGAAAATTTCTGGAGTCAGAAGATAGATTGTTATTTGTGAAGAACTACAAAAATGATGGTGTTAGTTGGTTCTCAGAGCATGTGGAGGGGAGTGAGGTGTAAGAAGACAGAAATGGTATCAGGGTACCAGGACTTTTAAAAGCCGAATAGATGTTTTGTACTTGATCTTAGAGATAGGAAGCCATAGTGGTGATTACATGGGAAATAGCCATGGCCAAATCTATGTTTTAGGGAGTGGAGATTAGTCTGGAATAGAGAGAGACTTGAGGCAGACACACAAACCAGCAGGCTGTAAGAATAGTCCAGATGTAAGGTAATAAAGGCTTATTAGCCTTTTAGGTGGTATCAGTGTCATATAAATGACATATAAAGAGATGCTGGAAGGTAGAAATAATAGGATTTAGCAACTGATTAGCTATGGTGGGGGAAAAGTGATGAGAGGGAGTTGAATGCAATACCTAAATTGTAAATCTGAGTGACTGGGAAAATGTATGAATATAAGTATATTCAAAACAAGTAAATGCACACCAAGGTTTTTTTCATAAGTTTCTAGATCTTTAAAACCTTTGAGTTCCCTATCCAAGCACATGTCAGTCTCTTGCCCTTTTTCCATTCTTTTACTGCTACCAATCCTTCTTTAAAATTGCCTCATAAGAGGAATCTTTGGGTTAAATTGTCCATTTGAAACTCAACTCTAGTTCTCCACCCATGTTCTGTTCTCTACATACTCCATATTACATGCCTAAGGGTGGGATCTTCTTGTTATTCAGTTGTTTTTCAGTCATGTCCAACTCTTGACCCATTTTGAGATTTTCTTGGCAGAGATACTGGAACGGTTTGCCATTTTCTCCTTCAGCTCATTTTACAGATGAGGAAACTGAGGCAAACAGAGTAAGTGACTTTCCCAGTGTCATACAGCTAGGAAGTGTCTGAGACCAGATGTGAACTTGGGAAGATGAATCTTCTTAAATCCAGGCTCAGCACTCTACTATCTACCACCACACTAAATAATGATCAATAGTCTTTGGATATCTTGGGATTTAATTACCAATTCTGGGCAGCTTTAAGTCTCTGTCCCAATTTCCTCATCTCTAACATGAGAGAATTGGACTATATGTCCCTTGAGGTCTCTTCTCACTTTACATTTATGTGTCTATCAAACAGACATAGACATTCAGGGTCAGGGTGCTCAGGGAGACATTCTTGAAGTTCCTTGCTCATCCTTCATTTGATTTTTTATTTTGATTCTGATTTTTTAATTTTTGGTAAAAAAAATTCTACTTTCCAGTACAAAATGACTCTAAAATGTCTGAATGTTTATTCTGAATATTATTCTCCATATGAAAGGAAAAGTGGTGACTGGGACTGAAGTGGGGGGAGTATGGTGGGAAAAATCACAGTCTAACTCAAAGGAAAATGGGTCACCCAGCTAGTATATGACAGGGATGGGAAAGGACATAGTAGGTGCTATGTAAGTGCCATTATTTATTCTTATTAATAGATGTATTGAAATCAAATGAATTTTTTAAAATGAAAGTTAACCTCTAAATGACTGGGCATTTGGCCAATATTCAACTGGTTTACTCTCTTTTCCTAGGATGGCTTTTAGAAAACAATATTATTTCAGATTTGTTCAGGATAATCATCATGCTTTTCTACAGCTCACGTAGAAGGAAATATAATTAGTTTTAAATGTGGTACTCTTTCTGATTTTCAATGTGCATATAGCCAAAGAATGAGCTGACAAATGTAATTCAGTACAACAGCCAGTAAAAAAAAAAACCATTTATTATACAAGATGTAAACCAAGCTTTTAGGTGTGGAAGATAAAGTTCAAAGTGGAATAAGCCACCCCTCTTGCCTCCCAATTTTGGTAAATACAGTAGCTATCATTGGAGATTATGGACCATATGGGAAAGTGACAGAGAAAATAAAAATCTATTGGTATAAATTAGAGTAAAACAAGTTCTGTTAGAAAACTTATAGTGTACAGAACTAATGCCTAACATATTAACCCCCTTTCAATTTCGCTTTCACATGTGATGTCATAATTTTCCATTTTTCTCTTTGCACAACAACCCAGGAATTGTAACATAAATGCCACTGGTGTCTGCTTGTCTGATACAAATACAAAAATATTTGAAAATGTCTTCTTCATGGGAATCCTGAGAACTACTACATAGACAGCTGGGTCTTTCATCGGCTCTCCTGATGCTTCACCCTGAGGCTGTTATTATGTCATCTCTTCCCATTTTCAAAGTGATTGATGTGGTTTTAAAGTGGTTATAACAGTAACACATTCCTCCCTTTCACAGATATGCTAAGAATATGGAGGAGTATATGGTTATTTGGGTTCAGTCCTTAAGGGACTTTCTTGATATTAGGGTACATGGGTCACTACTGTCAACCAGGATCCATCACTATGTTCAGTGGTCATAATGAGGGAGCAGTATGTGAGTAATGTCCTAATAGTGACAGCTGAAGAAGGGAAAATAATCCTCTTATTGGTCTCAGTTATGATGCCTTCTATGGGCAAGGGAACAAATCATCATAAATAGTGGTATAATTTTTTTAATGCTATAAAAGAAAATAATGTCATTAAAATGCCTACATTTATAGATGGAGAACTTGAGCCAGAGAGATTAAGAGATTTGTTTCAAGTATAAATAATAAATCAGAGCAGAGCTAGGATTAACTTCCATGATTGTCTTTTAAAGAAAAAACCTTTTGACTTAAGAAATGTATATTTCATAATTGGAATTAATTACCATAGAATGGTAGTCTGTCAAAAAGTTAGTATTATCTATTATATCCTAGAAAGAATTCAGAAGAACAAATTAGAAGTCATTCTTGTACCCTCTTATCTCCAGGACAAAATCCCTGCTTCCTGGCAGAAGTGTGATGTTCATCATGTAAGATTCATTCCCCATTCCCTTCAGATCGAATGTTTTTATAGATCTCCAAGAAAATAGTTTTTACCTTCTCTTTCAGTCACTGCATCTTTAAGTATGCTGAGCAAGAGGAGGTAGACTTTTCATTTAACTCTCCAGAATGGGGACATAACTACTGCTGCCTTCTGGCCAAAAATTACCATGTGCTTATTTTATTTTTATAAACAGAGACAACAGATAGACAGACAGACACTAAGAGAAATAGAGAAAGAGACAGAGATAGAGATAGAGAGATAGAGACAGAAAGCATACTGACCTGGAGTCAGGAAAATCACAGCTGTATTATTCTGGTAAGTTTACTTAATTCCTTGGTGTTCCAGGAAATTCAAAAGATGAGTTGTATATTAACTATTCACCTGCTTTGGTAGAGTTTCCTCACTAAGAGTTCCATTTGCTAATGAAATCACAAATCCAGACCAAAAATTTTTGTAGTTTTATTGTGTATATGCACATATAAATAATAGCAATGCAGTAATTGGGCAGCTAGGTGGCACAATGAATAGAATACTGGATCTGAAGGCAGGAGAACTTAAGTTCAAATATGGCCTCAGACACTAATTAGTGACTTTGAGCAAGTCATTTAACCCATTTGCCTCAGGATGCTCATCTGTAAAATGATCCAAAGAAGGAAGTGTCAAACCATTGCAGTATCTTTGCCAAGAAAACCCAAATGGGTTCATTAAGAGTCACAGAGGATTAATTGACTAAACAACCAATATGGAAATGTTGCCTCCCTTGTAGAGGAGTGTAATAACTATCATTTTTGTCTTTGAATATCCAGAGCATAGATCAGAGTCTGCTTCATGCTTATTGGTCAATTCTCCAATTCTTAAACTTACTATTTAAGGATCCCTAAGGATGCCAGAAGCTAAACAAACATTATATCCACCTGACAAAGTTTCCCTGATCATAAACTTAGTAGTGGAAAGGTCTTTAGAGATTGTCTAGTCCAGGAATTTTTAGTCTCTTGTGTCCTGGGCCCCTTTGGCAGTTTGATGAAGTTTATGGATCCTTCTCAGAATAATGCTTTTAAATAATTGAAGGGAAAGCTTAATTTTGCTTAGAAGTTAGTGAAAATAAAGATGTATTATTACTCCACCCTAGTTCATGGACCCCTTGAAATATATCCACAAACTGTTAATAACCCTTTCCAGTCCTTTCCATTTAAATTATCTGCTAACTTGCTCTGTAACTTGTAAAGAAATTTTCCAACCTCAGATTATATAATAAATGATTTTCTTTTCAGATATGTATTAATTGTTTTGGATCAGCATCGTCAATTAGGAGGTCAGGACTATCATAACTTTCTTGTAGAGTTATACATGCAAAAATCCATGAAGATATTGATGATTAGAATAGTATTTAGCAAATGACTGATATCATGTGACTTTATGTGAAAATTATGTTTTATAAGTATAGTCTAAGCCTATGTATATATAGTTGTTTTGTTCATTTGTTTAGTCATATCAGACTCTATGTGACCCATTGTATTTTGTTCATAGGGTTTTCTTGGCAAAGATACTTCAGTGATTTTCCATTTCCTTTTCTACTACATCTTCCATTTTTCATATTAATAAACTGAGGCAAACAGGGTTAAATGATGAATCTTCCTGACTTCCTGACTCCAGGATCAGCAATCTATCCAAAGCATTACTTAACTTTATGTATATGTAGTATACATAAACTCTCCCTCTGCTGGCTCAGACTTTCCAATGATTTCTCTGGAATGTATGTCTGCTTATCACCCTGGTCCAAAAACTCATGAAAATGTCTGAATGTGGCCCTGTTAGTCTTTAACATGCAAGCTTGTTGTGCAAAAATGCCAGCTTCTAAAGCCCCTTAGCATTTACCAGCATTCTCTTCTCCAGAACTTTTGCCCTTCCTACTCCTTGCAAACCCTTTGGAGACTGAAGAACTTGCAGATCACCCATGTGGAGCACACAAGCAAGCAAAGGGTTAACTCACTGTAGCTACAACTCAGGCCAAAGTTGCCTCTAGGGGTAACATTTGAAAAGCCATAACAAACTCTAAAGGCCAGAGGAACAGAGGGGTCCTACTACTGTGCCATTCAGGTCATTTAAGGATAACTTGCAGCTGTGGCCATACAAGGTCATAAGAAACCTGTAGCAACTACTAAGAAAAGAGAAGGGTGGAGAGATCCAAATATTTCAGAGAGATGAAAAAACCCCCCTAAACTCCAAACCCAGTAACCCATTCCTCAAACAGAGCAGCAGGCACAATGGGGAAAAACATCAGTAGAAAGGGCTGGTCAATCCTCCAATTCTTAAACTTACTATTTAAGGATCCCTAAGGATGCCAGCAGCTAAACAAACATTATATCCACCCGACAAAGTTTCCCTGATTCAAGCCCAGTGGCACCTGGCCAGGTTTTGACATCAGTCAGCACTAAATGCTTCCAAATAAATACAGGACCAAGAAGGGGATGATTTTGGAGGCTTCTGTGGCTTCCTTCCTCTGGTAACTTCATTACTTAGCAGCTAAACTGGGAACCCTGACAGGAGATAAGACCAAATCACTAAGAATGTTCGAAACTCACTCTGAGGTAGAAAACCCAGTTGGAAGAAAAGATGAGAAACGACAAAAATAGGTGCCACTTCCTTGGCCCTTTTTGTTTCTCATGTCTCTAAATTACTTGTCATGTAATGTGGGTTATAATTAATTTGTGTTCATGTCTCATCTCTGTTCTGAGCTTATGCACTGTGATGTCTTATCTAAGCTTGATATCTCCCCCCAGAACCCATCTGAGTGTTCTGCACTTTATAAACAATAAATGTTTGTTGAATTAAATCAAGTTCAATATCAGCACATGTGGGAATTTTCCCAGGACAAACTGGACCTGCCACTTTCATTTCCCCAAAGCCATCTTTCTCCACATGAAACCTAATGACTAAGTGTCCCTCAAAGATCAGTCCTGGGCTATCTTCCCTTTCTTCTTCTTCTTTGGGTAATATCAGCTCCTCTGGGTTCAATGATTACCTCCATGCAGATGACTCCCAAATCTAAAAATACAAATCTGCTTCTCTATTCTAAGTTCCAATAACCAACTGCTTGCTGAATAGCTCTAACTGGGTGTCTCATTGGCTTCTCAAACTCAGCATATCCAAGATGATAATTTATCATCTCCTATTCTTCCCTATGCTTCTCCTTCAGATTTCCCTATTTCTGTTAGGTGTACATTGTTCTTCCGGTTATGCGGTTTACAGCCTCAGAATCATTCATAACTCTTTCCTCTTCCTCAGCCTTCTCCCCGCCATCTGATCAGTTGTCAAGTCTTGTTATTTTAATTTATTCAACATACCTCATATCCCCAGAGAGAAGAGAAGAGGGTCCTCAAGGTAGTGTGGTATAGTAGATGGAGAGCCAGCTTCAGAGTCACTGTCACTGAAAAAGAGCTAATGGACCCCCAAGCAAGTCACTTCCTTCATCAGGGTCCCCAATTTTTGTGACAATTGTTAACTTGCTTTGGGAGGAATTTTCTTTACACTGAAATTTCAGGATGGGTCTAAAAGAGCTCTGCAGGGTCTTATACACAGTCAGTGGCTATTAATGCTTGTCGAATTGAAAGACTAGACTTATGTCCACTACATGTGTAGCTAGTCACAGTTATTTTGCATTCATTTGATATTGTCATTTAGTTGTGTCTATGTCTTTTATGTATTTACCAATATCAGGGTTGTTTTGGAAGATGGAGCTACTCAAAGTTATAATAACTCATTTTTGGTTGGAATGTACAGGAATAGATGCTTAGAAAATGCCATCTTCAGCTAGTGGTGACAGCTTTATTTGGGTGCAAATTCTATTTATTTCCACAGAATATTTGTGGTTTGTGAAGAGATATAATATGTGCACCTGTTGTGTGAGAAGAAATACTGCTGCTCTTCAGTCTGCAATTCCAGAGGGCCAGAAAAGGTTGGGAGTTGGGGAGAGATAGAAAGAGCCAAATTGGGAGAGAAAAAACAGACATGAGAGATGTAGCAGGAGTTCCAGACTGGCAAAAAAAAAAAAAAAATAATGGATTTTATTGTTATTCTTTTCTCTTGAAAGAATTTGGAAAGGTCTCAAATCTTTACAGGGTGGGGAGGAGAATGTTATGTGATATGTTTATTTTCTTCATCTTTTCAAGAGTACAGAGTTCAGGGAAAGCTTTATGTAGGAACATTAAAAGAAATATTAATTTCCCAAAAAGCAATTTCTGTCCTTCCTTCCTTCTTTCCTTTCTTCCTTCCTTCTTTCCTTCCTTCCTTCTTCCCTCTCTCCCTTCCTCCCTTCCTCTCTCCCTTTCTTCTTTCCTTCTTTCCTTCCTTCCCTTTCTCCTTCCCTCTTTCTCTCTCTTCTTTCCTTCCCTCCCTCCCTCCCACTCACTCTTCCTTCCTTCCTTCCTCCCTCCTTCCTTTTTTCCTTCCTTCCCTCCTTTTTTCTTCCTTCTTTCCTTCCTTTCACTTTTACATATTTCCCTCAATTCTCTATATGCTTGAGAAATTTTTATTAGAAAAAGAATATTTGAGAATCCAAGATCTTGGAAGTAGAGCTGTTACAGGTAATGGTGAAGTCTAAAGAGTGATGATCCTAATGTATCACTGATTTTTTCTCATCTCCTTTCCTCTCGAAGGCAGAAATTATATCTTATTTTATGTCCACCATTGTGTTTGGTATTGTTATTTATTTTCAGTCACCTTGGTCATGTTTGACTCTCCATCACCCCAAATGAGATTTTCTTGACAAAGATACTGGGGTGGTTTGCTATTTCTTTTTCCAGCTCATTTTGCAGTTGAGGAAACTGAGACAAATAGGATTAAATAAATTGCCCAGGATTATACAGCTGATAAGAGGAATCTTCCTGTTTCCAAACTCAGCACTCTACCACTGTGACACCTAACTGCCTTTTATACATAGCAGGTGTTCAGTAAATTTTTCTGACTGATTTGACCATCTCCTCATTGACAAGGATTTTAAGCCAAGACCTTCATGCTCAGAGCAGTACTGAATGACACATGGTGAAGCTGACTGGTTTCTGTCTTTATCTAGACCAAAGATGCCCTCTTCACTATCCTGCATGATCTAAGACCACAGGATCATTTTAATATTGTTGGATTTTCCAATCGGATCAAAGTATGGCAGAATCACCTGGTTCCAGTGACTCCTAACAACATCAGGGATAGCAAGGTCTACATTCACCACATGACACCTACTGGAGGTAAAAAAAAAGTCTCCCTTTTTCTCATTTTAGCTTTTTCAACGTAATAAATATGAAGGCAAATATTTGAAATCTGAAGCTGACTTCAGGTAATAACAAATTAAGAGTTTGCATTTTAAGAGATAACAATTTAAAATTTTGCATTATCTATGATCATCAAAACAAAACCCTACCCCCTAACTTTTCTCAGTCTTTAATTTGAGACGGTCCACTAAGTTATAAAGAAGAAAATTCTATTAAGTCTGTGAGGTCTTCTCTACTTCTCAATGATCCCTTACAATGAACTTATGTTCCAAGAGTGGCAGTGGAGGGAGAATTGGTGCCAATGGAATGGCCTACTATTTTTTGTGTTCAAATACTGTTTTAGGAAGAAGTGTGGGAACTGCCCAGCCAAGCAACTATCTAAAGGTAGAACTGTAACTGAATGAATAAAGCTTGCTTATCTGAGAGATATAAACTAGGTGCCAAGGGGAAACAAATGCTGTTTGATGTAGAAGAGACATAGTTAAGAGATCACATGAGGTCAAAATTGATTGAATGGTCTGATTTTTCTTTTGCTATGTGATTGTGCAGCCTCTAGGAACTTCTTCAATGATTCGATCAAAAGAGAGGCAGAAGAATTCCAAGGAGAGATTGTTTAATCCAGATTCTGTCAACTAAAAGGAGTTTAAAATTTCACTTCTTAGATTTAGGGGCAGTGGGTTAGAGGTGGCTTCTAGCCATGAGGAAACAGAATAATCAAAAGCAGGGAAATGCAGGGAGGACATGGAGAGATGTGGTGAATAGCCTAATTTGGCTGGAACATGAAACTATTGTAAGATAAAGATGGAAAGGAAAAGTGTCAGATTGTGGAAGACAATCCTTCACAATCTCCTTTGCTGGATCCTTAACCAGGTCACAGACACTTATTGTGGGTGTCCCATAGGGATCTGCCCTGGGTCCTCTTTTTTTCTCTCTCTATACTACTCCATTTGGTGATCTTATTAGTTCCCATGGATTTAATTATCATTTCTTAGGCTAATGATTTTCAGATCTGCTTATCCTGCCCTAATCTTTCTATTGACCTCGGTCTTCACAACTTCAAATTTATTTCTGACATCTCCAACTGGATGGGACTTAAGGAGAGAGAACAGATTTTGAAACTGCCATTTTGGGGAACGAGCCAAGAAACCAATAACAGCTGAATAAGATTGCCAGACTTCAGTGAGGTGATGCACCATATTGTGCTCAATGTCAGATTTCATGTAGGGTTCAGTTGAATACCATACATTTATAGCAACTAAAATTCAGAGAAATTTCTCCAAGAATTCTCTCCTGGGAGTAAGTGTTATAGTGGTAGGGGTTATCCAAGTTGAGGTCAGGAATAGAAGAATGAAAGGACTGAGAGGTGGATGCCTCAGATAAGATTTGAGAAGTCTGATTTCATTCATTGCATTTGTTACTTTAGTATCTAGTATGGCACCTGGAACACAGGAGACACTTAATAAATATTTATTGACTAATCAATTAACATATCCCAGATCTTGCAAAAATAGATTTTGTCTTTCAGTTTTTTACTTTTCTTCATCTCCTCTTTTACATACACACACAAATAGTATAAATCATTAATATTGGCCTTTATAAAATAATCAGATTTTTGCAAAATGGAATGTTAAGTGACTAAATTGTGATGTTAGTGGTTTGGCTTCAGTACCTCCAGTTTCTCTGTTGTATTTTCTTTATAGTGCACCCCTAGGTAATTCTTCCCTTTCATCTCAAGCAGTTAGTTTCTATCAAAATCAGCCTTCAGGAAAGATCATAAAATTCATTTATACTAGAGTGTAAAAGATAGATGACCATCCAAAATATTACCTCTGCCAGAGAGATCTGCATCGTTATGAATATGAAAGCTAAAGGAATAAAACTTTTGGTAGAACTTCAGGCAACTATAAATAGGTTGAGTATGTTTTAGGACATGAGAATCTTCTGTATACCCCTGAAACTTAGGTACACCAAACATGATAGCTTTTTTTGGCTAAACATTGTCAAACTTCAATCATTAATTCATGGATGATTCACTTTTTGGACTTCATATGGTATGATTTTTATTCCATTCTGCCATTCAACTCACAATTAAATTCTCTGCCCCATCATCAACTGGCCGTTACTTAAAGCAGTGCATTTTGACCTTTATTGGAGGTCCCATAGAGCTTTTGTTTATATGGGTTGATGAATATTTATCATATTAAAAATTTAAATGGAAAAAATTTAAAACATTTATTAACTTAAAATAACAATGAAACTCATTCTATACAAACATTCATAACATTTTGTGAAAAATAATCATATT
The DNA here is from genome assembly GCF_016432865.1 of Antechinus flavipes. Classification (NCBI taxonomy): domain Eukaryota; kingdom Metazoa; phylum Chordata; class Mammalia; order Dasyuromorphia; family Dasyuridae; genus Antechinus; species Antechinus flavipes. The sequence continues at coordinate 170,082,007 of NC_067402.1, forward strand.
TTCCAGCACAAGAAGATTTAATGAGAAGAGGGGCTTTGTTTTGTGGTTTTTTTTGTTGTTTGTAAATAATGTTGGGCTTAATAGAAGACAGCTGGGTTCTCATTGAATGCTTCTGCATTCAATCTGTTGCAATTTGTTGTTTTGGTTGAAGTATATGAAGAAAAACTGGCCTTATACAGATATATAATTGGGAAGGGGAGGAGTAGGCAAATAATATTTCATAATATTATGAAAATTGTTTTTACCTCAAAGCTCATCGAAAGGGTATCAGGGCACTCCAGGAATCTGTGGGTAAACTATAGTTTGAGAAACATTGGCTTAAGGAATGAAAACTCATTGATATTAGCCTAAGGAAAACACAAATATGTAGCTTCTATCACATAGTGTATTCTAAATGAAGTAAAATTGATTTGAAGATTAACCACTTTTAAAAATTATTTGTCGATGTCACTTTTCTCCCTTCCCCACCATTAGTGAGGATAATTAAAAATTAATGAGGGATGTAATTAAGGTCCTAAGATCACGGACCTAGATCTAGAAGGGATTCCAAAGGCCATCCAGTAACTACTCTCTCATTTTACAGATGAATAACTAAGGCTCAGATTAAGTCACTAAGTGACTTGCTCAATAGATGTATCAGAAGCAGGATTCAAGCTTCTCCGATCTCAGAGGATCTTTCCATAGTAAATCACCAATATCTCCATAAAATAACTTTATTAGAAAAGCTAAGCCAAAGGCTTGGCTGATAACATTTTAATGAATGCATTCACAGGTACAGACATCAACGGGGCTCTGCAGAAAGGCATCGAACTGCTTAATGACCACATAGCTGACAATGACATTGACTCCAGAAGCGTGTCTCTAATTGTCTTCCTGACGGATGGGAAAGCCACGGTGGGAGAGACCCAGTCAAGTAAGATCCTCATCAACACGAAAGAAGCCGCCAGAGGTCGAGTCTGCATCTTCACCATAGGCATTGGGAATGATGTCGACTTCAAATTGCTAGAGAAGCTGTCGCTGGAGAACTGTGGTATGACGCGTCGGGTGCAGGAGGAGGATAATGCAAAGGAGCAGCTGATCGGGTCAGTTAACTCCTGGGAGAGGAGGGGCAGAATGTCAGGCTTTGGGGATGTGGAGTGCAAAAGCAAGGGAGGAGGTGATGGGAGCTGGATATCATGAGCAGCGAGTAAGCCGGAGAAAAGCCAAAGTATAAAGACTTAGGAGAACTTTAGATTTGCTGCGGGAGGTGATCGTCTCAGAGACATGGGCAGGCAGCAAGTAATTTGTTACTTTTCATACTGGTGGGTTATAGAGAATATTTGAAGTTTTTCTTTCTTTTATATTTGGGGCAAAAGGGAGAAAAACAATAAAAGCTACCCAATTGGGGAAAAAAAAGGTGGTAATGGAGGGAATAAGATCATATTAATTAAGGGCGTGACAGAGAACATATATTTTGTATTATTATTGTATTATATTGTATTATAGTATTTTGACTCCCAGCTCATCAGGGCTTGCTGTTATTGTTCAGTCATATCTGACTCTTTATGACCCTGGGAACCACACTGTCCGTGGAGTTTTCTTGGCAACGATACTAGAGTAATTTGCCATTTTCTTCTCCAGTGGATTAAGGCAAACAAAGATTAAGCCCAGAGTCATACAGCGAGTAAGTGTCTGAGGCTGGATTTGAATTTAGGTCATCTTGATTTCAGGCCCAGTGCTCTATTCTCTGAGTCATTTAGCTGCCCTCCTGGTACTTGTAAGCAAAGGGGAAATCTAGATATATTTATAACTGCTCAATTGATTGGTATCTTAAGTGTTCTAGTTTTGTCAATTTGAAGAAAAATTCCTAGTGGCATGCTATAAGTCTCTGATCTGGGTTTTTCCTTTTTGAAGCTTTTTATCAGTGCTTGGAAGAAGAAATAGGAAGCATGCTTATACGTTTATATATTAAAAACCGTGAGAACTAGTTAATATTTTGAAAGACAGGCCTAGGATAAAAATATCTTGACCAACTGAAATAATGAGTTTAAATTAAGAAGATGACATTGAAAAGAGATGCTTGTAAAATTCTGAAAAAAAAACTAATTATGTAGGATCAGAGGAATCTAGCTTTTCAGTGCTTTGTATGAAAATTTTCACAAATATAGATAATTTGTACTTAATCAGTAATTTTCCTTTATGGCCCATTAGCTTGAGATATATCTTATATTGCATTCCTAAGGTCATCATTGATCTGAAATTTTGTCTCTGTACATGTGCTTGTAGTTTCTATTACACATCCTTTTCTTGAGCAAAAACAAACAAGAAACCCTCCAAAACCACAGAACCAAAACTATTTATGTGAAAAAAACAGCTGGGATTTCTAGTTTACTCCAAACTGTGCAATGATTGATAATATTTACTTTAAAAATTACATAGCTTTCAAATTAAGGGAACTAATAGTTTTCCTATAAAAGAAGGAAGGAGAAAAGAAAAGAAGAGGGAAGAAGGGAGAAAATGTGAAAAGAAGAAAGGAAAGAAAGAAAGTTGGGAATCGGTCAATCAACAAACATAATTAAGTCTATGTTGTTGTTCAATCTTGTCAGACTCTGTGACCCCATTTTTTTCTTTTGCTTTTTTTTTTCTGGGAAAGATACTGAAGTGGTTTGTCATTTTCTTGAGCTCATTTTACAGATGAGAAAACTGAGGCAAACAGGGTTAAATGACTTGCCCAGGCTCACACAGCCAGTAAGTATCTGAGGCTGGATTTGAATTTAAGTTTTCCTGCTCCAGGTCTGATACCCTATCCACTATACTATCTAGTTGTCCTATATTAAGTATACATGATGTGCTAGGTATTGTACCAGGCTCTGAAGACAAAATTCAAATTCAAATTCAAAAATAAGAGAGTTGTTGCTTTCAATGAATTTACATTTTACTGGGTGAGGATATATATCCAGAGATATGCAAATACATGATGAATACAAAATAAATAAAAAGTGATTTAGGGTGCAGAACAGCTAGTAACCAGGGAATCAGGAAAGGCCTTTTGAGAAAGATGATCTTTGAATTGAGTCTTGAAGAAAAGCAAAGGTTATAAGAAAAAGGTGAAAAAGTACATGACAGGTATGATGGACAGACAGTCTGTGCAAGAAATAAAGTCTCACATACAGGTAACAGCAAGTAGACCACTTTGGCTGAAATGTAGAGAGAATGAGGGGGAATTGATGCATAAGCAGTCTGAAAAAATAATCTAAAGCCAGCTGAGGAAGAGCTTCCCAAAATTGAGTAGTTTGTATTTCATCCTGAGGCAACGAAGCTTTTGGAGCAGGAAACATGGCAGAACTTTGTTTTAGGAATGTCAGCATGTTAGCTACATGGAGAATGGATTGGAAAGGAGAGAAAGAAAGAGAGAGAGAGACAGGGAGAGAAGGAGAGAGAGAGAGACAGAGAGAGAGAGACAGAGACAGAGAGAGAGAGAGAGAGAGAGAGAGAGAGAGAGAGAGAGAGAGAGAGAGAGAGAGAAGCGAAGCAAGAGCAATTAGGAGGCATTTTAATAGTCCAAAAAAAAAAGGTACTGAAGGTGTAAAGGATGGAGGAGGCTGTGTAAAGATAGAAGGGAATGAATGAGAGAGATGTTGGAAACAGAAAATGGACAAGACTTAATAATTGATTAGATATGGTAGGTGATGGAGAAGATAAAGAGTGAGGTTGAACACAACACTGAGAACATGAGTATCTAAAAGAATGGTGGTACTCTCAAGCTAAATAGGAAAGTTGGGAGGAAGGATCAGTTTAGGGGTATCCAGGTGGACATGTTCAGAATGCTGCTGTGGAGGCAGGATAAGAACTTAGGAAAAGGACCGAGGTCTGGATTTGTAGATCTGGCCATGATTTTCATAGAGATGATATTTGAATCCACAAGAGCAGATGAACTCACCAAAAGAGTGAGTGCTTTCTCCTTGATAACTATGGGTCTGGAAAGTTAGCAGGGCTGGTAATCTGGAGGATACTACTATTCTCAAGGATCTTGGATTCAGGGTTCTGGGCTAGCTTCATGGGGGTCTGAGGGTAAAGATAATGGTGGTATTTTGATTTGGCTGACACATGCTGCCTTACATCTCTCCCTCAGAATGCCTTGCTCCCATAATTCATTTGTTTTCCCTATTGGTGTCAGGTCAAGAAGGATCAGGATTGAGAAAAGGCCATCAAATATAGCAACAAAAAGAGATCCTTGGTGACCAGTAAGAAGGCGTTTCAGTTGAGTGTTGGGAATAGAAGCCAAATTTCTAGGGGTTGAGAAGTGAGTAGGAGGTAAAACAGTACAGTCATACAGTATAAACAGCTTTTTCAAGAAGTTTGTGAACAGGAGGAAAGATGTCAGCTGATGGGTTGAGAGAATGAGAGGGTCAAATGAAAGTTTGGCTTTTTGTTTTTATTTTTTTTTCTTAAGGAGGAAATCTGGACATGTTATATAGACAATAGCAAAGGAACCAATGAATTAGAGAGGCTTAAAATGAAAGGATGGTGGTGGTGAATGATGCTCTCATTTCCATGGCCAAGTTCCCTGAGGAGATAGGAAGAAATGGGAACAAAGGCACAAATAGGAGTTTTTTAAAATTGGCAAGGAAAAAAGAGACCTTATTATTCAAGACTGTCTGAATTTCTCTTATTAGCAATATGACCAAAGGAAACTGAGTCTTTCTGATTCCTGGTTTTCTTATCAGTAATATGGGGATGGCAATACTTGGACTACTGTTCAGGCAGAGTCTTAATGAACATTAGGATGGTGAAAAATGTTAGTGTGAGTGTTATAAGGGTCAAGTTTGTTGGAAAATCTGGAGTGAGTTCATAGGCATGAGTAAAAACAGTCTCCAGTATAAGGAGATTTTTCTCCTTAGAAAAATCTGCCAGCTGCCTTGAGACCTTGGCTACTTTGATAGAATTGGCTAATGAAAAGACAGAAATCTGGGTTATTTCTGTTCCCTTTTCCTCACAATAAAAGAAAAATATTCATTAAAGCATTTTTTCAATTTTCATTTTAAAAAGCTATGAACTTGACAAACATCAACATGAATATTTCTTTAGACAAAGAACAAAAGAGGAAGGTTATGGAACTGTGAATCTCTATATGGATTTTAAAGAATTTATATACTAAGTTTAACGTAGGAAGCAATACCCAGAGATGGTAGAGGTTTGCTTGTCTGTATCTCTTCAGAACTTCTTCTGCTCTCTTATATGCATTTTTACAAATATTTCATTGCCATTCTTTTCTTTCTTGTCTTTTTTTTGAAATCACTATTACTACTCTTCTTTTTCCCTCCCTAAAACCTTCCTACTAAAAATAACAGTCCTATCTTGTAACAAATAAATACAATTGAGCCAAAGAGATTCACACAGTGATCGTATCTGATACTATAAACTGCAGTTCTGTACCTGCATTTCATCATTTCTCTTCAAAGAGGTCAGAAACATGATTTATTGTAATTTTTCAGGAATGATAGTTGGTCACGGCATTGTCCTTAAGTCTTTTGAAGTTGTTTCTTTTAACAATGTTGTAAATAAATAAATAACATAATATAATATTGTATAAATTGTTGTCCTGATTCTGCTTACTTTCTTCTGCATCAGTTCATAGTCTTACACATGTTTCTTTAAATTGGCCCCTTTGGTCATTTCTTATGGAAAAGATGAGCATAATGGTAAGAGGATTGAAACACCATATGCTATAATAAATAGTTGAAGGAACTGAGCATTGCTTAGTCTGGAAAACCTATAGAGGACAGAGATCTGGTATACATACTGGCTTTTGATATATAAGCAATTATAATATAGAAGAAGCCTTGGAAATTGTGTGTCAGAACTAAAGTCAGTGGATAGATTTTAAAGGGAGGCAGATTTTGGTTCAAAAAGAGAAAGAACTTTCTAACAAATAGATTATTCCAACAGTGCAATAGTGGAACTGTACAACTCTCTGACAGTATAGGTATTTAAGTATGAACTGATTTGTAAGACACTTAGGAAGGGAAAGATCAATGAATTTTGGAGCCAGAGGACTTCCACTTAAAGCTTGCCTCTACGGTTTGTACCCTGTGAATAAATCACTTAACCATTTTTATCTTCATTTGTAAAATGGACATGGGTTTAAATGTCTCCTAAGTTTCCTTTTAACTCAACATTGGTAATTCTGTGATATTGCAGAGGACATTTATGGTGAATCAAGCAGAAAGTTAGACTAGGTAAAGTCTATGACCTTTTAACTGTAAGGTTTTATGATTTCCTTTGTATTTCATAGTTCTATTTTCTTGGTTGTGCTTGCTATCAAGGTCAGGATCTTAACTTCCATGTGTACTGTTCTATTTCAGGTTCTACGATGAGATCAGAACACCTCTACTCTCTGATATCCGAATTGATTATCCACCTGGCTCTGTTGAGCGTGTTACCCAAACTCTTTTTCCTAATTACTTCAATGGGTCTGAAATCATCATTGCTGGGAAGCTGGCTGACAGTCAGTTGGACAATCTACATGTGGAAGTCACGGCCAGCAATAGTAAGAAATTTGTGGTCTTGAAGACGGATGTTCCTGTTGCCTCCCACAGCACAGAGAATGATGTCACAGGGGTTTCCATTCCGAAGGACCAACATACTGACCAAAACTACATTGAGCGGCTCTGGAGTTACCTTACTATTAAGGAGCTGCTGACTTCTTGGCTGAAGAGTGATGATAAACAGGAGAAAGAACTTTTGATGGAAAGGGCTCGGGCTCTTGCAGTGAATTACCATTTCCTCACCCCTTTCACTTCCTTGAAGATGAAGGAGTTGACACCTGAGGCAACTCAAATGGCAGCAAAAGAAGTCTATGGCAGTTCTGCTGCAATGGGCCCAGAGACAGTTGTACAAAGCTTACATGGAAAGAATATCTCACCAGGTAAGGTGATCCCATGGCAATTTTTAGAAATTGTGTACTTAAAATTTTTGCTTTCTTTTTCAAGGCTGGAGTTATTTCTCTAAGAGCCTAGATTTCTTAGCTTAATATGTAGCTCAAGTTATCAAAAAAGGTATAACAGGGGAAACAACATGTAAACAACTATGTACAAGCTCCTCTGTCTCTTTGTCTCTATCTCTTTCTCCATTGTGGGAAGTGAGGGATAAAAAGACTGGAAAGACAGGAAAGGGGTCAGGTTTTAAAGGGTATAGAATGCCAGAGGACTTTACATGCGATCCTAAAGATAGCAGGGAGCCACTGAAGTTAAGTGAGTGAATTGGGGGAGAGGAACAGAGAGAAAATGGAAATTTTATATCTGTAATTAAGGAAAACTAAATTGTCAAGAAATAAAAGAGGTTTTAGAACAGAGCCTTGGGGTAGGATGTAAAGCTTTTGTCACTGATGTTATTATGCTTTGGTATCCATGGAATCAGATTGGGATTGAATAACAGATATATTTGAACTCTTTGTGTTAAAAAATCAAAAAGAGAATATTAAATGTCTACTTTGTGTTAGGTGAATACAAAGACAAAAGTAAACAGAACTAACCCTCTAGGATTATGTTGTGTCAGGGCAGACAAGTTATTAAAAACTATGTATTTAAAAATATATATGGCTAAGGCAAGAGATGATCAAAAGAGCCAAATCAAAGACCCCACCCAAATGGGGTTTGCTTATTTGTCTTAGTTATTTCTTCTGTCACCAAATTAACTGAACAACATAGACTCTGGAAGCTAAGTAAAAGATGATGACTGTAAGAAAGCAAAGGATGGAAGCTCCTTAGATGAAGTTGTACCAGCAAAACTAGAATAATTTGAAGAAAGATTTGAAGTAAGTTGTATAGAGAACATTATTTTGTGCCATTGAGGCCATGTGACAGATGCAGGGAAAACTACTTTTGTGAATGACATTGTTATTATAGCCCCATGACAGCAACCCAGATCTCAGTAGCTTCAAGAGGGATAAGGCTCAGATGCTATAATGTCCAGAGGACCAAAGACAGAAATGAGAAAATAAGCCACTTGATTTCTCTAAGGAATATTTTTGAAATAATATTTTCATGAGGTGTCAATTGGTGTATAAAATAATCTTCATTTTCTTAAAGCCATGATGATTTTGTTGAGTTTCCCTGGGGATTACAATTCACTGGCCCATGAATCATCAAAGAATTCATCTCAGTTGGATAATCCTTTTCCTTTATATTCAGTTTTCATTCAGCTAGCATCACATTGGCCTGGGACCATGTAAAAGAAAAAGTCCAAGAGAGTAAAAAAAAAAATAATGCTATTTAAGGGGATACTTGAGGGGTCAAAAGAGTTTGGATAACATAAAAGAAATTTTTTTAATTTAATTTCTGAGAATTACCACATATCTTTATGAGGTGAGATTCAATAAAAATATAATTACAAATTTTTATTAATCCAAAAAATGGAAAAAAAATTTATGAGGAAGATGTTAAGTTGTTCTTTTGTTGTACTTATTACTTTTGACATATCCTTTGTATCTATACTCTTACACATGTGTATATTTAGTTGATTATTATTAGATCATTCATAGATGGCAGAACATGTTTTTCTAATATGTGCATAATTCACAGAAATAAAAAATGCTGTATAGAATAATCCAATAATGAAAGTTAAGCATCTACATTTCAAATGTTGATGTGTATCTTTTGAGGCAGAATTCTTTGGGTAATTTTTTTAGACTTTCATGTGTGTCAAATGTACATGAAAATCAACTCATGATCTCCACATCCTACTTTTCCTCCTCCTGCCCCTACTCTCTTATTTTATATATCTTAACAGTGACTGTTCCATTTTTCTCCTTTCTAGAGCCTGATTTCAAGAAACAGTACAACCCAAGAATTAAAATCTCCAAAACATCAGGTACAGAAAAACAATATAATGGATATGTTGAGGTAAAAGACTTTTTTCCCTTGGTTAGATCTAACTGAAGGTGAGTAATTAGTTAAGTGTTAAAGCTCTTCCAAATATTTTTCTATAGTGTAGGAGAGCAGGAATCTCCTTCACCTAGCCAAGGCCAACAATTGTGAAACAAATGCCAAAGAACCATCATTATGTCACTGAGCTGAAGCTTGGGAGATAACAGAGTAGATGAAGAAGTTGTAGGAACAAGACCGGACTCAAGAATGGATTGATAATGGGGGCATTTCAATAATTATTCTAGCATTAAAAGCTAAATTGTTTTAAACTCTTAAACTAGGCACAATTCCAGCCTCCAGTCTTAGTGATAGCTCTGAAATGAGCTTTACATATCTTTAGCCTCAGAGGGGAAGCTTATATCAAAATGTTTAAAAAAAAAATAAAATAAAACCTCTCTTTTGCAAACTTCCCAAGTTTACAAGAAAAACCAGATGGAATGACAACAGAAAGCCTAAGTTGTTGCTTTTTCCCTAAAAGTTAGTCTTTGGCTCCTAAATCTCTGTTACTGCTTTCCTGATAATACTATCCATTGAGCAGTTCATAAGACTAAATGAAGTTCTTTAAGTGAGACAGGGGGTGGGGTAAAACAGATAGTACTCAGCTTCCAACTGACATAATCTAATTCCTTTGAGCACACACATGCTTTATTAGATGGTGTATGAAACTTAATGATCTGCAGATTTCTTCATCTGGAGTAAATAGCATCATTTCCTACAAAGTATTTAGGGGAATTTGGGTAGAATGTTTTATAAATAAGTAGAACATCTTTTGCTATCTAACTCATATCATTTTACCCAAGAAAAGCAGAAACATAAGTGGGAGCTTTCTCACCCCTAAGCTTTTGGTTTCACTACATATAAAACACATAAAACTCTGTGTGTGTGTGTGTGTGTGTGTGTGTGTGTGGAGAAAGAGAGAAGAAGGAAGGGAAGGAGGAAGGGAAAGAGGGAAGAAGTGTGTGAGAGAGAGAGAGAGAGAGAGAGAGAAACTTTTTTCTAGAGAATTCAGAGTCAAGGACAGTATATTTTGCCAGATTCTCCCAATGCATTTTTTAAATAATATTGGTAAGATTCTGCATGTAGGGTAATGAAAAATCAAGTCCATTAGTCAATAAGCATTTATTAATATGCTAGCTACTATGCTAAATGCTTGGTATTTTATTGATAGCTTAAAATAATAGACCCAGTTCTCAAGTTTACATTCTTATAGGGGAGACAACATATGTAAATATGAGTTTATAAAGGGATAGGGTAGATGGAAGTGACAAGGAGAGTCACTAGCAGCTGACAATTGGGAGAGTGTGACAGGGTAGGGTGGGGAAGTGTCCCTCGAGCTTTCCTAAAGAAGACGGTGTGTGGGCTGAGTCTGGAAGGAAGCCAGTGATTTAGGAGTGGAACATGAGGAGCGAGAGCTTTCCAGGCATGAGGGACAGCCACAGAGATAGAAGTTGTAGTGGGAGGTGAGTATGAGGGTGCAACGGTCTATAGTCTAGGAAAACCACTGTGGAGGATAGACTGGAGTGGGGAGAGGCTTGGGACAGGGAGATCAATCAACAGCCTAATACAGGAGGGAGGTGATGATGGCCAGAACTAAAAGGGGGCATGTGAGGGAGAGAAGGGAATCTATGTAAGAGATGTTTGGAGACAGAAGTGACAAGATTTGGTGATTAATCAGGCATTTGGTGAGTGAGAGGAAAGAGCTGAGGAGGATACTAACTTGGAGATCCCAGAGCAGGGGTCCTCAAACTTTTTAAATAGGGGGCCAGTTCACTGTCCCTCAGACTGCTGGAGGGGCGGACTATAGTAAAAACAAAAACTTTGTTTTCTGGGCCTTTAAATAAAGAAACTTCATAGCCCTGAGTGAGGGGGCTAAACATCCTCAGCTGCTGCATCTGGCCTGTGGGCCATAGTTTGAGGACCCCTGTTAGAGAATAGGAGAATGATAGTGTCTTCAACAATAATAGGGAAATTCAGGAGAGGTTCAAGTTGGGGAAAAGATCGTATTTTGGCCGTGTTAAGTTTGAGATGTCTATGACCCGTGTAATTTGAAATGTTGTTAGTCTGAAGTCAGAAAAAGGATTAGAGTTTGATATCTAGATCTGGGAATTATTTGCACAGAGATAAAAATCAGTGGGAGCCAAATGAGAAAGTATAGAGATTAAAGAGAAGAGGAAGGGGAAAGATGTTTAGGGAATAACTACACTTTCCAGGCAGAACATGAATGAAGACAGAGCTAGGAGACTGAGAAGGAGGAATCAGACAGATAGTAAGAGAAACAGGAAAGACCAGTGTTGAGAAAACCCAGAGATGAGAGAGTATCCTAAAGGAGAAGGTGATCAGCAATGTCAGAGGAAGCAGAGTGGTGAAGAAGGAAGTAATGTGAGAAAAGGTCATTAGATTTGGTAATTAAGAGATCAATGGTAATTTTGGAGAGGGCAACCCAGTTGAATAATGAAATTGGAAGTGATTGCAAAGGGTTTAGAGGAGAGTAAATAGTAAATGTATCTTTTTAGTTTTGTTGAGGAAAAAGGGAGATATGAAATGATAGCTAACATAAAAAGTAGGATGAAGTGAAGGGTTATTTTTAAGGAAAGAGGAGACAAAAGCTTGCTTATAGGAAAAGGGAAGGAGGCAAGAGATAGGGAGAAATTGAAATTAGGAAGAGAGGATGGAGAAAATAGTGGAGGAAATCTGCTGGATATGATGGAATGAGATGTGATCAAGAGAGCATGTAGAGGAGTTGGCTTGATAAAGAGTAGAATCACCAATTCATCAAAGTCTGGAGTGATGGAGGTAGTGGTGATTGGTGTCAGGTGATTATGAGATAAGAAGGGAAAAGAGGTAGCTCATGGGATACAGTCTCAGAGTTTTGGGGGGTGAATTATGAAGTATAACTAAGAGGTTGGGGGAGAGTGTTGCGGGAGGTTTGAGAAGAGTAGATTTGAAGCAGCTGCTCTGATGAGTAGATAGAGAATCAATTAAGGAGGAGGAGAGAGTTGCCTTGCTGCAGTGAGGATCCCATAAATATTATATGACATAAATTTGTAGAGGAATCCAGTTTTGAGAGTTCTTGCAGTTCCCTTCAGCAGCTTGTGCTTATAAATGATGGAGGTAGATGGTGGCTATTGTATCTAGTGCTGGTGTTTGGTAAGACATGATTGTAACAAGATAAGGGGTCAGGGACTTGAGAGTAGAAGATAACAGCACAGGCTAGTTCACTAAGGAAAGAGTACTCATTAGCTTCAGAAACTGGAGCCATTAAAAGAATGGCTTCACCACTGTTTGATGTGACTGTTAATACTCTGTATCTATATTCTAATCCATAAAATAATATGCTTTAAGATTTCTCCTAGAACTAATATTCTGTGACTTTTTGGGTTAGTGTGCATACACACAGATTCTCTTGGACAATGATTAACCCCAAAGTCAGGAAGATAGATTCCTCCTCTCCCCACTGCCGATGACCCAAAAGGGAAAGGTGTTTAGGCTCACGTTATTCAGCTAATAAGTAACTATTTAGGAGAAATAAGTGAACATTGGTATTTGGTATAGATCTCAGGAAAAAATATTGGACTGTAAGACAAGAGACTTATGTATAGAATAAGAACTCAATACTAAAAGGACTTATTTGACCTTGTATACGAGAATATAGAGGGACTTATTGCAAAATTTAGATGTAAATTAAAGAAAGTAGGGAAAACGATTAGACTGAATAGATATAAGCTAAATAACATGTCTTATGAATGTGAAATGGAAGTGAAGATTATAATAAAAGATAAAATTTGGTAGTAAATTATTAAATCTGGTAGATAATATACCCAAAGAATTATGGACAATGATTCATAAATTTATGCAGAAGACAGCAACACAAAATCTCCCAATAAAAAGAAAAGCAAAAAAAGCAAAATGTCTAACTGAAGCTGAAGAAAGAAGGAAAAGAAAAAGAAAGGAGAAAGAGACATATATACCCAACTGAATGGGAATTCCAGAGAATAGTAATGAGAGAGGTTTTTTTAAATGAGCAGTGCAAAGAAATAGAAGAAAAGAAATAGAGTGGAAAAATCAAGGGATCTCTTCAAGAAAATTAAATATGTGTTTTTTTTCCATTTTGATCTGATTCTTCTTATGTAGCATGATGAATATGGAAATATGTTTAGAAGAATTGTACTTGTTTAACCTATATCAGATTGTTAGCTGTCTTGGGAAGAAAAGAGATAGGAGAGGAGAAAAATTTGGAAAACAAGGTTTTGTAATGTGAATGTCAAAAACTATCTTTGCATATATTTTGAAAAATAAAATACTATCAAAAATAGCGATATCAAGGGAATATTTCATGCAAAAATGGATGTGATAAAAGAAACTTAACAGAAGCAGAAGAGATTAAAAAGAAGTGAATGCAAAAAGAACTATGCAAAAAGATCTTAACATCATTGTTAATCACAAGTGATGTGATTACTGATCTAGAGACAGACATCCTGAAGAATGAAATAAAGTAGGCTTTGGGAAGTATTGTTAACAATAAATCTAGTGAAAGTGGTGGAATTCTGGCTGAGCTATTTAAAATTCTAAAAGATGATACTGTTAAAGTGCTTCACTCAGTGTGCCGGAAAATTTAGAAAACTCAACAGTGACCACTGGATTGGAATAGATCAGTTTACATCCTGATCCTAAGAACAATGCAAAGGAATGTTCAAATTACTAAGCAACTGTACTCATTTCATACATGGGCAAGGTTATGCTCAAGATTCTGCAAGCTAGGCTTGGTCCATGGGGTCATGAAAGACGTGAACAACTCATCAACAGCCACAACAATAACAACAAGGACAAAAGGATGTGATTGAAAAGCAGTATGATGTAGTGGACAGAGTGTTGGTCCTGGTAGCCAAGACGACCTGGATGCCAGTTGTATCCTTGATACAGATCTGGACAAGTCACTTAGCCTCTTAGTGACCACTGACAATTCTTTCCATTAGTGTAGGTATTGGATGATATTGGTAAAGGTAGTTTTCTCATTGACAGTTTCCTTTGCCAATTAAATTGTGGTTCTGGTTCAAAATAAAATAACTCACTTTAAGGTTTATAAAGAGGTTTACCTACATTATCTCATTTAATCCTCAAAATAATCCTATGAGAGAGTTACTGTTTTACCAGTAAGAAAACTGAAGCAGGGAAAGGTTGAGTTGTCTGGTCACATAGCTAGTAAGAGTCTAGAGCAGGATCTGAACTTAGGACTTTCTAATTCCAAATCCAGTATTCTATCCAGCAAGCCTCTTAGATGCATATTTGACACTTCTTCATGTTTCAGGGTTTATAAAGCACTCTCATGCTAGCATTTATATAACACTTTAAAATTTGCAAAGTGTTTTACAATTCTCATTTACTCTTCATAACAACTCTGGGAGATAGTATATCATTATCCCCATTTTACAAAAAAAAAGGAAACTAAGGTAGATAGCATCTAAGTGACTTGCCCACCATCATTAGCAAGTATTTAAAAAAAAAAGACCACAGAGGTTAAAAGTCAGAAAGCTAGTATGGGGAGAACTAGGATTCAAACTCATGTCTCCTAATTCCAAGTCCAATAGAAAAAAGCAAATATTTAGAGCTGGAAAGAACCTCCAGCCATTTAATCTAAACTACATTATTTTACAAATAAAGAAACTGAGATTTAGGAAAATTGAGAATTGTACTTATTTTAGCTTGCTTTCCCCCCCAAAGTTACATAGGCAATAAGTGACAAGGGTAGGATTTGATCCTACTTCAGAAGTTAGTTGGGATGGCGCAAGGATAGCTATTCACTAGCATTTTAAAAATCAAACAATGTATATTAATGTCAATTTTAACCTACACTGTCTTTCTCCACCTTCATCTCCCTATGATTATCAGAAGTGAAATCAGAAAGAAAATTTTAAAAATTATTGAAAAAGAAGAAGCAGTTAGCTAAATGACTCAGGGGATAGAATGAATCTGGAGTCAGAAGACCTAAGTCCAATTTGACCTGAGACACTACCTATGTGACACTGGGCAAGTCACAAACTCGGTTTGCCTTAATCCATTGGAGAAATAAATGGCAAACCGCTCTAGTATCTTTGCCAAGAAAACTCTGTGGACAATATGGGTCACAAACTCGTCAAGATTGGACATGACTGAACAACTGAAAAAGAAGCAATATATGGGGACCTCCCTACTAACATCCCACAGCCTTCTCTTATACAGTCAGTCTCTACATTGGGCTTAAGTTTTCTTCTCTTTTCTTATTCTGTTAGCGGACGGAGACCCTCATTTTGTGGTGGACTTCCCCTTGAGCAAGCTCACTGTTTGTTTTAACATCGATGGGAATCCTGGAGACATTCTCAGACTTGTATCTGATCACATGGACTCTGGTAAGCTCCATCCTGGCTTGTTGAATTAAATGAAAGAGAGGGTGGAGAGGTTTCTGTACTCCATCATCACTGATGGGATCCAGATATCTATCCCCTGCCTATCCCCTGCCATTTTCAGAGAACAAGAAGTGAAAGACCTGGGATTTCATCCCCAATTACATTTTTCTCTATGTGAATTCAGCACAAGCCATATAATTTCACTGCTTGATGTCTTATTTCTTTGAAAAAATAATTTCTTTTCTTAAAAACTTGTATTAATGCCTAATATATGCAAGGCACTAACCCTTACAAAGGGGAAAAATGTACTGGTTTCTGCCATCAAAGACCTTACATTCAGTGCTCTGAATAAAACATTAACACAAATACATAAAGACAGATAATTTGAGAAAGGAGAGAATATCGGGAAAGATGGTTTCATGGAGGAGGTAGCACTTGAAGTGATGCCTGAATTGTCATCCCCCAGAGTGGCTAAGAAGATACTTTGGAACAGGAGGATTAATTAGAGAGAGCGAGTCTCTATTATATGGCATTAACCTTTAATGGCATATTCCTTTTAGCCAGGGAGAACAATCCATTTCAGTACATATTGTTTCATTAGACATTAAGATAGCATGTATGCATGTTTAACATATTTTGGACTAGTTGCCATTGAGGGGAGGGCATGAGGGAGGGAGGAGGAAAATTGGAACACAAGGTTTTTCTTTTCTTTTTTTTTTTTAATAGCTTTTTATTTACAGGTTATATGTATGGATAATTTTACAGCATTGACAATTGCCAAACCTTTTGTTCCAATTTTTCCCCTCCTTCCCACATCCTCTCCCCCTGATGGCAGGATGACCAATACATGTTAAATATATTAAAGTATAAATTAAATACAAAGTCAGTATATATGACCAAACCATTATTTTGCTGTACAAAAAGAATCTAACTCTGAAATATTGTACAATTAGCCTGGAACACAAGGTTTTTCAAGGGCTAATGTTGAAGAATTGTCCACATGTGTTTTGAAAAATAAAAAGCTTTAATAAAGGGAAAAAATATCATGTATGAACTACTATTTGTATGATATTCAACCAAGCAGTGTGAAAATCTACATCTTTGCATGAGAGAACTTCATTAAATCTTAGGATACAGCATTGGAAAGAAACCTCAGACCAATCTCCTCATTTTTCAGATAAGGAAACTGAGGCCATAGTCACACAGGAAGAAGAGGCAAGATTTAAACTGAGATTCTCTCACTCTCAACCCAATGCTTGTCTTGATACATAACAGTGCCTCTTAAAAAATATTGATTTTTTTTACATCATCTTCATTTCATAATGGATCCTTCTCTTCTTCCCCTCCACAGAAAGTTGTTCATTGTAATAGACAAAACGAGGGAAAAAAGCATTTTAGTGAAACTATCCAACACTTTAGATGAATATGACAGTGTGTAAAATGCTTTACACACATCCTCCCCTTAACACCTCTTCTCAATTCTTCTTTTCTTGGTTGTTATGACTACTCACTACTCATTCTTTCCATTTATCTTGCAGCCATTTGTAGACTTTTCCTGGTTCCATTTACTTTGTTTTGCATCTGTTCATATCAATCTTTTCCTTCCTGGCTACTCTTTAAAAACTGTAGTGGTGACATCCCCAAATGTCTAGTTACGGTTGCAACAAGTGGAAGATCCTAATTGGAGACAAACAGGAAATTTTCGATCTTTGAGTCATCGGGCAAGCGGTGGAATGGAGGGTTCAAGGAATGAAGGGCGAGAGCCCCAGTGCTATGAGCTTGCCAGTGTTGAGCCACCAAGAGCTGTTTTCTGAGCCATTTGTCGGTAGAATGCTGACTGTTCTGCTCTTAGAGAAAAGGATCACACAGCTGGTATCATTAGGGCAGTGGTTCTGCTTTCTTTGCTTGGAGAATGGAATACTTTACCTCACGGCTGTTTTGCTTTTCCTTCCCCCCTCCATAAGGTGTCACAGTGAATGGAGAATTAATCGGGGCCCCGGCTCCTCCAAATGGTCACAAGAAGTATCGGACGTACTTCCGAACCATCACCATCCTCATCAATAAGCCGGAGAGATCTTACTTGGAAATCACACCAAACAGGATCGTTTTGGATGGTGGGGACAGATTAGTTCTCCCTTGCAACCAGAGTGTAGTAGTGGGAAGCCGGGGGCTGGAGGTGTCCGTCTCTGCCAACGCGAACATTACGGTGACCATCCAGGGCACGATTACTTTTGTTATTCTCATTCATCTCTACAAAAATCCGGCTCCTTACCAGCGAAACCATCTTGGCTTCTACATCTCCAATAGCAAAGGACTGTCAGCCAACTGTCATGGACTTTTAGGTAAGATGTGTGTGTCCACTGGTCTGCCCCTTTCTGTCTCTTACTTTCTTCTATTTATATTGGGTTTCAGGAGACAATTAAATGTTTTAACTTGGAGTTGATGCTGCTGACATTTCTTTCTCTTCTCCCATCCTTTCTCCCCCTTCCTTTCTCTTATCTCTTCTCCTTTCCTTACTTCTCTTCCTTCCACTTATCTCCGCTCTTTATTCCTTTTTCTTCTTTTTTTCCCCTCCACTTTCCATTTAATTGGTGTAAGGAATTCTCGGTGAAGAAATATTCTCCACTAAGGTAGGAACTGCAATTTATAATCTTAGAATCATTGCATGAGAAGACTTGCCAGTGGTTACACAGTCAGTATATGTGAGAGGCAAGACTTGAATCCAGGTTTTTATGTTTATAAGACCAGCTCTTTCTTCACTAAGTGGTGCAATGGATAGGGAAACCTGAGTTCAAATCCAGCCTTAGACGCTTACTAGCAGTATGATCTGGGTAAAATCATTTAAACTCTTTCTGTGTGACTTAGTTTCCTTAACTGTAAAATGGGGATAACAATAGCACCTTTCTCTGAGGATTCTAGTAAGGATCACGTGATCCCCAGCACAGTGCCTGGCACATGGTAAGAGCTCAATAAATACTAGTGCCTTCCCCTCACCTTCCACCATGTTACGTAGCTTTAGTTTCATTTTATATATATATACATATATACATATATGTATGTATATATATAAAATCTCTCTCTATATATATAAAATCTCTCTCTCTAAAAATATACATTATTTATACAATATAAATATTAAATAAAATAAAAAATAAAGATAGATTATTTAATATAATTTTCATTATATATATAATCTATATCTATATCTATAAAAATAGATAATTTAATAGAAATATTTTTGTATTGCATAATATATGTAAGCATGGATTCTCAGATAGCTACGAAGACTTCTGGGAATGAGCCAATGCTCCTAAGAACTATAAGAAAGTGAAAGGTTCTATTTTCTTACCTTTCAGTAAAGTGCCATTAATGAGTTCAAGCCATTTTAGATTCTTTGATGTCAATCCCCTGTGTTCTTAGCTACCAATATTCTTGCTCTGTTATTTAAAAAATTTTATTAATAGCTTTTTATTTTCAAAATACATGCAAAGATAGTTTTCAACATTCATCCTTGCAAAACCTTGTGTTCTTCTACCTCCCTTCTTCCCACCCCTCTCCCCTGAACAGCAATATAGGTTAAACATGTGCAATTCTTCTAAACATATTTCCACATTTATCATGCTTTCTTGCTTCATTGTTGACTGTGCCAATTCCCATAGCTCTATGGCTCCAAATTAACAGCAAGACTTTGTGCCAGAGCTGGGTTTAGAAGGCAGGATTTCTTGGTATTTGAACGTGAGATTTTAGCAAGTCTTATCTATCAAGAATGAATTCTGCTATGGATTGGGATCTAGAAACCCACTTGAATGGAAGAATTCTGATTATGAATATCAAAGTGAATATCAAATTCTCTTACAGATTATTTCTTACTTTTCCCAACCTCTTGCACACACATCCAATGCCTCTGCATTAGGTTACCAAAAAGACCTAATCCTACTTTCCTGTCACTCCTGCCTCATTTTTAATTTGCTTAGGGGCCAGGTTGGTAGATCTCCATAAAGCAGGTCTGGAAAATTTCCAGTGTTAAGGTAATAGGGAACAACCTTTTTTCAAACATATAGGGAAAAGGAAAGACTTCTGAGAGAGTCAAAGAAAAGAATCATAGATTTAAATCTTGAAAGGACTTTAAGTGACATCA
Organism: Antechinus flavipes; assembly: GCF_016432865.1. Classification (NCBI taxonomy): domain Eukaryota; kingdom Metazoa; phylum Chordata; class Mammalia; order Dasyuromorphia; family Dasyuridae; genus Antechinus; species Antechinus flavipes. Next base: position 170,101,431 of record NC_067402.1, read on the forward strand.
AATGCATCTCTTCATTTTACAGATGAAAAAACAGCCAGAGAGATGTTAAGTGATCTGTTCTGTCACAGAGCTAGTAAGGACCCAAGATAGGATTCAAATTCTGGTTTCCTAATTCCAGTTCCAATAATCAATTGCCTCTCCACATCTTAGACTGTAATCATCTTAAAATTTCTCACTGATGTCATAGCATTCTCCTATGCTTCTATAACTCTCAGAAATGTTCATTTCAGTTAATCCAACCTGGAGCCAAATGTTATCACATCTGTGCTGGGTTTTCTCACATTTGTTTCTTTTTCCCCTCATAGGTCAATTCCTGAACCAGGAGCCTAAACTAACAAAAGAGCCAGCTGACTCAAACTCCAACCGGAATCACGCTGAACCTGCAGTCTCCCAGGCAGACCCAAGCTCTGAGACCATTCTGAAGGTGAAAGGACACCGGGTTCCAGTGGTCTGGAAACAGAGGAAGATCTACAATGGACAAGAGCAGATAGACTGCTGGTTCACCAGAAATTCAGCCAAGCTCATTGATGGAGAGTACAAGGATTATGTAGCCTCCCATCCTTTTGACACAGAGACCACTTTTGGAATAGGAGCATCCCAATGATTTTAGGACATGCCAGTTCTGGATATAAGAACTTATGGTAGGGAAATAAATGACCTTCGAAGCTATTCTGATGTATGCAACTCTTCATACCACGTCCTGAGCAACTCGGCTACTCTCTGCAATGTCGAGTTGACCAAAGGATAGGGAGGGGAGACGTGGGTGAAGAAATGATTTCCTTCCTCCTTTCTCCTCTTTTCTTTCCCCTTTCTTACTCACAGGGGAGAAAGAGATGATACAATTAAGTGGGAGAAGCAAGTGAAACCTTGACATTCTCTATCACGGCTCCACCATTCTTCCATGAATCTCAACACCTGTCACAAATTAACCAACTCTTTTGTGATACAGCTTGGTTGCCTTTGATGTGGCTTGTCTGGGTCAGCAACTTTACCTTTTGCCTCACTCCAATGCTTGGCGAGCTCTCCTGTAAAACTAAGTTCTCCTGGATGTGCGGCTAGATCCTTGTATGGGAGCACACTCTAAGCTGTCTGGGGTTATGGGTCCTAAAAATAACACATGGGTTTAATGATGGCCAACAACTATTATACTTCAGGAAAATCTCCTCTATGGTGTTAGCTCACCTTTTTAAAAATTAGCTTAATGTTTTATCTTTTTTTTTTTTGACTTGAGTAGGAATTGATATGAGATCAATCCTTCTGCACCTAAAATCTTTTTAGCTGGATTTGTAAATAACTGGCCTTGGCTTGTTTGATATTTTCCTATTTGTTTAGTTATGCTAAGTCCGTAAAGGAGGGAAAAATAACAAACATCATGTGTATTTGAAGTAGTCTGCTTGGAATGCTGAGAATCTTGCCAGCTGTGTGTTAAGTCACTTACAAAACTGGAGGAAATCTCTGGTTTGCTCTCATAGATTTTGAATGATTTTTTTTTTTTTGGCAATAAAAGGTTCTTCAGGAGATGATGAACTGGATTGTCCCAAATGGAACTGGGGTGTGTTTTGGATTCAGAGCAGGACAACTAGTTGAGCAGACTGGCTAGCTTTAGGGGATTAACTTGCATGTTCTGGGGAATAGGAGGGCACACACTTACCTAACCTGAAAAGAATGCCAGCATCTCAGACTTACACAGGCCATCGAGCCAGAAATCATGGCGTGAGTGAAGGAGTTTGATTTTTCTCAGACCTTGGCCAAATTGGTATCACAAAAGGAAGAGGAGGATAGGAGTGGAAATTAAACCCACAAATGTTGTCCATTTAATTTTTAAACATCCCATTTAAAGCCAAATTGCATCACTAAAGAGGAATGAGTGTAATAGTAGAAAGGAAGCTTTATCATTACTCTTTTCCAATATCTCTCTACCTTTGGTCTCCTGTTCAATTATATTGTCTTTTAAATGAAACAAGCCCACATCAGAGCAAGTGAGGAAGTTTGTCAGGGAAGTAGACAGATGCAAAGTGTATGGAGCCAAGTAGAAGAGAGGTGCCAGAAGTTTTCAGCCAAAGAAATATTTTATTTTGAAGATGGCTGTATTAGAAGGTCCAATGTTAACCTCAGGAGAAGTTCCTTATGTTAGGAAAACTGCCAAACTAACCCTCTCATGAAATGTGAAAACAACTCCAGGATTTGGGGAGAAATCAGAATTAAGAAAATTGTTTGTCGTGTTTGTCTTCCCTTGGAAAACATCAGAAATAGCCAAATGTCATCCACGTGTTACAGTTAGATCCAGACAGCTTCAGGGGAAGTAGGTTAGGTCACAATACTGTCTAATTTCTCTAACTTTTCTTAAATCATCAACTTCTGTCTTTAACAACACATGGCCAGGAATTGATCTCCTGTGCTGTCAGTTATATTCCTTATTCTGCTATCCTGTTCTTTCCTCCTCTCTCCCCCTTCCCCCTTCTCTTCCTTCTCTCTCCCCCTCCTCCTCCATTTCACATTTCCTCTCTCCATCTTCCTCTCTCTTTCCCACTTTCCCCCATCCTCTTTGTATTCTCTCACTCAGTACTGTCTCAAAATAGCTTCTTGCTCTGAGACAATAGGTGCAGAGACATCTAGTCTAGACTACAAGGCGATTGTTATACAATTAGTGATGCTCAGAGAGAAGGGAGCAGCAGGAGCCAAAACCCAAAAGGAATTGGACAGGCTGTTGATGGTCCTTTATCTCTTTACATGTTAGTGCCTCAAATGGGCAGATATAGCCCAAATGAACCTAGTCCATTTTAAGCATTCAACAAAATTCAGAATGAGGACTTTAGATTAAAAGGATTTCTTGACTGTGAGGTTCTTTAAAGGTGGAACCAGGCAATCATTTTACGGCCATTTTTCCTTGTCATCTTTAAGTTTGTCTGTTCCCTTTCTAGGTCTCCCCGAGGCAGCAGGAGTGGGAGAGAGAACTTACTTTTAAGCCAGGAAAGGCCCTGCTCTGGCCCATAATGATCACATGACATTTGGCAACTCATTTCAGGTCACAGACTATCAATTGCATAAAAGGTGCTGACTTGTCATGGTAGAGGGAATTGCTCATCCTGGAGTTCCTCTACAACTCCAGATCCAGGCTTTATCTTTTAGACTCTTTAAGTATAATAAGTACTTAACTGAAGACATTAGCAGGAGTGTAGGGATCAATTATCAAAGGAAGAGGAAGAGGAGCAGCCAAAGCCTTAAGATTTTAGTAGGAACAGAAATAAAATTAGAATTCATCCCTTCTTACTCCTCCTTCCTGGTCCTTTGAGGAGCTTAGAACAACACTCCCCTTACAACCATTCTGCTTCCTAACAGCCTTCTTCTAACTTGGTCCAAAAAGACCCATGTGCTGGGGTTTGGCCATGTCTCCTTAAGATTTGTTTTAAATGACCGTTCCCAAAGGTCCTTAATTTGCCTTCCTTTTGGTACCTTTGGCATTCTTGGACTTTGTCAGACCTAGACAATAGCAGGATCTATTGGTGGATCTTTCTTCTGGAGCTTTGGGGATGAGTGGGATATCCAACTGATTTTGATCAGAAACACATTCTGATTTTCTAATCTTACTACCTCCTTTCAAGTATCTAGAAAGGGATATGTACAAAGATGATTTTCCTGGGATATCCTACCACGATGTGACCTTGTGCCTCAGTTTGACCATCTGTAAAATGAGGAGGTGGACCAGCTGATTTCTAAGTTCCCTTTGCAGCTCTAAAGGGCTATTGTTGTAATAGGGGTTAAAGAATTGCAATAATTTCTTTGCCTTTTCGATTTCTCTAGTGCACAATGACATACTTATGGGAAACTGGCTAGAAGTCTGGATGCACTCTGTGACTGGAAACCTAAATTAGCTAATAGATTTTATCAGTTTGTGACTTTGCCTTTCTGTCTCACACTTTAAGCAATTATAAGCATTTATTAGGCACCTACTTACCATAGAATACTGTGCTAGGCAACTGGGCATACAAAAGCCCTAATGAAATCATCCCTGCTTTCAAGGAGGAGTGACATTCCTTTTGAGGAAGATATGAGCCCAAACCAAATGAATTAACTAGACCACACATCTATTACCAGAAGTGAAACTGTAAGAGTTCTCTGCCAGTGGGAATATTTTGCAATCACTAATAGTTCATTCTCAGTTCTTGGTGCTTATGGTTAATTAGGAAGGAGGAGTTAGGAGGATGCTGTGAATTCAGTCAACTTGACAACACTCTTTTGGGTCTCCCTGAGGCACACTGGTATTCTACAAAGGTCTTTCGATCTGTACTTTTCTTATTGGGTAGTTCTAGAGAAGGGATTTGTGTGTTCACTCAGTACATGAAGATATTAATGAATAGGAACTTCAGAATCCTAAAGGTTTTTTTTTATTGCTATTATTGTGATACCTAAAAATATCTTCCTCCCCTTTCTAGTAAGACGTTCCTCACAACAAGCCAGCAAACAAATAAAGAAGGAAAAAAATCAGTAAAACTAATCAATATAGCAATTTAGTCTGGCTGTATAATATAGTGTTCTGTTTCGACAGTTCCCCACCTTGATAAAGAGGGAGCCACATTACTTCATTTTTTTTGTGTGGAATAATTACGTTACAGTTGCATAGAATTCAACTTCTTTGTGTGTGTATTTGGCGTTGGGGTGGATTTTGGAATCTTAAAATAATGGACAAAGAAAAGTGGTTTATGTAAAAGTTCGAAACATCTTGTCCCCTTCTCCTTTATGGGATGAATGTTCCAAAGATAAGAATATGGATAGTTCAGTGAGGGTGCTGGAAAAGTCAGAAAAAAAAGGCAATTCCATTACAATTGTGTGCTTATCTTTTTAATCTATAAAATAAATATATACTAAATGACTTTGAGAATGCCATTTTTTTCCCTTCACTTAAGGCAACTTCTTCAGTCAACAGCTTAGCATCAACTCAGCAATTGGCAAATATTGACAGTGATGCTGGTAAGGGTACTAAGTTTGGTTCAAGGAAAAGTTGGGTGTGGATAAAAGGCTTAGGTTTGAAGGGAGAGGCAAAAAGTATTTGAGTACCCAGAAAGATCAAGCACCTTGTGTTTGTTTGAGATGAAACTAATTTAAAACATTTCCAGCTGTGTGACCTTTCAGAGATCCAGCACCTGAATCTCAGAGAGAAATTTAGTTCAGGACATTAGCTTTCCAAACCTGAATGTGATCTTTACTTTAGTCTTATAATCACTAGGGAGACAATGGGAAGAACAAGGGCCTTCGACCAGAGTTTAAATCCTACTTCTGATGCTCACTACGTGGGGCAAGTCATTTAATGTCCTTGGCCCTCAGTTTCCTCATCTGAAAGAAGGATGGATTTAAATGACTTCTGATGCTCCTGGGTCTAGCTCTGGAGAACTCAGTAATATGTTGATTAATATGGAGTTGGAATTGACTTTTTTTAGGTGCTTCCAGGAATACTTGTTAGTCTGAATTGAAAACTGTATCCTGATGGATAAATTAGGTGACTGCTAGCCCAATTTCCTTCACATTTTTCAAATAAAATGTGCCTTCTGGCTAAGCTGAGTCATGAATAATGTAAGCCTCTTCTTTCTCAAAGGCTTCCTAAGAGGAATTTTAAGTCACTCAGGGTGGGTATGCTCAATTCCACAGTTCTGTGATTAAAAGAAGATGGAACCCCTACAGCAAGCAAATGACACAGCTGAACAGATGTGACAGTTTTACTTCAAATGTTTATTACAATCCATAAAAAGCAAATAAAAAATAATAAAAGGACATTTTTAGAAAGTCAATTACAGTATAATAGTTGATTTCAATTTAAAAGGAAAGGACTTTTTGCAAGAGGGATATTTTATTTTTTAAAAAGTGGTTGATTTTTTAGTATAGCTTGGTATTTTTTTAGGGGGGATACTTTTTAGGGGACTAAAAGGGAAGCAAGAATGTAGAACTCCTCCACCATTACAGCAAAAAAAAAAAAAGCAGCCTTGTGGTCCATATTCTATCCATTAATGGATGGGTTTGAAATATACAAAAGTCAATAGACAAACTAAACTGGTATCATCAACAAAGTCCAATTGTAATATGAAAATGACCATTCAAAGCAACATGATTGCAGTTTCTCCTTGTTGGTCTTTCAAAAAGGCATCAAGTACAAATGAATAGCACTTAGTTCTGCTGTCCTGAGAACAATATATTACCTTCCTTCCCATAGTTTCTCTCATATTCTTATTCCACTTACAACCATTGATCATCCAAATTCCTCAGATAAATTTTCCAGTTACTTTCTTGCATCTCAAGGGTGTTTTAGGATCACAGATTTGGACCTGGAAGGGACTTTAGAGGCTGTGGAATCCACCATTTTGCAGATAGGGAAATTGAGAGCATTTATGTGACTTGCCCACATCACATAGCTGGTAAATATCCAGAGCAAAATTTGAACCCAACTCTTATTGACTTGAGTCCATTGTCTTATTCTCTAAACCAAGCTGCCTGGTTTCAGGTGACATTTTCCTTGATTGTTTCAAAGAGAGTTTTGCCAATTTTTTTTGACACTTCTCTGATCCTGCAGAACTGCCTGTCTCATCACTCATAGTGAGTGGTCCTTCTGGGTCTCATTTTAAAATCGTTTTGATAAATATTAAGAACCTGCTGTACTCAAGAGACTGGACCAGACATTGGGAACACAAAAATGAAAAATATAGTCCTTGCCTTCAAGGAACTAATGGGGAGCACAACATAAAAACAATCACAGCAGGAAAAAAAGAATAGGAGAGGAGAGAGAAGGAGAGAGGAAAGTACAGGAAAATTAAGGAGATCAAGAGAAATTTCCTGTAAGAGGGGGATTTAAGGAGCCAGGAAGGAGACTGACCCACATAAAACTGAGATCTAAGCAACATCTAAAAAGACTGAATAATTCAAAAGATTTGAATAAGCTGGTGATGGGGAAGGGTTGGTATTAAAAAGGGGACAAATATAGGACTCCTATTAAGAACTAAAACAAAGCCAGCTAGTTTGGCCTGTGTACAGTATAGCATCTGAACTCTAAAATCTGAACGGCCAGATAATGGACACAGATTCCTTCTTGCTTATTTATAGGGGCATTAATCCCCAAGGCAGATGTTTTCTTAAGGGGGATGGAAATAAATGAAAAAAGTATAAATGGGAAATAGGCAGGCAAATTAAAGTTTCTGAAATTGGCAATCAACATATACCACCTAGATTAAAATTATCCTCCATAGTACTGTTTTATACACAGTGCTATAGGAATCAATAGTTATTTTGTGTACTCACAAGGAACATTCAAATGGGAGACATTGTCTTCAAAGGTGCATGTGTTCTCAATCCTGGCAGAATTTTTCACATAATCATGCTGCTCCTGAAGATGCATGTCCTATTTCTCTTCTTGCTTTTACTGTTATATTTATTTTAAAAATGGATATGTTTTGTTTTTCCATGACAAATATGTACAGATTGTCCCTACTCTGTAAAAGCTTTCTTATAATCAAGTTGAAGAATTAAATAAATTTGGTAATACAATGACTTCAGTAGACCTTCAATCTTCCTATTTTAAAAAGTGTTTTTAATGAACAGAAATATATTTTTTCTCCTTTATCCTCCAGTTCTTTGAAACAAAAAGGAAAAAAAATGAATTTTTTTTGTTTAAAAAAAAAAGATTCAGAGTCAAGCAATTTGTCACATTATCATACTTTTGTGCTCCATTACCCCAAGCCGTGGGCTTAAATGGATTGGGTTCAACATTTGATATGTTTCATCCCCACCTAGAATTTCTTGTGAGAAATCTCATAATGTAATTCTAATATAGCTCATATGCAGGTCTTCATAACTGTGGGTAAAAAGTCCCTTTCTGAATGAAATATATTGGGTAGAGGATCGTTTTTTCTAACTGCATGATTTAGAAAACACATGAAGGACTCACTAACTTATAAACAATTGCTATAGTGAACCTCCCCAGAACCCTACAAGTCTCTCCTCAAGATCCATAGTGTCACCCTGTGATTCAGCCTCCCCACAGAAAATAATTAACATGGGGTAGCTTGGAAGGGAGTACATTCCAGTGAATCCCTTCTGGGAGAAAGCCCCTACAAGTCTCGTAGAACTCTTCCGAAGGGCTGGGACTATCCCTGGAAATACTGGAGAAAGGCCATTTCCCTTGCACTGGACCTTCCCTCTGCCCAAATGACTCACAGCTGTAATAAATAGCATGCAAGTGTGAGGGGTGTTTTTGCTCTCCCATAACATGCATGGTTCACTCCCTTGTTACTCCTCCAGCTACAAGGATGATCTACAATAATATCAAATTCTTAACAGAAATGGATTCCTATGGGCTGCATGTTGACTTAGAAAACCACAAATTAACATTATGTCTGTTGCATTAGATTTTTATTTGTCAAACATTTTCTAATTATAGTTGAATCTAGTTTGGCCAGGAACTGAAGTTTTTCTGGTTGCTTGCTGCATCGGAGAGCCCCACATTTGATACCTCGGAACAGAATTCTCTTCTCCCCAAGAAGCTGTCACTGCTCACAAACATCTCCTTCTTTTACTAGAGGGCTACCCTCCAATCCCCTCTCTCCACGAGGACATTCTGGCACTCCCATCTCTTTGTAGAAGGCTGGGTTACATAATTCTCAAACTTAGCGTGGCTAGAGAGGCAGCCTTAAGATTAATATTGCCTAAATGTTCTCCCTTCTCTTTCTGGGAAATCAAGATTCCAGAATTGCTAGAAATTTGATTTTGCACAGGAAATGCTCCCTCTTGTATCCCAGAAGCTGGGTCTTAAACACTCCATCACTTGGCCACCAGGTTCTTCTCTCCTAGAGCTACATGTTGGGGAGTTCCCTGCCTCTGCCGCTGCATTGCTGGTCCAGGAGTTCAGAATCCAGAAACTTTTGTTATTCTGCCATTTTCCCCAGTAATTGCTTCACTGGGCTGGAGGATGGTAGTGAGGAGGGGTGGTAGAGAGTAAGTCCCAGAGTAAGAGAAGTATTCAAGTATCACTCTTTTCCCTCTGTCCCAACAAAGTCGAATGTCAGGTTTCTTGTCTCAGTCTCTAAAGAAGGACTGAAAATAAACTCACTCACCCAGAAAAAATGGGTGGTTCCATACCGGAGTTCCAATTCATTACTAGTTGATAACACCTCAAGAAATATCCTTAATTCTCACTCAGGTGTTACTTGGGAAACCTCAGTAATTGTCCCTGGTCTGCTCAACAAGGTTGACAATGAACGTGTCCATACCCATCTTAGGAATACATTATTGGAGACTCCAAGATTGCCCACCCTATCAAATTCAAGCACACTTGAATTAATGATGTACACCAGTGGTTCTCAAACCTTTGTTCTCAGTATCTTCATGTTGTTAAAAAAAAACTATCGAGGATCTGTTCAAAGAGTTTTTGTTCACATGGGTTATATTTATAGCTATTTATAATATCAGAAATAAAAAATAATTTTGAATTTGTAGACCCTCTGAAAGGGTTTCAGAGACCCCAACAATTCTTTGGACTACACTTTGAGGACCACTGATGTACACTGAAAGAGTTTCTGTTCTCACTGTACTGAAAAATGGGAACTCTCATAGCAAACCGATAATTTAAACTTCCGAAATTCATTGCTTTTTTCCTCTATTCTCATTCTTCTTGTCCCCTCTGCAGCACTGATTCGTGAAACTCTTCCTTCCCTGACACTATTTTAACATTCTAAGGGTAGTTTTTGATCATTTGTGCTTATTTCATTTCAGAATATGCTAGGGATAAAGCTGGGATATATAGAATTATAGGGTTTTAATTTACCATTTCACAAAAAATAGTCAACTTTCAGGGGGAGTAAATATCCTCCACTAACCCAGTTTGCTATCTTCTCTGCAACTTATAGTCTTAAGGAATTGGCTCATCAGCTTGGGCAAGGCACAGCCAGTATGCATCAAAAACACAATTGTTCAAGGCCAGCTCTTTATCCAATATGCGACACAGCTGCTGTGCACTAGAAAAAAATCCTTTATTTGTATTATAAGTAAGGAAGAGTGGGAGGTTTTTCTAAATTATCTACTCCTATTTGGGATAGAAACCAAAAAACTAAAATATACACAAGTGTTTATGAACTACATTAGAGTTCATCTTAAAAAAAAGAGTTGCATAGGAAACTTTCAACTTTTATTTTCATTTTATTCCCTATAAATCTTTGAGAATCAGAAGGAGGAAGGTAAGAGATGAATATAATGTCTGCTAGCAGGAAAAACCCAAAGTGAAAAGTAAATCTTGATTTCCCAGAATGCTTTTGCCTAAAGCAATATGGCAAGAAGTTCCAAGCAAGTTTCTGGGAGAAAAAGTTGGCTGGAAGGAAAAAAGAAAGAGAGAAAAACCATGACTTGGGAGAGAAGAGTTTTCCACGTTGCCTCACCAGCTTGGAGGTAAAGAAGTCTTGTTAAAAGTGGTATCATAGGATCACTAATAGAGAGAATAGCAGGAGCAGCATTTGGGCAGATAGCACAATGGAAGTGATAAAGATAATAATGAACAGGAAGTGGGATCAGCTCAAGGAACTAAAGAAGTCATATTTGCCATAAGACCAGTGATCATTGTGGGGCAGCTAAATGGTACACTAGATAAAGTGTCAGATCTGGAATCTCATTTTCCTCAGATACTTCCTAGCTGTGTGATCTTGAGCAAGTCACTTCACTCTGCCTCAGTTTCCTCATCTGTAAAACGAACTGGAAAGAAATGGCAAACTACTCCAATATCTTTGTTAAGGAAATCCCAAATAAGGTCACAAAGCATTGGAAGTGATTGAAACGACTCAATGACCACAAAAATGAGCACACTTCATTCAGGCTCTTCCCAGATTCCCCCATGAGGCAATGTGAGTTTTCAGAAACTGAGATGAAACAATTCTGGGTGGACGGGGAAAAGAAAGGTCACTCAGCAGAACTCCATGCTGATTAATTCCTACTGCATTCCTGAAGGGGAATGAGGACGCTAACCCTTTCAGTGTTCTGTAAATGCTTTAAAGTGACTTTGCTATGTTGTTCGTTGCTATTTTAAATAAATACCTTATGTTCAAAAGCCTTGGAAACCTTGTTTGTCTATTTGTTTTCCAAAGGAATGCCATCTAATCCCTCGGGGGTAGAATCGTAACAAGCCAGATTGCAATAGTTTTTCCCAGAGAGAGATTCTGGGTGGGGACATGAGTCAAAGAGATGAATGATTATTTAACATCCTCAAGAGAGCACCCAGTCTGACTGCCAAAAGCAGAGGGTTGAAGAGCTTCCCTTGGCACTCAAGTAACAACTGGCGCAGTTTTCTTGCTGGAGGCCCTCCAGTGAGTACAGTAATGTTTCAAAATAACATGGTGTCTGGGTAGGAGAGCGGTCAGGGTCCAGAGTCTGAGGCTACGTATTTCGAGAGCTGTGCTATGGTGGCAAGAACATTGTCTTGGGAGGCAGAGAACCTGGGTGCAAATCTCGTCTCTAATTCCTTTAACTTTCCTAGGTCTCAGGTTCTTCTTGTGAAAAATGAGAAGGTTGCACCTTTAAATTGATAGTCCCATGAATGTGCAAATAGAACCAAAAACACTGGTCATGGGCAAAGTGTGTTAACATATGTTCTCCCTCCTCCCACACCAAGACTTTGCTTTGGGCTTGAAGATGATATTAATGGCAGTGTAATAGTCTTTGCAAAAAGCTTCTATTAAAAATGCACTAAAGAGTTTCAGAAGAATCTGGTGTGGTGATTCAGTGCTCAGCATAGGACTTGAATTGTAGTCGATGTTTAATAAATATCTATTGAATTAAAAATTGACTTCAGTGTATAAGTTACTTATATATGCCCTCCTTCACCCTGTTCGGGAAACTCTTGATTACTTATCCTTTGCAGACTGGCTTCCATTTGTAGCATCTTTCAACCATAAAATATTCCATGAGGCTGAAAACACATTTTTTTTTACAAAAGGTTAACAGGGTGCTGGAATGTAGCTGCCATTCTGATATGGGAGAAAGCAAAGGAATGAGAGAGAGAGAGAGAGAGAGAGAGAGAGAGAGAGAGAGAGAGAGAGAGAGAGAGAGAGAGACAGAGAGAGAGAGACAAAGACAGAGAGAGAGAGACAGTGAGAGAGAGAGAGACAGAGAGAGAGAAAGAGAGAGAGAGAGAGACAGAGAGAGAGAGAGAGTGAGAGAGAGAGAGAGAGAAAGAGAGAGAGTGAGAGAGAGAGAGAGAAAGAGAGACAGAGACAGAGACAGAGACAAAGAGACAGAGACAGAGAGAGACAGAGAGAGAAAGAGAGAGAGAGGGACAGAGAGACACACAGAGAGAGAAAGAAACAGAGAGAGAGAGAGACAGAAAGAGAGAGAAAGAAACAGAGAGAGAGATTGAGAGAGACAGAGAGAGAGAGACAGAGACAGACAGAGATGGAGACGGAGAGAGAGACAGACAGACACATTCACAGACACACACAGAGACAGAGAAAGACAGAGAGAAACAAAGAGACAGAGACAGACAAAAAGATGAAGATGTGTCATTTCTGAGATGTATAATACCACAAGTGGAAGAGACAAAGAGATGGAAAGAGGCAGAGACAGAGAAAGAAAAAGTAAGAAAGGAGGGAAGGAAACAGGTACAAAAAAGGAGAAAGAGAGAGAGAGAGAAGAAAAAGAGAGAAGGTAGAGAGACAAAGACATAAAGAGAGAAAGCCAGGACGACAAAGAGAATGAGAAATGTCTTCAAGGCAGTTTACTATGCTAGAGATTCCTCTCTGTATGTATGTTCTGGTCTTTGCAGAAGACTGCCAATAAGGAGACCAGAAGGTCTCTCTCAGACAATTTCTATTTATTCTCTTGTCATTTGCTGAGCTATAATGAAGGCAGAGTGTTCTGAGGATTTTTGATGGTGGAATCTGGAGGGCAAGACCATCATCCCTCAGAACTATAAATCCCTCTTCAGACCACATGGCACTGATATTTTTCCCTTTTCCTGAGCTTTCATGCTTTCATGCATATACAAAACTGTGAGAATTATCCTTTCCTACTTCAGAATACAGTTTACAAAGTACTTGAATAGCCATCATCTCTGATCCCCACAACAACCCTATGAGTAGATAGGGGAGGTATTGTTTCCTTCATTTAGAGATGAAGAGTCCAAAGCCTGAAGCTGTGACTTAACCAAGATAAGACAATTAGTGACTGACAGTCAGCATTTGACATTTATTTGTTTGTTTGTTTTCCTTTTTTTTAACTATTATTTTTCCCAATTACATGTCAAGAAAAATTTTTTAGCATTCTTTTTTACAAGATTTTGAGTTTCAAATTTTTCTTACTTCTCACCTCTTCCAAAGATGGTAAGCATTTTGATATAGTATATATATATATATATATATATATATATATATATATATATATATATATATATATATATATATATATATAAGCTGTCATGTAAAACATATTTTCATACTAGTCACAGTTTTGAAAGATGAAACAGATTAAAGGGGAAAAACCACGAAAAAGATTAAAGAGACAAAAAATATGCTTTGATCTGCATTCAGAATCCATCAGTTCTTTATTTGGTTATGGATAGATTTTTGCTATGTAAGACCTTTGTACTTGTCTTGGATCCTTTTGTTGCTGAGTAGAACTGAGTCAATCATAATTGATCATTACATAATATTGCTGATACTATATACAATGTTGTTCTGGTTCCTCTCATTTTACTTTGCATCAGTTCACAGAAGTCTTTCTGGGTTTTTCTGAAATCTTTCTGTTCATCTCTTATTGCACAAAGTATTCTATTACATCCATATACTATAGTTTATTCAGCCATTCTCCAACTGATGAGCATCCCTTCAATTTCCAATATTTTGCAACCATAAAAAGGACTGTTATAAATATTTTTGCACCATTTTGCTTTCTTTCTCGTGTTTTTTCCTTTTTGATCTGATTTTTCTTGTGCAGCATTATATTTGTGGGAAAATGTATAGAAGAATTGCACATGTTTAACATATACTGAATTACTTGATGTCTTGGGGAAGGGGTGGGGAAAAAGGAGGGAAAAATTTGGAACACAAGGTTTTGCAAGGGTGAATGTTAAAAATAATGCATATGTTTCAAAAATAAAAAAACTTTAGTTAAAAAAAGGAAAGCTTTAAAAATATTTTTGCACCTTTAGTTCCTTTCCCCTTTTTATGATCTTTTTGAGATACAAATCTAGTAGTGGTATTGCTGGGTCAAAGGGTGTGCAGAATTTGGTTGCTTTTTGAGAATAATTCAAAATTGCTCTCCAGGGTGGTTGGATCAGTTCACAACTTCACCAAAAGTATATTAGCGTTCCAATTTTCCCACATTCTCTCTAACATTTATCACTTTCCTTTTTAGTTATATTGGTCAATCTGGTATATGTGAGGTGGTATCTTAATAAAATTATTATTTTAATTTGCATTTCTCTAATAAAAATGATTTAGAGCATTTCTTCATAACTCTATAGATAGCTTTTATTTCTTTATCTGAAAACTTCCTGTTCATATCATTTGACCATTTATCAATTGGGGAATAGTTTGTATTCTTATAAATTTGACTCAGTTCTCTATATATTTGAGAAATGAAGCACTTAACATTTAGACCTAGGCCTCATGTACCTAAATCCATTTTCCTTTTTACCAGAGAATCTTACTTCCTCCCTTATTACTAACCAAAAGCAATTATTTCAATGTTGTTTTTCCCATGTAAATGTGGCTGCCTAGTATATTAATCCCTGTATTGGTTTTGTGATGTGCTCAGTTTAGTGGTACAAGTGGACAAGTAAGGACATAGATTTGCTTCATATCCTGGCCCTAGAAAGAAATGGATATGTCCTCTTGAGAGGATCCACACAACGACCAACTCACTCAATTTCATAAATTACCTATCAGGGGTCCTCAAACTTTTTAAATAGGGGGCTAGTTCACTGTCCCTCAGACTGTTGGAGGGCCGGACTATAGTAAAAACAAAACCTTTGTTTTGTGGGCCTTTAAATAAAGAAACTTCGTAGTCCTGGGTGAGGGGGATAAATGTCCTCAGCCCGCTGGCCGTGGTTTGAGGATCCCTGAGTCCTAAACATTATCTACCATCTTCAAAAGTGAATCTTCAGAAGGTTTGTTGATATTAGAAAGAGTCCAAAAAGACCCAATGTCCTTGGGGCAGGTATCAGTGACTTTATTTTTGTCTCAGAATCTCTGGATCCATGATGCACTTGCTCAAGTTCAGCCTTCTGCCCCCGTCTGAGAAAAGTTGATGAGGATACTTGGGTGGCTGCCATCCGACAATAGTGAAGGGATAGAACAGAGCATAACGTCTGGATCCTATGCTAAAGTCTTCCTCTCCCTCCTTAGAAACAACATTTTACAAAGCATCTCCTAGGCAGTGGGGCTCTGAAGCCCCTCATTGTTATATTGTGAGATATGGAAAAACATCTGGGGAAGAAAAAACCAGTTTCGAGAATTGGGAGGGGTGGGGATGGGGGTCAAGGAGAGGAAGTTACACGCATGAAGGCTCTGCTAATTTCTAGTTCCATCCCCTTCCCCTCGTTCAATGCCCATAATTGAGGAAAAAGATCAAATATCACATTGAGTGACTTCTAAATGTCATTCCTTTTATTTGGGAATGTCTGGACAATGCTGCCATTGATATGATTTATGAATTAGCCGGACTCACATCTGGCTGAGAGAGCATTGAGCTTTTGTCCTTCGCTTAACCTCTGGGTTTTTGTGACACTTGACCTACCCCAGTTTCTTCTCAGGAGGAAAGTTCGTCCTGGGCACAACTTCAGACAGAGAAGTTTGGCTGGAAGAAGAGACTTGGGATCCGAGGCCATATGGAAAAAATAGTTCATTATGTTAAGAGAAAATATGGGGGTTCGGGATAAGTGATAGGACACAGGGAAGAATGCCTTAGAAAAAAAGGTAAAGCTAAACGTTATCTGTCTTTGAAGCTTTAGAATCTTTCCATGATCCAACTTTATTTGCACATCCTTAATCATCAACTTTTAATTGAATGCAGCAATGAACTGTGCTCCATTTCCTTCATAACTGCAAGGCTTTATCAAATTCTTCCATATACATCTTGAGATTCTTGTCCTCCTATGAGCCTCCTATGAGTATATATTCTATTTTTTTCTTCCTCTCTGTTCTCAAATTTTTTCTCAGCTATCCTCTCCATCCAAGCTTCTTTTAACCACAATTAGGCTAATTGTGCTGTGGAGTAGTGATGAATATTTAAACTGTGACCCAAGTCCCCACATAGTGCATCACTCTATTGTTAAGCATGGGTAGAAGATTAGGAAATGGCATTTAATTAATATGTGAAGCAACAGAAATAAAAAAGGAACAGAAAAACATTCTCTATGCCTATATAAAATTTTTATACATACATACACATATATAATCTGTACAGAGTTTGTATACCAATATACAAAAGGATTCAAATATCCTATATCTCCAGAAGAGTTGGAGTCTACTTCTACTTCTTTCTTTCTGATTCCTTCTCTTAGTAAGGTAGAGTCACCAAATTTATAAGAATACAAGTCATTCCCCAACTGATAAATGGTCAAAGGATATAGACAATTTTCAGATGAAGAAATTAAAGCCATTTCTAGTCAGATAAAAAAAATGCTCTAAGTCACTATTGATTAGAGAAATGCAAATTAGGGGAACTCTGAGGTACCACCTCACACCTCTCAGATTGGCTAAGATGAAAGAGAATAGTAATGATAAATACTGGAAGGAATGTGGGCAAATTAATACATTGTTGGTGGAATTATGAAATGATCCAACCATTCTGGAGAGCAATTTGGAACTATGCTCAGTGCCTCTACTGGATCTGTATTCCAAAGAGTTAATAAAAAAGAGGAAAGGACCCATGTATTCAAAAATATTTGTAGCAGCTCTTTTTATAGTTGCAAGGACCTGGAAATGAAGTGAATACCCATCAGTTGAGGAATGGCTGAATAAGTCATGGTATATGAATGCTTTTGTTCTGTAACAATGACCAGCAGGCTGATTTCAGAAAACTCTGAAAAGACCTACATGAACTTATGCTGAATGAAGTGAGCAGAACCAGGAGAACATTGCACACAATAATAAGATTGTATGATCATCCATAGTGATGGACTTTGGCTCTTCTAAACAATGCAGTAATTCAAGGCAATTCCAATAGAGTGGTGATGGAAAATGCTATTCATATCTAGAGAGAGAACTATGGAGACTGAATGTGGATGGAAATACAGTTTTTTCACCTTTTTGTTTGCTTGCTTGTTTCCCTTCTAGTTTGATTTTTTTTGTACAACGTGACAATATGTTTTAAAAGACTGCACATATTTAACCTATATCAGATTGCTTGCTGTCTTGAGGAGGGGGAAGGTAAGGGGGAAAAGGAGAAAAATTTGGAACACAAAGTTTTACAAAAATGAATGTTGAAAACTATCTTTATATGTATTTGGAAAAATGAAATGCCATTTTAAAAAAGGAAGGCAGAGTCCCTTCATATTTTGATGTTGAGGAGTAAGCCCCTAATACGCACTTGGAGACTTCTTAGGTCTATGGTTATCGTCATCTTGTCAGATGGGATTTAGAAGTTCAGGATTCCTTTCATCGCCCTCTCTCCTGTGCATGATATTTCTCTAATTATAGTTTCATGTCACTGTCTCAAGCCCACTTTAAAATCTTTCCAAGTTGTGGAGGTTCCTCAATCACCCAGAGTTCTCATGTGATGACGAATGAATAAATGAATGAAAAATAATTTATCAACTTCTTTCTCATAGTAGATACTGTATTGTATGAAAAGCCTTCTGGGAAATGTAATTCAGAGAATTACCTCCAAGGATCAAGCTTCTCCCAGTCCCATTTATAGGAAATAGGGTTCATTGTCTCATCCTCTGTATGAGGATCAAGCTGGGTATCTTTGTGAAGTGAAATTGATAAGGAAGGTTTGGAAATGCTGATTAAAACCTGATTCAGAAGACTGAGGAATCTCGTGGGCCTGAGCTCTTGGGGACCCATTCCAACCTTATTGGGGAAGAATGGTTAGCTCCTTGTCTGAACTAATCTCAGGTTTTTTAGTTCACAGATACTTTCTTGTTGTAGGCCTATAAAAAGGAGCATCCAGAATTATTCTGGCCATTTGGAGAGATTTAGAGAAGACAGACTGGAGAGCTCAGAACTTCATCCCTGGGAGGTTGAAGGCTGTCTATGAGAAGAGAGCCAGGAACTTGACTGCTTCCATCCAAACCCCCTCAAAAATTGACAGCTCTGGAGAGGCAATAACAGAGCTTCTTTTCCTGAGAAATAGTTGCAGCTGAGAGGCAGTGGTGGAGTCACAAAAATTTTCTGGACCCAGCTGAAGAGCGTCTGTGGCGGAAACTGTCAGAGATGATAGCCGTGGAGAAGAGATCACAGAATCCTGTAGTGGGAGTGGCTGAAGTTCAGATCTTTGGAGGAATGTCAAGAATTCCTAGATCCAGTCTTAGAAAGTAAGGAAATTCTTGGGATAAGAGATGGCAGGAGTCTGAGGCAGATTAAAATGGCAAGAGAGTCTGGACCCAAGCATCTTGTAGAGAAGAATGATTGCAGGACCTGGAGCAAGAATTCATCTTTTCCTTTAGTAAAAGAGAAAACTCTTTTACTGAGAAAATGAATTATCAGATGGTGTAGTTTGGATGGCAAGGAGATTACCAACATATATATGTATATATAAAAATAATGTTTGTTCTATGGCATTCAAACTATTGTGATATTTCTGTAAAGACAGAAGTCTGTGAACCCTGAGATGATAATGAACTCAATGGAATATCAAGGCAGGCTGACTGTCTAGCAAGCCTAAATTCATTTCCATTCCCTGGCAAGCTCAACCCCACTAAATCTGGAGAGTTGTTGTTTTATGCCGTGTACAAGTTGGTCCCAAATGAAAGTTCTGGATCTGATCTTCCTCATTCCAATGACTACATGTTTCTTTCATCTCTCATAGCTTTAATTTCCTGGGGCAACAAGGTTAAGTTAGAATCACGATTCAGCTTTGGTTAGGTCATCCTTAAAAACTTCATTTGCTTCTTCTCTTTCTATGCAGTCAAGGAATGGTAGATTCAGTCGTGTTTTTGTCCCCTTATTCCCTCTCTGCTCCTAAGTTAACTAGCCAAGACTTCTTGGAATGAAGGGGCTCTTAACCTATCTCACTGATGGAACCCATCCCATATTACCTATAATAGGGATCAATGTTAGGTCATATAGGTAATGGGAGAATCCCATCCTTCCTTTGCTACCATCATGTCTCCTCCCACCAAGCCATGAGCCTATTGTCAGCCTCACTGTCTAGGAGTAGTTTTAAGCCAGATGCAGGCTGGCCCCAATCCTGGAGATCAGGATCTGGAGAAATGGAGTCAATGAGGCAAATTATTTTTAAACCCTTTTCATCCATATAAGCAACCACTAACCAAAGCTATGTGAACAAATATTCAGGAAGAAAATATAGATTCATTTCTTCAGGTTCCTGCTCATAAGGATGCACTTAGGAAATCACCAATACGTCATTTGGGAGAATGAACACTTCATTAAATCTGAAAAACAACTCTTCCTTCTTGATTTTTGTTATTGAGTAGTTTTCAGTTACACTTGACTCTTTATAGGGTTTCTTGGCAAAAATACTGCAGTGGTTTGCCATTTCCTTATGCAGCTCATTTTACAAATGAGAAACTGAGACAATCAGGGTGACACAGCTAGTGTCTGAAGTTAGATCTGAAATCAGGAGGATGAGCATTCCCAGTTCTAAGCCCTGTTCTATCCCCTGCACCGCCCAGCTGTTCCTTCCTTTCCATATAAGACCGTCCTCAAAGTAGATCCTTGTGCACCTGACTTCTCTCCACTCTGGGCCTTCATGGCTGAAAGCTGTGTCTGAGGCACTCACACCATCTGGTCTAGATTATTGCCAATGTCTCCTAATTGTTCTTCCTGCCTCACATCTCTCCCCACTCCAGTACATCTTACACAATGCTGCCTAAATAATTTTCCTTATGCGCAGATCTGGACATGGGATTTCCTACTCAATTCCCATGGTTTCCTTTTGCCTCTAAAATCAAACATAAACTCCTCTGATTAGCTGTCAATGAAACCTTGCCCCCACTTTTTTGTCCGGCCTGTTTTATTCTTCCTTCCTGCCTTCTTCAGTACAGCCAAATCGGCTTTCCCCATGACATGCCTTTTCCTCTCTGCCTTTGTCTTGGCTATTACCCAAGCTTGCAATGCATCTCCTCTTCACCTCTTCCTTGTAGAATTCATCTTTTCCTTTAATACTCCACTCAAGCACATCTTCTATGTGAAACTTTTCTGACTTACCCAACCATTAGCGCTCTTCCTCCCCAACTACTTTGTATTTTTTTCTTTTTACTCTTTTTTTTACCTTTTTAAAATTCTCTTTTACTCTTTTTTTTCTGTATACATCTGTAAATGTCCTTGCAATTACTCATTTAGAATGTAGACTCTTTGCTAGTAGGGATTGCTTTATTTTTTTATGCATCCCCTAGCACATAATAGACACCTAACAAATGCTTGCTTGCTCGCTTGATGATGTCATACAATCTAATCAGCCTCTGGAAATCTGGGAATATTGTACAATGAAGATCACACCTAAATACAGATCTTTGGGGTAGAAAGTGCAATGTGAGAGGTGGATGCTGACACTTGGAATTGCTATTTTTAAAAAAATCAGAAGTCATCTCAAAAACCTACCCCCTTGGAGACCTCTTTTGATCCTCCCAGTTTCTAGTGCTTAGTCTTATGTAATAGCTTTTTATTTAATTTTTAAAATATAAAATATAAACACTTACATGTTTGCATGTTGCCTCCTTAGAAAGAATGTAAGCTTCTTAAGGGAAAAGACCATTTCATTTTTTTCTATGTATCACTAGCATTAAGGTTGGAGCTAGTTTATAGTAGGCATTTAATAAATGTTTTTTTATTGAGTGATTATGCTGTAAGACTGAGGTAAGTCAGTTAAACATTGATTAAGTGCCTCATGTGTGGAAGTGTGGGGGATACAAAGAAATGCAAACCCAGTCCCCGTTCTCTAGGAACTCACAGTAAATTGGGGAGACAATACGCCAATAGCTATACACAAACAAGATATGTGCCACTTAAGCTGGAGAAAACCACAGAGGGAAGACACTAGCATAAGAGGGATTAGTAGAAAGGGTTCCTGCAGAAGGTAGGATTTTAGTGAAAATTTGAAGAAAACCAGGAGGCAGGAGCAAGTAGAGAGAGAATTCCAGACTTGGAGGAAAGCTTTAAAAAATGCATGGAGTTGGGGGATGAGCGTCTTACAGTCAGAACAGTAGGGAAGTCAATGATGCTGGATTGTAAGGAATAAAGCAAAGGCAGATGGCAAAGGACTGAGGTTATGAAGAATTTTAAAAGCCAGGAGATTTTATACTGAATCCTTGGGTTAATAGAAAACCAGTAGGGTTGATGATCTAGTCAGGTGCACAGTCAAACCTGCACTTTAAGGAAGATCACTTTGAGAATTGAATCTCCACTGAGCTTTGAGGCAGGAAGGCCGACCAGCTGTTGCTGTCAAGCTTGACCATAGAATTTGGAGAATGGGGAAAATTAGTGTGAAAGATCTGTACTAACCAGGGGAGAACAAAACCTCAGGGTTTGATAGGACATCTCTGAAACACTGGATTATCCATCTTAAGCCAGGTAGACCTCAGTGGTCAGTACTCCAGTTCCTGAGATTCAGAGAGGCTGTGACTTGTCCAATGTCACACAGGCAGTAAGTGTCCAAGGCAGGATGTGAACTGGGATCCTCCAAGGTCAAAGACTGTTCTCTTTCTTACTACCTTCCTTTGCTCATTGAAAGTATTTCCCTTGCTTCCAGGCAATCCTTCCCTTAGCTCAGTGGTTCTCAGACTTTTGTTTTCAGTATCTTTATCCTATTAAAATTTATTGAGGATCTCTCCAAAGCATTTTTGTTTATCTGGATTATATTTATAGACATTCACCATATTGGAAATAAAAACTATTTTTGAATTTGTAGGCCCTCTAAAAGGGTTTCAGAGATCCCCAGGATTCTCTAGACCATACTTTGAGAACCGCTGCACTCATTCTTGACAGAAGTTATCTTTTCTATCTTCAAAGATAGCTAAGGTGGGAACTTCTAGTTCCTTTGTTATTATGTTCTAGTGTTGTATGTAGGACAGTTAGGTGGCACCGTGCATAGAGTGCTGGATCTGGAAACAGGAAGACTCTTCCTCCTGAGTTCAAAAATGGCCTCAGGCACTTACTAGCCAGGTAACCCTAAACAAGTCACTTAAGTCTGTTTGCCTCAGTTTCCTCATTTGTAAAATAAGTTGGAGAAGGAAATGGCAAACCACTCCAGTATATTTGCCAAAGAAACCCCAAATGGGATCACAAAGAGTTGTACAGAATGGAAATGACTCAACAACAAACATATTGTACATTGTCTGTATGTGTATGGAAGGGAGTGATAACATATGAAATGACTATATGTAAAACCTATTCCGTTTTGCCCTAAGAACCAATCTCAGAATAGACTCATAACTAGCAACTTAATTTATCTAAAGGAAATTTCTCAGTTAAGCAAATAATGCTGGTTAACAGGTTGAAAAATTTGCCCAAAGTCACAGTGTTTGGAGCCAGCTTCTCAGTAATAATAATAAATATAATATTTATATATATATATTATATATAATAAATATAATAAAACACAAATAATAAAAAACCCTCACATTTATATAGTGGTAAGTGACTTGCCTATAATTACAAAGCTAGCAAGTCAGTCTGAGGACAGATTTGAACTTGGAAAGATGAGTCATTGTTTCTCCAGGCCTAATGCTGACATAGGAAATAAATGCTATTCCATAAATGCTCTATTTACTGAACTACCATGTAGAGAATAAATACACATAAATAGTATAAGATTATTTCAGAAAGAAGTTCATCAGCAATTGGGAGAAAAGCTTCCTTTATAAATAAGGTGGTACTTAAGGAAGAGAGAGTAGACTCATTCTCCTATTTTTTAATGGAGATCCCAAGACTATCCTGTGAAATGAGAGAGAGAAAAAGAGAGAGAGACAGACAGAGAGAGACAGAGAGAAACAGAGACAGAGACACAGAGAGATAGACACAGAGAGACAGAGACTGAGACAGAGAGACAGATCAGAGACAGAGACAGAAAGAGAGACAGAGACAGTGAAAGAGAGAGACAGAGAGACAGAGACAGAGACAGTGAGAGAGAGAGACAGAGAGACAGAGATAGAGACAGAGAGAGAGACAGTGAGAGACACAGAGAGAGAGACAGACACAGAGAGAAATAGAGACACAGACACAGAGACATAGACACAGAGACAGAGAGACAGAGACTAAGACAGACAAAGATACCGAGACAGAAACAGAGAGACAGAGAGATAGAGAGAGACAGTGAGAGACAGAGAGGGAGAGAGAGACAAAGAGAAACAGAGAGAAACACAAAGAGAGAGAGAGAGAGAGAAGGAGGAGAGAGAGAGAGATGAGAGAGAGAGAGAGGAGAGAGAGAGAGAGAGAGAGAGAGAGAGAGAAGGAGGAGAGAGAGAGAGAAGGAGAGAGAGAGAGAGATGGAGAGAGAGAGAGAGAAGGAGAGAGAGAGAGATGAAGAGAGAGAGAGAAGGAGAGAGAGAGAGATGGAGAGAGAGAGAGAGAAGAGAGAGAGAGAGAGAGAGAGAGAGAGAAAGAAAGAGAGAGAGAGAACTGTTTCTTTTTCTTCTCTGAGATGGGGGAGAGAGAGAGAGAAGGAGGAGAGAGAGAGAGAGAGAGAGAGAGAGAGAGAGAGAGAGAGAGAGAGAGAGAGAGAGAGAGAGAGAGAACTGTTTCTTTTTCTTCTCTGAGATGGGGGAACCATAGACATGCAATACCTATGCCTACCCATTGTGTGAGATGCTAAACTCCTTGGCTGTTTAACTCTTCACAGGGTATCTCCTTTTCTGGTCCATGCTATGTTAGGACTGTAGCTGACGAGGTAGGTTAAAAAAAAGAAAAGAATCCTACAGGTTATAGCAGGGAGGATGGCTGTCCCCACATGATCACAAGCTGCTGAGCTTGGCTAAAAGAATGGAGCCCATTATGATTGAGGTGGATGAGGGTAGGTGTGTGTGGGAGGGGGTGGGGGGAGGTGTTAAGGAGAGAAAATGGGTTGAAATTCAAGTAGCAGAGATGTGGGAGAGTAGCTGGCGCCTGCTGTTAGACAGACCTGATGAACTCTGATAAACTCTGAGGCACTTTCCCCGTAGCCTTCTAATCCTTGCCAGACATAGAGAAACTTAGCACATGATGGAAGGAGAAAGGGGATTCGAGAGGGAAAGCAAGGAGAACGGAGAGAAGGAAGCCGAGGTCTGGCCTGGGAGGGCTCCAGGGGAAGAAAGGGTCTTTCAACCTTTACAATGAGGGAAGGAAAGAGGGCGTCTTTGCTCTTGACCCCAGTGCTGTCTCATTCAGTTTCTAGTCTGAAGGTGAGATGATCCTGCCACTAAGGCCCCACAGCGAGTAAGCAGAGAGGGATGAAGGCCATTGCTTCAGGGACCACCCAGGGGCAGGGACCCCACAGCCATGCTGGAGGGAGAGGCCCACAAGTGCTAGGATGATTAAAAGGCTTGGAGTATCATGGAGGGTCTCAGGTGGGTAGGAAACAGAAGAGGAGCAACCAAAACATCATCCAAGCGCTTGCTACAGGAGCACATATCCTAAAATTGGAATGATCACAGAGATTTGCATGGCCCCTACACAGAGATGATATGCAAATTCATGAAGCGTTCCATATTTTAAAAAAAAGTCATCTAAGATCATCTGGGGAGATTATCCTTTAGCGGGGGAGTGGAATGGCCCAAATCACTTTATTCTCATTTCCAGTCCCAGGAAGGAAGATTGGGATGGGCCTTTCTTGGCACAATTCAAAGTCTGGTTCTGAATCTTGGCTCTTTCATTAAGACGATTTAATTTTTGATCTTTACATCTTTGATCCCTGGGACAATGTTATTCAGCAGAAATGTCAAAACACTGGGATCCACCTCCCTTCTATGTGCTGCTTGAGCCAGATTAAAATGAAATTGGGAATAGGCGATAAAATAAATAAAATTATAATATCTAATAGATGATGTTGCTATGTGGTTTTCTAAATCACTATGTAGCCCCCCGGACTTGTAAGTTTGGTTTAATGGCCCTGTTTTAATTTGAGTTTGATGGCATTTATGTAGTGAATAGAGAGCTGGCTCCCATTTGGGACTAAAATAACCTTCATGATCATTTAACCTCTTAACGTCCCAGTAATTCTCTGTGCTTGGAAGCTTCAGGGAAGGTGCCAGTCTGTTTTGGTAGTGAAGTTTTTCACTGCGTTTTTTGAAATCGCAAGTCCAATAACAACAACAACAACATCGTTCTCAGTACCTAGTGTAATACTACATATCTAGATCTTGGGGGGATCTTAGAGGTTTTCTAGTCTAACGCTTGCAGTTTTATAGATGAGTAACAGGGAGATTAACTAGGTTTATCCAGATTCACACAGGTAGTAAGCATCAGAGATGGGACTTGAACCCAGTTTTTGTCTATTGTCCAGTCATGTCCAACTCTTTGTGACCCTGTGGACCCATAGCACACAACAGAGTTTACTTTTGGTAAAGACACCGCCGCAATAATTTTATCATTTCCTTTTCCCAGTGGCTTAAGTTTTTGGCCCAGAGTCACATAGCTAGCAGTTGTCTGAGCTCGTATTTGAACTCAGGTCTTCCTGACTCCAAGCTAGCCCTCTATCCACTGAGCCATCTAGATGCTCCTGAACCCAGATGCCCCTTTTAGTTTCCCTATTTTATACCTCATCCATGGCTATAATCGATGTTTACCATATTTTTTTTTCATTTTAAATAGTATTGTATTTTTCCAAACACATGCAAAGATAGTTTTCAATATTCCCCTTTGGAAAACCTTGTTTTCCAAATTTTGCTCCTTCCCTCCCCTTCATCCCTTTCCTAGACAGCAAGCAATCCGATATAGATTAAACATGTGCAGTTCTTCTAAATATATTTCCATATTCACTACGCTGTGCAAGAAAAGAGATCAAAAAGGGAAAAAAAACACAAGAAAGAAAAAAAATAACAGTAACAACAACAAAAAGGTGAAAATACTATGCTTTCATCCACATTCAGCTTCCTTTGCTTGCTATATTTTTCTTGTGCTGATTGGTCCCTGTTACTCTCCTTGTCTGATCCTCAGCTTTCTTTAAATTCTCAGGTCTCCAGCCTAGCTGGCATAACTTGGCTGGGTGAGTTTATGTGTGTGGGGGAAAGGAGAATTATATTGCAGCTCTAAATTCAGGCATGAGGCAAGAGCAGTAACCACAACACTGTTTCCATAGCCTGGGAAATCCCAGACAAGCATGCAAGGTTGTTTTGGAAGCACAGAGTCACTAAGTAAGCCTGAGTTCAGAGACAGTGCCCATGCTAGCTACCAGGATGCGTGTGACTCATTGTTTAGTTTGGCAGACTGGCATCGAACATCTGTCTCTGCCTTCTGGGAGTGAAAGGGAACCTTCATACCCACTGTCCTTCGCAGCAGGGGGTCTTGATCCTGGAGAGGGGAGCTGCATGATATCAAAAGTTCACTTTGGGTGAAGGGGATGGGGATGAAGAGAAGAAATCTCACAAATAGCTTTTTCTGAACCTATTTCTATTTTTAAAAAGAAATCAACACAACAGGAACAGCAAAAAATTCATACAGGTAACTAAAGTAAGCCATTGGTGCTCATTTATTTTTAGATTAATTTTATCTTAATTTAATCAATCCTCATCCTTCAATATTGATATATTGAGGTAAAGATATTGATATATTGATATTGATATAAAGAAGTAAAGGGTATGATGAAAAAAATAAAGTTCCCAGGATTTTGTTTCTTATAATGCTGGAAGGCTAGAGATCATTATTCTTTGTGAGAAAGATTATATATATGACTGCAGAACAATAACATTTCAGGGGAGAATTCTGAATTTTTAGGAAGTGGTAGCAAAGTAGATGGAGTACTGGACCTAGAATCAGAAAGACTTGTCTTTCTGAATTCAAATTTGACTTCTAATATTTACTAGCTGTGTAACTCTGGGCAAGTCACTTAACTCTGCCTCAGTTTCCTCATCTGTAAAATGAAAGATAAGGAAATGACAAACTATTCCAGTATCTTTGCCCAGGAATCCCAAATGGGGTCATAAAAAGTTAAACATGACTGAAAAATTACAAAGAAAAATTGAAAACTGCAAAAGAAGGCATGTTAAACAGACTTAGGACTGAGAGGAGGAGGGAAAGTCCTTAATTTCTATTTAGTATTGCATCTTCTGTACCTTAAAATATATTGCAATGGCTAGTGAGAACTTCTGGCCTTAGTCTTCTTGGTCAACAATCACTTTCCTGAGTTAGCAATACTGTACCTACAAAATAATTGCTTAGTTGTGCTTCCAAGTAGAGGTTCTTAATCTAAAGGTCTTCAAGTCCACAGGGACCTATGCATAGGTGAGGGTCTACATGTACATTTCAGTGGATCTATGAATTTGGATAGGAAGAAAATCACATCTTTATTTTTCACTAACTTCTAACTGAAATTTACAGTTTTCTTTGATCATGAACATAGGCAACAAATGTCTTGAGAAGGGACTCCCAAAGGGCATCTGTGGCATACAAAAAAATGCTAGGAATTCTGAATTAAATAGAGAAGTAGTTAATGAGAACTATCACAAGAGAGATCATAGGGGAATTCTTAGATTGATAATAAATATACCAATTAAGATAAATTGAACAAAATTAGCAAATAGGACATCAGGATAATCATTAGTTCAGCTTACTAGCTGTGCTGCTTTGGGGAAGTCCTTAAAATTCCTCATTTGTAAAATAACCTGGGGAAGGAAATGGCAAACTACTCCAGTATCTTTGCCAAGAGAACCCCAAATGGGGTCACAAAGAGTTGGATATGACTGAAATAGCCAAGCAACAGCAACAGCAAAAATCAATAGTGATGTCTATAAAATAAGTGGAATCTTTGTTCATTGTTTACCATCCTAGAAATGCAATACCTGTAATTGTATTTGTAATTGTAATTGTAATTGTATTTTTTGACTGCATTCCAGCATAAAAAGAGAAGGAGAAATAAAAGGAGGAGGGGAAAGCTGTAAACCAGGCCTCCATCACCCAGGGCAGTTCCTAGCCCAGCTAGCACTCTTGGCTGAGAGGATGCTCTGGGGTCAGCCGGAGGAAGTGGAGGAGCAGAGGCATCTGACTCTTGTATCCATAACAACGCAAGAACAAGAGAAGAAAAGGAGCAGCAGCAGACCTATCAGACCCCTATTCCCTTGGTGGTGAGCAGAAGAGAGGGACAGGAAGGAAGGCCAAGGGTTAAACTCCAGGAGCCCTACCTATAACTTCCAGTACAATTAGGTCATGAACACAGTGATATGTGCCCTCTCAGCTCCATTTCTGGGATGAGTCACTTTCTATCAACATTGGAAGCTCCGTCAGGAGGAAATCAGTTTGAAAGGGATGCTGACTTCCATTGAGTTCAAAAAGATGTGTTTCCCTTCAAACACGGAATCCCAAGGGTCCTGACCTATGCCTATAATAAGTTGTGTACTGCAATGCTATGACTTATTTGGAGCATTCCTGCTCTGGCCGGAACTAAATGGAGGAAAATCAGGATTTTCTCCTCTCCTTGCCCCTATTCAATAACCAAAAGATTTCAACTATTTATTATTTCAAGGAGTAATGGGTATAGGTTCACAGGTTATTATTATTATTAATTATTATTAACTATGATATTATGGAGGAAAATGGTGGTCCAGGAATGCCTGGACAATAGGGCTGCCTGAGGTAGTTGAAAATGGAAAAGGAAACTCAAAATAGGGAGTGAAGTGAAACAAGAAGAACCAGGAATACATTATACACAGTAACAGCAAGATTGTGTGATGATCAGCTATGAAAGACTTGATTCTTCTTAGTGACCCAAGGTAATCCCAATAAACTTTGGATAGAAAATGCCATCTGCATCCAGAAAAAGAACCATGGAGATTGGAGTAAATCAACACATTCTATATTCACTTCTTTTTTCCCCCCTCTCTTATGATTTTTCCCTTTTGTTCTGAGTTTTCTCCCCCAACATGATTCATAAAGAAATGTGTATTTAAAATGTTAACAAACATGTATAACCAGAAAAAAAACTTTTAAAATATATTAATAAATAAAAGAGGAAAAAATAGGAGCTAAAACACATGAAGAGTTATAACTATGGAGTTTTTCAATTTAGGCGTGGCAGCACAATCCTAACAATCTCAGAACCTCGTTAAAACATGGCTTTCTCAAATTGCCAGCTTGCTCTGAGACACTTCACTGATCTCCAGTCAGTCTTAAGAGGCTTCAGACAGCACTGGAACCTAAGCTTTTAAGAACTGGGCCAGATATTCTGAATAGACTGTTTCCCCCTAAAAGCAAGAGGGATAAAAATGGATTAAAAGATGAATTGGATTATAATCTGGAGCCTATAAAGGTTTGTGACTAGAAGGCTGAAAATGTCTCTATTGTGGAATTACTTTTTCCTTGTTTTTCTATCTTAATTAAATTATTTTGCTAATGGATTTGTGATTTGCACCAATAGGGACTCAGAGCATAATTGAAGAGCCAAAACATGCTGCATGGACCTGGGAAAGCAAAGACGTTCTGAATCAAAGTCAAATAAACTTCAAAACTAATCACTTTAATTTTCCTCTTCTATTCCCCAGTTTATTCCCATGAGGGATATATATCTTGATTTATAGAATGTTAGCTAAAAACAATGGAGGTAAAAGATTTGAATATCAGTAATCCATATGATAGGACCAGAACGTGTTTTTCTTTATGTTCTTTTATTGTATTATCTGAAGTAGAACTGAATTGGACTGGCTGTGGTTTATGACATCACTTAAAACTTTCAGATTCAGTAATTATGTGATCTATGGAGTTTTCTAATATATCAAGTACTATGGAGTTTTCTAATATATCAAGATCAAACTCGTTGGGCATCCTTTAAATAGCATATCAACATTGTAGACATTATTACTCTTAACAATACTAATCAATGAGTGTATTAAAAACCTACTATGTGCCAAAGCAGCTAGAGGAATGGATTGGGAGCCAGAAAGACTTGGATTCGATTTCCATCTGCCTCTGCCTTATACTGGTAATGTAAGGAACTTCCTAATAAATAGTTCATAAATTTTTAAATGTCTACTATGTGCTAGGCAATACATTGAGAATTGAAGATAAAAATATGAAAAAGAAAGTCAGTTATGCCCTCAAGGAATTTATAATCCTATGGGGGAAGAAAATATACAAAGGAAAACTGAGTAAAAAAGTAACAAAAGGGTACAGCTAGCTAAGAAATAAAGAGGTGTTTGACCTGGGTGCTCTCATTAAATGGAGGAGGAGTTCCCAATTCTCCTCTCCACTAAGAGGAATCCCAGGAGTAGATATTTAATACTGATCAGATGGAATAGTTAGGCTGTTGTGATCTTGCAGGATAGTGAGATTCTTGGTGACAATGGTGGAGGTAGAATGCAGCCAGTTGGGAAATGGAATGCTGTCCTTCAATGAGATGGGTAGCCTTGTGAGGATGTATATTTACCATCACTGTAGTGCTTGAATAAATGTCAGGTGACCACTTGCTAGGGATGCTATACACGTCATATGTAATACCCACAATTCAAACTTGTAGGATGGATATGTAACAAGGACAAACTGCAACCATTCCCAATAAAATCAGGAGTGAAACAAGGTTGCCCACTATCACCGTTACTATTTAATATTGTATTGGAAATGCTAGCTTTGGCAATAAGAGTTGAGAAAGAGATTAAAGGAATAAGAATAGGCAATGAGGAAACCAAATTATCACTCTTTGCTGATGATATGATGGTATACTTAGAAAATCCCAGAGACTCTACTAAAAAGTTATTAGAAACAATACACACCTTCAGCAAAGTTGCAGGATACAAAATAAACCCACATAAGTCATCAGCATTCTTATATATCACTAACAAAACCCAACAGTTAGAGTTACAAAAAGAAATTCCATTTAAAGTAACTACTGATTGTATAAAATTTTTAGGAATCTATCTGCCAAGGGAAAATCAGAAACTTTATGAGCAAACTTGTAGGATGGGATATCCTAAGGTATACACTAGTTTCTTAAGGCACTAGGGGCAAACCAGAAGATCACTGGGGTATGTTTTGCTGTTGCTCATTAGTTTCTCATAGGTATGCTTTCCACTGATTATCAGCCAAAATTAATTAGCATTTAAAAAAGTGTATTTATTAAACAAATATAGCAAGGACTTGTTACAAAACTTATTGCCTTGTACATGAAAAATCCCCAAGGACAATTGTCTCAAACTTAGAAAACATGTTTCCAAAATTTCTGATGACTAGAAGTGCATTTCTCCCTTTGGGGAATCCTCATAAAGTTCCCATTAGATATAGTTGGGTTCTGAGGATTAATGTCTTCAGCAAGTGCTCCCTTTGTGTCTGCTCCACCATCAGAGTTTCTCCCAGGTCCTTACAGAGATGCTAACATCAATCCCAGCTACCAGGTTCATCAATTTAGATTTTTTTTTGACCTTTTGAAGATTACAAGATTATGTCACCTGCTCAGTGGGGTAGGGGGAGGGAAGGAGAAATAAAGAGAATAAACTTTCTCCTCCTAATCCCTTGAGGGCAGTTTCCTCTTGGGAGTCCTTAGGTACTGGATTCAGTCACCACTTGGCTATCTTGCTACTGGAATGTGTACTTCCAGTCCACACTGGCTTGCTGCATTATACATAGTCTCAGAGGAATGTCTGACTCTCTCAGCCAATAACAAGGTATTTTGTCTGCTTTCAATGATCTGAAGCCTTTACAATCCTTTCAAATATACTAAGGACATCTTCATACCTAATTTATTTTTGATTGCTTGACTAAGATGTCTGGATATTTGTTGATTACATTAATTAGGGTTTGGAATGGAAACTCTTACAATAATACCACAGGATTGTAGATAACTTTTATTTAGAGGTGAGAATAGAAGGGGGGGGACAGTGGATAGAGTCATTAATTCAACTTCTAGTTGTGATAGAATGCTGCATGTGGAGCCAGGAGGACTCATCTTCCCGAGTTCAAATCTGGCCATAGAGATTTACTAGTTGTGTGACACAAAGCAAGTCATTTAACCATGTTTGCTTCAGTTTCCTTATCTATGAAAATGAGCTGGAGAAGGAAAGGCAAAGCACTTCAGTATATTTGCCAAGAAAACCCCAAAGAGTCAGACATGGTGAAATGACTGAACAACAACCAGAATAACAAATAATAACCTCAAAGATTCTTTTGAACTCTCAGATTTTGGATGTTTGAAACTGTAGGTTCAAAGGCGAAATCGGAGATGGATGTTACTATTTTTCATCTAGTTCATCCATTTCATTTTATATAAGAGGGAACGGAGGCTGGAAGTGTTAACTCTTTCCACTTCTCCACCCAACCTGTACATATGCAACATGTACATATGCAAGAAGATAGAACCCAGCCTGGTATTTCTAAATTTACAGTGTAGATGTTATTTGTATGAACTGAAAATTCTTCTATTCCTGAACTTTGATCAATAAAAAATGGATATATCTTGATATGGAAATATAGAAATAAGTTAAATATTTTTATTCTCCTAGACTTTAAAAAATTCTTTAGAGGGGGGGTAAAAAAGAGACAATATGTGTTGTTTTGCCATTTCATTTCTGCCAACCTGGTATTCTTTTTTGGTATAGATTCATCCAGTCACAAACTCAATTTAGGGTTGTATAGTAGGCGTATGGTATCTCCCTATATGTTAGTGCTACCCTTCTTAATTACATTAGCTGGAAGAGGGAGTCACATTGAAAGGAGGTAAGAAGTCTATTCTCATAAAATCATAGGCATGGGGCATGTAGAAAAGGGGAAAAGAGAAGCTTCCAAGGAAAAGAAAAGAGATGAGATCACTTACAAAGACTAGCCCTGCACTGCTGAAAAATAGTACCATTCAGCCTAGGCAATCTATAGAATCAAAATTGGGATTGAAGACCCCTGGGTACATAGAAACATGTGATGTATCAAGCATGGGGAGACCAAGTATTCAAGTCATCATAGATATACTTTAAATATGTGGCAAGTGGACCGGGCGGATGCATAACATCCCAAAGAAGAAATGATAAATCTGGCAGAGCCCGGACCAAGTCTAGGGCTCCTCATTCCAGATTGATATTCTTTCAATATAGAATGATATTCTGATTTCCTGAACTACGTTGCCATTGGCAAATTGCTTACATCTTTCTGAGTGTCAATTTCCTAATTCAAGAAATGGGGAATGTTAATAATATCTCCCACTTCATAAGGTTATTTTAAGTCTTCCTCATTCTAAGGTTGAGTTTCCAAACATTAGTCAATGCTTTCTCTTTCTCCCTTGATAAAAACAAAAATCTTTATATCATATTCAAGCTCAATTGCATGAGTATAGCACATGTAGTATACCACCCCAACTTTGCCCCACTCCCAAGCCAGCTTATTTTCTCTGTGCTTGAATCATGCATCCTTTCATTATGAACATTTTGTCTTTCCTCCCCATGGAAAAACAAATTCTTGCCAGGATTTCCTTTTGCAAAGGATGGTCTCTTTAGGACCATGTAACACTTTGTTTTGTTCCTTCCCCATCCTGAACAGAGGAAAGGTTCCAAAGCAAGTTCACTGCTTTTGTCACTGCGCTGGTAATTTGGAGACTTATTTTGGAGACCCTTTTAGAATCACAGTGAGCATCACTATGATAAGCTCCAGTTGAAAGCCTGGGCACTGGTCCAATAAAATCCCTTGAAGCTGCAAGAGGAAGAACACCATCATATAACAATGCAGCAAAAGAAACCTTGGGCGTCAGGTGATGGCATTAGTCATCTACATCTAAGAGAACATTATATTCCCCTCCATATTCTGTCTATTATCCAGTCACAGGAAGTGACCTCAATGCTGAGCAAAAAGCAAATAGATTAAATTAAATGAGAAGAAGGGAAGAGTGGAAGCTTATAAACATGTGGTTTGAATTAATTTATCTGTGGCAATGAAGACACAAGGATAATCCTGGAATCTACCAATAAAGTCTAAATCCACTTTGAACTAATGGTCTCATTACCCTGATTTTATAAACTTTATAATAGAATTGCCTCCAAACTATCAAGTTTCCAAAATATCAAATCTTTTGGTAGAGTTGCCCAAAGAGCAAGTGCTCTGGTTCCCTTTAAGTTTTGTTCTGTTTTTGGGGAGGTATTTTTTTTTTTGCCCTGAATATCTTAAGGAATGGCTCTAGCTCTGTAGAAATAGTCCCTGAATAATCAAACTTGGTCAGTTTTTCTCCTGAATCCTATGATTTTGTGCCCTAAATTAGGATAGTAGACAGTATGTGTAGCAGTCAGAGCTACCTTGGGAGTGCAGAAGAATTAGGTTGTAGATTATTCTTTGGTGCATGGTAGCCGTGGGAACCAAGACAAATCTTTTAACCTTTCAGTGATCTAGATACTACCTGTATATATACACATATATGCACATACACTGTGTGGAAAGAAAAAAGAAATCTTGAAATGAATTCAGTTTTTCTTAGGGAGAAAAGACAGAAGGTTCATATGGAAGGATGCACAATTCAGGAAAAAGAGAAAATAAGTTGGTCTGGGATGGCATAAAGTTGGAATATTATATTACATTTGCTATACTCATGATATTGTATTACATATATACAATATATATATATATTCAATGGCTGTGTCGGTTTTAATGGGTTTTCTTTGAAATGATTGTGTGTGTATTTGTGTGTGTGTGTATATAAATCCCCAACTGATAATTGTTTATTGCTTTTTGTTATCCAAAGAAAAAATATTGGTATGAATATCTGGTAATATAGGATCTTTATTTTCTTTTAAACATTTTATTGATACCTTTTGTGTTTAATATTCTCCCATTTAATTTAAAGAAAAACAATTAAAACCAACAGACATAGCCATTGAATGTAACAGCATGTGCAGAGTACTCCATCTTTAGTCTTCTTTATATGGTGCTTTAAGATTTATAGAATGTATTGTCTTGTTTGATTCTCACAACCACCCTGGGAGGTAGATATTATTTCCATTTTGCAGATAAGGAAACTGAGGTTGCAAGAGGTTAACTGATTTGTCCAGGATCAAATTGTTAGTGTCTAAGGTTACAATTGAATTTGTCTTCCTGATTCCAAATCCAGCAATCTATTCACTGGGTCACTTAGCTACCACCCGTGAAGATACCTATCTTCCTGTTGCTCTTCCAGCACTGATTATATATCTCTACCTTTTTTCATGTTTAATAATTGTCTGGGTGCAAAGTGAAGACTCAGAATTTTTAAAAAATCAATATTTCTCTTATTATCATTGATTTGGATCAATTTTTAAAAAATTTTTGATAGTTTTTGTTTCTTTTTTTGAAAACTGTTCATATTTTTGCCCACTTATTTGTGGCCTGTCTCTTGAGCTTTTATATGTGTTAATTCCCTTATATTTAACTTTTATTTAAAAAAATCTTCTAACCCCCTCCTTTGGCAGTTTTCCTTCTTATACCAGTTTTACCAATTATGTTCAATTTTATATAGTTGAAATTATCCATAAAATCCTTTATGATCATTTCAATTCCTTTTTGGTTAAGAATGATCCAATTAACTAAAGCTGTGAAAGGTATCTCCTTCCATTCCTCTCTAATTTTTTCCAATATAGCCTTTTATATTTAGGCCATGCATCTACTTAAAACTTATTGTGGGATATGCTCTAAATGATGATCTAAACCTACTTTCTGCCACATTGCTTCCTAGTTTTTCCAGCTGTTCTCATTTTATAGGAAGTCTTTCAACAAATAGTTTGTGTCGGTAGTTCTACTGAACACTGTGATTCTTGATTATCTAGTCTGCTCCACTAATTTACTTTTCTATTTTTTAATTAGTACCAAATAGTTTTGATGATTATTACTTTGTAACATAATTTGATAAGTGGATATGCTATACCATCTTCTTTCATATGGTTCCTCTCTTTATTTCCCTAGGGAACTTGCTCCAAGCATCTGTTGTTCAACTCTCAAATACATTATGCATTTTATAATTAATTTGAATGGGAATTTTCTTTCTATAATTTCCTTCTGTATTTTCTTATTGTTATATAGAAATGCAGATGATTTTTGTATATTTATTTTATATACTGCTATCTTGCTGAAGCTATTAATTTATTCAATTAGTCAATTTGCTGATTTTCTAATATTCTCTAAGTAAATTATCATGTTATCTGCCCTATTTGCATCTACTGGGAAGCAAAGACTTGGGATTGCTACTTTCCACCTATTGTTTAGGAGATGATCCTTAAAACTTACTTCCTCCTGCCATATCTTATCATGAAAAGGACCAGTGGCTTCATCAGACACAACAGCTTTGCTTGTTGTGATCTTGAGGGACCTTTTTGAACCTTCTGAACGTCACTCTTCATTAGTAGACTTCTTTTCATCTGTTGATATTATTCCTGGACTCCTTTTCCCCATGGTTAGTCTTCTTCCTCTCCTTCCTTTTCTCACCAGTGATACTATTTTTTTTCTGACCCACACACATCCATACACACACATACAGATATATCTGCATACACACACATATACATATAAAATATTTTATTCTTTCCCCAATTATATGTTAGAACAATTTTTTTTAACATTAAAAATGTTTTGAGTTTCAAATTCTATCTCTCTATTCCTCTGTCTATTTCCCCTCCCTGAGATGGTAAACAATCCGATGTAGTTTATACATATTTAATAATGTAAAACATTTCTATATTAATCGTTTGTACAAAAAGATAAGGAAAAGATAGGATGAAAGAAAGAGGAGGGAAGAAAGAAGGGAGAGAGAGACAGAGACAGAGACACAGAGAGAAAGACACACAGAGAGAGAAAGAGAGAGAGTGAGAGAGAGAGAGACAGAGACAGAGACAAAAAGAGACAGAGAGACAGAGAGAGAGACAGAGACAGAGAGCCAGAGAGCCAGAGAGAGACAGACAGAGAGACAGAGAGAGACTGAAAGAGACAGAGAGACAGAGAGAGACAGAGACACAGAGAGAGAGAGAGACAGAGACACAGAGAGACAGAGAGAGACAGAAAGAGATAGAGAGACAGACAGAGAGACAGAGAGAAACAGAGAGAGATTAAGATAGAGAGAGAGAAACAGAGACAGAGACAGAGAGACAGAGAGAGAGACAGACAGATAGACAGACAGGGAGAGACAGAGAGACAGATAGAGAGAGAAAGAGAGAGAGAGACAGAGAGACAGAGACAGAGAGAGAGAGAGAGACAGAGACAGAGAGAGAGAGAGACAGACAGACAGACAGACAGGGAGAGACAGAGAGACAGAGACAGAGAGAGAATGTATACTTCAGTCTGTTCTTTTTCTGGAGGTAGATAGTATGCTTCATTATGAGTCCTTTGGGATTGTCTTAGATCAGTGTATTGCTGAAAATAGTAAAACATTCAGTTCTTCACCCTACAATATTATTGTTTCTGTATACAATATTCTCCTGGTTCTGCTCACTTCACTTTGAATCTGTTTATATTAGTATTTCCAGATTTTTCTGAAACCAAGGTGATAACTGAATCTTGAAGATTAAACTCGGTCTCCAATCCCACTTATTCTTATTTCCATCCAGTCAAATCCTACATCTCAATATTTTATTATCTAGTTCTTCTTGGTCCTTCCCTTTGGCTCTTTAGAATGTCCAATTAGCAAATATCCTCTTGCCTTAAAACAATTTTCTCTTTCACTTCCCATATTTTGGTACTCTTTGATAACTGGCTGCCTCCTAATCATATTGCATCCCATACAGCTTTTTCCAGCTCTGGCTGTAGTTGCTCTCATAGCCCTAGATTAGTCATGGGGAACTGAAATGCTCCTTTTTCCTCACTGCCAATTCTAGGCTTGACTTTTCTTCTATTTTCATCACTCAGTAACCTCTTCTACTTTGGGATTAACATTAATCAAATTTATCACCCAATCCAGATCCGGGTAGCTTTTATCTAGCAGCCCCCAGGACAGGACTGTATCCATTTTAAAATAATTTTGGTGTTTTGAGGGTATATTGTATATACTTAAAGTATATGATATAAGAAAGCTCATTAACTTTCAATGAGTTTAATACCTAGCTCACAGTTTTCTTCTGCCTCTTCCATGTATATGATATAAAAGAGCTCAGTAACTTTCAGTGAGTTTAATACCTTGCTCACAGTCTTCCTCTGCTTCTCCACTCTTGCCCCCATACTATGAAACTTTGAAGAAAGGGAAAATAACAAACATTTATTATTGTTCAGTTATATTTGACTGTATATTACCTTATGGACTTTTGTCCATGGAGTTTTCTTGGCAAAGATATTGGAATGGTTTGCCATTCCCTTCGCCAATGTGTCCCCATTTTTACAGATGAACAACTGAAGCAAACAGGGGTTCAATGATTTTCCCAGAATCACATAGCTAGCAAATGTTTGAAGTTGAATTTGAACTCAGATCATCCTGATTCCAAGTCCAGTGTTCTAACCACTGAGCAATCTATCTCAGCCAAATACTTTTTTTCTTAGGGCCCTAAGAAGGGTCTACTTCTTGACTAATTTTTTTTCCTTCCAACTCAGGAACTGGGAAGAATCATGTTAATAATAGCACACACACAAACACACACACACAGAGACATATACACAATCCTTCTAAACTTATAGATATCTATGACATCAAAAAAAAATTCTTCCCCACTCTTGTACCTAACCCAAACACCCTGA
Organism: Antechinus flavipes; assembly: GCF_016432865.1. Lineage (NCBI taxonomy): Eukaryota > Metazoa > Chordata > Mammalia > Dasyuromorphia > Dasyuridae > Antechinus > Antechinus flavipes. Next base: position 170,140,340 of record NC_067402.1, read on the forward strand.
TTTGTAGTTTTTAGGGAGAAGACCCTGTCCTTCCATGAGCTGTGGTTTCTGTCCTTAGGACTTTTCATTCAATTATTCCCAGGCTCTCAACAATGTTATGTCAGGGTGCCACAAAGAAAAGTAAATTGAAAAGAAAATGCATCCTATTAAATTGCCTGTGCCCACTAATTGGCAGAGGGAAGGGAGAATGTTGTCAAGAAGAAAGGATTTGGGGAAACACTTGTTATAACCACTTATTAAGCACCTACTATGTGACAAGTGCTAAGAATTTTCCAAATATCATCTCATATTAATTCACATTTTGTGACTTCAAAATGCCTATTGATATTCTCACAAATATTCTAATTTCCTGGTTCTTCAGTCCTCACAATTCCTGTGACCTACTCTTCCATTCCATTTCATTCATCTGTAGGTATAGTCATAACTACAATTTTGCTGTTTTGTATAAACATTAAGTTTCCATGTTCATTAAACCCGAAATCCCCTTATATGAACATAATAATGAATAGTGAAAACTGTTTTTACATATAATTGGGGAAAAACAAAATATTAAACAAAATTAAAAAAAAAAAAGGCTTTGAAAGGCAAAAGAAAAAAGCAATTTCATTGTTAGTCTATTCTACTTGGGAATTAAGCTTTGAGCCAAAATTTTTTCTCTTGGTCTTTTTTTTTTTTTAGCACTTTTATTCTAGGTCTCATAGTTTATGTAAGATATCCCTTCTGACTTTTTGTCTCCTCTCTTTTTTTTGCCACGGTACTCAAGTTTTCTTCAAAAGTTGGATAGCTTTAAACTCCTTACATTAAAGAGTATGGAGGCCCAGCTGTTTCTTGACCTATGGAAGCTTCACCAAGGGAGGACCAATTATACAGTTAGATTTATGGGTCCCTTTCTCTTAGTTAAAAAAGCTTTTTCCTCTCTAGCTGGCTCTCCATTGCTACATCTTTTCTCTCATCTCACAACTGCACCTCCTTTTCCATTTGCTTGGCCAGGTAAGGTCAAAGTTTTCTCTACCTCTCTTGGGATGGGGAAGGGGGAAGGTTTGGACTGAGTTACTTCCAGGAATACAATTAGTAGAGGAGGTCTCTACAGAGAAGTTTGAAGCTTGAGTTCACTGGGTTGTTTGCACTGGGGAACAGACTAGGGATAAATTTGATAAATGAGAGATTTGGATAGTTCAGCACATTGTTTTTTCAGAAGGTTTTTCCTTGAGTAGAGACAATTCTTTTTTCTTTCCTTATTGATGCCATTTATTACTATAGATTTATTATGTTCTTCTCTTGAGGTTGGTGGGGGTGAAGGAGTGATGCTAAAAACAGCTATGCTATAATTTTGTCAATCACATGATTTCTATTTTTTTCTTTTAAGAGTAAGCAGTTGAGAATCCCCATGTAACAGAGGGATGTAAGCTTCACATTGTGTGAGCTAACCTACTCTTCATTTACTTATTCCTTATCCAAACATTCTCCCTAATCTGGCCCACCACAAATGCCATATAGAGAGAGACGTTTTGGATAAAGCACTGGATTTGGAGGCAGGAAAATCCTAGGTAGGTCACTTAACCCCTTGAGTCCTCATCTGTGAAATGGGGATAATTACAGCAACTACCTCGCATGATTTCTTGTGGGACTAAAATGAGATGGTATATAACAATTAAATAAAAGCTAACATTTATATTGACCTTACAAGTTTTTAAAATATCTTGATATTCTCACAAACTTGCTGATTCTTCAGTCTATACAACTCCTATGACTTATTCCTCTATTTCATTTGATCCTCACAATTCTGGGAAGTGGGTGCTAACATTATTTTTATTTTTTATTTTATTTTATAAATGAGAAAAACTGAGGCAGATAAAGCTAGTAAAAATCTTCCTAATTCCAGGTTTAACCCCTAACCACTATACTACTTAGCTCTTGATTGGTAAAGTGCTTTGTAAACCTTATGGTGCTATAAAAACGCTGGGTATTCTTATTATACTTCTTCCAAGAAACTACTTATATCATCACCATCCGTGAGTGAAAATTTGCTTCTGAATCATCAAACACAATTTCTTTGTGAGATTTCTTCTCGCCAAATCTCCCCCTCCCCCTGCATCTGACCAGTTCTTCAAGCGATTCATTTACTGCAGGTATTTCAGAAATTAGGAAGAAAATGGAGACATTGACCGAGGCTGGTTGATGTCCAACTTCTCAGTTTTTTTCTCAATCCTTCTTTCCTACGGAGGACCTCTCTTTCATCCATGCACAAGGTCAGTCTCTGAACTCAAGTGAGATATTTCATTCCCTAGTGAGTCTTCCTCAATCACCAAAGAAGTATCCCAAGGCTCCATCGCCCCATAATGAGGTGGAGGAATGCAGTCTATCGTGGCCCAGCCTCATTCACTAGAAATCACTTTGCGCTCAGGTCGACCCCTACTCTGGTAGCATGTGGGCAGCTCGGATGTCTGTTGACTGCTGATGTGGACACGCGTCAGCAAAGAGATGTGTGGTGACTAAAGGATTTCCATTATCCTGGGCTTTCTGGGTAATGCAATCTGAAAATCAATTCTCATTATACACAAGTGATACTAATACCTCTGACAGGTTACATCTTAAGTGATAATTAAAAGCATATTTCCTGACACTTAGCTGCTATGTAATGCATCCCTATTTATGCCACAGAGGGGGTCTCATGCTAAGACCTCAGCAGACGCTCATTAGCTCCCCCAGGAAACCTCCCAGTTCCTGGATTGTCATTCATGATTTTAATCTAATTTTCTTCACTCAAGTGAAATAGAACCAGACATTAACTCCTGCTCTTTCCTCTCCTTTCTATAACCCTAGCCCTTAACAATTCTTGTAATATATTTACAGGCAAAAGGAGGTAAGTTTGATTTTGCACTGAGTCTCCAATGTGGTTTCCAGATGTTCTTGTTGATCTCCAAAGTGTTTCAGGGAGTAGTGGAGAATCATCATTGACTCTTGCACTCACAAAATGGCAAATAAATATTGATATGATAGATCAAGTCATTTATGGTTCAAGACTAAAAAAAAGCTAAATGCTTTGAGGTCCTTGGAGGAAAAGAGTGAAATGGCAAAAAGGTCCTTAAATACTCAGAAGAATGCTAGATTTTACAGCTAACTTAACTTTGGCTAATAACCCAAATCCCTCATTTTCCAGATAGAGAAACTGGGGTACAGAGAAGCTAAAGGCTGGAGCTGGACTCTCAACCATGGTCATTTGACTCCACCTCCAATCTGCTTTCTAGTATGTCACTATCCATCTGTCCCTGTGGTCGACCGTAGCTGACTTCTGGATAATAGGAACTACTGCCTCTTTCAAAATTCTGTCCTTTCTCCAGATTCTACAAAAATACACATAAACTCAAATTCCTGAGAGCATGGTCTGGGCGTGCTCCTACAAACCGACCTAGGGTTTGGGGAGACAACCACTTGATGAATAAGTACCACCACAAAAGGACTTTTTAAGAGGTAAAGTAGCCATTTTATTATCTCTGAGCAGTTCACAGGTCTTGATGAGCAGAGAGCTCTTTTCAGGGAGTCTGGGAAAGCACTCACAGATATGCAGCGGGATGGGGATGTTCCATCTTTTCACTGGGCATTGTGCATTGCTGTGTAAAATGAAGTTGCAAAAGTACATAGAAGCATACAGCATGTGGGAGTCAGACACCGATCTCTGAGATATCCTTGTTGGCTGTGGTTTCCATCATTTTGGCTGACCAGTTTCTTCATGTTCCTGTCATTGGTGGAGTGGCAGGTCAGTTGATATACCAGTGGCCAAGTTCCTTGTTAGGGTACCCATGGGTTTTTCTCTTTTTGTTCATTTTGTGAGAAAGGCCAAAAGCTTTAAAACAATTTTGGTCTTAGAATTAGTTCACTCTCATTTCATACCATTTCTACTTTATTTTCATCTGAGACTACTGGTTCTCTTTTATGGAGTTTCTATTTCCAGATTAAGGCAGGATTGAAGAATTTGAAACTCAATAAACAGAGAAATGGGTTAAAACATGGAGTCTCCAAAGTTGTGCAGATCAAAGGAGATAGTTTGAAAATTTAATGGACTTACAAATATTGTTTGTAACTAATATTATTATTATTATCATCTCATAGTTATATCTCATTTTAAGGTTTGCAAAGCATCTCCTGAGTCCATGTCTTTAAGTTAGATAGCATAATTGTTATCTTCATTTTTTGGATAAGAAGGCTATAGCCCAGAGATTGAGTGATAGGAACAAATTTCCTCTCAATAGAAAGAAGAAATTAAGAGAGAAGGGGTAGATTTAAAGAAAAAATAATGAGTTCTGCTTTGAACATACTGAATTTGAGATGCCTATCTGGTTGGAGATATCCAATAGGTTAGGTGAAGTTGGATATCAGCAGAGGGATTGCAGTCAGGTTTATGAATCTGTGTGCTGTCTGCACAGAGGTGATAATTGAATCTTTGTGAGCTGATGAGGTCAGAGAAGGAATATATAAAGAAAAATTAGCATTTAAGACAGAGATTTCCTTTTTTTTTTTAAATTTCTTTTTATTTTTGTTAAATAACTTTTATTGACAGAATGCAAGCCAGAGTAATTTTTTACAGCATTATCCCTTGCACTCACTTCTATTCCGATTTTTCCCCTCCCTCCTTCTACCCCTTCCCCTAGATGGCAAGCAGTCCTTTACGTGTTAAATAGGTTACAGTATATCCTAGATATAATATATGTTTGCAGAACCGAATAGTTCTCTTGTTGCATAGGGAGAATTGGATTCAGAAGGTAGAAATAACCGGGAAGAAAAACAAAAATGCAAACAGTTTACATTCATTTCCCAGTGTTCTTTCTTTGGGTGTAGCTGCTTCTGTTCATCCTTGATCAATTGAGACTGAATTAGCTCTCTTTATCGAAGAGATCCACTTCCATCAGAATACATCCTCATACAGTATCGTTGTTGAGGTATATAATGATCTCCTGGTTCTGCTCATTTCACTTAGCATCAGTTCATGTACGTCTCGCCAGTCCTCTCTGTATTCATCCTGCTGATAAGACAGAGATTTCCAATTCAACTATACTTTAGGTGAGGGAAAAGAATGATGCTCCAGCAAAGGAGAAAAACTAGGAGAGGGTAATGTCATAAGAATTCAGAAAGAAGATAAGAGTTTAGGACAGAGGTTCTAAATTTTGGTTCCATAAATTTGTTTTAAAAAAAATATTTTGATGACAATTTCCACATAACATATCCTTTTTAATCCTATATATTTTATTTTATGCATTTAAAAACATCATTCTGTGAAGGCATCCACTGGCTTCAGTGGACTGTTAAATGGGATCCAAGTCATGGAGTCTTTAACATGGAAATGGGCCTTGAAGAAATAGATATTATTTTAAAGAAAGGAATGAATAAGTGATGACTCATATGGTTTACATGCAATTTTTCTAAAATGGCCAGTCTTTGAGAAAACAATAGTTAGGAGCTAAAAGAAAATCTTTAAAGACAAATTGAGAAGGGAGAATGGGGGAATAGAGAAGGAAGGAGAGAATTATGATATCACAACTGTGGGTACCAGTGATGAAGATCAAGCTAACGAAGAGATAGGTTTAAGAGGGGAGGTGAAAGTAGGTTCTAAAAAGAATCCTATCTGTCTTTGCAGATGATATGATGGTATACCTAGAGAACCCCAGAGCTTCTACTAAAAAGCTATTGGAAATAATTCATAATTTTAGCAAAGTAGCAGGATACAAAATAAATCCCCATAAATCCTCAGCATTTTTTACATTACCAACAAAATCCAACAGCGAGAGATACAAAGAGAAATTCCATTCAAAATAACTGTTGACAGCATAAAACATTTGGGAATCTATCTACCAAAGGAAAGTCAGGAATTATATGAGCAAAATTACAAAAAAGTTTCCACACAAATAAAGTCAGACTTAAATAATTGGAAAAATATTAAGTGCTCTTGGGTAGGCCGAGCAAATATAATAAAGATGACAATACTCCCTAAACTAATCTATTTATTTAGTGCTATACCAATCAGACTTCCAAGAAAATATTTTAATGATCTAGAAAAAATAACAACAAAATTCATATGGAACAATAAAAAGTCGAGAATCTCAAGGGAATTAATGAAAAAAAAAATCAAATGAAGGTGGCTTAGCTGTACCTGATCTAAAATTATATTATAAAGCAGCAGTCACCAAAACCATTTGGTATTGGCTAAGAAATAGATTAGTGGATCAGTGGAAAAGGCTAGGCTCACAAGACAGAATAGTCAATTATAGCAATCTAGTGTTTGACAAGCCCAAAGATCCTAACTTTTGGGATAAGAATTCATTATTTGATAAAAACTGCTGGGATAATTGGAAATTAGTATGGCAGAAATTAGGCATGGACCCACACTTAACACCATATACCAAGATAAATCAAAATGGGTCCATGACCTAGGCATAAAGAACGAGATTATAAATAAATTAGAGGAACATAGGATAGTTTATCTCTCAGACTTGTGGAGGAAAAAGAAATTTGTGACCAAAGATGAACTAGAAACCATTACTGATCACAAAATAGAAAATTTTGATTATATCAAATTAAAAAGCCTTTGTACAAACAAAACTAATGCAAACAAGATTAGAAGGGAAGCAACAAACTGGGAAAACATCTTTACAGTTAAAGGTTCTGATAAAGGCCTCATTTCCAAAATATATAGAGAACTGACTCTAATTTATAAGAAATCAAGCCATTCTCCAAGTGATAAATGGTCAAAGGATATGAACAGACAATTTTCAGAGGATGAAATTGAAACTATTACCACTCATCTGAAAGAGTGTTCCAAATCATTATTGATCAGAGAAACGCAAATTAAGACAACTCTGAGATACCACTACACACCTGTCAGATTGGCTAAGATGACAGGAAAAAATAATGATGAATGTTGGAGGGGATGCGGGAAAACGGGGACACTGATGCATTGTTGGTGGAGTTGTGAACGAATCCAACCATTCTGGAGAGCAATCTGGAATTATTCCCAAAAAGTTATCAAACTGTCCATACCCTTTGACCCAGCAGTGTTTCTATTGGGCTTATATCCCAAAGAAATACTAAAGAAGGGAAAGGGACCTGTATGTGCCAAAATGTTTGTGGCAGCCCTGTTTGTAGTGGCTAGAAACTGGAAAATGAATGGATGCCCATCAATTGGAGAATGGCTGGGTAAATTGTGGTATATGAATGTTATGGAATATTATTGTTCTGTAAGAAATGACCAGCAGGATGAATACAGAGAGGCTTGGAGAGACCTACATGAACTGATGCTAAGTGAAATGAGCAGAACCAGGAGATCATTATATACCTCGACAATGATACTGTTTGAGGATGTATTCTGATGGAAGTGGATCTCTTCGATAAAGAGAGCTAACTCCATTTCAATTGATAAATGATGGACAGAAGCAGCTACACCCAAAGAAAGAACACTGGGAAACGAATGTGAACTATCTTCATTTTTGTTTTTCTTCCCGGGTTATTTTTACCTTCTGAATCCAATTCTCCCTGTGCAACAAGAGAACTGTTCGGTTCTGCAAACATATACTGTATCTAGGATATACTGCAACATATCTAACATATATAGGACTGCTTGCCATCTAGGGGAGGGGGTAGAGGAAGGGAGGGGAAAAATCGGAACAGAAGTGAGTGCAAGGGATAATGTTGTAAAAAAAATTGCCCTGGCATGGATTCTGTCAATATAAAGTTTTTATTAAATAAAATAAAATAAAATATTAAATATTAAAAAAAATTTAAAAAAGAATCCTATCTGAAAGATGTGAGGAAAGTTTTAAAAAGATTTTATCAGCAAAATTAGAATGTCAGGACATGTGTTTTATGTGGGTGAGGGATCATGTGGGTGGGTATTTATTGATTCAAGGAATCTAGCATCAGTCTGATACTGGTGAACTTATAAAAAAAAAAAACAAGAAAGCAAATATGATCTCAGACATTTAACACTTCCTAGATGTGTGACCTTGGACAAGTCACTTAACCCCAATCACCGCAGTCAAAAAAAGGAAGAAAAGATCCATTTGTAAAATATACAGATAGATACATAAATAGACATAGATATATATATATTGATAGTGAAGGAGAGGAAGAAAACAAGCATTTATTGTTATTTTATGCACCACTGTATTACACATTTCACAATTATTAGTTTATTTGATCCTCACAACAGCCCTGGGAGATTTCTTACTTCCTTTATATAGGTGAAGAAACTGAGGCAGACAGAGGCTAAATGACTTGCCCGGGTTCTTATCATTAATAATAAGTTCTTGATGCCACATTTGAACTAAGGTCTTTGTGACTCTCCAGAAAGTTACAATGGATAAAGAGCCAATTCTGTAATCAAAAAGACTGAGTTTAAATTTGGCCTCAGACATTTACTAGCTGTTTCCCTGGGCAAGTAACTTAATCTTGTTTGCCTCAATTTCCTCATCTATAAAAAATGAGCTGGAAATAGTAGATCCCTCTAGTATCTGTGACAAGAAAATCTCAAAAGGGGTCACAAAGAGTCAGACATGAGAAATTCTTCTGAATTAGAAATTCCTGACTCTGGGCTAAGTACTGTTCTGCATGGCTGCGTTATTCATAATACTAAAAAACTAGAAACAAATTAACTGCCTACCTAGTAGGTAATTAATAAACCATATTATTCTAATGCAGTAGAGCATTATTGTGTGATATACAAAAATGAAGAATTCTAGAATTTGAAAAATTTAGATGAAGTAATGCAAAGGGAAGAATGAACAAAAACACAACTATGTAAATGAAGGAAAAATTAAATACAACTCAAGTTTAAAACAATGGGTGTCATTGGTGCTACTTTGCTGAAGTTAAAACACAAAGCCTTGGCTTTATTTTAACTAGTGGTAAATAACAGAAATCTACTTTTCATGTAAAATCATTTACATCAATTTTTTTGTATCATCTTGATTTACTGGTATTTTTGTTTTCATTTTTTTGGGGGGGAGGTACAGGACAGAAATATTCTTTGTTTTATTAAAACAGGATTTACTAATTAAAAATGAAAAGTTTAGTGGAAGTAGTTTTTTGTTCTTTGTTCTCAAAGAGGACCAATGACATCATGAAGTGATGTCTTGACTTGAAAATGAATTGGATTTAAGATGGAGATGTGCAAAGTTACCAACCTCACTTTTCCTGAGACATCTGGGTCCAGTGGGTGAGACATAGATAAGAATAACAAGATGGCCCTGGATATCATGGGAGATCTTGGCTTCTTAAAAATTAAGATCTTTCCTATGTCTCAGTTTGCCTGAGACAGCATTCATTCCATCATTAAGGATAGATTAAAAAAAAAAAAAGGTCCTAAATGGTCTTTTTTAACTACTCAAAAAAAAAAAAAATTCAACCTGGTATGGGAAGAAGCCTAGGGGTCCTGGCTGGAACAGAAACAATTGCTAATTATACTCACTCTGAGGCATCAAAACCCAAAGAATGACCAAGTGGAATTTGGATTGAGACCTACGTTGACCAATCCATGAAAGCCAAAGTGATTTGGGTTTAAGGTATAGTCAAGTAGCTGTATTTGAATCCCAATGAGCTTTAGGAAGGAAGGAAAGAAGGAAGGAAGGAAGGAAGGAAGGTAGGTAGATAGGAAGGAAAGAAGGAAAGAAGAAGGAAGGAAGGTAGGTAGGTAGGAAGGAAGGAAAGAAGGAAGAAAGGAAAGAAATAAAGAAAGAAGGAGGGAAGCAGGGAAGGAGGGAAGGAGGGAAGCAGGAAGGAGGGAAGGAGGGAAGCAGGGAAGGAGAGAAGGAGGGGAGAAAGGGAAAAAGGGAAGGGGTGAAGGAAGGAAGGAAAGAGGATAGGAAGAAGGGAGGGAAAGAGGAATGAAGGAAGGAAGGAAGAAAGGAAGGAAGGAAGGAAGGAAGGAAGGAAGGAAGGAAGGAAGGAAGGAAGGAAGGAAGGAAGGCAGTACTGCTCAATTGGAATTGGCCAGTTGGATCCCTAGTGGACCCAGTAGATAATAATTGAAAGGCTTTTTCCAGTGGCATTTAGTAGCACAAGCACTGGAAAAAAGTAAGTTGATGGTGAAGGAATATCACAGCATATATGTTAGGAACTGGGGGAAAGTTTATATAGTTCAGATACAAAATTGAATTGAATAAACATTGGCTTAAGACTGTAAAAGGAGGAAAATGACACTAGAGCAAGAATAATGATTTGCAAAAATGGGACTAAATGGTAGAAGAATGAGAGGTCATAGTGAATAAAAAAAATAGGTTTAGGAGGAGAAATTATAATCAGAGAGAATAATTTCAAGGGAAAGATTATGGATCTGGTACAATTGTGAGTGATGAGTGAGAACTAAGTGACCTTGTTGGTAAGTAATATAGAGACAGGATTTGGGTCTTTAGGAGCTGAGGAGTATGTGATATAATTGGAGGCCATGATATTCAAGGGAACATTGATTAGAATGCAAAAGCCCTACAGGTGTGAGTTGAAAATAAAGAAATGATATCTTTTTTTAAATGATGAAATTGATGTGAGATAGGAATGTACTGGGAAAAAGGGAAAAGGAGAAGTGGAATGGTGCAAAGTATTTACCATAAAAAAAAGAGGTAAGAAAAAGCTTTTACAGTGAAAAAGAAGAGGGGGAGCAGAGGGGGAGTGAGTGAATCTTACTCTCATTGGAATTGGTTCAAAGAAGAAGTAACCTATATTCAAGATGGGTATAGACATCTATCTTATCCTGCTGGAAAATAGGACGGAAATGGAATATGGGAAGGGGGAGGGTGATAAAAGAGAGCATATTGGGAAAAGGAGTGGTCAGTACCAAAACACTTTTGAGGACAAACAGGGTAAAAGGAACGAGAGAATAGAATAAATGGGGAAATACATTTAGCAATTATAATTATAAAAAGAATTTTGAAGCAAATATTTTTCTGACAAGGCCTCATTTCTCAAATATAGAGGGAACTGAGTTACATTTACAAAAAATAAATGCTATGCCCCAATTGATAAATGAACAAAAGATATGAACTGTGCCCAAAGGGCTATAAATTCATGCATATCCTTTGATCTAACAATACCACTAGTGGGCATGGATCCCAAAAGAGATTTTAAAAAAAAAAGGAAAATGATCTGTATGTACAAAAATATTCATTGTAACTCTCTTTTCAGAGCAAAAAAAAAAAATAAAAATTGAAAGGATGCCCATCAATTGAGTAATGGCTCAATAAACTGTGGTATATGTATTTGTAATAGAATATTATTGTTCTATAGGAAATGATAAGCAGGATGGTCTCAGAAAAAAAACAAACAAACAAACCTGAAAAGTTCTCTTCATATACTGAATACCAAGTAATAGCAATGTTCTGGGATGACCAGTTGCAAATGGCTTTGCTGTTCTCAGTAGTACAACCATCCACTACTTCTCTGAAAGACTTATGATGAAAAAATCCTACCCGTACTCAAATTTGGAATTAATTGTGTCTAAATACAGATTGAAACATTCTCTCTCTCCCTCTCTCTCTCTCTCCCCTCCTCTTAATTTTTCTTCAGGATTTTTATTTCATTATGGTGGATCGAGATCTATGTTTTCTTTCACAATCTGACTTTTATAGAAATATTTTATATAACTTCACATGTTGTTTCTTAATTATAGATGGGGTTAAGGGAAAGAACTTAGAACTCAAAAATTTTAAAAACAAATGTAAAAAAATTATTTTGAATATAACTGGGGAAAAATATGAAATTAATAAATCAAATACAAAAAAAGAATACTAAAGCCCCAGAGAGGAAGATTGTGAGCCAAATACTGAAGTCTTTGAGAAAAGAACAAAAAAATAAAGATACCTCCTCCTTGGTCTTTTTGTTTCCAGTTTTTCCTTTCTCAAATCCATCCTCCATCAATTGTCAAAGAAATTTTCCTAAAGCACAGTTTGAACATGCACTCCCTTGCTTTCAGTGGTTTCCCCTTTGCATATAACATAATATGTAAACTTCTCAACTTTAAATTTAAATCCCTCAACAAACTGTTTCTTCATATCCCCAGACTTTTTATGCTATTCTCTTTTGATGAAATTTACATTCCATTTACATTGCCATTTCCTGGATTCAACATGCTCCTTTCTGTAAATAATCCCTCTTCATCTCCACTTTGTTTTCCTTCAAGCTAGAGTCAGATGCTATCTTCTCTGAAAAGCCTTCCTTGATCTCCACAATTGGTAGTAAATTCTCTGTTCTTAAACATTCCATATAAAATACTTGCTTGTTTACCTGTTGTAAATGTTGTTTACATGTTTACTCATTTTTTAAACTCTTGATCTCATACCAAATAGAGAGATATAAAAGCCAAGATCAATGCTATTTTAGAGAATAAACTCATTTGTAATTTTGAGAAAGAGGATTATGGAAGATTACAAACAGAATTTCCATATAGAATAGTGAGAAATAGTGGGGGGAGAAAGCACGTTTGAAAAAGATTACTGAGAGACCAAATTAAACAAAGTCATTCAGAGGACATTTATGGTTGAAACTAGAAGGACAACTGACAAATATATGAAAAATAAATTTAGTAAAGATTTTTCTACTAAAATCTTCATCAAAGACAATGGAGCTACTATAGTTAGACTCTTAACTTCACAGTCCCTGAGGTGGCACATGATATATGAAAACAAGGAGACTATTAAAAGCTTGGGAAAATGTATCAAACTTTTATTACCAAAAAACAAATATCCATAACTATATTTCCTATATTTGCCTATTTTTCCTATATCTGTAAAGTTTCTATGAAAATAATCTACTTATGCACTGAGAACATTTTTTAAAAGATGGGAGAAAATAATAGATAGGTTTTCAGTAATGATATTCTACAGTTGACCACATCTTGACAAGTGCCAAATTGCTAAAAGCAACAAAGAATATAAATTCTCACTATTTATTGTTTGTTATTTATTAACAATAAGCACAACCAAGTATTTGATTCAGTAGAGAAAATAGCACATTTACAAATTTCCTTCAATAAACTCTCTCATGCATATCAAAATCATACAAAAGTCTTTAAAATATATATGACAAAATGAATGTTTTTTCTTCAATAACCCTTTGGTAAAATCAATAGATATAAAGCAATGAGATATGTGCTTATTAAATTCTACTATTAAAAACATAAATATAATATGAAATAATATCAGTCTAACACTGATTCCAAATAGAGGAAGAATTCCCCCTGGATATTAAAGTTTTTTTGTTTGTTTGTTTTGTTTTTAGATAATCTCATTTTTGGATGACATTATACTCTTGCATCTATGAACCACCTTTAATAACTTCTCTTACAAAAAAGTAAAGAAACTTTACTGTCTCTTTAAGACACTTTAGAATCTTGAATAGTAACAGTTTAACCACAATTTTTCTTAGAAGTCAGTGGAGAGAGTGTGAGTATTAACCTTGATCTATAAGGAATCTATGAGTAGTTAGAAATTTTTAAACATTAATTTGAATAAAAAAGAAAGAAAAAACTAAATTATTAGTCTCAAAACTGAAAAGAGTGAATACACAACCAATGAAGATGAAATTAAAGCAATTATTAAGAGTTACTTTGCTCAATTATATTTTAGTTAAACTGACAAAGTGAAGAAGATGAATATACAAAAATATAAATTGCTCAGAATAACAGAAGAGGAAATAGGATACTTAATTAACTATGTCTTAGAAAAAAAATTGAACGAGCTATAAATGAGCTCCCTAAGAAAAAATCCCAAGGAATAGATGGATTTAGAAGCAAATTCTGCCAAACATTTAAGAAGTAATTCATCCCAATACTATGTAAACTATTTGAAGAAATAAAGTAGTCCTTCCAAATTCCTTTTATGACACAAATATAGTTTTGATACTTAAACTAAAGAGAGCAAAAACAGAGAAAATTATAATTTATCTAATGAATATTTATTCAAAAAACTTAAATAAAATATAGCACAGAGATAACAGCAATATATCACAAAAACCATACATTATATTCAGGTGAAATTTATATCAGGAATGCAAGGCTGGTTCAATATTAGGAAAAAAAATATCATAGGATTTAGCTATGTCAACAACAAAACTGAAAATAATGATTACATGGATGCAGAAAAACTTTTCACAAAATAAAATACCTTTTTCTATTAAAGAATACTAGAAATCAAGGGAATAAATGGAACCTATCTAAAAATGGAAACTTTCTTTAAAAATCTTAAAAGTATTTATCCAAAATCAAGGCCAAACAATCTGTAGTAGTGGTGAACTAGATGCCTTCTTAAATAAGATCAGGGATGAAATAAGGATGTTCATTATCACCATTATTATTCAATATTATATTAGAAATGTTGGGTATAGTAAGAAGAGAAGAAAAAAAAGTTGAACAAAAATAGGCAATGAGGAAACAAAACTATTGTACTTTATAGATGATATAATGATAAACTTAATGAACTGAAAAACTAGTTGAAACAATTAAGTTTAACAAAGTTGCAGGATGTAAAATAAATCTACATAAATTATCAGCACATCTATATACTACCAATAAAACCCAACAGGAAGAGATAAAGAAATTCTACATTAAAAAAAACTGCAGATGATAAAAAATACTTGAAAGTCTACCTGCAAAGACAAACCCAGGGGACTATATTATATAAAAAACAATTTTCACATAAATAAAGATGGATTTACTGGAGAATAATTACTCGTGGGTAGCTCAGACAACATAATAAAAAATAATCATTCTATCTAAGCTAATTTACTTATTCAGTGCCATGACAATCTAACAACCAAGAATTATTTCATGAGTTAGGAAAAAAATGATGAAATTCTTCTGGAAGAACAAAAAGCCAAGAAGAGAGAATCAATTTTAAAATGTAAAGGAATACAGTCCAGAAGTATCAGATTTCAAATTACATTTTAAAGTTGTAATCATGAAAACAAATGTTATTGGTGGAAAAAGCAGTGGTGGTTAAGTGAGATAGATAGGTTATATAAAACAAAGTAAAAAAAATAACCATATTAATCTGGTGTTTGATAAACCCAAAGACCCAAGCTTTTGGGGACAAGAACTCATCATTTGACAAAAATTGCTGGAAAAACTGGAAAGTTAAGAACTAGGCATAGACCAATACCTCACACATCAAAATAAAGTTAAAATAGATAAATGATTTAGACAAAAGGGTGGTGATATCATAAGAGAGCATGGGAAAATGTATCTGTCAGATTTATGGATAAGAGAAAAGTTTCTAACCAAACAAAAGAGTGGATTGTGAAAGATATCATTTTGATTATGTGAAATTAAAAAATTTCATTAAGAAAATAAATGCAGCCAAAATTGGGAAGCATGAAACTGGAGGGAAAATTTTATAGCAAGTTTCTCAGTTAAAGAATTTGCTCCTCAAATACATAGAGAACCGAATCAAAATTTGTAGAAATGAGTCGTTTGCCAATTGATAAATGGTCAAAGAATATAAATAGGCATTTTCCAGATAAAGAAATCAAAGCTCTATCAATAGTCACCTAAAAATGCTCTAAATCACTATTGACTAAAGAAATAAAAATCAAAGCAACTCTGAGATAAGACTTCACACCTATCAGATTGGCTA
The DNA here is from genome assembly GCF_016432865.1 of Antechinus flavipes. Taxonomy (NCBI): domain Eukaryota; kingdom Metazoa; phylum Chordata; class Mammalia; order Dasyuromorphia; family Dasyuridae; genus Antechinus; species Antechinus flavipes. Next base: position 170,155,948 of record NC_067402.1, read on the forward strand.
AGATGACAAAAAATAAAAATGACAAATGCTGGAAGGGATATGGAAAAATAGGTATGTTGATGTGCTATTGATAAGAGATGTGAACTGCTCCAACCATTCTGAAGAAAAATTTGAACTATGCCAAAAGGCGATAAAATTGTATATACCCTAGTGATCCAGCAATACCACTACAAGGTTATATATCCCAAAGAAATGAGAAAATGATCTATATCTATATATCTATATAAATATTAATAGCAGTTCTTTCTGTGATATCAAAGAATTGTAAATTAAGGGGATGTCCATCAATTGAGGAATAGCTGAACAAGTTGTGACATAAGATTTGATGAAATAATAATGAATAGGATGGTTTCAGAAAAATCTGGCAAGTCTTATATAAAAATTAAAGCAAAGTGAAGTGAGCAGAGCCAAGAGAAAATTAGACACAGTAACCAGCAGTATTGTAATGATGACCAACTGGGAAAAGATTAAGCTACTCTGATCAGAACTACAAGATAGTTCCAAAGAACCCATAATAAAAAATGCTGTCCACTTCCAAAGAGAAAACTGATGATTGAAGCATGCTTTTTTTTTCATTGTTTTCCACAGGTATAATCAACATTTTACTACTAACCTCATCAAGTGGGGAAGAGTTGAGAGAGAGAGAGAATTTAAAACTCAAAATTTAAATTAATGCTAATTTTAAAAATGTAATTGAGTAATATTTAAGATATAAATAAAAACATATTTTAAAAAAGGAACTGAACAAGAGAAATGTATGATCAGAAGGTGGGCCAATCATATGACAAGATAAAGAGAACTATTAGACAATCTTTCATTTGGATTGCTACAATGACAAAAGAACCAAAATACGTCCTCAATTCAGGATTTACAGAAGGCCATATATAAGAGTCACACAAGTTGAAAGGGAATGGATGAGTTTCAAATTACATTGCTGGAAGGAATACTCACATCAGATTGAAGCTATATCAAAGCATAAAAAAGATGTCTCGAGTATTCTACTTTTATGGATGAGAGTTGTTTAATTCTTTTCAAAAATATCAGAATCTAGTCTAATGCCTCACATGATAAGTATTTAATAATTTTATTGAATTGTATTGCATTGAGAGCTTGCTATACTTCCTGGCTTGACTTCTCCTGTAGAATTTAAGCCTTAATGGGATATAAACTCTGCCTTTTTAGAATACTTTGAAATATTTGTCTCCAAATTTAGAGTTTCTGCCAAATTTTGCTGCCTTTCCTCTTCATCATTGTATCAAATTGTAAAGTAAAATATTAACTTCCAATTTAGGGGTCTCATCATTCTACTTCAATCCTAATTTCCTCCTTATTAGCTAGAATCAGTTCCCAAACAGCAGTTTAAATTGTGATTTTATCTCCCTTTTGAATAATCAAGAAATCTTTTTTTGACAAAAAATCCTGGCAAATTTCTGGATAATTGGTCTCTCATTACTAACTACTCTGTCAAGCCTTCATCCTGAATTTGATACCTATTTCTGAACTCATATATTTTCTCCTTCCAATCATAGTCTGAAGTTTACTCCCAATGACAATATAAGTTTTGCTTTTCTTTCTGTTTATCTTCCCCCAAATGCTCTCCCTCTCAGACTTCTACTATTTCCTTGCATTAAATCCAATTCAATAGGAAAAATACTAATAAAGAAGAATAAGAAGAGGGGAACTAGCATAGTAAAAAGCATCAAATTCATGCCATAAGAGGATATACAAGGAACTGGGTGTAGAAAAGACTAGAGTAGGGAGAGAACTTGATATATTTTTTTAACTTATTAGAAGTACAATTTTATGGAAGAGAAATTAGATGTGTTCTTCTTATTCTGTCTCTGTGCCTCTTTGTCTGTCTCTATACATACACATACCGTATTTCAGAAGAAAATCATTAGAATTAAGGGAGTATTTTTGTTGAAATATAAAAAACAGCGAAGCTAAGAAACAGAGATGAAGAAGGGGGAGCATTACTGGCTTGGAGTACAGCCAGGGAAAATGTACAGAATTGGGAGGGTGGAGTGTCCTGTGGGAGAAATAGCAAAGACTTGGGAATTTTCTGTGGGTTTCAATGAGCTATATTCATCCTCTTCTTCATTATTACATGTGGTCGTTACATTATTACATATGTATGTAACTTCAGTGATATATATTTAACCCCAAATGATAAGTAGATCTTTACTTCTATGCAAAAAAGATTCATTTTTAACTGAAGCTTACATTTCATGTCCCAGTTCTTTCTATAGGAAAAAAGAATTAGCTTTTGGATGCTTTGCAAATTGTATCCTCAAATCTGTGATCACATTAAATGGTAACAGGACATCCATTCTTCTCATTCTGCATCATTTTGCTGCTTTTGCATGCTTACCTTCCTTGCTCTTATCTCATCCCATTTCCTATTTCTCACTCAATAGTCCCCAAACACTTACAGAATCTTAACAGAAATAAAACAAATTAGCATTTAGTAAATACCTTCCAGATCTACTCTGATTTTCTTTGGGGCCAGTCCCATTTCTTTTTTAGACCTTGGACACTAGTTAATTTGGCTGAAGACAGAACCAGACTCACCCATCAAAATAAAAACATTCATCCCTAGAGATCCTGCCCAGTGTCCTGCAAGGCATGAGGCAAACTGTAAACTTTGGCTTTCCCAGAATGTGGAAAAATCTCTATTATGGAAACACCATGCAATGCCATGACAACCAAACTGTGAATGCATCCCACACAGCTCTGAGGAGCAGATGCGTGCATTGCATGGATGTGCTCTCTATACTAGTGTGATTTCCAAAGACTAGAATCTACCTTACTTTAAAAAGGAAAGTAGGGTCCTCTTTTCTTGAACAATGAATTGATTTCTTTTTTTTTTTTTAATAGGAAGAGAGAGTTGGTGTTCCTCTCTCTACCAATCTATAAAAAACAACTGTAATAGCAAGAATAATTGTAATTGCTTCTTTCAGTTCAGTTTTTATATTTGACTCTATGGAGTTTCCTCCCAGATGAGGTAGAGGATTGCTTCCCCATCCCAGCTCTTTACTGACATAATTGTAATAATAGCTGACATTTAGGAAGCATTTTAGATCCTTATAATAGCCATATGAAGCAAGAAAGGAAACACTTATGAAGTCCTTAAGTTAGGCATTGTGCCTTTACAGATACTATATCATTTGATCCTCACAACAACTTTGAGAGATGTTATCATTTATCCCCATTTTATAGGGGAAGAAACTGAGACAAAATTGACTTGCCCAGGGTTAGTTTTGAGTCCAGATTTGAATACAGGTCTAATTAATTCCAAAGCCAGGATTCTGTAAAGTATCTACCTGCCTCAGTAAAGTAGCTGTTATTTTACAAATGAGGATACTGAGGCAAATAGCTAATAAAGTCAGAAGAAGAATTTGGACTTGGGTTTTCTTGAGTCTAAGCCTAGCACTTTATCAACTATATTACACTATTTCTATTGATCACTGAGTGATATTTTTGTGTGCCAATTGTAAAAGAGTTTACTTTATAGCTTGCTTTCATATTCTTACCTTCTTTGCCCAACAATCTAGTTCCTATTTCTCACTCTGTAGTTCCAAAGCACTTACGAAATCTTAATGAAATAGAATTCAAGAAGAAAACAACCTCATCTTGAACAAAACATTTTCTTGGTCCAAAAATGTGGAGGTATACCTTATATAGGGAGAGCTTCAATGAAAATTATGTTTTTCCTTACACCAATATAGTAAGGGTGTTTTGGCATCCTATCCTTTAAATTAATGTAATCACAGAAAGAAAGGAGGAAGAAAACAGAGGTAATCAGGTATTAATATGCTAATGAAGTACAGAGCTATAGATACTCTTGTTATCATTTTAGGAAATTTGAAAGATTTCTCTGATTAAATTAGAAGGGCAGATGGACTGGTTGGGAAAAGATCAGCTCCATTCCTGGAAACCTTTCAAAAGCTATCTGTCAAGCCCTATAGACTGAAGTCTTTTAGGGAGAGAGTAACTCTAGATTGTGACTCTTGCACTCCTACCAGATGGTAGCATGATGGGGAGGGAATTTTATCTTATAACTCTGACATCTGGTAGCAGAGCTATTCATCCAGGAGGAGAAATGTCATTCAGAAGAGAAGTTGTCTTAACAGTTTTAAGAAATTTAAAATCACAATGGAGATGCAACAAATAGGGAGCTGAGACACCACTCACTATGGAGGAACATTTTTAGGGAGAAAACTACTTTAAGGAACAAAAGTTCTGGCAGCAAAGAAGAGAGCCAATAGTGGGTCCAAGAGACAGTTGTAAAGCTGCAGAAAAGAGCAGAACTAGGGAACTCAGCTAGGTGACTTCTCCAGCAGAAATGCTGCACTCAGGTGAGAGCAGCAAGAGTGTCAAAGAAGATGGAGGACGCTAAAGTCTGGCTTTTTATATATATAGGAGGTGTGAGTTGCTTTGGCTATATGTATTCCCAATGTGTATGGCTGTACCACCAGTGTGCTCTAAATTTATGCCTACTCTTCTCATTAATGCTATGTATATTTGTAGGACTTTTGTTTATGGTGTGATTGTTGTTTTTTATTTTAATTTTTTTCAGTTATGTACATTAATTTTTAAGCACATTTCTTTATGAATCATGTTGGGAGAGAAAAATCAGAACAAAAAGGAAAAACCATGAGAGAAGAAAAAAACTGAAAAAAAGTGAACATGTCTTGATTTACATTGTCTCCATATTTTTCTTTCTGGATGCAAATTATATTTTCCATCTAAAGTTATTGGGATTGCCTTGGAGCACTGAACCACTGAAAAAAGAACCAAGTCTTTCATAGTTGCTCAAGGCACAATCTTGCTGTTACTATATAGAATGTATTCTTGATTCTGCTTGTTTCACTTAGTATCAGCTCATATAAATCCTTCCAGTTCTTTCTAAAATCAGCTTGTTCATCATTTTTTATAGAATAATATTCCATTTCTTTCACATATCATAATTTATTCAGTCATTCCCCAATTGATAGGCATTTACTCATTTTCCAATTCTTTGCTATCACAAAATTGCCTAATTTTTGTAGCAAATATTTTTGCATATGTATGTGAGTCCTTTCTCCTCCTTTATGATTTCCTTGGGATATAGACCCAGTATCTGCTGAGTCAAAGGGTATGTACAGTTTTATAGTCCTTTGGACATAGTTCCAAATTGCTCTCCAGAATGGTTAGATCATTTCATAATTCCAAAAAACAATGCATGTGTCCCCAGTTTTCCTATATCCCCTCCAAAATTTTTCTTTTCCTGTCATCTTAATACAATCTGAGAGGTGTGAAGTGGTAATACCTCACGAGTTGCTTTAATTTGCATTTTTCTATTAGTGATTTAATTTAGAGCATTTTTTCTTTTAACTATAGATAGTTTTAATTTCTTCATCCTTTGACCATTTTAAAATTAGGAATGACTTGTATTCTTATAAATTTGACACAATTCTTTATATAATTTAGAAATGAGGCCTTTATCAAAAACACTGGCTGTAAAAATTTTTTTATCACAGCTTTGTTTCCCTTTTAATCTTGTTTGTGCAATTTTTAATTTAATGTAATTAAAGTTGTCCATTTTGCAGTTCCTAATGTTTTCTAACACTTCTTTGACCATAAATTCCTCCCTTCTCCAAAGACCTGATAAATTATCCCTTGCTCTCCTAATTTGCTGATGGTATCATTCTTTATACCCAAATCATGTACCCATTTTGACCTTTTGGTTTGCAGCATGAAATGGAGGTCTGTGCCAACTTCCTCACATATTATTTTCCAGTTTTCTCAGCAATTTTTGTAAAATAGTGAGTTTTATCTCAGAAGCTGGAGTATCAAATACTAGATTATTATAATCATTGATTTTTGTTTTCATATTATCTAATCTATTCCACCAATTCCTCACTATTTCTCAGTACCTTTTTTTTTTTTTTTTTATTACTGTTGCTTTATAATAGGGTTTTGGGTCTGGTACTGCTAGGCCACCATCTTTTGTATTTTCCCCCCCTTGATATTCTTGCCCTTTTGTTCTTCCAGATGAAAATTTGTTATTTTTTCTAGCTCTATAAAATAATTTTTTGGCAGTTTGATTGGTGTGGCACTGAACAAGTAGATCAATTTAGGTAGAATTGTCATTTTTATTATATTAGCTCAGCCTACCCATGAGCAATTGATATTTTTCTGATTGTTTAGATCTGTCTTCATTTGTGTGAAAAGTGTTTTGTAATTGTGTTCATATAGTTTCTGTGTTTATCTTAGAATGAAGAGACCCAAACATTTTATTTTGTTTACAGTTATTTTAAATGGAATTTCTTTCTATCTCTTGCTGCTAGGCTTTGTTAGTAATACATAGAAATACTGATGATTTATGTAGGCTTATTATTTATCTTGCAACTTTGTAAAGCTGTTAGTTCTTTCAAATAGTTTTTTTTTTTGCTTGATTCTCTAGAATTCTCAAGTATATCATATCATCTGCAAAGTGATAGTTTTATCTTCTCATTGCCTATTCCAATTCCTTTAATTTATTTCAAAGCGAATATTTCTAGTACAATATTGAATAACAATGGTGTTAATGGGCATCCTTGTTTCACCCTGATCTTATTTGGAATGCATCCAGTTTCTCCCCATTACAAATAATCCTTGCTGCTGGTTTTAGATAGATACCGCTTATCATTTTAAGGAAAATTCCCTTTATTCTTTTGTTCTCCAGCATTTTTAATAGGCATGGATACCGTATTTTGTCAAAAGCTTTTTCTGCAGCTATTAAGATTATCATCTGATTTCTGTTAGTTTTATTATTGATATGATCAATTATGGCAATAGTTTTCCTGATATTGAACCAGCCATGCATTCCAATGGTATATATCCCACTTGGTCATAGTATATTATCCTAATGATAAGTTGTTGTAATCTCTTATTTTACTTAAAATTTTTGACTATATATTCATTAGGGAGATTGGTCTAATTTTATTTGTTTTGGTTTAATGCGATTGTTTTATAGCTACTGTTTTTACTTTCCCATCTTAGCAAATGTCTTTGCTTTGAGCTAAAAAAACAACTAAGAGCTAAAGTTTAGAAAGCGCTTTAAGATTTGCAAAGCATCATATATATTACTTCACTCAATTCTCACAACAACTTGGTGAAGTAGATGCTGTTATTATTATTACCATAATGGAAATGAGAAACTGAGGCAGCCAGAAGTTAAGTGAGTTATCCAAAGTAATAGCTAGTATGTATCTTAACCAGGATTTGAACTTGAATCTTCCTTACTTCAAGTCCTGGAGGCTAATGAGCTATAATTTGGAGAATTTGAACAACAGAGCGCCCCTCTTTGAATAGGGAGGGAATAGAAGTTACTTCCCAATTTATAATCCTGTGAGTGCCAAGTTGGGGAAGAGAAAATGCTACACTTAGAACAAATGTCCTCTAGCTTTGCTCAAGTAGAGTATATTGAACACAAAATGGGTATAGTAACTGCTGAAATACCTAGAAAAAGTGTGTTGAACCCATTTTATAGGAGAGGGATTTGAGGTTTAATGAAATGATGTAAAGTGTGTAATATGATATGGTCATTTAGGGACAAAATCAGTAATGAAACTAAGACCTGAGTTAGAAGCACCTGGATTACAATGGCTTTAATTACCTTTATGATCAAGACTTGCTTATCTATGTAAAGATTGCTGAAAGCAGGAAAGCTATTATAGACTCAGTATTCATAGAGTCCTGGCTTGTGAGTCAGAAGGACCTCAGTTCAAACCTAGCCTCACTTACTAGTTGTGTGAACTTGGGCAAGTCACTTAACCCTGATTACCTCTCCCCAAAAAAGTATTAAGAAAAAAGATTGCTGATAATCCTATTTTTATGGATTCTTTCTCCATACCACACTACATACAAATTCATTTTATACCACTAGATTTTTTAGATTTTCAAGCTAAAACAAATTAATTTTAATATTAATACACTAATATTCTAGGTGAGGCAGAATAATTTAGTACACAGAGAGAGAGACTGGAAGTCAGAGGAGACAAGTTCAAATTCTGTCTCTGACCCATACTGGCTGGATGGCCCATGCAAATTGCTGAACTTCTCATAATCTCAGGAAATTCTTTGAGACTAAGTTGCAGAGCTCATGCAAATCTGTACAGATAGATTTCCTCATCAGGAGTTCCCAATGCCAATGAAATCACAGGTCTAGTTTAAAAAAAAAAAGTCAGTGGGGCAGCTAGTTGGTGCAGTGGATAGAGCACCAGCCTTGAAGTCGGGAGGACCTGAGTTCAAATCTGACCTCAGACACTTAACACTTCCTAGCTGTGTTACCCTGGACAAGTCATTTAATCCCAATTGTTTCAGAAAAAAAAAAAAATCAGCCTTACCCTCAAACCACCTATTTATCTTACTAGAGTTTAAAAGCAGCATGGTGGACAGGGTACTGGGCCTGGAGTCAGGAAGTTCTGAGTTCACATCTGCCTTCAGATATCATGTGACCTTGGGTAAACCACTCGGTCTCAGTTTCATCAAATGATAAATGGTTATAATAAGGGTCTATTTCTAAAGAGTTATCCTGGGGATCAAATGAGATGATATTTGTAAAGTACTTAGCACAACCTAAAATTTCAAAAATAAAATTGGGATTTTATGTATCATTTTAAAAGTCTGTATTTTCAAAATGCAATTTAATTGTCAATTTTTTAGAAAATTAATGTTTTTAATTTTTTTGCCTTGATGAAAAATATATTAATATTTAGTCTTATCTTATGTATTGAACAATCTTGAGTATTCAAAATATCTTTAAAAAATTCTCTGGCTATATACTCTAATGAAATTTGATGTGTACATAACATTGGTGCTTTATAACAGTTATAAAATAACTGTTAGATTAGATTTTTTTTATTGAATTAAGTATAATCTGAATCAAAGCAGAATTTTAAAATGAAAACCTATTTTAAATTTAAAACCTATTTGTGCTTTTTAAAAAAGTTCATTGTATATTCTAAAGTCCCCTTATCCCCATTGGTTCTTTGGATTATCTACTCTTTAAAATTATTTATTCCTCCTCCTCCTTCCATTGGCATAGATACCAATCCAAGGTTACCTGCATCTTTTTAATCCCTTATTATTGGGGTAGTTTCCATGTATCCTGTACATGCCTCTGTCTGCTCTTTACTACTGAGCAGAGCAAATTCTTTCAAGTCCTAGGAGGAGGGTGGGGAGCCTGGCTGCCTTTGCTGCCAAGGGCATTACTGAAACCAGCTGGAAGTAGAGTCATTAGACAAGAATATGGGAGGAAAGCAAATTAGATCTCTTGCCCCAAACTGGTTCTTACAGCATGAGTTAGATAGACCAATCGCTACAACAAAAAGAAGAGAGAAATCCGGGAAAGTCACCAAACATTGCCAAATGAAGACTTTAGGAATTACAAAAGCTAGAGATGGAATATTTAAATGAAAACACATTCTTAGCAAGTAAATTATCTAGTTAAGGGGCCAAAGTATTCTAATCAGGGTTGGAGAGAAAATGGTTGAAAACATTGTTCAAAGAAGACTCAGGGATATCTTTGCATTCTCACTTGGTAGAATATGGCAGAAAGTGAATATAATCTTGAGGAGCATTAAGAGAAGCTCTTACTGTTCATCAGTGCCTGACTCTTTATGACCCTGTGGACCATACTATCCACAGGGTTTTCCCAGCAAGGATACTGGTTTGCCACTTCCTTCTCTGGTAGATCAAGGCAAACTTAGGTTCAGTGAAGTGCCTGCCCAGAGTCACACAGCTAGTGAATGTCTGAAGTAGGATTCAAACTCATGTCTTCCTGACTCCCGACTTAAAACACTATACATTCACACATCTAACTGTGAAAAGCAGTGTCCAGCAATAAGGAGGTGATAGTCCCCATGTATTGTGCTCCAGCCAGAACACATTTGAAGTCTTACACATAAGAAAGTGATTCTGGGTATCCTACTTTAAGAAGGAAAAGACTTAGAGAGTGTACAGAGGACAATCAGGTGACAAAGGGTCTGATATTCAGCTCACCTGAAGATCCACAGATGGAACTGAATATGTTTCATTTGGAGAAGGGGAAACTGTTTCCAAGTATTTGAAGATTTCCATATTTATAATATAGAAGAAGGATTAGATTTATTTTAAGTCTAAAGGGAAGAAATTAGAGCAATGGATCAAATCAGGATTATAGTAAAGCAATTGGCTGCTTCAGGAGATATAGTAGGTTCTTTCTGGATGAACGGGTTTTGAATGGAAGAAGACAATGGGGAGAGAGGGGGGATGCTGTTCTAGGCAGATGAAATCACTTGAGCAAAGAGAGAAGGCAGAAATGTTTCACCCCCACATCTACTACTAAATTGTCAATTCCTTAAGGTGTCAGGGATAATGCCTTCCAGAAAGATGATGGATAGTTTTGTTAAATTGAGTTTGATAAACATACAAGGTGAATTTTCACCAAATCAGTCTGGCTCGAACAAATTCTTTAAGTATTGGAAATAACAGGAGATGGAATCATTTGTTTTGGGTGCCTCCTAATAGATGAGTGTGATAGAAATAGATTCAATCTCAGAAAATGGCAATGTCATGAAAGGAATGGACCCCTTCTCAGAACAGTTTTTAAATGAATACAATTACAAAGGCTATTTCAATAATACAAGAGGTGGTTTGTTGTCCTTCATCCTCGAAGAGGATCAAAATGACATCACTATGTTAGTCTTGTTACAGTATGTCTGTCTGTGGTTGATCAGACTAATACAAACTTGGAATGCTCTGCAACAGGTCAGACTCAAATAGTTCCTATGAACATTTGGGGTGGCTTCTCTAATTTGCTCATCTCACATTTCTTCTAAGCTAATTCAATTCTGTTAGCATCTTCTCTGATGAGGGCACACTATGCTGCATGGTCCTGTGCCAGTATCTTCCATGTTGCACAATCAGTCCTAAAGTTGGGAGATCTTGTGTCATTATATTGCATTTTCTGATTACCTTGTGAGTGCTTGCTATGTATGAGTTTCCCATAAAACAATATTTTTGGCAAGCATGCATTTGGCATTCAAACAATGTGACCAACCCAATCAGTTCAAGAAGTAATGAGATCTTGATGGCAGTGTGAACGGAGTGAAGAAGGGGACATGCAAGAGATATTTATAGGGACAGAAGTGATCAGATTTAGCAAATTGATTAGAAATGTAGGATGGTTGAAAGGATGAAACTGAGGTAACAAATCTGGGAGATTTGAAAGATAGTGGTAAGTTGCAGAAACAAAGTTTAGAAGTTTTTGGGGAAAATCATGGGTTTTGTTTTAGATGTTGAGTTTGCAATGGCTATAGGATATCTAGTTCAAGGTATTTAGTAAGCAATTGGCAATGTGAGACTGAAACCCAAGGCAGGGGTCCTCAAACTTTTTAAACAGGGGGCCAGTTCACTGTCCCTCAGACTGTTGGAGGGCCGGACTATAGTAAAAACAAAAAACTTTATTTTGTGGGCCTTTAAATGAAGAAACTTCATAGCCCTTCATGAGCCCATATCCTCAGCCCACCTGAGGAGGATAAACATCCTCAGCTGCTAAATCTGACCCATGGCAGTAGTTTGAGGACCCCTGCCAAGAGAGAGGGAGGGAAGGAGGGAGGGAAGGAAGGAGAGAAGGAAGGAAGAGGAGAAGGAGGGAGGGAGGGAGAAAAGGAGGAATACAAAAAGAGAGGGGGGAGGGAAGGGAGGAAAGAAAGAAGGGAAGAGGAGAGGGAGGGGAGGGGAGGAAAGGGGGAATACAAAAAGAGAGGGAGGGGAGAAGGGAAAGAAATCTTTTAATTCTTCACTTTCAATCATACCCCATATATAATTAGTTGCCAAGTCTGCTTCAACAATGTCTTTCCCGTTTATTTATTCACACTACGATAATACTATTCCAGACTCTTAATGACCACCTAAACTGGACCAATGTAATTGCCTCTTAATTAGTCTTCCTGAATATTGTCTCCTCATCTCTCCAATCCTTCTATTTGGGTGGCAAAGTGATGATTTTGTAACAAAGGTCTGATCAGTATTACTCCCCAGTTCAAAAGCCTTCAATGGATATCTATTGCCTCTTAGGATTAAATATTCACTCCTCAGCTTGGAGTCTCCTGCATGAGAGTCCTGGCTCTCAAACTGTCTCTGATGTCACTTTCTTTTCATCCCGCTATATTGGACAGTACTTCATCTATCTTCCCACCTTCAAATTAAAGCATAAATTGATCTCCGGTCTGGAATGTACCCCCTTTACATTTCCACCTCTTAGCAGAACTACCCTTTCTTCCTTTAGCACTCAGCTCAGATATCACTCATTCTGAAGCTTTTCCTAGACCTATTCAATTCTTAATATTCTGTCTCCTCAAATTACTTTGTATACATGCTATATTGTATATATGTTATATTCCCCCTTCCACACATAAAATGTAAGTTTCTAGAGGAAAAGCTTTGTTTCATTTTCATCTTTATATTCCCAGGCCCAGTGTGATGTTTTGCACACAGTTAGTGCTTAATAAATGATTATTAAATCAAATTGAATTGAATACTGAAAATAAGTGTTTACATTATTACTTTCATAATCTTATTAGCTCACATGGGTTAAAACATTATTTCTGTATGACTCATAGACTATAAATATAGATATATATGCATATACACATATATGTATGTATTCCATAAATATGCACATAGTTTATATATATATATGTATATATATACATATATATATATGTACATATGTTCAATACAGATCTCACTTCTGAGCTTTACTTCCAAATTACCAATTTTCAATTATATAATTCAGACTGGCTATCCTGGAGACATCTTTATGCTTGACATGTCCAGAAAAGGACTCTGTATTTTTTCCTCAACTACCCTTCCCAACTCTTGCCTTTTCCAAACTTCCAAAGACATCACCATCCTTTCAGTCTCCTAGATTCATAACTTTAGCATTATCTTGGACTTTTCACCTATTCTCAAACCCACATGTCCAGAGAGTTGACAAATCTGGCTTTTTCCATTTCTTCAACATCTCTTCTGTCAGAATTCTCTTCACTCATATGGATGTCACCTTAGCCTATGTCCTATGAATCACTTTTTGCTGAGATTGTCATAAAAGCCTCCCAATTGGTCTCTTTACTTAAAGCTTCTCACTACTTGTTCACCCCTCTCAGCACAGAGCATAGTCCAAGTGATTTTTCCTTAACACAGATCTGAACATGTGGTTTGTCTATTTAATCAACTCCAGGGGCTTTTTTCTCTAGGATGGAATAGAATCTTTTGTTTAGTTTAGTTTTTAAAACCTTGTACAACATAACCCTGAACTATCTTTCCAACTTCATTGAATATTTCTCCCTCATACACTTTTCAGTGAAGACAAACCGTCCTGTCTATCTTCCTTTACAAATGACACTATTTCCTAGTTTCATTCCTTAGCAGTGGCTGTCCCACAGACCTGAAAGGTGCACCTTCCTTACTTCAATCCCATAGGGCTGATGTCTGTCTTTAAGATGCAGTTTAGGTAGCGTCTTCTGCATGAAGCCTTTCCCTGATCTCCCCAACTGCCTCCCAAACTATCTTGCATTTAGCTATTTGTACTGATTTGCCTTATACTTATGTTGTATATGTTTCTAAGTACTACTCCATCAGAATATAAACTTCTAGCGAGTCCAGATTTTTTTTTTAATTCTTTGAACTCATATCTCCAGTGCCTAGCACAACACCTGAAGTATAGGCATTAAAAATATTGGTTAATAGATTGATATAGT